>NC_092735.1:38372598-39085398 GCF_047496885.1 Scyliorhinus torazame
TTCCCAACATCTCTCCTGAACGATCTGGCCCTAATGTTTAGACTGTGCCCCCGAGTTTTAGAATCTCCAACCAGTGGGAATAGTTTATCTTTACCTACCCTGTCTTTCCTTGTTAGTATCTTAAATACTTCGATCTGATCACCCCTAACCTTATAAATTCTAGCAGAAACAGGCCTAAATTGTGTAATCTCTCCTCATAACTTAACCCCTTTAGTCCAGGTATCATTCTTGTAAACCTACCTTGCTCTCCCTCCAAGGCCAAAATCTCCTTCCTAAGGTGTGGTGCCCAGAACTGCTCACGGTGACTCCAAGTGGGGCCTAACCAGGGTTTTGTAAAGCTGCAGCTTTGTCTTTATATTCCAGTCCTCTATTGACTGCGGACCTTTTCTCAACTATTCCCGAAGACAAGAGAGGACGAAACTCTACCCTCCGAGTCCAGCCAATCCCTGCAGATGGTCAATGTTCAGTCTTCAACCTGATTTTATTTCAAACTGTTTGATGGGGACAGTGTAGAGAGAGTTTTACTCTGTATCTAACCCCGTGCTGTACCTGTCCTGGGAGTGTTTGATGGGGACAGTGTAGAGGGAGCTTTACTCTGTATCTAACCCCATGCTGTACCTGTCCTGGGAGTGTTTGATGGGGACAGTGTAGAGAGAGTTTTACTCTGTATCTAACCCCGTGCTGTACCTGTCCTGGGTGTGTTTGATGGGGACAGTGTAGAGAGAGTTTTACTCTGTATCTAACCCCGTGCGGTACCTGTCCTGGGAGTGTTTGATGGGGACAGTGTAGAGGGAGCTTTACTCTGTATCTAACCTCGTGCTGTACCTGTCCTGGGAGTGTTTGATGGGGACTGTGTAGAGAGAGCTTTACTCAATTGATAAAATGGAAAAGAAACTGGAATAAATAATGTCCGAGTTGAATTCACTCTCCAGGACTCAGCAGAGTTTCTGAGTCTTGTTTTATTCCATGAATATTTTTACGGACTTCAGTGAGAACTAAAATCTTTTCCTTTTCTAGGTGAATAAAGAAATAGTTTCAGGATTGAAATATGTCGCAACCACCTACAGGAAGGGGATAAAAGGTGAGCCGAGCGAGGAATGAGACATATTGCAGTTCGCCATCACGGTCTGTGACTGCGCTCAGTCACAATTAATATTTATTCCCACTAACGTCACTGAGTGATATCTGTAACAGTCTTTATCTGGTGTTATTACTGGGAGCCGGTTAATAAACCTGTTCCACTGTGTGTGGCTATGTTACTGTGCTCATTATAATAATAATCTTTATTATTGTCACAAGTAGGCTTACATTAACACTGCGATGAAGTTACTGTGAAAATCCCCTCGTCGTCACATTCCGGCGCCTGTTCGGGTCACAGAGGGAGAATTCAGAATGTCCAATTCACCTAACAAGCACGTCTTTCGGGACTTGTGGGAGGAAACCGGAGCACCCGGAGGAAACCCACTCAGACACGGGGAGAAAGTGCAGACTCCGCACAGATAGTGACCCAAGCCGGGAATCGAACCTGGGACCCTGGCGCTCTGAAGCCACAGTGCTAACCACTGTGCTACCGTGCCGCCCAGAAGGACGAACGCAGTCAGTAGGATTTGAACCTGCATGGTTTCCACTCCCTCAAGAATTTTTAAACTCAGAATTACATCAGCGGAGCAGTCGTTTGGAATTCACGGAACCCGAGTTAAAACGGACCCCAGTTGGACACATAGCCTTTGGCCATCTTATTACATTAATGTGGTTGAAGGCTTCCGGTTGCGGCTATGCTGAGCTAAGTCGCACGTTCGGCAGCTCCCGCCAGAAACGGACTTTTGGGCTCTTTTGAGGGGCCCCAGCGGCATTTGTTCGACGGTTCCCAATGTGGGAAGGTGACAGTACGATTTCCCCGGCACTGAATGGATTGGACCAGGAGTGGAGCGGTGAAAAAAATTATTCTGGTACAGTGAAAGGTGCGAGGGAGGAAAGCCAAGATGGCGGCGGGTGGAGACCAGGCAGCGTGGGCACAAGGGCAGCAGGAGTTTCTCAAGCGCTGCTTCACGGAATTGAAAGCAGAGCTGCTGGAGCCGATGAAGGCTTCGATTGACAAGCTGGTTAAGACCCAGAAGGCCCAAGGGGCGGCGATCCGGGAGGTGCGGCAGAAGGCCTCGGAGAATGAGGACGGGATATTGGGCCTGGCGGTGAAGGTGGAGGCGCACGAGGCGCTGCATAAGAAATGGCAGGAGAAGTTCGAGGACATGGAGAATCGGTCGAGGAGGAAGAATCTGCGGATTCTGGGTCTCCCGGAGGGAGTGGAGGGGTCGGATGCTGGAGCATACGTGGTCACGATGCTGAACACGTTGATGGGTGCGTGTGCCTTCCCGAGGCCCCTGGAGCTGGATGGGGCTCACCGATTCCTGGCGGGGAGGCCCAAATCTAACGAGCCGCCGCGGGCGGTATTGGTGCGGTTCCACCGCTTGGTGGACAGGGAGTGTGTCCTAAGATGGGCAAAAAAGGAGCGGAGCAGCAGGTGGGAGTATGCAGAGGTCCGTATATACCAGGACTGGAGCGCGGAGGTGGCCAAGAAGAGGGCCGGGTACAATCGGGCTAAGGCGGTTCTGCATCAGAAGGGGGTGAAATTCGGGATGCTGCAGCCGGCGTGATTGTGGGTCACGTTTAAGGACCGGCACCATTACTTTGAGACGCCAGAGGAGGCGTGGACCTTTATTCAGGCCGAAAAGTTGGACACGGACTGAGGGTCGGTTGTGAGGGGAGGTCGCGGGGGGGGGCTACTGTGGTTACTGTGCTTTGGGGAATGTTCTTTTCTGTATTGTTTCCTTGGGTGCTGGGTGGGGTAGGGTGAATTGGTTCGAAGGGGGGGTTTTGTGAGAGTGTAGGCGTCGGTGGTTGGAAGGACGGGGCCCCGTTGGGGGGGGAGGGGAGATGGGAGGCCTGGGGTGGGGGAGCTGGGATTAGGCCACAAAAGGGAGATGCGCCAGTGAGGCGGGGCTGGTCTGATGGAAAGCGTGGGCTTTTTCCCGTGCTAGGGAAGGAAGGGGGCAGGGCCGGGGGGAAGGGCGGTGTTGGAGAGGAGCACCCGCTGATGGACAGGAGGGGGGAGTGGGGAGACTACCACACAGGGGGGTCGATGGAGTGGCCGGGGTCAGCAGGAGTCAGCTGACTTACGGGAGTGCTATGGGGGGAGCAATGCAGCTAGGGGGGGACCTAGCTTGGGACGGGGGGAGGAGGGTGGGGGGGGAGCTGTGTTGCTGCTGCATTGGTCAAAGGTGAGCTGGAGCTCGGAGAGAGAGGCGGGGCGGGGGTCTGCCGCTGGGGGGACTGGAGGGTGCGGGAGGCGCGGGCACGTGGCTGGCCTAGAAAAGGGGATGGCTAATCGGCAGGGGGGGGAGGTGCGGGTGCGGGAAGACGTATTTGAGGGTGGCAGATCAGGTCAGGCTGAGAAAGGGGTGGGTAGGGCAGGTTTTCCACTCGGGGTTGGACGCAAAGAATCGAGGGGTGGCGATTTTGGTGGGAAAGCGGGTGTCGTTTGAGGTGCTGGACATTGTGGCAGACAATGGAGGTAGGTACGTGATGGTGAGCGGTCAGCTGCAGGGGGTGTGGGTGGTATTAGTGAATGTATATGCCCCGAATTGGGACGATGCCGGATTTATGCGGCGCATGTTGGGCCGGATTCCGGACCTGGAGGCAGGGAGCTTGATAATGGGGGGGAGGGGGGGGGGGGACTTCAACACGGTACTGGATCCAGCATTGGACCACTCCAGGTCCAGGACGGGTAAGAGGCCGGCGGCGGCCAAGGTGCTGAGGGGGTTTATGGACCAGATGGGAGGAGTGGACCCATGGAGGTTTGTCAGGCCGGGGGCCAGGGAATTTTCTTTCTTTTCCCACGTCCGTAAAGCCTACTCCCGGATAGACTTCTTCGTTATGAGCAGGGCACTAATTCCGAGGTTGGTGGGCACAGAGTATTCGGCCATAGCCATCTCGACCATGCCCCGCATTGGGTGGAGCTGGAGCTAGGGGAGGAGAGGGACCAGCGCCCGCTGTGGCGCCTGGATGTGGGCTTGTTGGCGGATGAGGAGGTGAGCGGGCTGATCCGGGGGTGCATTGAAAGCTATCTAGAGGCTAACGATAATGGGGAGGTGCAGGTGAGGGTGGTCTGGGAGGCACTGATGGCGATGATTAGGGGAGAGCTAATCTCCACTAGGGCCCACAAGGAGAAGGAGAGGAGAGAGAGGGAGAGATTGGTGGGGGAGATTTTAAGGGTGGATAGGATGTATGCAGAGGTCCCCGAGGAGGGACTACTCAAAGAGCAACGGAACCTCCAGGCCGAATTCGACCTGTTGACCACCAAGAAGGCAGAGGTGCAGTGGGGGAAAGCGTAAGGGGCGGTGTATGAGGACGGGGAGAAGGCTAGATGGATGTTGGCACACCAGCTTCGGAAGCGGGAGGCAGTGAGGGAGATTGGGGGAGTTAGGGATAAAGGGGGGAACACGGTGCGGAGTGTGATGGGAATAAATGGGGTATTTAGAGACTTTTATGAGGGGCTGTATAGGTCTGAGCCCCCGACGGAGGAGAGGGGAGATGCGTCGATTTCTGGATCGGCTGAGGTTCCCGAGGGTGGAGGAGGAGCAGGTGGCTGGGCTTGGGGCACCGGTAGGGCTGGAGGAGCTGACTAAGGGGCTGGGGAGTATGCAGGCGGGGAAGGCACCGGGGCCAGATGGGTTCCCGGTGGAATTTTACCGGAAGTACATGGACCTGCTGGGCCCTCTATTAGTGAGGACTTTCAATGAGGTGAGGGAGGGGGGGCCCTACCCCCTGCGATGTCCAGGGCGCTGATCTCGCTGATCTTGAAACGGGAAAAGGACCCATTACAGTGTGGGTCGTATAGGCCAATCTCTCTCCTCAACGTGGACGCGAAGCTGTTAGAGAAGGTGTTGGCTACCAGAATTGAGGACTGTGTCCCGGGGGTGATTCACGAGGACCAGATGGGTTTTGTTAAGGGAAGGCAGCTGAATACCAATGTGCGGAGGCTCCTTAACGTAATCATGATGCCTACAGTGGAGGGGGAGGCGGAGATAGTGGTGGTGATGGATGCGGAGAAGACCTTTGATAGGGTGGAGTGGGGGTACCTCTGGGAAGTGTTGAGGAGGTTTAGGTTCGGGGAGGGGTTCATTAGTTGGGTTAGGCTACTTTACGAAGTCCCGGTGGCGAGTGTGGCCACGAATCGGAGGAGGTCGGAATACTTTCGGCTGTACCGGGGGACGAGGCAGGGGTGCCCCCTATCCCCCTTGCTATTTGCATTGGCAATTGAGCCTTTGGGTATGGCTCTAAGGGAGTCCAGGAACTGGAGGGGGCTGGTCCGGGGGGGGGGGGGGGGGGGGGAGGAACGCCGGGTTTCGTTGTATGCCGATGGCCTGTTCCTGTATGTGGCGGACCCAGTGGGGGGGATGCCGGAGGTGATGCGGATCCTCAGGAAGTTTGGGGACTTTTCCGGGTATAAGCTCAACGTGGGGAAGAGTGAGCTCTTCGTGGTACACCCAGGGGACCAGGGAAGGGGGATAGACGAGCTTCCACTGAAGAGGGCAGAAAGGAGTTTTCGGCACCTGGGGATCCAGGTGGCCAGGAGCTGGGGGGCCCTACACAAGCTCAACTTGACGAGGCTGGTGGAGCAGATGGAGGAGGAGTTTAAAAGGTGGGATATGCTGCCACTCTCCCTGGCGGGTAGGGTACAGTCGGTGAAGATGACGGTGCTCCCGAGGTTCCTTTTTATATTCCAGTGCCTCCCCATCCTGATCCCAAAGGCCTTTTTTGAGCGGGTCAGTAGGAGCATCATGGGATTCGTGTGGGCGAAAAAGACCCCGAGGGTGAGAAGGGTGTTTCTGGAGCGGAGTAGGGACAGAGGAGGGTTAGCGTTACCTAATCTGTGTGGGTACTACTGGGCTGCCAACGTGGTAATGATATGCAAGTGGGTAATGGAGGGTGAGGGGGCGGCATGGAAGAGGCTGGAGGTGGCATCCTGTGTGGGCATGAGTCTGGGAACGCTGGTGACAGCACAGCTGCCGCTCCCGCCGACTAGGTACACCACGGGTCCGGTGGTGGCGACGACTTTGAAAATTTGGGGGCAGTGGAGGCGTCACAGGGGTGAGGTAGAGACTTCGGTTTGGTCCCCGATCCGAGAGAACCATTGGTTCGTCCCGGGGAGAATGGATGGAGGGTTCCTGAGCTTGTACAGGGCAGGAATTAGAAGAATGGGAGACCTGTTTTTAGATGGGACGTTTGCGAGCTTAGGGGCGCTGGAGGAAAAGTTTGGGCTTCCCCTCCAGAAATGCCTTCAGGTACACGCAGGTAAGGGCGTTTGTAAGACGGCAGGTGAGGGAGTTCCCGCTGCTTCCAGCACTCAGGATCCAGGATAGGGTGCTCTCGGGGGTGTGGGTTGGAGAGGGCAGGGTCTCGGCGATCTACCAGGAGATGCAGGAGGAGGAGGAGACCTCGGTGGAGGAGCTAAAGGGTAAATGGGAGGAGGAGCTTGGGGAGGAGATAGACGAGGGTGTGTGGGCGGACGCCCTGGGTAGGGTTAATTCTTCCTCCTCTTGCGCCAGGCTTAGCCTGATACAGTTTAAGGTTCTTCACAGAGCGCATATGACAAAGGGCGAGGCTGAGCAGGTTCTTTGGGGTGGAAGACAGGTGTGGGAGGTGCTCGGGGAGCCCAGCAAATCATACCCATATGTTCTGGGCGTGCCCGGCGCTGGATGGGTTCTGGAGGGGTATTGGGAGGACGGTGTCTAAGGTGGTGAACACCCAGGTTAAGCCGAGTTGGGGGTTAGCACTATTTGGGGTATCAGACGAGCCGGGAGTGCAGGAGGCGAAAGGGAACGGTATTCTGGCCTTTGCGTCCCTGGTAGCCCGGCGGAGGATTCTGCTACAGTGGAAGGATGCGAGACCCCCGAGCGTGGATGCCTGGATCAGCGACATGGCAGGGTTCATTAAATTGGATAGGGTAAAATTTGCCTTGAGAGGGTCGGTACAAGGGTTCTTTAGGCGGTGGCAACCGTTCCTAAACTTTCTAGCGGGGCGTTAGGAGGTGGACAGCAGCAGCAGCAACCCAGAGCGGGTGGGGTGGGGGGGGGGGGGGGGGGGAGGAAGAAGGGGGGGTGTACTTTGTGTTTTCTACTGTGTTTATTATTGCTTAATGGGGGGGTTTGTATATTGGGGGAATTCGTGATGTAGTTGTGAGATGGTTATTTATGTGTTCTCTGTTTTTCTTTTTTCTGTAAGGGGGGGGGTTTGTTGAAAATATGTAAAAATTTGAAGAGAAATATTTCTAAAAAAAAATTAACGTGGTTGATTGGTCTGACCGGGTTAGTGTTAACAGGGGAGAGTGCCCAGCACCAACCAGACTGTGACCTAACACAACACAAGACCCCCACACGGGAGTCAGTTCAGTGTTGGACAGAACCCTGCTCAAAACAAGCACCGAGACAGTTCCCAGCTTCAACCATTTACTCTGTCTATGTACCTAGATCCTATAGTTAAAAAACATTGCACATCAAAGGGTCAGTACTGAGGGAGTGCTGCACTGTCAGAGGGTCAGTACTGAGGGAGTGCCGCACTGTCAGAGGGTCAGTACTGAGGGAGTGCTGCTCTGTCAGAGGGTCAGTACTGAGGGAGTGCTGCACTGTCAGAGGGTCAGTACTGAGGGAATGCCGCACTGTCAGAGGGTCAGTACTGAGGGAGTGCTGCACTGTCAGAGGGTCAGTACTGAGGGAGTGCTGCACTGTCAGAGGGTCAGTACTGAGGGAGTGCTGCACTGTCAGAGGGTCAGTACTGAGGGAGTGCTGCACTGTCAGTGGGTCAGTACTGAGGGTATGCCGCACTGTCAGAGGGTCAGTACTGAGGGAGTGCTGCATTGTCAGAGGGTCAGTACTGAGGGAGCGCCGCACTGTCAGAGGGTCAGTACTGAGGGAGTGCTGCACTGTCAGAGGGTCAGTACTGAGGGAGTGCTGCACTGTCAGAGGGTCAGTACTGAGGGAGTGCTACACTGTCAGAGGGTCAGTACTGAGGGAGTGCTGCATTGTCAGAGGGTCAGTACTGAGGGAGTGCCGCACTGTCAGAGGGTCAGTACTGAGGGCGTGCCGCACTGTCAGAGGGTCAGTACTGAGGGAGTGCCGCACTGTCAGAGGGTCAGTACTGAGGGAGTGCCGCACTGTCAGAGAGTCAGTACTGAGAGAGTGCTGCACTGTCAGAGAGTCAGTACTGAGGGAGTGCCGCACTGTCAGAGGGTCAGTACTGAGGGAGCGCCGCACTGTCAGAGGGTCAGTACTGAGGGAGTGCTGCACTGTCAGAGGGTCAGTACTGAGGGAGTGCCGCACTGTCAGAGGGTCAGTACTGAGGGAGCGCCGCACAGTCAGAGGGTCAGTACTGAGGGAGTGCTGCACTGTCAGATGGTCAGCACTGAGGGAGTGCCGCACTGTCAGAGGGTCAGCACTGAGGGCGGTGCCATTTTATGTACAACCACGGATCTCTGTACCCTCTCAGGTGGATGTAAAAAGATTCTAATGTTGTGATTTGCAGAAGACCAAGGGGGATCTCCCCAGTCTCCTGGATCAATATTCCTCCTGGAAGCAACATCACTCAACCTGATTATCAAGTGATTATTTGTTTGCTGTCTGTGGGATCTTGCTGTGTATAAATTGAATGCGAGACAATATAGGCGCTATCAAAATGCAATTTGACCCTTTCTCCTCTCTCTCACAGTGGATAAGATTGTGTGTATGGTGGGCAGCTACGGGCCACGCGCTGAGGAATACGAGTTTGTGTCCACGTCCGAGGAGACCCCGAAGGGGCTGATGGCGCGAGGCACCTACAGCATGAAATCTAACTTCACAGACGATGACAAGAGCGATCACCTGACCTGGGACTGGCTCCTGAGCCTTAAGAAGGAATGGAAGGAATGAACTGTACGAGAGAGAAAGAATGTTACTTCGAGTGCCGACTGCAACACCCAAATAAATCCACCCTCGCTATCTGCAAAGCTCCCTCAGCTCAGCCCAGCCTTGCCCAGCCCAGCCCAGCCCAGCCCAGCCCAGCTCAGCCCAGCCCAGCCCAGCCCAACCCAGCCCAACCCAGCTCAGCCCAGCCCAACCCAGCTCAGCCCAACCCAGCCCAGCCCAACCCAACCCAGCCCAGCCCAGCCCAGCCCAGCCCACCAGTCAGGGATCAGATGGTGGAAACAAAGACTGACGCTGTTGGGTGCAACGTTGGTCTTTACCTCCTCTCTACCTTCTCTCTTTCTTCTTATCCTTGCCCCTCTATCCGTCTCCTCTTTCTCCCTCCTCTCCCATTCTATCTCCTGCCTCTCTCCCTGTCGTGTCTCCGCCTTTTCTCTCTCCTCACATTTGTTGTCTCTCTCTCCCTCTGTCTATCTTGTAGCCTTCCCTTTCATTCTCTCTCACTTCATTCGTCCTCTTTCTCTCTCCTTTCTCTTTGCTCTCGCTCTCTCGCTCCCTTATGTTCCTGGACCTTATTCAGTGAAGTGATCTGAGAAACATACAAAGCTCAGCTTGTGCAATCGAGAATTCGATGATGGGATTGTGCCGAGACCCATCAACCTCCGGTATTGTTTAAGAAACATTTTTATTGAGGCATTTATAAATAATCATCAAAACAATCAAAACCAAGACCAGAAAGAGAGCAAACAGAAGATCGCATCATAACTAAATAAGTAACCAACAAGCCCCCCTCCCTGCCATGCCGCTCCCCCACCCTCTCTGCCTCCACCCATCAACATCTGTGACAATTTAATAAAGTAGTAACGATCTCTGAACTCTATTTCCCGCGGTGTCTCGGGCTGTTTGCTGATTTCTCTCTTACCTTGTAAATTACCAACATCCTTCGTCAGCAACATTACTGAAGTTGGGTTATTTTAAGATGGATTTACTCTCTGTTTATCTGATCTAATGTCTTTTTTCCACAGTAAATTAGATAACTCCCGCTTCATCTCTTGCTTTTAATTGCTTTAATAGTCAGGTTTGCTTGGCCGTTTGCATCTTTCTATTTCTATGTTTTCGAGATGGGTCAGAGGAGATTCACTGGACTGGGGTCCACGTGACGAGGGATTTCCTGCGGAGAGGTTGAAGCTGCCATTCCTCTGTTGTGGTGTGAGGCAACACGGAGAGACGGCGTTGAGTCACAGCGGTGATTTATTCACAAAGGAAGAACTCTGTGCCGGATTTTCCGTTTCAGCGGCTAAGTGCTGAAGTGTTGGGTGCTCTGAGACACAGACGAACCAACACGGTTGCGAATGGTACGACGCAGTTTTATTTCAAAGAACTATTAACATATTAAACTCTGGTACTCAGCACATGGTGAACCGCTGAGTGGCTGGCAATGAGGTCTGTGCCCTGAGCCCTCTCCTGCTCGGGTGCCCAGGAAGTGTCGTGTTCCCTGCTTTGTACTGTGTATGCTCTTGCCCGTGATTGGCTGTTGTGTTTTGTGTGTTGATTGGTCCGTTGATCTGTCCATCAGTATGTGTGTATGTATGTATGTGCTATGATGTTCACCTGAGTATCATGACAAGTGCTGGCCAAAACGACGAATTCCCGGGCGTTTTACGACGCTGAAATCGGCTCCAAACCCTCACCGATTCCGGGACGGGTGAGGGGCGATCAGCGGCGCCAAGCGATACTGCCGGCTCCTGCGCCGAAACAGCCAGAGAATGGCCGGGTTCCGGGCCGTGCACTGCGACAACCTGCAGAGGGCGCGCCGTAGAACATGGCACCGGCCATGCGCGGACATGCCCCGCCATCCGCGATCCCACAGGGGGATCCCCCTGCCCCCCCCCCCCCCCCCACACCAGTCCCCCCAGCCCTCGCCGAAGCCTCCCCGGCGCTGGGCACAGTCCGCAGCCTCCACACCGGGTTCCCAACCACACGTCATCCGCACGGTCGGGATCTCGGCACATCGGGGGCGGAGCATCGCGGGAGGGCCTGCCGATGACGCACCAACACCGCTGCAATGACGTGGCGAGCAACGCAATTAAGCCACTTCCGAGGGGGCTGAGCATGGCTGACCGGAGTCAAACTGCCGCCGGCCCCGATTTCGGCGTCAGAGAGGATTCTCCGCCCGATCACCGATTACGAAATTGGCATCGGGCAATGGAGACTCCCGCCCGAACAGATCAACACAACTCCAACATGGGACTGGTTCCCGTAAAGCCTGGGTTCACTCTGAAGATCCCCCACTACCCGGGTCCGCACCCAGGCACCCGATAGGCCGAGGTTCACGCGCTGACACCCGATAGGCTGAGGTTCACCCCCTGGCACCCGATAGGCTGAGGTTCACGCCCTGGCACCCGATAGGCTGAGGTTCACACGCTGACACTCGATAGGCTGAGGTTCACGCCCTGGCACCCGGTAGGCTGAGATCCACATCCAGGCATCCGATAGGCTGAGGTTCACGCGCTGACACCCGATAGGCTGAGGTTCACCCCCTGGCACCCGATAGGCTGAGGTTCACGCGCTGACACCCGATAGGCCGAGGTTCACGCGCTGACACCCGATAGGCTGAGGTTCACCCCCTGGCACCCGATAGGCTGAGGTTCACGCCCTGGCACCCGATAGGCTGAGGTTCACATGCTGACACTCGATAGGCTGAGGTTCACGCCCTGGCACCCGATAGGCTGAGATCGACATCCAGGCACCCGATAGGCTGAGGTTCACGCGCTGACACCCGATAGGCTGAGGTTCACCCCCTGGCACCCGATAGGCTGAGGTTCACGCCCTGGCACCCGATAGGCTGAGATCCACATCCAGGCACCCGATAGGCTGAGTTCACGCGCTGACACCCGATAGGCTGAGATCCACATCCAGGCACCCGATAGGCTGAGGTCCACGCGCTGACACCCGATAGGCCGAGGTTCACGCGCTGGCACCCGATAGGCTGAGGTTCACCCCCTGGCACCCGATAGGCTGAGGTTCACGCCCTGGCACCCGATAGGCTGAGGTTCACACGCTGACACCCGATAGGCTGAGGTTCACGCCCTGGCACCCGATAGGCTGAGGATCACCCCCCGGCACCCGTTAGGCTGAGATCCACATCCAGGCACCCGATAGGCTGAGGTTCACGCGCTGACACCCGATAGGCTGAGGTTAACGCCCTGGCACCCGATAGGCTGAGGATCACCCCCCTGGCACCCGATAGGCTGAGATCCACATCCAGGCACCCGATAGGCTGAGGTTCACGCGCTGACACCCGATAGGCTGAGGTTCACGCCCTGGCACACGATAGGCTGAGGTTCACGCCCAGGCACCCGATAGGCTGAGGATCATACCCCTGACACCCGATAGTCTGAGGTTCAATCCCCGGCACCCTATAGGCTGAGGTTCACACGCTGACACCCGATAGGCTGAGGTTCACGCGCTGACACCCGATAGACTAAGGATCACGCCCTGGCTTGCGATAGGCCGAGGTTCACGCCCTGGCACACGATAGGCTGAGGTTCACGTGCTGGCACCCGATAGGCTGATGTTCACACGCTGACACCCGATAGGCTGAGGTTCGCATGCTGACACCCGCTAGGCTGATCTTCACACGCTGACACCCGATAGGCTGAGGTTCACTCCCCGGCACCCGATAGGCTGAGGTTCACACGCTGACACCCGATAGGCTGAGGTTCGCGTGCTGACACCCGATAGGCTGAGGTTCACTCCTCGGCACCCGATAGGCTGAGGTTCACACGCTGACACCCGATAGGCTGAGGTTCACCCGCTGACACCCGATAGGCTGAGGTTCGCGTGCTGACACCCGATAGGCTGAGGTTCACACGCATACACCCGATAGGCTGAGGTTCACACGCTGACACCCGATAGGCTGAGGTTCACTCCCCGGCACCCGATAGGCTGAGGTTCACGCGCTGACAGCCGATAGGCTGAGGTTCGCGTGCTGACACCCGATAGGGTGAGGTTCACGCCCTGGCACACAATAGGCTGAGGTTCACGCCCTGGCACCCGATAGGCTGAGGTTCACACGCTGACACCCGATAGGCTGAGGATCACCCCCCTGGCACCCGATAGGCTGAGGTTCACGTGCTGGCACCCGATAGGCTGAGGTCCACGCGCTGACACCCGATAGGCCGAGGTTCACGCGCTGACACCCGATAGGCTGAGGTTCACCCCCTGGCACCAGATAGGCTGAGGTTCACGCCCTGGCACCCGATTGGCTGAGGATCACCCCCCTGGCACCCGTTAGGCTGAGATCCACATCCAGGCACCCGATAGGCTGAGGTTCACGCGCTGACACCCGATAGGCCGAGGTTCACGCGCTGACACCCAATAGGCTGAGGTTCACGCCCTGGCACCCGATAGGCTGAGGTTCACGCGCTGACACCCGATAGGCTGAGGTTCACGCGCTGACACCCGTTAGGCTGAGGTTCACGCGCTGACACCCGATAGGGTGAGGTTCACACGCTGACACCCGATAGGCGGAGGTTCACACGCTGACACCCGATAGGTTGAGGTTCACACGCTGACACCCGATAGGCTGAGGATGACGCCCTGGCTCCCGATAGGCCGAGGTTCACGCGCTGACACCCGATAGGCTGAGATTCACGCGCTGACATCCGGTAGGCTGAGGTTCACTCCCCGGCACCCGATAGGCTGAGGTTCACACGCTGACACCCGATAGGCTGAGGTTCACACGCTGACACCCGATAGGCTGAGGTTCACTTGCTGGCACCCGATAGGCTGAGGTTCACGCGCTGACACCCGATAGGCTGAGGTTCACGCGCTGACACCCGATAGGCTGAGGTTCACACGCTGACACACGATAGGCTGAGGTTCACACGCTGACACCCGATAGGCTGAGGTTCACTTGCTGACACCCGATAGGCTGAGGTTCACGCGCTGACACCCGATAGGCTGAGGTTCACGCGCTGACACCCGATAGGCTGAGGTTCACACGCTGACACCCGATAGGCTGAGGTTCACTTGCTGGCACCCGATAGGCTGAGGTTCACGCGCTGACACCCGATAGGCTGAGGTTCACTCCCCGGCACCCGATAGGCTGAGGTTCACAGGCTGACACCCGATAGGCTGAGGTTCACACGCTGGCACCCGATAGGCTGAGGTTCACTCCCCGGCACCCGATAGGCTGAGGTTCACCTGCTGGCACCCGATAGGCCAAGGTTCACGCGCTGACACCCGATAGGCTGAGGTTCACACGCTGACACCCGATAGGCTGAGGTTCACGCGCTGACACCCGATAGGCTGAGGTTCACGCGCTGACACCCGATAGGCTGAGGTTCACGCGCTGACACCCGATAGGCTGAGGTTCACGCGCTGACACCCGATAGGCTGAGGTTCACTCCTCGGCACCCGATAGGCTGAGGTTCACGTGCTGACACCCGATAGGCTGAGGTTCACTCCCCGGCACCCTATAGGCTGAGGTTCACACGGTGACACCCGATAGGCTGAGGTTCACGCGCTGACACCCGATAGACTAAGGATCACGCCCTGGCTTGCGATAGGCCGAGGTTCACGCCCTGGCACACGATAGGCTGAGGTTCACGTGCTGGCACCCGATAGGCTGATGTTCACCCGCTGACACCCGATAGGCTGAGGATCACGCCCTGGCTCCCGATAGGCTGAGGTTCACACGCTGACACCCGATAGGCTGAGGTTCACACGCTGACACCCGATAGGCTGAGGTTCACTCCCCGGCACCCGATAGGCTGAGGTGCACACGCTGACACCCGATAGGCTGAGGTTCACACGCTGACACCCGATAGGCTGAGGTTCACTCCCCGGCACCCGATAGGCTGAGGTTCACGTGCTTGCACCCGATAGGCCGAGGTTCATGCGCTGACACCCGATAGTCTGAGGTTCACACGCTGACACCCGATAGGCTGAGGTTCACGCGCTGACACCCGATAGGCTGAGGTTCACGCACTGACACCCGATAGGCTGAGGTTCACGCACTGACACCCGATAGGCTGAGGTTCACGCGCTGACACCCGATAGGCTGAGGTTCACACGCTGACACCCGATAGGCTGAGGTTCACTCCTCGGCACCCGATAGGCTGAGGTTCACACGCTGACACCCGATAGGCTGAGGTTCAAGCGCTGACACCCGATAGACTAAGGATCACGCCCTGGCACATGATAGGCTGAGGTTCACACGCTGACACCCGATAGGCTGAGGTTCACGCGCTGACACCCGATAGGCTGAGGTTCACTCCCCGGCACCCGATAGGCTGAGGTTCACACGCTGACACCCGATAGGCTGAGGTTCGCGTGCTGGCACCCGATAGGCTGAGGTTCAAGCGCTGACACCCGATAGACTAAGGATCACGCCCTGGCACATGATAGGCTGAGGTTCACGTGCTGGCACCCGATAGGCTGATGTTCACCCGCTGACACCCGATAGGCTGAGGTTCGCGTGCTGACACCCGATAGGCTGATGTTCACACGCTGACACCCGATAGGCTGAGGTTCACGCGCTGACACCCGATAGGCTGAGGTTCACTCCCCGGCACCCGATAGGCTGAGGTTCACACGCTGACACCCGATAGGCTGAGGTTTGCGTGCTGGCACCCGATAGGCTGATGTTCACCCGCTGAAACCCGATAGGCTGAGGTTCGCGTGCTGACACCCGATAGGCTGAGGATCACACGCTGACTCCCGATAGGCTGAGGTTCACACGCTGACACCCGATAGGCTGAGGTACGCGTGCTGACACCCGATAGGCTGAGGTTCACACGCTGACACCCGATAGGCTGAGGTTCACACGCTGACACCCGATAGGCTGAGGTTCACGCGCTGACACCCGATAGGCTGAGGTTCGTGTGCTGAAACCCGATAGGCTGAGGTTCACACGCTGACACCCGATAGGCCGAGGTTCACGTGCTGACACCCGATAGGCTGAGGTTCACACGCTGACACCCGATAGGCTGAGGATCACGCGCTGACACCCGATAGGCTGAGGTTCACGCGCTGACACCCGATAGGCTGAGGTTCACGCGCTGACACCCGATAGGCTGAGGTTCACACGCTGACACCCGATAGGCTGAGGTTCACTTGCTGGCACCCGATAGGCTGAGGTTCACGCGCTGACACCCGATAGGCTGAGGTTCACTCCCTGGCTCCCGATAGGCTGAGGTTCACACGCTGACACCCGATAGGCTGAGGTTCACACGCTGACACCCGATAGGCTGAGGTTCACTCCCCGGCACCCGATAGGCTGAGGTGCACACGCTGACACCCGATAGGCTGAGGTTCACACGCTGACACCCGATAGGCTGAGGTTCACTCCCCGGCACCCGATAGGCTGAGGTTCACGTGCTGGCACCCGATAGGCCGAGGTTCATGCGCTGACACCCGATAGGCTGAGGTTCACACGCTGACACCCGATAGGCTGAGGTTAACGCGCTGACACCCGATAGGCTGAGGTTCACGCACTGACACCCGATAGGCTGAGGTTCACGCACTGACACCCGATAGGCTGAGGTTCACACGCTGACACCCGATAGGCTGAGGTTCACACGCTGACACCCGATAGGCTGAGGTTCACTCCTCGGCACCCGATAGGCTGAGGTTCACACGCTGACACCCGATAGGCTGAGGTTCAAGCGCTGACACCCGATAGACTAAGGATCACGCCCTGGCACATGATAGGCTGAGGTTCACACGCTGACACCCGATAGGCTGAGGTTCACGCGCTGACACCCGATAGGCTGAGGTTCACTCCCCGGCACCCGATAGGCTGAGGTTCACACGCTGGCACCCGATAGGCTGAGGTTCGCGTGCTGGCACCCGATAGGCTGAGGTTCAAGCGCTGACACCCGATAGACTAAGGATCACGCCCTGGCACATGATAGGCTGAGGTTCACGTGCTGGCACCCGATAGGCTGATGTTCACCCGCTGACACCCGATAGGCTGAGGTTCGCGTGCTGACACCCGATAGGCTGATGTTCACACGCTGACACCCGATAGGCTGAGGTTCACGCGCTGACACCCGATAGGCTGAGGTTCACTCCCCGGCACCCGATAGGCTGAGGTTCACACGCTGACACCCGATAGGCTGAGGTTCGCGTGCTGGCACCCGATAGGCTGATGTTCACCCGCTGACACCCGATAGGCTGAGGTTCGCGTGCTGACACCCGATAGGCTGAGGATCACACGCTGACTCCCGATAGGCTGAGGTTCACACGCTGACACCCGATAGGCTGTGGTTCGCGTGCTGACACCCGATAGGCTGAGGTTCACACGCTGACACCCGATAGGCTGAGGTTCACACGCTGACACCCGATAGGCTGAGGTTCACGCGCTGACACCCGATAGGCTGAGGTTCACTCCCCGGCACCCGATAGGCTGAGGTTCACACGCTGACACCCAATAGGCTGAGGTTTGCGTGCTGGCACCCGATAGGCTGATGTTCACCCGCTGACACCCGATAGGCTGAGGTTCGCGTGCTGACACCCGATAGGCTGAGGATCACACGCTGACTCCCGATAGGCTGAGGTTCACACGCTGACACCCGATAGGCTGAGGTACGCGTGCTGACACCCGATAGGCTGAGGTTCACACGCTGACACCCGATAGGCTGAGGTTCACACGCTGACACCCGATAGGCTGAGGTTCACGCGCTGACACCCGATAGGCTGAGGTTCGTGTGCTGAAACCCGATAGGCTGAGGTTCACACGCTGACACCCGATAGGCCGAGGTTCACGTGCTGACACCCGATAGGCTGAGGTTCACACGCTGACACCCGATAGGCTGAGGATCACGCGCTGACACCCGATAGGCTGAGGTTCACGCGCTGACACCCGATAGGCTGAGGTTCACGCGCTGACACCCGATAGGCTGAGGTTCACACGCTGACACCCGATAGGCTGAGGTTCACTTGCTGGCACCCGATAGGCTGAGGTTCACGCGCTGACACCCGATAGGCTGAGGTTCACGCCCTGGCTCCCGATAGGCTGAGGTTCACACGCTGACACCCGATAGGCTGAGGTTCACACGCTGACACCCGATAGGCTGAGGTTCACTCCCCGGCACCCGATAGGCTGAGGTGCACACGCTGACACCCGATAGGCTGAGGTTCACACGCTGACACCCGATAGGCTGAGGTTCACTCCCCGGCACCCGATAGGCTGAGGTTCACGTGCTGGCACCCGATAGGCCGAGGTTCATGCGCTGACACCCGATAGGCTGAGGTTCACACGCTGACACCCGATAGGCTGAGGTTAACGCGCTGACACCCGATAGGCTGAGGTTCACGCACTGACACCCGATAGGCTGAGGTTCACGCACTGACACCCGATAGGCTGAGGTTCACACGCTGACACCCGATAGGCTGAGGTTCACTCCTCGGCACCCGATAGGCTGAGGTTCACACGCTGACACCCGATAGGCTGAGGTTCAAGCGCTGACACCCGATAGACTAAGGATCACGCCCTGGCACATGATAGGCTGAGGTTCACACGCTGACACCCGATAGGCTGAGGTTCACGCGCTGACACCCGATAGGCTGAGGTTCACTCCCCGGCACCCGATAGGCTGAGGTTCACACGCTGGCACCCGATAGGCTGAGGTTCGCGTGCTGGCACCCGATAGGCTGAGGTTCAAGCGCTGACACCCGATAGACTAAGGATCACGCCCTGGCACATGATAGGCTGAGGTTCACGTGCTGGCACCCGATAGGCTGATGTTCACCCGCTGACACCCGATAGGCTGAGGTTCGCGTGCTGACACCCGATAGGCTGATGTTCACACGCTGACACCCGATAGGCTGAGGTTCACGCGCTGACACCCGATAGGCTGAGGTTCACTCCCCGGCACCCGATAGGCTGAGGTTCACACGCTGACACCCGATAGGCTGAGGTTCGCGTGCTGGCACCCGATAGGCTGATGTTCACCCGCTGACACCCGATAGGCTGAGGTTCGCGTGCTGACACCCGATAGGCTGAGGATCACACGCTGACTCCCGATAGGCTGAGGTTCACACGCTGACACCCGATAGGCTGTGGTTCGCGTGCTGACACCCGATAGGCTGAGGTTCACACGCTGACACCCGATAGGCTGAGGTTCACACGCTGACACCCGATAGGCTGAGATTCACGCGCTGACACCCGATAGGCTGAGGTTCGTGTGCTGAAACCCGATAGGCTGAGGTTCACACGCTGACACCCGATAGGCCGAGGTTCACGTGCTGACACCCGATAGGCTGAGGTTCACTACCCGGCACCCGATAGGCTGAGGTTCACACGCTGACACCCGATAGGCTGAGGATCACGCGCTGACACCCGATAGGCTGAGGTTCACGCGCTGACACCCGATAGGCTGAGGTTCACGCGCTGACACCCGATAGGCTGAGGTTCACACGCTGACACCCGATAGGCTGAGGTTCACTTGCTGGCACCCGATAGGCTGAGGTTCACGCGCTGACACCCGATAGGCTGAGGTTCACTCCCCGGCACCCGATAGGCTGAGGTTCACAGGCTGACACCCGATAGGCTGAGGTTCACACGCTGGCACCCGATAGGCTGAGGTTCACTCCCCGGCACCCGATAGGCTGAGGTTCACCTGCTGGCACCCGATAGGCCGAGGTTCACGCGCTGACACCCGATAGGCTGAGGTTCACGCGCTGACACCCGATAGGCTGAGGTTCACGCGCTGACACCCGATAGGCTGAGGTTCACGCGCTGACACCCGATAGGCTGAGGTTCACTCCTCGGCACCCGATAGGCTGAGGTTCACGTGCTGACACCCGATAGGCTGAGGTTCACTCCCCGGCACCCTATAGGCTGAGGTTCACACGCTGACACCCGATAGGCTGAGGTTCACGCGCTGACACCCGATAGACTAAGGATCACGCCCTGGCTTGCGATAGGCCGAGGTTCACGCCCTGGCACACGATAGGCTGAGGTTCACGTGCTGGCACCCGATAGGCTGATGTTCACCCGCTGACACCCGATAGGCTGAGGTTCGCGTGCTGACACCCGATAGGCTGATGTTCACACGCTGACACCCGATAGGCTGATGTTCACACGCTGACACCCGATAGGCTGAGGTTCACTCCCCGGCACCCGATAGGCTGAGGTTCACACGCTGACACCCGATAGGCTGAGGTTCACACGCTGACACCCGATAGGCTGAGGTTCACTCCCCGGCACCCGATAGGCTGAGGTTCACACGCTGACACCCGATAGGCTGAGGTTCACGCGCTGACACCCGATAGGCTGAGGTTCGCGTGCTGACACCCGATAGGCTGAGGTTCACACGCTGACACCCGATAGGCCGAGGTTCACGTGCTGACACCCGATAGGCTGAGGTTCACTACCCGGCACCCGATATGCTGAGGTTCACATGCTGACACCCGATAGGCTGAGGTTCACGCGCTGACACCCGATAGGCTGAGGATCACGGCCTGGCTTGCGATAGGCCGAGGTTCACGCCCTGACACCCGATAGGCTGAGGTTCACACGCTGACACCCGATAGGTTGAGGTTAACACGCTGACACCCGATAGGCTGAGGATCACGCCCTGGCTCCCGATAGGCTGAGGTTCACACGCTGACACCCGATAGGCTGAGGTTCACACGCTGGCACCCGATAGGCTGAGGTTCACTCCCCGGCACCCGATAGGCTGAGGTGCACACGCTGACACCCGATAGGCTGAGGTTCACACGCTGACACCCGATAGGCTGAGGTTCACTCCCCGGCACCCGATAGGCTGAGGTTCACGTGCTGGCACCCGATAGGCCGAGGTTCATGCGCTGACACCCGATAGGCTGAGGTTCACACGCTGACACCCGATAGGCTGAGGTTCACGCGCTGACACCCGATAGGCTGAGGTTCACGCACTGACACCCGATAGGCTGAGGTTCACGCGCTGACACCCGATAGGCTGAGGTTCACACGCTGACACCCGATAGGCTGAGGTTCACTCCTCGGCACCCGATAGGCTGAGGTTCACACGCTGACACCCGATAGGCTGAGGTTCAAGCGCTGACACCCGATAGACTAAGGATCACGCCCTGGCACATGATAGGCTGAGGTTCACGTGCTGGCACCCGATAGGCTGATGTTCACCCGCTGACACCCGATAGGCTGAGGTTCGCGTGCTGACACCCGATAGGCTGAGGTTCACCCCCTGGCACCCGATAGGCTGAGGTTCACGCCCTGGCACCCGATAGGCTGAGGTTCACATGCTGACACTCGATAGGCTGAGGTTCACGCCCTGGCACCCGATAGGCTGAGATCGACATCCAGGCACCCGATAGGCTGAGGTTCACGCGCTGACACCCGATAGGCTGAGGTTCACACCCTGGCACCCGATAGGCTGAGGTTCACGCCCTGGCACCCGATAGGCTGAGATCCACATCCAGGCACCCGATAGGCTGAGTTCACGCGCTGACACCCGATAGGCTGAGATCCACATCCAGGCACCCGATAGGCTGAGGTTCACGCGCTGACACCCGATAGGCCGAGGTTCACGCGCTGACACCCGATAGGCTGAGGTTCACCCCCTGGCACCCGATAGGCTGAGGTTCACGCCCTGGCACCCGATAGGCTGAGGTTCACACGCTGACACCCGATAGGCTGAGGTTCACGCCCTGGCACCCGATAGGCTGAGGATCACCCCCCGGCACCCGTTAGGCTGAGATCCACATCCAGGCACCCGATAGGCTGAGGTTCACGCGCTGACACCCGATAGGCTGAGGTTAACGCCCTGGCACCCGATAGGCTGAGGATCACCCCCCTGGCACCCGATAGGCTGAGATCCACATCCAGGCACCCGATAGGCTGAGGTTCACGCGCTGACACCCGATAGGCTGAGGTTCACGCCCTGGCACACGATAGGCTGAGGTTCACGCCCAGGCACCCGATAGGCTGAGGATCATACCCCTGACACCCGATAGTCTGAGGTTCAATCCCCGGCACCCTATAGGCTGAGGTTCACACGCTGACACCCGATAGGCTGAGGTTCACGCGCTGACACCCGATAGACTAAGGATCACGCCCTGGCTTGCGATAGGCCGAGGTTCACGCCCTGGCACACGATAGGCTGAGGTTCACGTGCTGGCACCCGATAGGCTGATGTTCACACGCTGACACCCGATAGGCTGAGGTTCGCGTGCTGACACCCGCTAGGCTGATCTTCACACGCTGACACCCGATAGGCTGAGGTTCACTCCCCGGCACCCGATAGGCTGAGGTTCACACGCTGACACCCGATAGGCTGAGGTTCGCGTGCTGACACCCGATAGGCTGAGGTTCACTCCTCGGCACCCGATAGGCTGAGGTTCACACGCTGACACCCGATAGGCTGAGGTTCACCCGCTGACACCCGATAGGCTGAGGTTCGCGTGCTGACACCCGATAGGCTGAGGTTCACACGCATACACCCGATAGGCTGAGGTTCACACGCTGACACCCGATAGGCTGAGGTTCACTCCCCGGCACCCGATAGGCTGAGGTTCACGCGCTGACAGCCGATAGGCTGAGGTTCGCGTGCTGACACCCGATAGGGTGAGGTTCACGCCCTGGCACACAATAGGCTGAGGTTCACGCCCTGGCACCCGATAGGCTGAGGTTCACACGCTGACACCCGATAGGCTGAGGATCACCCCCCTGGCACCCGATAGGCTGAGGTTCACGTGCTGGCACCCGATAGGCTGAGGTCCACGCGCTGAAACCCGATAGGCGGAGGTTCACGCGCTGACACCCGATAGGCTGAGGTTCACCCCCTGGCACCAGATAGGCTGAGGTTCACGCCCTGGCACCCGATTGGCTGAGGATCACCCCCCTGGCACCCGTTAGGCTGAGATCCACATCCAGGCACCCGATAGGCTGAGGTTCACGCGCTGACACCCGATAGGCCGAGGTTCACGCGCTGACACCCGATAGGCTGAGGTTCACGCCCTGGCACCCGATAGGCTGAGGTTCACGCGCTGACACCCGATAGGCTGAGGTTCACGCGCTGACACCCGTTAGGCTGAGGTTCACGCGCTGACACCCGATAGGGTGAGGTTCACACGCTGACACCCGATAGGCGGAGGTTCACACGCTGACACCCGATAGGTTGAGGTTCACACGCTGACACCCGATAGGCTGAGGATGACGCCCTGGCTCCCGATAGGCCGAGGTTCACGCGCTGACACCCGATAGGCTGAGATTCACGCGCTGACATCCGGTAGGCTGAGGTTCACTCCCCGGCACCCGATAGGCTGAGGTTCACACGCTGACACCCGATAGGCTGAGGTTCACACGCTGACACCCGATAGGCTGAGGTTCACTTGCTGGCACCCGATAGGCTGAGGTTCACGCGCTGACACCCGATAGGCTGAGGTTCACGCGCTGACACCCGATAGGCTGAGGTTCACACGCTGACACACGATAGGCTGAGGTTCACACGCTGACACCCGATAGGCTGAGGTTCACTTGCTGACACCCGATAGGCTGAGGTTCACGCGCTGATACCCGATAGGCTGAGGTTCACGCGCTGACACCCGATAGGCTGAGGTTCACACGCTGACACCCGATAGGCTGAGGTTCACTTGCTGGCACCCGATAGGCTGAGGTTCACGCGCTGACACCCGATAGGCTGAGGTTCACTCCCCGGCACCCGATAGGCTGAGGTTCACAGGCTGACACCCGATAGGCTGAGGTTCACACGCTGGCACCCGATAGGCTGAGGTTCACTCCCCGGCACCCGATAGGCTGAGGTTCACCTGCTGGCACCCGATAGGCCAAGGTTCACGCGCTGACACCCGATAGGCTGAGGTTCACACGCTGACACCCGATAGGCTGAGGTTCACACGCTGACACCCGATAGGCTGAGATTCACGCGCTGACACCCGATAGGCTGAGGTTCGTGTGCTGAAACCCGATAGGCTGAGGTTCACACGCTGACACCCGATAGGCCGAGGTTCACGTGCTGACACCCGATAGGCTGAGGTTCACTACCCGGCACCCGATAGGCTGAGGTTCACACGCTGACACCCGATAGGCTGAGGATCACGCGCTGACACCCGATAGGCTGAGGTTCACGCGCTGACACCCGATAGGCTGAGGTTCACGCGCTGACACCCGATAGGCTGAGGTTCACACGCTGACACCCGATAGGCTGAGGTTCACTTGCTGGCACCCGATAGGCTGAGGTTCACGCGCTGACACCCGATAGGCTGAGGTTCACTCCCCGGCACCCGATAGGCTGAGGTTCACAGGCTGACACCCGATAGGCTGAGGTTCACACGCTGGCACCCGATAGGCTGAGGTTCACTCCCCGGCACCCGATAGGCTGAGGTTCACCTGCTGGCACCCGATAGGCCGAGGTTCACGCGCTGACACCCGATAGGCTGAGGTTCACGCGCTGACACCCGATAGGCTGAGGTTCACGCGCTGACACCCGATAGGCTGAGGTTCACGCGCTGACACCCGATAGGCTGAGGTTCACTCCTCGGCACCCGATAGGCTGAGGTTCACGTGCTGACACCCGATAGGCTGAGGTTCACTCCCCGGCACCCTATAGGCTGAGGTTCACACGCTGACACCCGATAGGCTGAGGTTCACGCGCTGACACCCGATAGACTAAGGATCACGCCCTGGCTTGCGATAGGCCGAGGTTCACGCCCTGGCACACGATAGGCTGAGGTTCACGTGCTGGCACCCGATAGGCTGATGTTCACCCGCTGACACCCGATAGGCTGAGGTTCGCGTGCTGACACCCGATAGGCTGATGTTCACACGCTGACACCCGATAGGCTGATGTTCACACGCTGACACCCGATAGGCTGAGGTTCACTCCCCGGCACCCGATAGGCTGAGGTTCACACGCTGACACCCGATAGGCTGAGGTTCACACGCTGACACCCGATAGGCTGAGGTTCACTCCCCGGCACCCGATAGGCTGAGGTTCACACGCTGACACCCGATAGGCTGAGGTTCACGCGCTGACACCCGATAGGCTGAGGTTCGCGTGCTGACACCCGATAGGCTGAGGTTCACACGCTGACACCCGATAGGCCGAGGTTCACGTGCTGACACCCGATAGGCTGAGGTTCACTACCCGGCACCCGATATGCTGAGGTTCACATGCTGACACCCGATAGGCTGAGGTTCACGCGCTGACACCCGATAGGCTGAGGATCACGGCCTGGCTTGCGATAGGCCGAGGTTCACGCCCTGACACCCGATAGGCTGAGGTTCACACGCTGACACCCGATAGGTTGAGGTTAACACGCTGACACCCGATAGGCTGAGGATCACGCCCTGGCTCCCGATAGGCTGAGGTTCACACGCTGACACCCGATAGGCTGAGGTTCACACGCTGGCACCCGATAGGCTGAGGTTCACTCCCCGGCACCCGATAGGCTGAGGTGCACACGCTGACACCCGATAGGCTGAGGTTCACACGCTGACACCCGATAGGCTGAGGTTCACTCCCCGGCACCCGATAGGCTGAGGTTCACGTGCTGGCACCCGATAGGCCGAGGTTCATGCGCTGACACCCGATAGGCTGAGGTTCACACGCTGACACCCGATAGGCTGAGGTTCACGCGCTGACACCCGATAGGCTGAGGTTCACGCACTGACACCCGATAGGCTGAGGTTCACGCGCTGACACCCGATAGGCTGAGGTTCACACGCTGACACCCGATAGGCTGAGGTTCACTCCTCGGCACCCGATAGGCTGAGGTTCACACGCTGACACCCGATAGGCTGAGGTTCAAGCGCTGACACCCGATAGACTAAGGATCACGCCCTGGCACATGATAGGCTGAGGTTCACGTGCTGGCACCCGATAGGCTGATGTTCACCCGCTGACACCCGATAGGCTGAGGTTCGCGTGCTGACACCCGATAGGCTGAGGTTCACCCCCTGGCACCCGATAGGCTGAGGTTCACGCCCTGGCACCCGATAGGCTGAGGTTCACATGCTGACACTCGATAGGCTGAGGTTCACGCCCTGGCACCCGATAGGCTGAGATCGACATCCAGGCACCCGATAGGCTGAGGTTCACGCGCTGACACCCGATAGGCTGAGGTTCACACCCTGGCACCCGATAGGCTGAGGTTCACGCCCTGGCACCCGATAGGCTGAGATCCACATCCAGGCACCCGATAGGCTGAGTTCACGCGCTGACACCCGATAGGCTGAGATCCACATCCAGGCACCCGATAGGCTGAGGTTCACGCGCTGACACCCGATAGGCCGAGGTTCACGCGCTGACACCCGATAGGCTGAGGTTCACCCCCTGGCACCCGATAGGCTGAGGTTCACGCCCTGGCACCCGATAGGCTGAGGTTCACACGCTGACACCCGATAGGCTGAGGTTCACGCCCTGGCACCCGATAGGCTGAGGATCACCCCCCGGCACCCGTTAGGCTGAGATCCACATCCAGGCACCCGATAGGCTGAGGTTCACGCGCTGACACCCGATAGGCTGAGGTTAACGCCCTGGCACCCGATAGGCTGAGGATCACCCCCCTGGCACCCGATAGGCTGAGATCCACATCCAGGCACCCGATAGGCTGAGGTTCACGCGCTGACACCCGATAGGCTGAGGTTCACGCCCTGGCACACGATAGGCTGAGGTTCACGCCCAGGCACCCGATAGGCTGAGGATCATACCCCTGACACCCGATAGTCTGAGGTTCAATCCCCGGCACCCTATAGGCTGAGGTTCACACGCTGACACCCGATAGGCTGAGGTTCACGCGCTGACACCCGATAGACTAAGGATCACGCCCTGGCTTGCGATAGGCCGAGGTTCACGCCCTGGCACACGATAGGCTGAGGTTCACGTGCTGGCACCCGATAGGCTGATGTTCACACGCTGACACCCGATAGGCTGAGGTTCGCGTGCTGACACCCGCTAGGCTGATCTTCACACGCTGACACCCGATAGGCTGAGGTTCACTCCCCGGCACCCGATAGGCTGAGGTTCACACGCTGACACCCGATAGGCTGAGGTTCGCGTGCTGACACCCGATAGGCTGAGGTTCACTCCTCGGCACCCGATAGGCTGAGGTTCACACGCTGACACCCGATAGGCTGAGGTTCACCCGCTGACACCCGATAGGCTGAGGTTCGCGTGCTGACACCCGATAGGCTGAGGTTCACACGCATACACCCGATAGGCTGAGGTTCACACGCTGACACCCGATAGGCTGAGGTTCACTCCCCGGCACCCGATAGGCTGAGGTTCACGCGCTGACAGCCGATAGGCTGAGGTTCGCGTGCTGACACCCGATAGGGTGAGGTTCACGCCCTGGCACACAATAGGCTGAGGTTCACGCCCTGGCACCCGATAGGCTGAGGTTCACACGCTGACACCCGATAGGCTGAGGATCACCCCCCTGGCACCCGATAGGCTGAGGTTCACGTGCTGGCACCCGATAGGCTGAGGTCCACGCGCTGAAACCCGATAGGCGGAGGTTCACGCGCTGACACCCGATAGGCTGAGGTTCACCCCCTGGCACCAGATAGGCTGAGGTTCACGCCCTGGCACCCGATTGGCTGAGGATCACCCCCCTGGCACCCGTTAGGCTGAGATCCACATCCAGGCACCCGATAGGCTGAGGTTCACGCGCTGACACCCGATAGGCCGAGGTTCACGCGCTGACACCCGATAGGCTGAGGTTCACGCCCTGGCACCCGATAGGCTGAGGTTCACGCGCTGACACCCGATAGGCTGAGGTTCACGCGCTGACACCCGTTAGGCTGAGGTTCACGCGCTGACACCCGATAGGGTGAGGTTCACACGCTGACACCCGATAGGCGGAGGTTCACACGCTGACACCCGATAGGTTGAGGTTCACACGCTGACACCCGATAGGCTGAGGATGACGCCCTGGCTCCCGATAGGCCGAGGTTCACGCGCTGACACCCGATAGGCTGAGATTCACGCGCTGACATCCGGTAGGCTGAGGTTCACTCCCCGGCACCCGATAGGCTGAGGTTCACACGCTGACACCCGATAGGCTGAGGTTCACACGCTGACACCCGATAGGCTGAGGTTCACTTGCTGGCACCCGATAGGCTGAGGTTCACGCGCTGACACCCGATAGGCTGAGGTTCACGCGCTGACACCCGATAGGCTGAGGTTCACACGCTGACACACGATAGGCTGAGGTTCACACGCTGACACCCGATAGGCTGAGGTTCACTTGCTGACACCCGATAGGCTGAGGTTCACGCGCTGATACCCGATAGGCTGAGGTTCACGCGCTGACACCCGATAGGCTGAGGTTCACACGCTGACACCCGATAGGCTGAGGTTCACTTGCTGGCACCCGATAGGCTGAGGTTCACGCGCTGACACCCGATAGGCTGAGGTTCACTCCCCGGCACCCGATAGGCTGAGGTTCACAGGCTGACACCCGATAGGCTGAGGTTCACACGCTGGCACCCGATAGGCTGAGGTTCACTCCCCGGCACCCGATAGGCTGAGGTTCACCTGCTGGCACCCGATAGGCCAAGGTTCACGCGCTGACACCCGATAGGCTGAGGTTCACACGCTGACACCCGATAGGCTGAGGTTCACGCGCTGACACCCGATAGGCTGAGGTTCACGCGCTGACACCCGATAGGCTGAGGTTCACGCGCTGACACCCGATAGGCTGAGGTTCACGCGCTGACACCCGATAGGCTGAGGTTCACTCCTCGGCACCCGATAGGCTGAGGTTCACGTGCTGACACCCGATAGGCTGAGGTTCACTCCCCGGCACCCTATAGGCTGAGGTTCACACGGTGACACCCGATAGGCTGAGGTTCACGCGCTGACACCCGATAGACTAAGGATCACGCCCTGGCTTGCGATAGGCCGAGGTTCACGCCCTGGCACACGATAGGCTGAGGTTCACGTGCTGGCACCCGATAGGCTGATGTTCACCCGCTGACACCCGATAGGCTGAGGATCACGCCCTGGCTCCCGATAGGCTGAGGTTCACACGCTGACACCCGATAGGCTGAGGTTCACACGCTGACACCCGATAGGCTGAGGTTCACTTTTCGGCACCCGATAGGCTGAGGTGCACACGCTGACACCCGATAGGCTGAGGTTCACACGCTGACACCCGATAGGCTGAGGTTCACTCCCCGGCACCCGATAGGCTGAGGTTCACGTGCTGGCACCCGATAGGCCGAGGTTCATGCGCTGACACCCGATAGTCTGAGGTTCACACGCTGACACCCGATAGGCTGAGGTTCACGCGCTGACACCCGATAGGCTGAGGTTCACGCACTGACACCCGATAGGCTGAGGTTCACGCACTGACACCCGATAGGCTGAGGTTCACGCGCTGACACCCGATAGGCTGAGGTTCACACGCTGACACCCGATAGGCTGAGGTTCACTCCTCGGCACCCGATAGGCTGAGGTTCACACGCTGACACCCGATAGGCTGAGGTTCAAGCGCTGACACCCGATAGACTAAGGATCACGCCCTGGCACATGATAGGCTGAGGTTCACACGCTGACACCCGATAGGCTGAGGTTCACGCGCTGACACCCGATAGGCTGAGGTTCACTCCCCGGCACCCGATAGGCTGAGGTTCACACGCTGACACCCGATAGGCTGAGGTTCGCGTGCTGGCACCCGATAGGCTGAGGTTCAAGCGCTGACACCCGATAGACTAAGGATCACGCCCTGGCACATGATAGGCTGAGGTTCACGTGCTGGCACCCGATAGGCTGATGTTCACCCGCTGACACCCGATAGGCTAAGGTTCGCGTGCTGACACCCGATAGGCTGATGTTCACACGCTGACACCCGATAGGCTGAGGTTCACGCGCTGACACCCGATAGGCTGAGGTTCACTCCCCGGCACCCGATAGGCTGAGGTTCACACGCTGACACCCGATAGGCTGAGGTTTGCGTGCTGGCACCCGATAGGCTGATGTTCACCCGCTGACACCCGATAGGCTGAGGTTCGCGTGCTGACACCCGATAGGCTGAGGATCACACGCTGACTCCCGATAGGCTGAGGTTCACACGCTGACACCCGATAGGCTGAGGTTCGCGTGCTGACACCCGATAGGCTGAGGTTCACACGCTGACACCCGATAGGCTGAGGTTCACACGCTGACAACCGATAGGCTGAGGTTCACGCGCTGACACCCGATAGGCTGAGGTTCGTGTGCTGAAACCCGATAGGCTGAGGTTCACACGCTGACACCCGATAGGCCGAGGTTCACGTGCTGACACCCGATAGGCTGAGGTTCACTACCCGGCACCCGATAGGCTGAGGTTCACACGCTGACACCCGATTGCCTGAGGATCACGCGCTGACACCCGATAGGCTGAGGTTCACGCGCTGACACCCGATAGGCTGAGGTTCACGCGCTGACACCCGATAGGCTGAGGTTCACACGCTGACACCCGATAGGCTGAGGTTCACTTGCTGGCACCCGATAGGCTGAGGTTCACGCGCTGACACCCGATAGGCTGAGGTTCACGCCCTGGCTCCCGATAGGCTGAGGTTCACACGCTGACACCCGATAGGCTGAGGTTCACACGCTGACACCCGATAGGCTGAGGTTCACTCCCCGGCACCCGATAGGCTGAGGTGCACACGCTGACACCCGATAGGCTGAGGTTCACACGCTGACACCCGTTAGGCTGAGGTTCACTCCCCGGCACCCGATAGGCTGAAGTTCACGTGCTGGCACCCGATAGGACGAGGTTCATGCGCTGACACCCGATAGGCTGAGGTTCACACGCTGACACCCGATAGGCTGAGGTTCACGCGCTGACACCCGATAGGCTGAGGTTCACGCACTGACACCCGATAGGCTGAGGTTCACGCACTGACACCCGATAGGCTGAGGTTCACACGCTGACACCCGATAGGCTGAGGTTCACACGCTGACACCCGATAGGCTGAGGTTCACTCCTCGGCACCCGATAGGCTGAGGTTCACACGCTGACACCCGATAGGCTGAGGTTCAAGCGCTGACACCCGATAGACTAAGGATCACGCCCTGGCACATGATAGGCTGAGGTTCACACGCTGACACCCGATAGGCTGAGGTTCACGCGCTGACACCCGATAGGCTGAGGTTCACTCCCCGGCACCCGATAGGCTGAGGTTCACACGCTGACACCCGATAGGCTGAGGTTCGCGTGCTGGCACCCGATAGGCTGAGGTTCAAGCGCTGACACCCGATAGACTAAGGATCACGCCCTGGCACATGATAGGCTGAGGTTCACGTGCTGGCACCCGATAGGCTGATGTTCACCCGCTGACACCCGATAGGCTGAGGTTCGCGTGCTGACACCCGATAGGCTGATGTTCACACGCTGACACCCGATAGGCTGAGGTTCACGCGCTGACACCCGATAGGCTGAGGTTCACTCCCCGGCACCCGATAGGCTGAGGTTCACACGCTGACACCCGATAGGCTGAGGTTCGCGTGCTGGCACCCGATAGGCTGATGTTCACCCGCTGACACCCGATAGGCTGAGGTTCGCGTGCTGACACCCGATAGGCTGAGGATCACACGCTGACTCCCGATAGGCTGAGGTTCACACGCTGACACCCGATAGGCTGTGGTTCGCGTGCTGACACCCGATAGGCTGAGGTTCACACGCTGACACCCGATAGGCTGAGGTTCACACGCTGACACCCGATAGGCTGAGGTTCACGCACTGACACCCGATAGGCTGAGGTTCGTGTGCTGAAACCCGATAGGCTGAGGTTCACACGCTGACACCCGATAGGCCGATGTTCACGTGCTGACACCCGATAGGCTGAGGTTCACTACCCGGCACCCGATAGGCTGAGGTTCACACGCTGACACCCGATAGGCTGAGGATCACGCGCTGACACCCGATAGGCTGAGGTTCACGGGCTGACACCCGATAGGCTGAGGTTCACGCGCTGACACCCGATAGGCTGAGGTTCACACGCTGACACCCGATAGGCTGAGGTTCACTTGCTGGCACCCGATAGGCTGAGGTTCACGCGCTGACACCCGATAGGCTGAGGTTCACTCCCCGGCACCCGATAGGCTGAGGTTCACAGGCTGACACCCGATAGGCTGAGGTTCACACGCTGGCACCCGATAGGCTGAGGTTCACTCCCCGGCACCCGATAGGCTGAGGTTCACCTGCTGGCACCCGATAGGCCGAGGTTCACGCGCTGACACCCGATAGGCTGAGGTTCACGCGCTGACACCCGATAGGCTGAGGTTCACGCGCTGACACCCGATAGGCTGAGGTTCACGCGCTGACACCCGATAGGCTGAGGTTCACTCCTCGGCACCCGATAGGCTGAGGTTCACGTGCTGACACCCGATAGGCTGAGGTTCACTCCCCGGCACCCTATAGGCTGAGGTTCACACGCTGACACCCGATAGGCTGAGGTTCACGCGCTGACACCCGATAGACTAAGGATCACGCCCTGGCTTGCGATAGGCCGAGGTTCACGCCCTGGCACACGATAGGCTGAGGTTCACGTGCTGGCACCCGATAGGCTGATGTTCACCCGCTGACACCCGATAGGCTGAGGTTCGCGTGCTGACACCCGATAGGCTGATGTTCACACACTGACACCCGATAGGCTGATGTTCACACGCTGACACCCGATAGGCTGAGGTTCACTCCCCGGCACCCGATAGGCTGAGGTTCACACGCTGACACCCGATAGGCTGAGGTTCACACGCTGACACCCGATAGGCTGAGGTTCACTCCCCGGCACCCGATAGGCTGAGGTTCACACGCTGACACCCGATAGGCTGAGGTTCACGCGCTGACACCCGATAGGCTGAGGTTCGCGTGCTGACACCCGATAGGCTGAGGTTCACACGCTGACACCCGATAGGCCGAGGTTCACGTGCTGACACCCGATAGGCTGAGGTTCACTACCCGGCACCCGATAGGCTGAGGTTCACATGCTGACACCCGATAGGCTGAGGTTCACGCGCTGACACCCGATAGGCTGAGGATCACGGCCTGGCTTGCGATAGGCCGAGGTTCACGCCCTGACACCCGATAGGCTGAGGTTCACACGCTGACACCCGATAGGTTGAGGTTAACACGCTGACACCCGATAGGCTGAGGATCACGCCCTGGCTCCCGATAGGCTGAGGTTCACACGCTGACACCCGATAGGCTGAGGTTCACACGCTGGCACCCGATAGGCTGAGGTTCACTCCCCGGCACCCGATAGGCTGAGGTGCACACGCTGACACCCGATAGGCTGAGGTTCACACGCTGACACCCGATAGGCTGAGGTTCACTCCCCGGCACCCGATAGGCTGAGGTTCACGTGCTGGCACCCGATAGGCCGAGGTTCATGCGCTGACACCCGATAGGCTGAGGTTCACACGCTGACACCCGATAGGCTGAGGTTCACGCGCTGACACCCGATAGGCTGAGGTTCACGCACTGACACCCGATAGGCTGAGGTTCACGCGCTGACACCCGATAGGCTGAGGTTCACTCCCCGGCACCCGATAGGCTGAGGTTCACTCCTCGGCACCCGATAGGCTGAGGTTCACACGCTGACACCCGATAGGCTGAGGTTCAAGCGCTGACACCCGATAGACTAAGGATCACGCCCTGGCACATGATAGGCTGAGGTTCACGTGCTGGCACCCGATAGGCTGATGTTCACCCGCTGACACCCGATAGGCTGAGGTTCGCGTGCTGACACCCGATAGGCTGATGTTCACACGCTGACACCCGATAGGCTGAGGTTCACGCGCTGACACCCGATAGGCTGAGGTTCACTCCCCGGCACCCGATAGGCTGAGGTTCACACGCTGACACCCGATAGGCTGAGGTTCGCGTGCTGGCACCCGATAGGCTGAGGTTCAAGCGCTGACACCCGATAGACTAAGGATCACGCCCTGGCACATGATAGGCTGAGGTTCACGTGCTGGCACCCGATAGGCTGATGTTCACCCGCTGACACCCGATAGGCTGAGGTTCGCGTGCTGACACCCGATAGGCTGATGTTCACACGCTGACACCCGATAGGCTGAGGTTCACGCGCTGACACCCGATAGGCTGAGGTTCACTCCCCGGCACCCGATAGGCTGAGGTTCACACGCTGACACCCGATAGGCTGAGGTTCGCGTGCTGGCACCCGATAGGCTGATGTTCACCCGCTGACACCCGATAGGCTGAAGTTCGCGTGCTGACACCCGATAGGCTGAGGATCACACGCTGTCTCCCGATAGGCTGAGGTTCACACGCTGACACCCGATAGGCTGAGGTTCGCGTGCTGACACCCGATAGGCTGAGGTTCACACGCTGACACCCGATAGGCTGAGGGTCACACGCTGACTCCCGATAGGCTGAGGTTCACACGCTGACACCCGATAGGCTGAGGTTCGCGTGCTGACACCCGATAGGCTGAGGTTCACACGCTGACACCCGATAGGCTGAGGTTCACACGCTGACACCCGATAGGCTGAGGTTCACGCGCTGACACCCGATAGGCTGAGGTTCGTGTGCTGACACCCGATAGGCTGAGGTTCACACGCTGACACCCGATAGGCCGAGGTTCACGTGCTGACACCCGATAGGCTGAGGTTCACTACCCGGCACCCGATAGGCTGAGGATCACGCGCTGACACCCGATAGGCTGTGGATCACGGCCTGGCTTCCGATAGGCCGAGGTTCACGCCCTGGCACACGATAGGCTGAGGTTCACTTCCCGGCACCCGATAGGCTGAGGTTCACACGCTGACACCCGATAGGCTGAGGTTCACACGCTGACACCCGATAGGCTGAGGTTCACGCCCTGACACCCGATAGGCTGAGGTTCACGCCCTGACACCCGATCGGCTGAGGTTCACTCCCCGGCACCCGATAGACTGAGGTTCACACGCTGACACCCGATAGGCTGAGGTTCACACGCTGACACCCGATAGGCTGAGATCCACATCCAGGCACCCGATAGGCTGAGGTCCACGCGCTGACACACGATAGGCTGAGGTTCACGTGCTGGCACGCGATAGGCTGATGTTCACACGCTGACACCGGATAGGCTGAGATTCACGCGCTGACACCCGATAGGCTGAGGTTCACGCGCTGACACCCGATAGGCTGAGGTTCACACGCTGACACCCGATAGGCTGAGGTTAGCGTGCTGACGCCCGATAGGCTGAGGTTCACACGCTGACACCCGATAGGCTGAGGTTCGCGTGCTGACGCCCGATAGGCTGAGGTTCACACGCTGACACCCGATAGGCTGAGGTTCATGCGCTGACACCCGATAGGCTGAGGTTCACGTGCTGACACCCGATACGTTGAGGTTCACGCCCTGGCACCCGATAGGCTGATGTTCACACGCTGACACCCGATAGGCTGAGGTTCACTCCCCGGCACCCGATAGGATGAGGTTCACACGCTGACACCCGATAGGCTGAGGTTCACACGCTGACACCCGATAAGCTGAGGTTGACACGCTGACACCCGATAGGCTGAGGTTCACGTGCTGACGCCCGATAAGCTGAGGTTCGCACGTTGACACCCGATAGGCTGAGGTTCGCGTGCTGACGCCCGATAGGCTGAGGTTCACACGCTGACACCCGATAGGCTGAGGTTCACGCCCTGGCACCCGATAGGCTGATGTTCACACGCTGACACCTGATAGGCTGAGCTTCACGTGCTGACACCCGATAGGCTGAGGTTCACACGCTGACACCCGATAGGCTGAGGTTTGCGTGCTGACACCCGATAGGCTGAGGTTCACACGCTGACACCCGATAGGCTGAGGTTCGCGTGCTGACACCCGATAGGCTGAGGTTCACACGCTGACACCCGATAGGCTGAGGTTCACACGCTGACACCCGATAGGCTGAGGTTCGCGTGCTGACACCTGATAGGCTGAGGTTCACACGCTGACACCCGATAGGCTGAGGTTCGCGTGCTGACACCTGATAGGCCGAGGTTCATGCGCTGACACCCGATAGGCTGAGGTTCACACGCTGACACCCGATAGGCTGAGGTTCGCGTGCTGACACCCGATAGGCTGAGGTTCACACGCTGACACCCGATAGGCTGAGGTTCGCGTGCTGACACCCGATAGGCTGAGGTTCACACGCTGACACCCGATAGGCTGAGGTTCACACGCTGACACCCGATAGGCTGAGGTTCGCGTGCTGACACCTGATAGGCTGAGGTTCACACGCTGACACCCGATAGGCTGAGGTTCAGACGCTGACACCCGATAGGCTGAGGTTCGCGTGCTGACACCCGATAGGCTGAGGTTCACACGCTGACACCCGATAGGCTGAGGTTCTCGCGCTGACACCCGATAGGCTGAGGTTCACACGCTGACACCCGATAGGCTGAGGTTCACGTGCTGACACCCGATAGGCTGAGGTTCGCGTGCTGACGCCCGATAGGCTGAGGTTCACGTGCTGACACCCGATAGGCTGAGGTTCACACGCTGACACCCGATAGGCTGAGGTTCGCGTGCTGACACCCGATAGGCTGAGGTTCACACGCTGACACCCGATAGGCTGAGGTTCACACGCTGACACCCGATAGGCTGAGGTTCGCGTGCTGACACCCGATAGGCTGAGGTTCGCGTGCTGACACCCGATAGGCTGAGGTTCACACGCTGACACCCGATAGGCTGAGGTTCACACGCTGACACCCGATAGGCTGAGGTTCACGCGCTGACACCCGATAGGCTGAGGTTCACACGCTGACACCCGATAGGCTGAGGTTCACGTGCTGACACCCGATAGGCTGAGGTTCGCGTGCTGACGCCCGATAGGCTGAGGTTCACGTGCTGACACCCGATAGGCTGAGGTTCACACGCTGACACCCGATAGGCTGAGGTTCGCGTGCTGACACCCGATAGGCTGAGGTTCACACGCTGACACCCGATAGGCTGAGGTTCACACGCTGACACCCGATAGGCTGAGGTTCGCGTGCTGACACCCGATAGGCTGAGGTTCACACGCTGACACCCGATAGGCTGAGGTTCGCGTGCTGACACCCGATAGGCTGAGGTTCACACGCTGACACCCGATAGGCTGAGGTTCACACGCTGACATCCGATAGGCTGAGGTTCACGCGCTGACACCCGATAGGCTGAGGTTCACACGCTGACACCCGATAGGCTGAGGTTCACGTGCTGACACCCGATAGGCTGAGGTTCGCGTGCTGACGCCCGATAGGCTGAGGTTCACGTGCTGACACCCGATAGGCTGGGGTTCACACGCTGACACCAGATAGGCTGAGGTTCGCGTGCTGACACCCGATAGGCTGAGGTTCACACGCTCCGTCCCCATAGGTTCTGGGCGGGTCACGTGGCTCTTGGTGGATTGCCCCTCAATGGGGCCACGCTCCCACATTCCTCCTCCACTTAGCTTCCCTTCCAATTGCCCAAAAAACTCTTACATACAACTACCTACAATTAAACAGAATTACCAATAAGGGAGCCAATGGGCAAACTTCATAAGGTCAGTCTAATCGGGGACCTTTGAACCCTGGCGGAGCGCCACATCGCAGCAGCCGGTTTCCCTGTGAATGTGGCGTCAGAGTCCGCACGAGGAGCCGGCAAAGTGACAGACCCCGAAGGTGAGGCAGGACCGGCACCCTCCTCAGCCCCTCCTGCTGACACACCGGATTCCCCTTGGGAAGAGCTTGGGTCTGACACCCCCCGCCTCCGCGGCTGGTGCACTGGGCCACACACCCCGGCTGTGTGGGGGGCACAGCTTTCCGCCGTCTCGTACGATCTACACGCTCCTGCACTTGCCGATCCTGTCAGTTGGCGACATTAGACACTGGGCCAGTCTTGCAATAACCCTTCCAGATCCCAAGCTTCCCCCCTCCAGAATTCCAGACATAAACTAAATCGTCCGCTTTAACCAACCTGTCTCCCTTGGCTGAGTCGGGAAGCTGCTTCTGTGGGGCTTGTCTAACCTCCACCTGTGGCGATATGCATCACTGTAAATACACAAGGGGTTAATGTAAATATACTACAACTAAGTAAACACTAGAGGGAGCACCAGAGACGTCATGACATGCAGACATACAGCTAATGAGCACATAGAATAGGACACGACCAATGGGCAGTGACATTACCACAAGGGGGCATTACACAACCCATATATAAGGACAGAGCTCTGTCTCTTTCCACAGGCGACACTTAGAGAGTAGGACAGGGGCAGATCAGAAGCATCACACCCACCACGTGGCTTAGAGCAGACTGGTTAGTTAGATTGAGTTACTATAGCAAGATTAGCAGGAGAGTCGAACTCATGGAGAACCAGAAAGGGCTCCAGATGGGGAGCATCGACAAGCCAAAGATGATTCAAGTGAACCGGACATGACTCCAGACGGGGAGCGCCGAGGAATCAGAGATGGCACGCTCAATGAAACAGCAGATGCCACTGTCATTGAGCACAACAAAACCTACAACAAAGGCAACAACAAGAAGTGGAGAATAGTGACTAGTGGTGTTCCACAGGGATCCGTGCTCGGACCACTGTTGTTTGTGATATACATAAATGATCTGGACGAAGGTATAGGTGGTCTGATTAGCAAGTTTGCAGATGATACTAAGATTGGTGGAGTTGCAGATAGCGAGGAGGACTGTCAGAGAATACAGCAAACTATAGATAGATTGGAGAGTTGGGCAGAGAAATGGCAGATGGAGTTCAATCCAGGCAAATGCGAGGTGATGCATTTTGGAAGATCTAATTCAAGAGCGGACTATACGGTCAATGGAAGAGTCCTGGGGAAAATTGATGTACAGAGAGTCTAGGAGTTCATGTCCATTGTACCCTGACAGTGGCAACACAGGTTGATAGAGTGGCATACAGCATGCTTGCCTTCATCGGACGGGGTATTGAGTACAAGAGTCGGCAGGTCATGTTCCAATTGTATAGGACTTTGGTTAGGCCACATTTGGAATACTGCGTGCAGTTCTGGTCACCACATTACCAGAAGGATGTGGATGCTTTAGAGAGGGTGCAGAGGAGGTTCACCAGGATGTTGCCTGCTATGGAGGGTGCTAGCTATGAAGAAAGGTTGAGTAGATTAGGATTGTTTTCGTTGGAAAGACGGAGGTTGAGGGGGGACCTGATTGAAGTCTACAAAATTATGAGAGGTATGGACAAGGTGGATAGCAACAAGCTTTTTCCAAGAGTGGGGGTGTCAATTACAAGGGGTCACGATTTCAAGGTGAGAGGGGGAAAGTTTAAGGGAGATGTGCGTGGAAAGTTTTTTACGCAGAGGGTGGTGGGTGCCTGGAACGCTTTGCCAGCGGAGGTGGTAGAGGCGGGCACGGTAGCATTATTTAAGATGCATCTAGACAGATATATGAACGGGCGGGGAACAGAGGGAAGTAGATCCTTGGAAAATAGGTGACAGGTTTAGATAAAGGATTTGGATCGGCGCAGGCTGGGAGGGCCGAAGGGCCTGTTCCTGTGCTGTAATTTTCTTTGTTCTTTGTTCTTAAGAAGTGTACCAAAGGCAACAAACACAACAAGCACGTCAATAACAACAATGACAACAACAATAGACATGGTACAACTCTGGCCATGGAGGACAATGTTACTGCTCAGCTCAGAACAATGGCAAGAGTGCAAACATACCATGGCATGTCAACGCATCTTACCAATTCACGTTTGCTACACTACGGACAAGCAAACCAGCTTTCAGGAAAGATGTCATCAAGAATTGCTACCACAAGCATTAAAAAAAAGTCCACCTCAGACAATGAAGTGATTTGACGGTTTGAACTCCTCCTGATGACTTCTTGGTTGCGTAAACACCAGGACCCTGACGGCGTTCACAAGGGAATGACAACATCAACATCGACACTTCCATAACAGCACAAGAAAGCCACTCGACCCGTGTAAATTCATGAACTTTGGACTCATAACTATTATTTGGTATTGTATAATCCTCAATGTCATCATAACTATTCTTTGATCTTGTATCGGCATCACAGTCGTCATAACTTGTACATGTCATCGCTTATTCACCTGGTTTTGTTCAATTTTTCTTTAACACTGTACAGAAAATATGTAACACGATAAAAGGGGGGAATGTGGTGATATGCATCCCTGTAAATACACAAGGGGTTAATGTAAATACACTACAACTAAGTAAACATTAGAGGGAGCACCAGAGACGCCATGACATGCAGACATACAGCGAATGGACACATAGAATAGGACACAACCAATGGGCAGTCAAGACACCCAGAGATGACACTACCACAAGGGGGCATGACACAACCCATATATAAGGACAGGGCACACATGCTCTGTCTCTTTCCACAGGCGACACTTAGAGAATAGGACAGGGGCAGATCAGAAGCATCACACCCACCACGTGGCTTAGAGCAGACTGGTTAGTTTGACTGAGTTACTACAGCAAGATTTGCAGGAGAGTCGAACTCATAGAGAACTGTGCTAATGGTTCAATAAATCACATTGAACTTACTTCAAAATCTGGAGTATCTTTTGGTCAAAGCTGCATCGAGTTGCAGCCTGTGTTATCCCAGAGTACATAACACAACACCACCCTCCCGGCAAATTCGGAAAACAGAGTTCAAGCTGGGTCCTCAGATGCCGACCCGCTCACAGCTCAGCGGGAGGAATCCCGATGGTAGCAAGCTGAGTCGTGTGAGATGAGAGTAGAAACCTGGCTAAGTGGAGCGGCAGTGGTTGGCTGGACTGTTTCCTCTTTGAGGTTTGGCCCGCTCTTTCTGCCGGCCCATTGGCAGCGGGGTGCAGGGGGCAGTACGCGTGGTGCTCGATCCCATTAGATTTGACGAAGGGTTAAAACTCCCCGGCTGCGAAACCGCCGCCGTTATCAATAACAATCACCTACGGGATGCCATTGCGAGAACCTGTCGCAGATTGTCGACTGTGACTGACGCAGTCATTGAGCGCATGAATTGGACATCCAACCATCAACAACAAATAAAAACATCATTCCCAGAAAAGGGCTGCGGGACGGGTGTGGAGCCTCGACCATGGACAGCACGGCTGCTCCCGTGGGTTAGTCTAGCTGCGGGTGGAAGTCTGCTGCCTCTGGCGATGATCACAATGGCAGACCACACTCTCTACTTCTCTGTCAATCCCTGGCCACCAGATGTAGCTCCTGACCAACACCTTCACTTGGTTTGGCCAGGATGCCCGCTGGGCAACCCCTGGATAAGCGGCTGTCGCCCTGGGGGTGGTACTGTCCCCCCCCCCGTCCCCCCCTCGCCCCCACCCCCCACAAGAGAAACCCGTCTTCATAACTAATTTCATCCCTGTGCTGTAAGTAGGGACTGGCTCGCTCTAATGGGGTGGCATAGTGGCGCAGTGGTTAGCACTAGTGCCAGGGACCCGGGTTCATTTCCGACCTCGGGTGACTGTCGGTGTGGAGTTTGCACGTTGATATGGGGGGAAAGTAGGGTTGGGCTGTCGAGTTGGGTGATCAGCCATGATCGTAATGAATGGTGTAGCAGGCTCGAAGGGCCGAATGGCCTCCTCCTGCTCCTATTTTTCTACATTCTCCCCGCGCCTGCGTGGGTTCATTCCGGGTGCTCCGGTTTCCTTCCACAGTCCAAAGATGTGGCCTGTTCGCCCGCTCCATCCCCTTCGGTTCTGGGTGGGTCACATGGCCTGTGAAGGATCACCCCTTAAGGGGGGCACGCTACCCACATTCTCCTTCGAGTAGAGAAACCTCGGAGGATATATGCTGGATGTGTTCAAAGTCACGATGGGTAAAACATGACAGAGTGAATTTGGAGAGGACATTTCCAGTGACAGGAGAATTGGTAACAGGAGTGACACAGATTGAAGAGAGTCGGTAATAGAGCCGGCGAAGTGAATCAGACACAGTGGGGTGTTGTGATCTGGAAGGCGATGCTTGAAGCAGATTCAACAGGAACTTACAACAGGGGAATTCGATTAACCTGGAGGGGAACATTTACAGGGGCTCTGGGGGAAAGAGCGGTGGGATTGGACAGCTCATTCGAAGGTATAGCACAGGCACGATGGACAGGATGGCCTCCCCGGGCTTGCTTTGCAATTAATAAGAGAAAGAATGAGGCGATGGCCAATGTAGCAGCATTGAAGCTTCAACCTGCACTGGAACATTCGCCTGCATCCCCATCCCAGACCCTGTCCCTGGGAACAATTTCTGTTTTTGATTCCAGCTTCCTATCACCCTGAGGTCTCCACTAAACATTAGGCTACTTTTAGACACCACTCTTGTTTGTGTGAAAAGCATCCTTGTCGATTAACGGCGGTTTTATTCAGCGACATGTTAATAACGAGAATCTCTGGCTGCGTCTCTGCAGCTGCACCTCTCCCACACATAGTCATGGCCTCACCTCGTGGGAGAGTGCCCGGTGCTGCCAAGGACAAGGGTACTCACCTGTTACTGTGATGACGGGGGAGGAGGCAGTGTGTGTTGGGAGGGGTGTATGACCTGCCAGCTCTCTGTGCCACATGTCACTTGTAGGGTTTGAGCGGTGGCAGTTGGCAGTGTGTGTGTACAGTGACAGTCAGCATGATCGCTCGCTCATTGCTCGTCCTCATTCTGCTGCCCCTCTGCTGCCACGGGGCAGAAAACGAGACCGTGACCGAGGATGAAGTGAAAGAAGAAAGGGGAGACAAACCGGAGCAGAAGGGGGAACGAATTCAGACACCAATTCCCCCCAAAGGTAGGAAACCGAGAACATTACAGCTCCGGCGAAGGCCATTTAGTCCCTCGCTCGTGGTGCTGGCTCTTTGTGCCACCCGTCCACCTTTTTCCTTAACTCCGCAAGTTCCTCGTTGTCAAGTTCGTGTCCCAGTGTTTTTCAAAATTGTCGATTACATTTTTAAAAAGGAGGCAGGGTGACACAGTGGTTAGCACTGCTGCCCCACAGCTCCAGGGTCCCAGGTTCGATTCCGGCCTCGGGTCACTGTCTGTGCGGAGTCTGCACGTTCTCCCCGTGTCTGCGTGGGTTTCCTCCGGGTGCTCCGGTTTCCTCCCTCAGTCCAAAGATGTGCAGGTTAGGTGGATTGGGCCACGTTAACTTGCCCCTAAGTGTCCAAAGGTCAGGTGGGGTTACGAGGATAGGGCGGGGGAGTGGGCCAAGATTGGTTGCTCTCTTAGAGGGTCAGTGCTTACTCGATGGGCCAAATGGCCTCTATCTGCACTGTAGGGATTCTATGATGGACTCAACTCCCACCGGTGTCCCAAACCCTGAAAATTCCCTGAGTGGGATGACTAAACGGTGAGGCATCGCCAGACAAGAAGAAGAAAATGTTGTGTTCAGCGACTGTTTAAACAACTTCTTCTTTCGGCAGGGAGTTCGGCTGGGTTTGGGTGAAATGTGCTGTGACTGGAACTAACCTGTCAGTTAACCATTTACTGACCCAATCTCCAATTCACATTTGTAAGGGTTGTGCCCTGTCCCAGTTTGAAGTGAATGCTTCGCCCTCTGATGCAGCGGGGTATGTGGCTCGGGGACCAGACCCTCACACCAGCACTCTACCCAGGGGTTGCCATGTGGCACACTGCGACCCTGATTGGGCATCACCTGGTGAGACACTGGCTCATAGAGTCAGCGACGAGAAGCCAGGAGAGAATTATTAAATAGTGACAGATTGGGAAATATTGACATACAGAGGGACCTGGGTGTCTGAGTACAGCAGTCACTGAACGCAAGCATGCGGATACAGCAAGCAGTTAGGAAGGCCAATCGTATGTAGGTCTTACGATCTTATGGTCTTCATTGCACGAGGCCTTGAGTACAGGAACAAGGGTGTCTTACTGCAGCTGTACAGGGCCTTGGTGAGACCACACCTGGAGTATTGTGTGTAGTTCTGGTGTCCTTAACTGAGAAAGGATATACATGCCATAGTGGGACTGCAGTGAAGGTTCACCAGACTGATTCCTGGGATAGCAGGAATATTGTATAAGGAGATTTTTTGTTTAAAGTGTGTTTATGGGATGTGGGCATCGCGGGGTCGGCATTTATTGTTCACCCCTGAAGGTATTTAAGAGTCAACAACATTGCTGTGGGTCTGGAGTCACGTGTAGGCCAGACCGGGTAAGGACGGCAGATTTCCTTCCCTAAAGGACATTGGCGAACTAGATGGGTTTTTACCACAATCAACAATGGTTTCATGGTCATCATTAGACTTTTAATTCCAGATTTTTAGTGAATTCAAATTTCACCATCTACAGTGGTGGGATTGGAACCCAGGACCCCAGAGCATTATTACCCTGGGTCTCTGGATCACTAGCCCAGCAACAATACCACTACTCCACTGCCTCCCCATGTTTGGGCTGAGTAGACCTGTATTCACTGGAGTTTAGAAGAATGAGAGGGGATCGAATTGAAACATAGACAATTCTGGACAGGGCCGGACAGACTGGCTGGGGGTTCTAGAACAAGGGGGTCACCGTCTCGGGATACAGGGAGGTCTCAGATGAGGAGAAATGTCGCCACTCAGGGCGTGGTGAACCTGTGGGATTCTCTACCACAGAGGCAGTGGAGACCAAATCACTGAATATATTTAAGAAGGAAATAGATAGATTTCGAGACTCTGGAGATGTCAAGGGGTCTGGGGAGGGGTATGGGGAGATTGAGGATCAGCCAATGATCATATTGAATGATGAAGCTGGCTCGAAGGGCCGAATAGCATCCTCCTGCTCCTAGTCTCCATGTTTGTATGAGAGACAGTCAGACTCACTGTGGGACACTGGCAGATAGAGAGAATTAACAGGCAAGATGTGTGGGCAGCAAGGTTGTATAGTTGGAGAATTATGAGATGATTCACTTTGGTTGTAAGAATAAAAAAGCAGAACATTTTTTAAAGGTGTGAAACTTGGAAGTGTTGATGTTTTTGGGTGTGTTGGTACAAGGAACACAAAAGGTTAACACACAGATGCAGCAAGCAACCACGCAAGGTAAATGGCAGGTTGGTCTTTAATGGGATTGAAGAATAACAAAGTTTTGCCAGAGTTGTACAGGGTTTTGGTGAGACCACCGCTGGAAGACCGTGTGCAGTTTTGGTCTCCAGGTTTATGAAGTATACGCTTACACTGGAGGTGGTACAGCGAAGGTTCACTCGATTGGCCCCTGGGATGAGGGTCTTGCACCATGATGAGAAGCTGAGTAAACTGAGTTTATATTCTCTGGAGTTTAGAAGAATAAGAGGCAATCTCATTGAAAGCTACAAGACTCTGAAGGGGTTTGATAGGTGGACGATGAGAGATTGTCTCTCCTGGTCGGGGAATCGTAAACACGGGAGAACAGTCTCAGGATAAAGGGGCTTATCATTTAGGACTGAGATGAGGAGAAATGATTTCACTGAACGGGTTGTGAATCTTTGGGATTCTGTACCCCAGAGGGCTGTGGATGCTCCATCGGTGAATATATTTAGCTTTGTGGGATTGTCAGAGTTTTGGTCCCTCGGGGAATGTAGGGATATGGGGAGCAGGCGGGAAAGTGAAGTTGAGGTGGCAGATCATACCTGATAGTATTGAATGGCAGAGCAGTCTCGAGGGGCCCAGTGACCTACTCTCGTCCCTAATTCTTGGGTCTGTGTACAATCATTCTTTTAACAAATTTTTATGGCATAAAAATTCAGCGGCCAAATATTTTACAGCGTGCACTCTCCTGGAACAATCTAACGCTCAATCTATATTCTCGAACCGTGCCAGTGTAGGCAAGGTACCTGAGAGAACATTGCAAAAAACTCATGAGGTATTGATTTCAAAGCAAGTTATTGAACTCACTTTGGCAACACACAGAGCAAGAACAAATGGCGAGGGAGGGGGTAAAGAGAGAGAGAGAGGGAAGTAAAGAGAAAGAGAAGGGCGTAGAGAGAGATAGGGAGAGAAGAGATAGAGGGAAAGAGACAACAAAAAACAAAAGAGAGAAACAGAGGGAGGGACAAAGAGAGGTAGCGAGAAGACTGCAAACTAATTATAATGAACGCCAAAAACCTCACCTGTCATCCCATTTATAACCAGTTACTAATTAATTTTATTAACTAGGTCACTGGATGAAATTGCACAGCTCCAGTGAGATTATGCACAGCTTCAATACTACATCTTCCTGGGCTTTGAAGAGCTTATTACAATTCAAGGCAGTACACAGGGCCCATGTGACACAGGGAAGATTGAGCAGACTCCTCACAGAGGTAGAGGATTAAGTGTGAGAGGTGTAAAGGAGGTCGGCCGACTATGTCCACACGTTCTGCTCATGTCCACGATTAATGCCGTTTTGGATCTTCGGTCTTCGAGACATGATCAAAAATTGTGCAGGTGGAATTATTAGCGGGACCTCTCGAGGCAGTTTTTGGGGATGTGGGAACTACCGGGGCTAATAGAAGGGGAAGGGGCTGGTGTGGTCGCCTTGGCCACATTGATGGCCCAGAGGCGAATCAGAATGGGAGTGAGAAGATCCGCCAAAATCATCGGAATGGTTGGGGGACGTTGCCGAATTCCTGACACTTGAGAACGTTAAGTTTGCCCTTTGTGGCTCCGATAGGGGGAGGGGATCGGGACGAGATGGAAGCTGTTCTTGTCTCTATTTACAGGTCTGTTTTTTGCCAGCGGGGAAGGAGAGGGGGTAGGGGAGATAGGATGAGGGGGCCAGAGAAAAAGGGAAAGATTAGCGGGAAAAAGAGAAAAAAATCCCAAATTAGGAGAACTGTATTTTGTTTATTTTGTCATTGAACAATTGTTTGTATGTTGCTATGCATATCCTTATTTGACTCAAAATGTTTCTAAATGAATTGCACACCTCAGGCAGGTTTAATTCCCATTCCAAAAATATAAATTCCAGGGTCAGTACTGAGGGAGCGCCGCACTGTCAGAGGGTCAGTGCTGAGGGAGTGCTGCACTGTCAGAGGGTCAGTACTGAGGGAGTGCCGCACTGTCAGAGGGTCAGTACTGAGGGAGTGCCGCACTGTCAGAGGGTCAATACTGAGGGAGTGCCGCACTGTCAGAGGGTCAGTACTGAGGGAGTGCTGCACTGTCAGAGGGTCAGTACTGAGGGAGTGCCGCACTGTCAGAGGGTCAGTACTGAGGGAGTGCAACACTGTCAGAGGGTCAGTACTGAGGGAGTGCCGCACTGTCAGGTGGTCAGTACTGAGGGAGTGCCGCACTGTCAGAGGGTCAGTACTGAGGGAGTGCTGCCCTGTCAGAGGGTCAGTACTGAGGGAGTGTCGCACTGTCAGAGGGTCAGTACTGAGGGAGTGTCGCACTGTCAGAGGGTCAGTACTGACGGAGTGCTGCACTGTCAGAGGGTCAGTGCTGAGGGAGTGTCGCACTGTCAGAGGGTCAGTACTGAGGGAGTGTCGCACTGTCAGAGGGTCAGTACTGAGGGAGTGTCGCACTTTCAGAGGGTCAGTACTGAGGGAGTGCCGCACTGTCAGAGGGTCAGTACCGAGGGAGTGCTGCACTGTCAGATGGTCAGTGCTGAGGGAGTGGTGCCCTGTCAGAGGGTCACTACTGAGGGAGTGCCGCACTGTCAGAGGGTCAGTACTGAGGGAGTGCCGCACTGTCAGAGAGTCAGTACTGAGAGAGTGCCGCACTGTCAGAGGGTCAGTACTGAGGGAGTGCTGCACTGTCAGAGGGTCAGTACTGAGGGAGTGCCGCACTGTCAGAGGGTCAGTACTGAGGGAGTGCTGCACTGTCAGCGGGTCAGTACTGAGGGAGTGCCGCACTGTCAGAGGGTCAGTACTGAGGGAGTGTTGCACTGTCAGAGGGTCAGTACTGAGGGAGTGCTGCACTGTCAGAGGGTCAGTACTGAGGGAGTGCCGCACTGTCAGAGGGTCAGTACTGAGGGAGTGTTGCACTGTCAGAGGGTCAGTACTGAGGGAGTGCTGCACTGTCAGAGGGTCAGTACTGAGGGAGTGCCGCACTGTCAGAGGGTCAGTACTGAGGGAGTGCTGCACTGTCAGAGGGTCAGTACTGAGGGAGTGCCGCACTGTCAGAGGGTCAGTACTGAGGGAGTGTTGCACTGTCAGAGGGTCAGTACTGAGGGAGTGTTGCACTGTCAGAGGGTCAGTACTGCGGGAGTGCTGCACTGTCAGCGGGTCAGTACTGAGGGAGTGCTGCACAGTTGGTGAGATCTCTGTCAGAAGGGTTTTATTTGGGGTGTTTTACAGATACATACAGGCGAGTATGGATGCTGAGCAATTCCGTGAATGCTGAAGATTTCATCAATGATTCTTGGATTTCTGTTGTCGCTTTTCTCAAGGTCGGTGATTCACCTCAGTCATCATCATTGTTAATCCACATTTTTATCTGTTGCACATTACAACCCAGCCTGACAACCCTCAGACTGTGTTTCTATAAAGCACCTGATGTCAGACCGTCATTCCCTCAATCACCTGCATCCCAACCCAAAAAGCAGCAAAATTACGCTTTGCAGTTAAAAAAGAACAAAGAACAAAGAAAAGTCCAGCACAGAAACAGGCCCTTCGGCCCTCCAAGCCCGTGCCGATCATGCTGCCCGACTAAACTACAATCTTCTACACTTCCGGGGTCCGTATCCCTCTATTCCCATCCTATTCATATATTTGTCAAGATGCCCCTTAAACGTCACTATCGTCCCTGCTTCCACCACCTCCTCCGGCAGCGAGTTCCAGGCACCCACTACACTCTGTGGAAAAAAACTTGCCTCGTACATCTACTCTAAACCTTGCCCCTCGCACCTTAAACCTATGCCCCCTAGTAATTGACCCCTCTACCCTGGGAAAAAGCCTCTGACTATCCACTCTGTCTATGCCCCTCATAATTCTGTAGACCTCTATCAGGTCACCACTCAACCTCCGTCGTTCCAGTGAGAACAAACCGAGTTTATTCAACCTCTCCTCATAGATGCCCTCCATACCAGGCAACATCCTGGTAAATCTCTTCTCCACCCTCTCTAAAGCCTTCACATCCTTCTGGTAGTGTGGCGACCAGATTTGAACACTATACTCCAAGCGTGGCCTCACTAAGGTTCTATTCAGCTGCAACATGACTTGCCAATTCTTATACTCTATGCCCTGGCCAATGAAGGCAAGTCATTTTGGCAGATCGAATCAGGCCAGGACCTACTCAGTTAATGGTATGGCATTGGGGAGAGTTATAGAACAAAGAGATCTAGGAGTACAGGTTCATAGCTCCTTGAAGGTGGAGTCGCAGGTGGACAGGGTGGTGAAGAAGGCATTCGGCATGCTTGGTTTCATTGGTCAGAACATTGAATACAGGAGTTGGGACGTCTTGTTGAAGTTGTACAAGACATTGGTACGGCCACACTTGGAATACTGTGTGCAGTTCTGGTCACCCTATTATAGAAAGGATATTATTAAACTAGAAAGAGTGCAGAAAAGATTTACTAGGATGTTACCGGGACTTGATGGTTTGAGTTATAAGGAGAGGCTGGATAGACTGGGACTTTTTTCCCTGGAGCGTAGGAGGCTTAGGGGTGATCTTATAGAGGTCTATAAAATAATGAGGGGCATAGATAAGGTAGATAGTCAACATCTTTTCCCAAAGGTAGGGGAGTCTAAAACTAGAGGGCATAGGTTTAAGGTGAGAGGGGAGAGATTCAGAAGGGCCCAGAGGGGCAATTTCTTCACTCAGAGGGTAGTGAGTGTCTGGAATGTGCTGCCAGAGGTAGTAGTAGAGGCGGGTACAATTGTGTCTTTTAAAAAGCATTTAGATAGTTACATGGGTAAGATGGGTATAGAGGGTTATGGGCCAAGTGCGGGCAACTGGGACTAGCTTAATGGTAAAAACTGGCCGGCATGGACTGGTTAGGCCGAAGGGCCTGTTTCCATGCTGTAAACTTCTATGATTCTATGATTCTATGCCGTATGCCTTCTTGTCTACCTTCTCCACCTGTGTTGCCCCTTTCAGTGACCTGTGGACCTGTACACCTAGATCTCTCTGACTATCAATACTCTTGAGGGTTCTACCATTCACTGTATATTCCCTACCTGCATTAGGCCTTCCAATGCATTACCTCACATTTGTCCGGATTAAATTCCATCTGCCATCTCTCCACCCAAGTCTCCAGACAATCTAAATCCTGCTGTATCCTCTGACAGTCCTCATCGCTATCCGCAATTCCACCAACCTCTGTGTCGTCTGCAAACTTACGAATCAGACCAGTTACATTTTCCTCCAAATCATTTATATAAACTACAAACAGCAAAGGTCCCAGCATTGATCCCTGCGGAACACCACTGGTCACAGTCCTCCAATCAGAAAAGCATCCTTCCATTGCTACTCTCTGCCTTCTATGACCTAGCCAGTTCTGTATCCACCTTGCCAGCTCACCCCTGATCCCATCTGACTTCACCTTTTGTACTAGTCTACCATGAGGGACCTTGTCAAAGGCCTTATTGAAGTCCACATAGACAACATCCACTGCCCTACCTGCATCAATCATCTTTGTGACCTCCTTGAGAAACTCTATCAAGTTAGTGAGACACGACCTCCCCTTCACAAAACCATGCTGCCTCTCACAAATACGTCCATTTGCTTCCAAATGGGAGTAGATCCTGTCTCGAAGAATTCTCTCCAGTAATTTCCCTACCACTGAAGTAAGGCTCACCGGCCTGTAGTTCCCTGGATTATCCTTGCTACCCTTCTTAAATAGAGGAACAACATTGGCTATTCTCCAGTCCTCCGGGACATCCCCTGAAGACAGCGAGGATCCAAAGATTTCTGTCAAGTTAGTCTGGGTTCAGTACTGAGGGAGAGCTGCACTGTCAGAGGGTCAGTACTGAGGGAGTGCCGCACTGTCAGAGGGTCAGTACTGAGGGAGTGCCGCACTGTCCAGAGGGTCAGTACTGAGGGAGTGCTGCACTGTCAGAGGGTCAGTACTGAGGGAGTGCCGCACTGTCCAGAGGGTCAGTACTGAGGGAGTGCTGCACTGTCAGAGGGTCAGTACTGAGGGAGTGCTGCACTGTCCAGAGGGTCAGTACTGAGGGAGCGCTGCACTGTCAGAGGGTCAGTACTGAGGGAGTGCCGCACTGTCAGAGGGTCAGTACTGAGGGAGTGCCGCACTGTCAGAGGGTCAGTACTGAGGGAGTGCCGCACTGTCAGAGGGTCAGTACTGAGGGAGTGCCGCACTGTCAGAGGGTCAGTACTGAGGGAGTGCCGCACTGTCAGAGGGTCAGTACTGACGGAGTGCTGCACTGTCAGAGGGTCAGTACTGAGGGAGTGCTGCACTGTCAGAGGGTCAGTACTGAGGGAGTGCCGCACTGTCAGAGGGTCAGTACTGAGGGAGTGCCGCACTGTCAGAGGGTCAGTACTGAGGGAGTGCCGCACTGTCAGTGGGTCAGTACTGAGGGAGTGCTGCACTGTCAGAGGGTCAGTACTGAGGGAGTGCTGCACTGTCAGAGGGTCAGTACTGAGGGAGTGCTGCACTGTCAGAGGGTCAGTACTGAGGGAGTGCTGCACTGTCAGAGGGTCAGTACTGAGGGAGTGCCGCACTGTCAGAGGGTCAGTACTGAGGGAGTGCCGCACTGTCAGAGGGTCAGTACTGAGGGAGTGCCGCACTGTCAGAGGGTCAGTACTGAGGGAGTGCCGCACTGTCAGAGGGTCAGTACTGAGGGAGTGCCGCACTGTCAGAGGGTCAGTACTGAGGGAGTGCCGCACTGTCAGAGGGTCAGTACTGAGGGAGTGCCGCACTGTCAGAGGGTCAGTACTGAGGGAGTGCCGCACTGTCAGAGGGTCAGTACTGAGGGAGTGCCGCACTGTCAGAGGGTCAGTACTGAGGGAGTGCCGCACTGTCAGAGGGTCAGTACTGAGGGAGTGCCGCACTGTCAGAGGGTCAGTACTGAGGGAGTGCTGCACTGTCAGAGGGTCAGTACTGAGGGAGTGCCGCACTGTCAGAGGGTCAGTACTGAGGGAGTGCCGCACTGTCAGAGGGTCAGTACTGAGGGAGTGCCACACTGTCAGAGGGTCAGTACAGAGGGAGTGCTGCACTGTCAGAGGGTCAGTACTGAGGGAGTGCTGCACTGTCAGAGGGCGTGATGGGGAGATTGTTGGGGAGGCTGCGGGGGAGTGTGTGATGGGGAGTGGGGTGTGATGGGGTGGGGGGTTTTGGGAGGGCTATCCACCAAGATCCGTGTCCCAGCCACCGAGGATTCCGGCTGGTTCCGACATTGTTCCCACTCTCATTCCCACAGGATCTGAACTCCACAGAGGCCGATGTTCTGAATGAGGTGATCCACGCAGTGAAGAATCTGCCCTTCGGTATCTGTCCGAACATCACAGTTTGGAAGAAATACAACATCACCAACAACACCATCAGCCTCTTCAAGAAGGTAAGAGCACATCTGCGATTGAAGGTGAAGCTCAAAAACCAGCCAGTCTGCCCAACACGTGTGTAATGTAGACGGGTAAACTCTCAACCCTCATCCCATCCTCATCCCATCACCTCATCACCATCAACTCATATCCCATCCTCACATCCCATCCTCATCACCATCCTCATCCCATCCTCATATCCCATCAACTCATCCCATCCCATCACCTCATCACCATCAACTCATATCCCATCCTCACATCCCATCCTCATCACCATCCTCATCCCATCCTCATATCCCATCAACTCATCCCATCCCATCACCTCATCACCATCCTCATCCCATCCTCATATCCCATCAACTCATCCCATCCTCATATCCCATCCTCACATCCCATCCTCACATCCCATCCTCACATCCCATCCTCATCCCATCCTCATCCCATCCCTTTCCCCCTCACATTTGGCCTAGTTACTGTGAAAAGCCCCTAGTCGCCACATTCCGGCGCCTGTTCGGGTACACTGAGGGAGAATTCAGAATTCTCAGCCGGTACAGGAATTGAACCCGCGCTGCTGGCCTTGTCCTGCATCACAAACCAGCTGTCTAGCCCACTGAGCTAAACCAGCCCCCAAGTTATTGGTGAAGAAGTTTCTCCTGAATTCTCCATTGAATTTATTAGCAACTCTCTTACACGGAGGATCGAGTTTTTGACCCTGGCACAAGTGAGCATGTTTTCCCGTTTCAATCTTGGACATGTAAGTTACCTCCAAGGGTCACGTCAACTAATATTCTGCATTTCATGTAAAATCACTCAACCTGTGGCACTGAAATGGAAAGTCGGTTACAAAGGGCTGGATATGGCAAAATGTGGAGACAATCTTCGCGTTGGAGTTTGCCCCGTGTGTGTCTGCCCCTCTGGGAAAAGCCTGCTCTCTGGGCCCATTCCGGATCCATCTGTTGGCACCTACCCATCGCGTGGCACCATGCCACACTGCTTTTCGGCTGCAACATGACCGGTCACCCTGCCCCTGAACGTGGCTTCGATTGTGAAGTGAGTTAAAACTGTCCATTTTCCTTTCTTCTAGTTTGATGAAGGGCGAATTGACTATGAATTTAAAGATATGGAGGTGGAACCAAGTCAAGTGATTCAGTTTCTGCGACTACATGAAATGCGCCTGGTGATCGAATACAATCACATGGTAAGCACCGCTGCTATTGATAGGCTCAAAACTGCGGCTCAGGGGCAGTACCTCTCATCATATTTGTCATAATATACACCAGTATATCATGGTGCAGACACACACTGATGGACACACAGTGGGACCAATCAACACACACAACACAGCAGCCAATCACCAGTGAGAGCACACGCACTATAAAGACAGGGGGCATCAGAGTTCCCGCTCATTGGAAGTAGCAGCCAGCAAGGAGCACAGAGCTCACAGCCTGCAACACAGACATTCACCATGTGCTGAGTGCATCGACTGGTTAGGACAAGGCAAAGGTCTTTAGTTAAAGCTGGTATCGTATTTACCCACAGTTCAAGTATGTTTAAATAGTTAACCTTGTAATAAAATAGATTTACACCACTTCCCGTGTTGGTGACCTGTTTGTGATCCAGAACACCCAACACATCATGATACCAGGTGTGGTTGCATACTAGCACTTCTTAGACCTACCTGCAAGTGAGCTGCCTTCGTCCAGCATTCCGTCATCCTGCGACATGGACAACATCAGCCCGCCGCCGCCGCTCCGCATCGCCGGCAACCTCGGGGCCAACTGGAAGATAGAACATAGAACATAGAACATAGAACAATACAGCGCAGTACAGGCCCTTCGGCCCACGATGTTGCACCGAAACAAAAGCCATCTAACCTACACTATGCCATTATCATCCATATGTTTATCCAATAAACTTTTAAATGCCCTCAATGTTGGCGAGTTCACTACTGTAGCAGGTAAGGCATTCCACGGCCTCACTACTCTTTGCGTAAAGAACCTACCTCTGACCTCTGTCCTATATCGATTACCCCTCAGTTTAAAGTTATGTCCCCTCGTGCCAGCCATATCCATCCGCGGGAGAAGGCTCTCACTGTCCACCCTATCCAACCCCCTGATCATTTTGTATGCCTCTATTAAGTCTCCTCTTAACCTTCTTCTCTCCAACGAAAACAACCTCAAGTCCATCAGCCTTTCCTCATAAGATTTTCCCTCCATACCAGGCAACATCCTGGTAAATCTCCTCTGCACCCGCTCCAAAGCCTCCACGTCCTTCCTATAATGCGGTGACCAGAACTGTACGCAATACTCCAAATGCGGCCGTACCAGAGTTCTGTACAGCTGCAACATGACCTCCCGACTCCGGAACTCAATCCCTCTACCAATAAAGGCCAACACTCCATAGGCCTTCTTCACAACCCTATCAACCTGGGTGGCAACTTTCAGGGATCTATGTACATGGACACCTAGATCCCTCTGCTCATCCACACTTTCAAGAACTTTACCATTAGCCAAATATTCCGCATTCCTGTTATTCCTTCCAAAGTGAATCACCTCACACTTCTCTACATTAAACTCCATTTGCCACCTCTCAGCCCAGCTCTGCAGCTTATCTATATCCCTCTGTAACCTGCTATATCCTTCCACACTATCGACAACACCACCGACTTTAGTATCGTCTGCGAATTTACTCACCCACCCTTCTGCGCCTTCCTCTAGGTCATTGATAAAAATGACAAACAGCAACGGCCCCAGAACAGATCCTTGTGGTACTCCACTTGTGACTGTACTCCATTCTGAACATTTCCCATCAACCACCACCCTCTGTCTTCTTTCAGCTAGCCAATTTCTGATCCACATCTCTAAATCGCCCTCAATCCCCAGCCTCCGTATTTTTTGCAATAGCCTACCATGGGGAACCTTATCAAACGCTTTGCTGAAATCCATATACACCACATCAACTGCTCTACCCTCGTCTACCTGTTCAGTCACCTTCTCAAAGAACTCAATAAGGTTTGTGAGGCATGACCTACCCTTCACAAAGCCATGCTGACTATCCCTGATCATATTATTCCTATCTAGATGATTATAAATCTTGTCTCTTATAATCCCCTCCAAGACTTTACCCACTACAGACGCGAGGCTCACCGGTCTATAGTTGCCGGGGTTGTCTCTGCTCCCCTTTTTGAACAAAGGGACCACATTTGCTGTCCTCCAGTCCTCTGGCACTATTCCTGTAGCCAATGAAGATATTCAAACAGCGCTTCCAGCTCTTCCTCAAAGCCACGGACAGGGAGGGTGCCTCGGATACCAGGAAGATTGCTCTTCTCCTCTCCACGGCCGGGGACCATGCCATCCACATCTTCAACTCTCTCACCTTTGCAGATGACGAAGACAAGACAAAGTTTAAGACGGTTCTCCTCAAATTTGACACTCACTGCAGCGTAGAGGTGAATGAAAGTTTTGAGCGCTACGTGTTCCAGCAGTGTTTGCAGAGTGAGGACGAGCCTTTCCAATCCTTTCTAACGCACCGCCGCATCCTTGCGCAATCTTGCAGCTACGGGCCCACCTCCGACTCCATGATACGCGACCAGATCGTTTTCGGTGTTCAGTCGGACCCCCTACGTCAGCAGCTCCTCAAAGTAAAGCAACTAACCCTAGCGACCGCCATCGAGACCTGTGTCCTGCATGAAAATGCCACCAGTCGGTGCTCCTGGATACAATCGGCTGAAACGGCGCGGCAAGGTCCCCAAGAGGCGGAACGGGTCCAAGTGATTGAGCACCTCCAGGGCCTCAGCCTGGATGAGGGCGGCCATTTCGCACGCTTTTCACGGACTCCCGCGCTTGTACGCACCAAACGAGGGGACGGCGACGTGGAGGAACGTAATGCGCAGGCGTGCACCATGCAGGTAGTGGATAGGATCAAGGAAAACCCCAAGGCCTTTTACACATATGTGAGAAATATGAGAATGACTAGAGCGAGGGTAGGTCCGATCAAGGACAGTAGCAGGAGATTGTGTATTGAGTCTGAAGAGATAGGAGAGGTCTTGAACGAGTACTTTTCTTCTGTATTTACAAATGAGAGGGGCGATATTGTTGGAGAGGACAGTGTGAAACAGATTGGTAAGCTCGAGGAAATACTTGTTAGGAAGGAAGATGTGTTGGGCATTTTGAAAAACTTGAGGATAGACAAGTCCCCCGGGCCTGACGGGATATATCCAAGGATTCTATGGGAAGCAAGAGATGAAATTGCAGAGCCGTTGGCAATGATCTTTTCGTCCTCACTGTCAACAGGGGTGGTACCAGGGGATTGGAGAGTGGCGAATGTCGTGCCCCTGTTCAAAAAAGGGACTAGGGATAACCCTGGGAATTACAGGCCAGTTAGTCTTACTTCGGTGGTAGGCAAAGTAATGGAAAGGGTACTGAAGGATAGGATTTCTGAGCATCTGGAAAGACACTGCTTGATTAGGGATAGTCAGCACGGATTTGTGAGGGGTAGGTCTTGCCTTACAAATCTTATTGAATTCTTTGAGGAGGTGACCAAGCATGTGGATGAAGGTAAAGCAGTGGATGTAGTGTACATGGATTTTAGTAAGGCATTTGATAAAGTTCCCCATGGTAGGCTTATGCAGAAAGTAAGGAGGCATGGGATAGTGGGAAATTTGGCCAGTTGGATAACGAACTGGCTAACCGATAGAAGTCAGAGAGTGGTGGTGGATGGCAAATATTCAGCCTGGATCCCAGTTACCAGTGGCGTACCGCAGGGATCAGTTCTGGGTCCTCTGCTGTTTGTGATTTTCATTAATGACTTGGATGAGGGAGTTGAAGGGTGGGTCAGTAAATTTGCAGATGATACGAAGATTGGTGGAGTTGTGGATAGTAAGGAGGGCTGTTGTCGGCTGCAAAGAGACATAGATAGGATGCAGAGCTGGGCTGAGAAGTGGCAGATGGAGTTTAACCCTGAAAAGTGTGAGGTTGTCCATTTTGGAAGGACAAATATGAATGCGGAATACAGGGTTAACGGTAGAGTTCTTGGCAATGTGGAGGAGCAGAGAGATCTTGGGGTCTATGTTCATACATCTTTGAAAGTTGCCACTCAAGTGGATAGAGCTGTGAAGAAGGCCTATGGTGTGCTCGCGTTCATTAACAGAGGGATTGAATTTAAGAGCCGTGAGGTGATGATGCAGCTGTACAAAACTTTGGTAAGGCCACATTTGGAGTACTGTGTACAGTTCTGGTCGCCTCATTTTAGGAAGGATGTGGAAGCTTTGGAAAAGGTGCAAAGAAGATTTACCAGGATGTTGCCTGGAATGGAGAGTAGGTCTTACGAGGAAAGGTTGAGGGTGCTAGGCCTTTTCTCATTAGAACGGAGAAGGATGAGGGGCGACTTGATAGAGGTTTATAAGATGATCAGGGGAATAGATAGAGTAGACAGTCAGAGACTTTTTCCCCGGGTGGAACAAACCATTACAAGGGGACATAAATTTAAGGTGAAAGGTGGAAGATATAGGAGGGATATCAGAGGTAGGTTCTTTACCCAGAGAGTAGTGGGGGCATGGAATGCACTGCCTGTGGAAGTAGTTGAGTCGGAAACATTAGGGACCTTCAAGCAGCTATTGGATAGGTACATGGATTACGGTTAAATGATATAGTGTAGATTTATTTGTTCTCAAGGGCAGCACGGTAGCATTGTGGATAGCACAATTGCTTCACAGCTCCAGGGTCCCAGGTTCGATTCCGGCTTGGGTCACTGACTGTGCGGAGTCTGCACGTCCTCCCCGTGTCTGCGTGGGTTTCCTCCGGGTGCTCCGGTTTCCTCCCACAATCCAAAGATGTGCAGGTTAGGTGAATTGGCCAATGATAAATTGCCCTTAATGTCCAAATTGCCCTTGGTGTTGGGTGAAGGTGTTGAGTTTGGGTAGGGTGCTCTTTCCAAGAGCCGGTGCAGACTCAAAGGGCCGAATGGCCTCCTTCTGCACTGTAAATTCAATGATAATCTATGATTAATCTAGGACAAAGGTTCGGCACAACATCGTGGGCCGAAGGGCCTGTTCTGTGCTGTATTTTCTATGTTCTATGCAGGGCCACACCGCGCATGTGCGGTAGCGCAGCGAACGTGCTGACGGGACGACGTGCGGCAACTGTGGCTCCGCCCATTTAAAGCGGCAATTCCCCGCAAAATCTCGACAATGCCTGCGATGTGGCTGACTTGGCCACTATGCTGCCTTCTGTCGAGCAGCTCAGCCTGCCAACTCATATCGCTTCAGCCAGCCTCGCAGAAAGGTTCGGGCAATTCACCCCACGGTCACCGAGTCCGATGCGGACCTCCCACACAGCAGTGACACCGAGGACCCGAAGGCGCCTTTTCTTGTCGGTGTCGTAACGAAAAACAGGCTGTCCCCGAATCAAAGACACCAGCCACTGTTGGTATACAGCATCGATCCAGACGATGAGTGGTGTGCCACCCTGACGGTCAACCGGTCCCAAATACGATTCCGCCTGGACACTGGTGCCTCCACCAATCTCATGGGGTGGTCTGCTTTCCAAAGCCTTCGTGTCAAACCAACCATTCTTCCATCGGCCTGCCAGCTACTGGACTACAATGGCAACATCATTCCTGCTACCAGCTCATGCCAACTCGGAGTGACGCACAAGTCACGAAAAGCCATCCTTCGTTTCGAGATCGTGGGCTCCTCGAAGGACTCTCTGCTTGGCGCACAGGCGTGCAAACTGCTAAACCTCATTCAAAGAGTACACTCTCTCTCTCCTGATGACACGTCTGCCTTCCAGGACGCTGACTTCAGGGCGCAACTCGATGCCATCATCAACCAGCACCGCAACATTTTCGAAGGCATGGGCAAGCTCCCATATACTTACAAGATCCTACTCAAACAAAACCGCCACACCTGTGGTGCATGCACCTCGCGGAGTCCCAGCACCCCTCAGGACCGCCTCAAGCAGCAGCTGCAGGACCTCCAAGACCAAGGAGTGATCTCCAGAGTCACGGAACCAACTGACTGGGTCAGTTCCATGGTGTGCGTCAAGAAGCCTTCCGGCGAGCTCCGTATCTGCATTGACCCAAAGGATCTGAATCGCAACATAATGAGGGAGCATTACCCAATCCATAAGCGCGAAGAGATCACGTGCGAGATGGCTCGGGCCAAGCTCTTCACCAAACGATTCTGGCAAATTCAACTAGACAGATCCAGCAGAAAACTGTGTACCTTTAACACCCGTTTTGGCAGATATTGTTACAACAGGATGCCGTTTGGGATCATATCGGCATCAGACGTATTCCACAGGATCATGGAACAAATGATGGAAGGCATTGAAGGTGTTCGCGTCTACGTCGACGGCATAATCATTTGGTCCACCACCCCGCAGGAGGATATCAGTCGCCTCCAGCGCGTTTTCAAACGCATACGGGAGCAGGGCCTATGCCTCAACAGAGCCAAATGCTCCTTCGGCCAGACGGAACACAAGTTCCTCGGGGACCACATCTCCCAGTTGGGTGTGCGGCCGGATGTGGACAAGGTGGCTGCCATCACAGCCATGAAAACGCCAGAGGGCAAGAAGGCGGTCCTCCGATTTCTGGGCATGGTCAACGTCCTAGGGAAGTTCATCCCTAACCTCGCCACCCATACCACAGCTCTCAGGAACCTGGTCAGGAAGACGACTGACTTCCAATGGCTTCCTGCCCACGAGCGCGAATGGAGGGAACTCAAAACCAAGCTTACCACGGCCCCGGTATTGGCCTTTTTCGATCCAGCAAAGGACACAAAAATTTCGACAGATGCCAGCCAATCTGGCATTGGGGCAGTGCTCCTGCAACGCGATGAGGCCTCATCATGGGCCCCCGTTGCATCTGCGTCACGCGCCATGACCCCCACGGAACAGCGCTACGCGCAGATAGAAAAAGAGTGCCTGGGCCTTTTGACCGGTGTCGTCAAGTTTCATGATTATGTGTACAGCCTTCCCCAATTCACCGTCAAGACCGACCATCGCCCGCTGGTCAACATAATACAGAAAGACCTGAACGACATGACGCCTCGCCTCCAGCGCATTCTGCTCAAACTCCGGCGATACGACTTCCAGCTGGTATACACCCCGGGCAACGACCTGGGGTGAAATTCTCCGGAAACGGCGCGATGTCCGCCGACTGGCGCCCAAAACTGCGCCAATCAGACAGGCACGCGCCGCCCCAAAGGTGCGGAATGCTCCGCATCTTTGTGGGCCGAGCCCCAACATTGAGGGGCTAGGCCGGCGCCGGAGGAATTTCCGCCCCGCCAGCTGGCGTAAAAGGCCTTTGTTGCCCCGCCAGCTGGCGCGGAAATGACATCTCAGGGCGGCGCATGCGCGGGAGCGTCAGCGGCCGCTGACAGTTTCCCGCGCATGCGCAGTGGAGGGAGTCTCTTCTGCCTCCGCCATGGTGGAGACCGTGGCGGAGGCAGAAGGGAAAGAGTGCCCCCACGGCACAGGCCCGCCCGCGGATCGGTGGGCCCTGATCGCGGGCCAGGCCACCGTGGGGGCACCCCCCGGGGCCAGATCGCCCCGCGCCCCCCACAGGTCCCCGGAGCCCGCCCACGCTGCCTTGTCCCGCCGGTAAGTTAGGTGGTTCAATTTACGCCGGCGGGACAGGCAATTTATCGGCGGGACTTCGGCCCATCCGGGCCGGAGAATCGAGCGGGGGGCCCGCCAACCGGCGCGGCGCGATTCCCGCCCCCGCTGAATCTCCGGTGCCGGGGACTTCGGCAACCAGCGGGGGCGGGATTCACGCCAGCCCCCGGCGATTCTCCGACCCGGCGGGGGGTCGGAGAATGTCATCCCCGATCATAGCCGACGCTCTGTCCAGGGCAGTCAACACCCCGTGTGACCCAGCGGGATTCGTCTGCCAGGTTGACGCCCATGTGGCCTTCGTGGCCTCCAATCTGCCGGCCACGGATGAACGACTCGTCCAAATTCGCCGCGAGACTGCGGCTGACCCCCTGCTACAGCCTGTCATGCGCCACCTAACGGACGGGTGGCTCAAGGGCCAATGCCCTCAGTTCTACAACATCAGAGACGATCTGGCGGTAGTCGATGGTGTCCTCCTGAAGCTGGACCGCATTGTCATCCCGCACAGCATGCACCAGCTCGTCTTGGAACAGCTACACGAGGGCTATCTTGGCGTGGAGAAGTGCCGCCGACGGGCCCGAGAGGCAGTGTACTGGCCCGGCATCAATGACGACATCGCCAACACCGTGCTCAACTGCCCCACTTGTCAGCGCTTCCAGCCGGCCCAACCACGTGAGACCCTACAGCCCCATGAGTTGGTCACGTCCCCTTGGTCCAAGGTCGGCATTGACCTGTTCCACGCGCTGGGCAGGGACTATGTCCTGATTTTAGACTATTTTTCAAACTACCCGGAGGTGGTACGTTTACACGACATCACATCGTCTGCAGTCATACGAGCCTGTAACGACACCTTTGCTCGACACGGCATCCCACTCACGGTGATGTCGGACAATGGCCCCTGCTTCGCAAGCCAGGAATGGTCCAACTTTGCCAGGAGGTACAACTTTGTGCATGTGACATCCAGTCCCCTGTACCCCCAATCCAACGGCAAAGCGGAGAAGGGCGTCCACATAGTCAAACGGCTCCTCTGCAAGGCTGCCGATACTGGGTCCGATTTCTACCTCGCCCTGCTGGCCTATCGCTCAGCCCCACTGTCCACTGGCCTGTCGCCAGCCCAGCTGGTCATGGGTCGCACCCTGAGGATGACGGTGCTGTCCATTCACGTCCCAGACGTCGACCACGTTCCGGTCCTTCAACGAATGCAACAGTCTCGTGCACAACACAAGACGGCTCATGACGTTCGGGCAGCTGATCTCCCTGCTCTGGCTCCAGATGACAACGTCCGCATCCATCTTCCGGATGGTGGCTGGTCTGCAACCGCTGTGGTTCTTTGGCAGTTGGCTCCCCGCTCGTTCGTCTACCGGATGGTTTGACGCAATCAGCATGCCCTTCGTCTCGTTCCGCGCTCGCTACATGATCCTCCGCCAGTGCCAAGCCCTCCTGTTGACCCTGACCTGGACTATGCAGAGCTCCCGGTCACTCTGCATCCTCCTCACTCTGACGCAGTCCAGCCCGCTCCTCAGCCGGCGGCTCCTGACCCACCCTTGAGGCGGTCAACCAGAATTCATCGCCCACCTCAGAGACTTAATTTGTGAACTTTGCACTAATGGACTCTCTGGTCTGTTCTGTTCTTCCGTTTAATCGTTCAAGTGGTTTGTACATAATGTTCATCTCGTTATTCTTGTGACACACTGTTTTTTCTGCACCAGGCACCTTCCCATGTAAATAGCTTAGTTTTATGTACATAGTCCTGTAAATATTTTGCACACATATAGTCAGGAACATTCACCACACACTATTTATTGTCACGCAGGCACATTTTTTTATATAAAAGGGGATGTCATAATATACACCAGTATATCATGGTGCAGACACACACACTGATGGACACACAGTGGGACCAATCAACATACACAACACCGCAGCCAATCACCAGTGAGAGCACACGCACTATAAAGACAGGGGGCATCAGAGTTCCCGCTCATTCGAGTAGCAGCCAGCTTGGAGCACAGAGCTCGCAGCCTGCAACACAGACATTCACCATGTGCTGAGTGCATCACCTGGTTAGGACTAGGCGAAGGTCTATAGTTAAAGCTGGTATCGTATTTACCCACAGTTCAAGTATGTTAATATAGTTAACCTTGTAATAAAATAGAGTTGCACCACTTCCAGTGTTGGTGACCTGTTTGTGATCCAGAACACCCAACACATCAATATTCAATCCTTAAAGCTTTAGTGTCCACTGAAGCCTCTGGCTCTGCTTCTTGTTGGAATGTGAAACTGACTCAAGGCAATAAAAGAGCCCAATTTAGACTGTAAGGTGTCGAGCAGACGGGTAAACCAATAACTCCGGTGCGGGGCTGGAGGGAGGAGGGACCTTCTCATGAACCTGCTCTGGGCATGACCAGACCTGCCATCTACAGGTCCAAGCAGTGAGCGGCTACATTAATGGCCAGGTGTCTCTGGAGAAGGAGCGTGAAGTGTCTGCAGGCACCCTCGAGACTTTCCCTTCCGTGCCAGGAGGTGCCTTGTTAACCCCCTCAATCAAATTTTAGTTTGATGTTTTAAGTTTCGTTTGTGATTTATTTTGTTTAAGGCAGTTTCCCTTTAAACGACCGCCCTTTTATCTGTTCCTCGGTTCATTTGCTTTAGTTTAATTGGTTTATACAAAATGGTGGGGGAGTCAATAACTGATGAATTTAGGACTGATACGAGCAGGTTTTTCACATGAAGACTGAACCCAGGAAATTCTCCAGGATTACGCGGGTAAGAGTTTGCGGCTGTGAGTGGAGGGGAAGTATCTTCATTGGATGGGTTCAATGGGCCAATGACCTTCCTCGTTCATATCAATGTTATGAAGAGATGGTCACCTGATGTCACACAGGGACAGATGTCCAATTGGACCACCCTGGAATTTCTCGAGGAATTGAAGATTAAGTTCCACCACCAATCCAAGGAGAATTATCAAAACTGTTTAATACAACTCTGTATTATTTCATTTTCTTTGATCCCTATTGATTGTTTAGTTATAGGATAATTGGAGATGAAAAGTCAAAAATCCTCCAATCAGGTAATGGTGGGATGATTCCTTTTCTGATTGGCTATGTGAAGGATGGACCCAATGACAATGGGTGTGTCAAGCACCCAATGTCAGAAGTGAGGAGGTGGGAAGTAGGAGGTGGGTGGTCATGTGATGAAACCCTCCCAGAAGGATTCAACCAGAGCTGGGAATGCTGAGGACAACAGTAATGCACCACTGGTCAGACGCCTGAGATCCCTCCAACCCAGCCTGGCCCAACCTGACCCAGTCTGACCCAACCCAACCCAGCCTAGTCCAACCTGACACAGTCTTACGCAACCAAACTCAACCCAACACAACACAACCCAACCCAACTCAACCCAACCCAACTTAACTCAACCCAACCCAACTTAACTCAACCCAACCCAACTCAACCCAACTCAACCCGACTCAACACAACACAACCCAACCCAACCCAACTCAACTCAACCCAACCCAACCCAACCCAACTCAACCCAACTCAACTCAACCCAACCCAACTCAACCCAACCCAACTTAACTCAACCCAACCCAACTTAACTCAACCCAACCCAACTTAACTCAACCCAACCCAACTCAACCCAACTCAACCCGACTCAACACAACACAACCCAACTCAACCCAACCCAACTCAACCCCTCAACCTGACTCAACTCAACCCAACTCAACCCAACCCAACTCAACCCAACCCAACTCAACCCAACCCAACCCAACTTAACTCAACCCAACCCAACTCAACCCAACTCAACCCGACTCAACACAACACAACCCAACCCAACTCAACTCAACCCAACCCAACTCAACCCAACTCAACCCGACTCAACTCAACCCAACCCAACCCAACCCAACCCAACTCAACCCAACCCAACCCAACCAAACTCAACCCAACTCAACGCAACCCGACTCAACTCAACCCAACTCAACCCAACCCAACTCAACTCAACCCAACTCAACCCGACTCAACTCAACCCAACCCAACCCAACCCAACCCAACTCAACACAATCCAACTCAACCCAACCCAACTCAACCCAACCCAACTCAACCCAACCCAACCCAACTTAACTCAACCCAACCCAACTCAACCCAACTCAACCCGACTCAACACAACACAACCCGACTCAACTCAACCCAACTCAACCCAACCCAACTCAACCCAACCCAACTCAACCCAACCCAACCCAACCAAACTCAACCCAACTCAACGCAGCCCGACTCAACTCAACCCAACTCAACCCAACCCAACTCAACTCAACCCAACTCAACCCGACTCAACTCAACCCAACCCAACCCAACCCAACTCAACCCAACCCAACCCAACTCAACTCAACCCAACTCAACACAACCCAACTCAACCCAACCCAACTCAACCCAACCCAACTCAACCCAACTCAACCCAACCCAACTCAACCCAACCCAACCAAACTCAACCCAACTCAACGCAACCCGACTCAACTCAACCCAACTCAACCCAACCCAACTCAACTCAACCCAACTCAACCCGACTCAACTCAACCCAACCGAACCCAACCCAACTCAACCCAACCCAACCCAACTCAACACAATCCAACTCAACCCAACCCAACTCAACCCAATCCAACTCAACACAACCCAACTCAACCCAACCCAACTCAACCCAACCCAACTTAACCCAACCCAACTTAACTCAACCCAACCCAACTCAACACAACTCAACCCGACTCAACACAACACAACCCAACCCAACCCAACTCAACTCAACCCAACCCAACCCAACCCAACTCAACCCAACTCAACTCAACCCAACCCAACTCAACCCCTCAACCCGACTCAACTCAACTCAACCCAACCCAACTCAACCCAACCCAACTCAACCCAACCCAACCCAACTTAACTCAACCCAACCCAACTTAACTCAACCCAACCCAACCCAACTCAACCCAACTCAACCCGACTCAACACAACACAACCCAACCCAACCCAACTCAACTCAACCCAACCCAACCCAACCCAACTCAACCAAACTCAACTCAACCCAACCCAACTCAACCCCTCAACCCGACTCAACTCAACCCAACTCAACCCAACCCAACTCAACCCAACCCGACTCAACTCAACCCAACCCAACTCAACCCAACCCAACCAAACTCAACCCAACTCAACCCAACCCGACTCAACTCAACCCAACTCAACCCAACCCAACTCAACTCAACCCAACTCAACCCGACTCAACTCAACCCAACCGAACCCAACCCAACTCAACCCAATCCAACTCAACCCAACCCAACTCAACCCAATCCAACTCAACACAACCCAACTCAACCCAGCCCAACTCAACCCACCCAATCCCAATCTCAACACACACCAATCCAGACTGACCCAACTCATTGTCCTCAAAATTCTGGCCAGGGAATCAATCCACATGCACCAGGTCCCCTCAAAGTTTACAAAGATTCTGGGAAAAATGTTGTTGTTCAAAGAATTCTCAAAATGCAACTTACATCGTTTACCTCCTTTCTTCCCGAGGATGCAAGTCAGATCTTTGGCTCCGGAATTCCCATTCACCTCCTGCTCCTAGTGAGCAAGAAATCATCAGGATATGAAACACTCAGCAAGCAGCTGAAGGCTGTTGCTCCAGATTATCGGGGGAAGGTGAGTTTTGAAAAACATGCAGCAGACAATTTGAAACGGGCTTTGTGTGCCAGTTTGATAGGTTAAACCTCAGTCTGTTTGACACTTTGTTTTGTTATAAACTGCACTGTCAGAGGGTCAGTAGTGAGGGAGCGCTGCACTGTCAGAGGGTCAGTACTGAGGGAGTGCCGCACTGTCAGAGGGTCAGTACTGAGGGAGCGCCGCACTGTCAGAGGGTCAGTACTGAGGGAGTGCCGCACTGTCAGAGGGTCAGTACTGAGGGAGTGCCGCACTGTCAGAGGGTCAGTACTGAGGGAGTGCGGCACTGTCAGGTGGTCAGTACTGAGGGAGTGCCGCACTGTCAGAGGGTCAGTACTGAGGGAGTGCCGCACTATCAGAGGGTCAGTACTGAGGGAGTGCCGCACTGTCAGAGGGTCAGTACTGAGGGAGTGCTGCACTGTCAGAGGGTCAGTACTGAGGGAGTGCTGCACTGTCAGAGGGTCAGTACTGAGGGAGTGCGGCACTGTCAGGTGGTCAGTACTGAGGGAGTGCCACACTGTCAGAGAGTCAGTACTGAGGGAGTGCTGCATTGTCAGGGGGTCAGTACTGAGGGAATGCTGCACTGTCAGAGGGTCAGTACTGAGGGAGTGCCGCACTGTCAGGGGGTCAGTACTGAGGGAGTACTGCACTGTCAGGGGGTCAGTACAGAGGGAGTGCCGCACTGTCAGAGGGTCAGTACTGAGGGGGTGCTGCACTGTCAGAGGTTCAGTACTGAGGGAGTGCGGCACTGTCAGAGGGTCAGTACTGAGGGAGTGCTGCACTGTCAGAGGGTCAGTACCGAGGGAATGCTGCACTGTCAGAGGGTCAGTACTGAGGGAGTGCCGCACTGTCAGGGGGTCAGTACTGAGGGAGTACTGCACTGTCAGAGGGTCAGTACAGAGGGAGTGCTGCACTGTCAGAGGGTCAGTACTGAGGGAGTGCTGCACTGTCAGTGGGTCAGTACTGAGGGAGTGCTGCACTGTCAGAGGGTCAGTACTGAGGGAGTGCGGCACTGTCAGGTGGTCAGTACTGAGGGAGTGCCACACTGTCAGAGAGTCAGTACTGAGGGAGTGCTGCATTGTCAGGGGGTCAGCACTGAGGGAATGCTGCACTGTCAGAGGGTCAGTACTGAGGGAGTGCCGCACTGTCAGGGGGTCAGTACTGAGGGAGTACTGCACTGTCAGGGGGTCAGTACAGAGGGAGTGCCGCACTGTCAGAGGGTCAGTACTGAGGGGGTGCTGCACTGGCAGAGGGTCAGTACTGAGGGAGTGCTGCACTGTCAGAGGGTCAGTACTGAGGGGGTGCTGCACTGTCAGAGGGTCAGGACTGAGGGAGTGCCGCACTGTCAGGGGATCAGTACTGAGGGAGTGCCGCACTGTCAGAGGGTCAGTACTGAGGGAGTGCGGCACTGTCAGAGGGTCAGTACTGAGGGAGTGCGGCACTGTCAGAGGGTCAGTACTGAGGGAGTGCGGCACTGTCAGAGGGTCAGTACTGCGGGAGTGCCGCACTGTCAGAGGGTCAGTACTGAGGGAGTGCTGCACTGTCAGAGCGTCAGTACTGAGGGAGTGCTGCACTGTCAGTGGGTCAGTACTGAGGGAGTGCTGCACTGTCTGAGGGTCAGTACTGAGGGAGTGCTGCACTGTCAGAGGGTCAGTACTGAGGGAGTGCCACACTGTCAGAGGGTCAGTACTGAGGGAGTGCTGCACTGTCAGAGGGTCAGTACCGAGGGAGTGCCGCACTGTCAGAGGGTCAGTACTGAGGGAGTGCCGCACTGTCAGGGGGTCAGTACTGAGGGAGTACTGCACTGTCAGGGGGTCAGTACTGAGGGAGTGCTGCACTGTCAGAGGGTCAGTACTGAGGGAGTGCTGCACTGTCAGAGGGTCAGTACTGAGGGAGTGCGGCACTGTCAGGTGGTCAGTACTGAGGAAGTGCCACACTGTCAGAGAGTCAGTACTGAGGGAGTGCTGCATTGTCAGGGGGTCAGTACTGAGGGAGTGCTGCACTGTCAGAGGGTGAGTACTGAGCGAGTGCTGCACTGTCAGGTGGTCAGTACTGAGGGAGTGCGACACTGTCAGAGGGTCAGTACTGAGGGAGTGCCGCACTGTCAGAGGGTCAGTACTGAGGGAGTGCCGCACTGTCAGAGGGTCAGTACTGACGGAGTGCCGCACTGTCAGAGAGTCAGTACTGAGGGAGTGCCGCACTGTCAGAGGGTCAGTACTGAGGGAGTGCTGCACTGTCAGGGGGTCAGTACTGAGGGAGTGCCGCACTGTCAGAGGGTCAGTACTGAGGGAGTGCTGCACTGTCAGGGGGTCAGTACTGAGGGAGTGCCGCACTGTCAGATGGTCAGTACTGAGGGAGTGCAGCACTGTCAGAGGGTCAGTTCACTTCGGCCATTATCACAGCGGTCTACATCCCACCCCAGGCGGAAGTGAAGAAGGTGATTGACGAATTGTACACCGCTATAACTAACAATGAAACAGAACACCCGGAGGCCTTATTTATCGTGGCCAGGGACTTCAACAAGGCCAACCTCAAGAGCGTACTGCCAAAATTCCACCAACACATCTCCTGTCCCACCAGGGCGGCAACACTCTCGACCACTGCTGCACAAAAATCAAGGGCGCCTCCCGATCCTTTCCCCTATCGTACTTCATAAATTCAGACCATAAGACTGTGCGCCTTCTCGCGGCATGCAAGCAGAAACTTAAGCGGGAGAATCCGGTTAAGAAGGTCGTGCAGTGCTGGTCCGAGGCAACAGGAGAGCTCCTACGTGACTGCATGGAGTCCATATTTGAGAACTCAGCGACCAACCTAAATGAGTATGCCACCACCGTCACAGACTTCATCAGCAAATGTGTGGATGACTGCGTGCCAAAGAAAGCAGTACGTACGTTCCCCAACCGGAAACCATGGCTGAATCGCGAGATTGACTCCCTACTGAAGGTCTGAGACGTTCAAGTCAGGCGACCTTGACCTATATAAGAAACCCAGGTACAACCTCCGCAATGTCATCAGGGATGCCAAGAGATAATATCAGGCTAAGCTAGAGTCAGACTAACGACATGGACTCTCGTCGGATGTGGCAAGGCTTAAACAACATAATGGGCTACAAGGCGAAGCTGAGTAGAATCTCCGGCAGCAGCGGGCCCAACCCCGATGAACTCAATGCATTCTATGCTCAGTTCGAGCAGGAAACCATCAAACCGATGTCAACTGCCCCAGCAGCCTCGGACTCACAAAACCTAATGTCACAGATTCCGAAGTCAGGCCGGCCTTCTTGAAAGTGAACCCTCGGAAAGTGACGGGTCCGGGCGGGTCCCTGGTCATGTACTCAGAGCCTGCGCGGACCAGCTGGGAGATGTATTCGCGGACATCTTCAACCTGTCCCTACTCCGTTCTGAGGTCCCCACCTGCTTCAAGAAGACCACCATCATACCGATGCCAAAGAAGAACCAGGCAACGTGCCTCAATGGCTACCGTCCGGTGGCTTCACATCGGTCATTATGAAGTGCTTCGAGAGGTTGGTAATGAGACACATCAACTCCATACTCCCAGAATGCCGTGTCCACTGCAATTCGCACACCGCCATAACCGGTCCACAGCGGATGACATCCCCTGGCCCTACACTCATACCTGGAGCATCCTGACTCCTACGTCAGACTCCTATTACTGGACTACAGCTCCGCCTTCAACACCATAATCCCAGCCAAACTCACATCAAAGCGCCAAAACATAGGACTTGGCTCCTCCCTCTGCAACTCGATCCTCGACTTCTTGACCCATGGACCACAATCAGTAAGGATGTACAACAGCACCTCCTCCATGATAGTCCTCAATACCGGGCCCGCGCAAGGCTGCAAACTTGGCCCCCTACTATATCCCCTACACACACAGGACTGTGTGGCAAAATGTGGCTCCAACTCCATCTACAAGTTTGCTGATGACACGACGGTAATGGGTTGGATCTCGAATAACGACGAGTCAGAATACAGGAGAGAGATAGAGAACTAGTGGAGTGGTGTAAAGACAATCATCTCTCCCTCAATGCCAGCAAAACTAAAGAGCATTGACATCAGGTAGCAAAGTACTGTACACACCCCTGTCAGGATCAACGGGGCCGAGGTGGAGATGGTTAGCAGCTTCAAATTCCTAGGGGTGCACATCTCCAAAAATCTGTCCTGGTCCACCCACGTCGACACTACCGCCAAGAAAGCACAACAGCGCCTATACTTCCTCAGGAAACTAAGGAAATTCCACATGTCCACATTGACTCTTACCAACTTTTACAGATGCACCATAGAAAGCATCCTATCGGGCTGCATCGCAGCCTGGTATGGCAACTGCTCGGCCCAAGACTGTAAGAAACTTCAGAGAGTCGTGAACACAGCCCAGTCCATCACACGAACCTGCCTCCCATCCATTGACTCCATCTATACCTCCCGCTGCCTGGGGAAAGCGGGCAGCATAACCAATGATCCCTCCCACCCGGCTTACTCACTCTTCCAACTTCTTCCATCGGGCAGGAGATACAGAAGTTTGAGAACACGCACGAACAGACTCAAAAACAGCTTCTTCCCCACTGTCACCAGACTCCTAAATGACCCTCTTATGGACTGACCTCATTAACACTACACCCTGTATGCTTCATCCGATGCCTGTATCTATGTATTTACATTGTGTGTCTATCGTATGTCCTATATTTTTCATGCATGGAACAATCTGCCTGGACTGTACACAGAACAATACTTTCCACTGTACCTCGGTACACGTGACGATAAATCTCAATCTTATGAGTGGGATCTTGCTGTGTAAACAATGGCTGTTGTATTTCCTACATTACGAGAGTGACTCGTAAAATATTTAATTGGCTGTAAACTGCGTTTTTACGAGACCTGAAACAGCAGACAGAGACACAGCTTCGAATGCAGCTATCGGTTAATATTGCCAGCCTGCCATTACAAGTCAGCCAGGATGAGAGTGAGGTCAGTGTTGTGAGAGAGAATCGGGGCTGAAACTAGTTGAGGCAGTTCGAGAGCTCTGCACTAACCGCCAGCCTCCTGGTCCTGATATTCCTCACATTGGGGGGCTCAGGAAAAGACACACAAAATCTCTTGTTTTTCTAATTCCTGAGAGAGGATGGGGAAGGGTTTGAAATCCAATGAATTTTGGACTTTCACCAGTTAGAAGAATGATGTCAAGTGTTAGGCTTCCATGGAAGTTAGTTTGATTACAGATACCAGTTTGTGCTTGCCAAACGCACCTGGCGTGGATTTTAACCGTTGACTTTCTCTCTCTCCTGTCTCTCTCAGGTGATTTTTATTCTGGTTAACACAGATGTGAAAGCAAATAGTCGCGTGAGTTTGTATTTCAACGTGAAGGAAGCTGACCTCCCTGCCGCCTGCCTCTTCCACGTGGTGACGGAGACTATGGACGTGCTGAAGGCCACTGACATCAGCATCGAGTCGCTGCGGCAATTCTGCGATAACTTCATAGAGGGGAAAGACATGGTGGGTGACAGTGACATGCGGTTAAACATCGGCGAATATGTCACCAACACTGGGTATTGGATGTCTCCCAGTCTCAGATACTCCCAACTCACAGCACAGCCCAATTCTAACTGCCCCACCATTGGTGTTTGCACCTTCAGCCGCTCAGACCCCTGTGCTCTGCAATTCATTCCCATGACCCCTCCACCGCCCCCCCCCCCCCCCCCGCCCCCAACCCCTCCATTCCATTTTTAAAGATCCTCCTTCAAACCTGCCCCTGTTTACCTATCCCTCAGGAATCCTATGTGACTCGCTGTCGAACTTTGTTCGATTTACTCTCCTGTGAGGCACTTTGATGATAATAATCTTTATTGTCACAAGTAGGCTTACTTAACATTGCAACAAAGTTATTGTGAAAAGTCCCTCGTCGCCACATTCCGGCGCCTGTTGGGGTACACAGAGGGAGAATTCAGAATGTCCAATCCACCTAACAGCACGTCTTTCGGGACTTGTGGGAGGAAACCGGGGCACCCGGAGGAAACCCACGCAGACACGGGGAGAACGTGCAGACTCCGCAGACAGTGACCCAAGCCGGGAATCAAACCTGGGACCCTGGCGCTGTGAAGCCACAGTGCTAACCACTGTGCTACAATGCCGAGAGGTTTTACTCAGTAACCTGAACAATGACTTGTACTTAATGTGGTTAAAATGACATAGAAGGCACTAGCTGAATGCAGGTTGTTAGTGGATTAGGATGGTGTTGCTGTGTGTGTCCCTGAATCAAGGTGACTGTTCTGTGTGCAGTCTGAGCTGCTGATTTTCCCGAGGCCAGTAGAGGGCACTCACACATTGCTCAGTCCCACGCTACAGAGATTCGGTCCAGAGAGATGAGAATGGGAGTGAAACCGACCAATTCAGCAGCAAATCCACCAGCTGCCACTTGGCAACGAAGCAAACTTTCCACCTCATTAAACTGAAGGAACATTTTCCACTGTTTGTACCATCATCAAAAGCTCCCAGGACAGGTTAGTTACAGAGTAAAGCTCCCTCTACACTGTCCCCATCAAACACTCCCAGGACAGGTACAGCACGGGGTTAGATACAGAGTAAAGCTCCCTCTACACTGTGCCCATCAAACACTCCCAGGACAGGTACAGCACGGGGTTAGATACAGAGTAAAGCTCCCTCTGCACTGTCCCCATCAAACACTCCCAGGACAGGTACAGCACGGGGTTAGATACAGAGTAAAGCTCCCTCTGCACTGTCCCCATCAAACACTCCCAGGACAGGTACAGCACGGGGTTAGATACAGAGTAAAGCTCCCTCTACACTGTCCCCATCAAACACTCCCAGGGCAGGTGCAGCACGGGGTTAGATACAGTGTAAAGCTCCCTCTACACTGTCCCCATCAAACACTCCCAGGACAGTTACAGCACGGGGTTAGATACAGAGTAAAGCTCCCTCTACACTGTCCCCATCAAACACTCCCAGGGCAGGTGCAGCACGGGGTTAGATACAGAGTAAAGCTCCCTCTACACTGTCCCCATCAAACACTCCCAGGACAGTTACAGCACGGGGTTAGATACAGAGTAAAGCTCCCTCTACCCTGTCCCCATCAAACAATTTGGTTTTAGTTGCAGGGTAAAATTCTCATTATCCTTAAACTGTCTGAATCTCTGATGTCGCCCTCTAACCTATTTCAATTCCCTTCCCAGCCAGCATGGCACTCTGAACTTGGTCAGTTTGTGCCTGGTCCTGGCCAGTTTGATGATGTTTATTCAGCAGTGATGTCCCAGCCCAGTGCAGGCGCCTACACTGCCACTGATGTGGGGCTGAGAGAGAAAGCCCTATCTTACAAAGTTCACTCACACTCTCAGTACTCCGAGGGATCCCTCAAACCGAGGAATGATCTGACCTCAAGTCCATAAGTGCTGTGATTCCCTGGTTGGGTGAGTGGGGGGAGGGTGGGGTGTGTGCTTGCTGTATCCCAGAGTCAATGCCGGAGTGAGTGGGGGGTTAGGGGGGAGTGGGGAGAGGATGGAGCGATGCCTATTGTACTCCAGAGAGAATCCCTTTCAGGAAGGGAAACAACTTGAGGATTGAAAGCAGAAAGTCATGTTTCGGTTAATTGGGAAAATGTTACATTTACGCTCACATTTCCGGTCCGACTTTCAGTTGTAACATTCAGTCTTAAGCGAACGTTGAACCTGCTTTTCTGAACATTTGAAATGGGAACTGTATGTAAACACTTGCCTGTAACGATGTAGGAACATAAATTAACCACTAGGTTGCGCAGCGAGAGTTTCTGAAGAATCTTCTAATCTGTAGTCAAGTTGTGTAAAGTTAAAGTTCAACCAATCAGCTTTCCCGTGGGTTATTCATTCACATTTTAAATGACAATCCTGCCCGGGGAAGGAGGGGTTTGAAAGGGTTAATGTCGCCTGGATTAACCCCGTCAGATACTCATGTTTCCCCTCAGCTCCCTGAAACCTGCCACCAGTTATTCGCATTCCCAGTTCCCATAATGGGTGTGAAGATTAACAGCCAGACTTTCCATGTAATTGTGGAAAACAATTTCATTTCTCCTTTCAGGCTAAGCTGGCGCAGTGATTCACACAGAGTTCCAATTTCTAATTTTATTGATTGAGATCACAGAGTTTGTGTGTTAAATAAAGAATAGAGTGGAGCATCGTAACCACATTCACACAGGCTGTGGTAAGCTGCGAGCTCCAGCACGCACTCCAGAATCCCATTCCCATACGTTCAACCCATCACCGATAACCACATTCCGGTTAGCTGGGACATGGGGAGCAGTTTTCCCAGTGAACATGATAGTGGCCGCCGATTAGAGCTCCCTCCCCGGGGATTTCAATGAAGGGATTCAGTGGGGTAGAGAGAGAGGAGCTGAGGGGAGTCAGAATCTTACAATGAGTCGGGCCCTTCAGGGTGAAGTCAGAAAACGCTTGTTCACAGAAAGAGGAGTGTAAATCTGGAACTCCCCTTCCACGTGGTGACGGAGACTATGGACGTGCTGAAGGCCACTGACATCAGCATCGAGTCGCTGCGGCAATTCTGCGATAACTTCATAGAGGGGAAAGACATGGTGGGTGACAGTGACACGCGGTTAAACATCGGCGAATATGTCACCAACACTGGGTATTGGATGTCTCCCAGTCTCAGATACTCCCAACTCACAGCACAGCCCAATTCTAACTGCCCCACCATTGGTGTTTGCACCTTCAGCCGCTCAGACCCCTGTGCTCTGCAATTCATTCCCATGACCCCGCCACACCCCCCCCTCCGCCCCCCAAATGCTGTGACAGAAAGAAAGAGAGCGGGTGGGTTTGCGATGATATGCATAAAGCAATTCTGTACATAATATTATATTGGACTCCGACCACCAGGTGGCAGTGTAAACCCATCGTGTGACCCTGTGTCTGGGGAGTTGGGAGTAAGTTGTGTTGGTGGATAGATGTATTTTGGCTTTGAAAGCAGACCAAGTCAGGCCAGCAGCACGGTTCAATTCCCGTACCAGCCTCCCCGAACAGGCGGCGGAATGTGGCGACTAGGGGCTTTTTACAGTAACTTCGTTGAAGCCTACTTGTGACAATAAGCGATTTTCATTTCATTTTCATTTTTTTTTTCACTTTGCAGTAGCTCTATAATACTTAATGTTAGTAATTTGTTATTTTGTTCATTCTGGTTATCTTTACCACGCAGCTGTTTCATAATAAATTATTTAAATTAGGTGTTCTGTAGTGCATCATTCATATTGGCCCGTCCACAGAACATGACCGGGTGGAGAGTGGGGGGGAAAGTGGAGAGGGGGAGAGTTGGTGGGGGCGGGGGGGGGAGGAGGGTGGCAGAGAATAGGAGACAGCAAAGAGAGAGAATGAGGAAGGGAGGGAGGGAGGGAAAGGAAGTGTTTGGAGACCGAGGAGGGAGGCAGGAACGAGAGGGGATGATCCAGAAAAGGAAAGGAGCAGTGACAGGATTTAAACGTTTACTGCAGCTGAAATTTCTCTCCCTCTTTTTCAGAAATTTGTGAGACTTCCAAGACGCCCTTCTGAAGAATTGTAAATCACAGAAGATGATTTTTTCTTTATTTGTTTGCATTTTCTTATATTAAACTCACAGCAGCAACCTGGTCACAAATAAAGATTCACTGTGAAAGGATTGGTCTCTGATTCTGTGTGGAGGTGCCCACAGTCTGGATTTTGTATAAGCCAATGAGGGGTTCCTCAATACAAAGAACAAAGAACAATACAGCACAGGAACAGGCCCTTCGGCCCTCCAGGTCTGCGCCGACCATGGAACCTGCCTGAACTAAAACCGTCTGCCCTTCGGAGTCCGTATCCTTCCATTCCCACCCTATTCATATATTTGTCTAGATGCCCCTTAAATGCCGCTATCGTACCTGCTCCCACCACCTCCCCAAGCAGTGCGTTCCATATATTTAGCACCTTCTGTGTTAAGAACGTGCCTCGCACATCAGTTCTAAACTTTTCCCCACACACTTTAAACCTACGTCCCCTAGTACGTGGCTCTGCTACCCTAGGAAAGAGCATCTGACTATCCACTCTGTCCATGCCACTCATAATATTGTAGACCTCTATCAGGTCGCCTCTCAACCTCCGTCGTTCCAGTGAGAACAGACCGAGTTTATCTAACCTCTCAGTTCCTTAGTTAGGTGCCCCTGACCAACGGTTCCTACATCATAAAGTCAAGATCGAAATGTTCATTGATGCTGAACTACTTCAATAATAATAATCTTTATCAGTACAATCAGGATGGTGATCTGTCCAAAGCAAGGGCAAATACTCTACTGACATCACTACACATCACGTAACTCAGAACCAGCAGGGAAATACTCCCACATACACTACTGTCTGTGTGGACATCCTCCCCGTGCGTGCGTGGGTTTCCTCCGGGTGCTCCGGTTTCCTCCCACAGTCCAAAGATGTGCAGGTTCGGTTACTGGCTTATGGGGATTGGGTGGGGTAGTCATGGGTAGGGTGCTCATTCAAAGGGTCAGTGCAGACTCAATGGGCCGAATGGCCTCCTTCTGCACTGTAGGGATTCTATGATGTACAATTCAATAAGACAGTCTCTGTGGTGTTCATCAATTCCTTTTGGGTTGAATTTGGCATTCTTAAACTTGGCTACTCCATTGCACCAACGCCAGAGGGTGAGGCTTCACAAGCAAGTTGCAACTTCATCTTGGGATTCTAATGTATCAACAGCTCTGACTTCAGTTTGACACACAGCAAAGCTTCTAAAGGCTTCAATCGTGGTGCTAAATTTGGCATGAATTTACCATAATAATTCTTCAATCCCGAAAGTGACCTGAATCATGTCACATTTTGAGGCTGTGTGTTTCTAAGATTGCTGACCATTTTCTTTGTTTCCTCATATAAGCCATCTTTGTCGATGATCCGACCGAGGTAATTGATGGATGACTTGACAAAGTCACAATTTTCCTTCTTAATTCTCAGGCTGTGGCTCTGTAACTGTTTCAGGGTAGCTTCCAAATTCTCCAAGTGTTCTTGTTGACTCAAACTAGCGATGCATTTGCCATCTAAATAACATCACATTGCACTCAAGGCACATAGAATTTGATTGTGGTACTTTGAAAAAGAGCAGGCACAGATATTATTCATAAGGGAAGTCTTCTTTAATGAAACAGATATTTGTGCATCATTATGGTGAGTAGTGGCTGCGATTCGGCAGCCATATTCATCCTCATTTCTGTCCTACATAGATTTTCTGCCCTCCAACAAGTAAGTCTTCAATCAGCGGCAGTGGATAATGATCTTTGCACAATACTGGGTTTTTTGGTGTTCTAAAATCTTCACAAATTCTCACTGAGCCATCAAGTTTCAATACAGGAACAACTGGTGTTACCCAATTACTTGTAGCAATAGGTTCAATGGCTCCTGTTTGCAGTAGTCGTTCTAGTTCTTCTTCAACTTTTGGTCTGAGTTCCTGCTCCTGATCACTGGCCAGTGATCCCTGGGTTAGAGAGAGAGGGGAAATCAGCCAGTGTTCCTGCTCCTGATCACTGTCCAGTGATCCCTGGGTTAGAGAGAGAGGGGAAATCAGCCAGGGTCCCTGCTCCTGATCACTGTCCAGTGATCCCTGGGTTAGAGAGAGAGAGGGGGGAAATCAGCCAGGGTTCCTGCTCCTGATCACTGTCCAGTGATCCCTGGGTTAGAGAGAGAGAGAGGGGAAATCAGCCAGGGTTCCTGCTCCTGATCACTGTCCAGTGATCCCTGTGTTCGAGAGAGAGAGGGGAAATCAGCCAGGGTTCCTGCTCCTGATCACTGTCCAGTGATCCCTGGGTTAGAGAGAGAGGGGAAATCAGCCAGGGTTCCTGCTCCTGATCACTGTCCAGTGATCCCTGGGTTAGAGAGAGAGAGAGGGGAAATCAGCCAGGGTTCCTGCTCCTGATCACTGTCCAGTGATCCCTGGGTTAGAGAGAGAGAGAGGGGAAATCAGCCAGGGTTCCTGCTCCTGATCACTGTCCAGTGATCCCTGAGTTAGAGAGAGAGGGGAAATCAGCCAGGGTTCCTGCTCCTGATCACTGTCCAGTGATCCCTGAGTTAGAGAGAGAGGGGAAATCAGCCAGGGTTCCTGCTCCTGATCACTGTCCAGTGATCCCTGGGTTAGAGAGAGAGGGGAAATCAGCCAGGGTTCCTGCTCCTGATCTCTGTCCAGTGACCCCTGGGTTAGAGAGAGAGGGGAAATCAGCCAGGGTCCCTGCTCCTGATCACTGTCCAGTGATCCCTGGGTTAGAGAGAGAGGGGAAATCAGCCAGGGTTCCTGCTCCTGATCTCTGTCCAGTGACCCCTGGGTTAGAGAAAGAGAGGGGAAATCAGCCAGGGTTCGTGCTCTTGATCACTGTCCAGTGATCCCTGGGTTAGAGAGAGAGAGGGGAAATCAGCCAAGGTTCCTGCTCCTGATCACTGTCCAGTGATCCCTGGGTTAGAGAGAGAGGGGAAATCAGCCAGGGTTCGTGCTCTTGATCACTGTCCAGTGATCCCTGGGTTAGAGAGAGAGAGGGGAAATCAGACAGGGTTCCTGCTCCTGATCACTGTCCAGTATCCCTGGGTTAGAGAGAGAGAGGGGAAATCAGCCAGGGTCCCTGCTCCTGATCACTGTCCAGTATCCCTGGGTTAGAGAGAGAGAGGGGAAATCAGCCAGGGTTCGTGCTCTTGATCACTGTCCAGTGATCCCTGGGTTAGAGAGAGAGGGGAAATCAGCCAGGGTTCCTGCTCCTGATCACTGTCCAGTGATCCCTGGGTTAGAGAGAGAGGGGAAATCAGCCAGGGTCCCTGCTCCTGATCACTGTCCAGTGATCCCTGGGTTAGAGAGAGAGGGGAAATCAGCCAGGGTTCCTGCTCCTGATCACTGTCCAGTGATCCCTGGGTTTGAGACAGAGAGAGAGAGGGGAAATCAGCCAGGGTTCCTGCTCCTGATCACTGTCCAGTGACCCCTGGGTTAGAGAGAGAGAGGGGAAATCAGGCAGCGTTCCTGCTCGTGATCACTGTCCAGTGATCCCTGCATTAGAGAGAGAGGGGAAATATGGCAGGGTTCCTGCTCCTGATCACTGTCCAGTGATCCCTGCGTTAGAGAGAGAGGGGAAATCAGCCAAGGTTCCTGCTCCTAAACACTGTCCAGAGATCCCTGGGTTTGAGAGAGAGAGGGCAAATCAGGCAGGGTTCCAGCTCCTGATCACTGTCCAGTGACGCCTGGGCTAGAGAGAGAGGGCAAATCAGCCAGGGTCCCTGCTCCTGATCGCTGTCCAGTGATCCCTGGGTTAGAGAGGGGAAATAAGCCAGGGTTCCTGCTCCTGATCACTGTCCAGTGATCTCTGGGCTAGAGAGAGAGAGAGGAAATCAGGCAGGGTTCCTGCTCCTGATCACTGGCCAGTGATCACTGGTTAGAGAGAGAGGGGAAATCAGCCAGTGTTCCTGCTCCTGATCACTGTCCAGTGATCCCTGGGATAGAGAGAGAGAGGGGAAATCAGCCAGGGTTCCTGCTCCTGATCACTGTCCAGTGATCCCTGGGTTAGAGAGAGAGGGGAAATCAGCCAAGGTTCCTGCTCCTAATCACTGTCCAGTGATCCCTGGGTTAGAGAGAGATAGGGGAAATCAGCCAGGGTTCCTGCTCCTGATCACTGTCCAATGATCGCTGGGTTAGATAGAGAGGGGAAATCAGCCAGGATTCCTGCTCCTGATCACTGTCCAGTGACCACTGGGTTAGAGAGAGAGAGGGGAAATCAGGCAGCGTTCCTGCTCCTGATCACTGTCCAGTGATCTCTGCGTTAGAGAGAGAGAGGGGAAATCAGCCAGTGTTCCTGCTCCTGATCACTATCCAGTGATCCCTGGGTTAGCGAGAGAGGGGAAATCAGCCAGGGTTCCTGCCCCTGATCACTGTCCTGTGATCCCTGGGTTAGAGAGAGAGAGAGAGAGAGAGAGGGGGGAAATCAGCCAGGGTTCCTGCTCCTGGTCACTGTCCAGTGATCCCTGGGTTAGAGAGAGAGGGGAAATCAGCCAGGGTTCCTGCTCCTGATCACTGTCCTGTGATCCCTGGGTGAGAGAGAGAGAGGGGAAATCAGCCAGGGTTCCTGCTCCTGATCACTGTCCAGTGATCCCTGGGTTTGAGAGAGAGAGGGGAAATCAGCCAGGGTCCCTGCTCTTGATCACAGTCCAGTGATCCCTGGGTTAGAGAGAGAGAGAGGGGAAATCAGCCAGGTTTTCTGCTCCTGATCACTGTCCAGTGATTCCTGGGTTAGAGAGAGGGGAAATCAGCCAGGGTTCCTACTCCTGATCACTGTCTAGTGATCCCTGGTTTAGAGAGAGGGGAAATCAGCCAGAGTTCCTGCTCCTGATCACTGTCCAGTGATCCCTGGGTTAGAGAGAGGGGAAATCAGCCAGGGTTCCGGCTCCTGATCACTTTCCAGTGATCCCTGGGTTAGAGAGAGAGAGGAAATCAGCCAGGGTTCCTGCTCCTGATCACTGTCCAGTGATACCTGGGTTAGAGAAAGAGGCGAAATCAGCCAGGGTTCCTGCTCCTGATTACTGTCCAGTGATCCCTGAGTTAGAGAGAGAGAGGAAACCAGCCAGGGCCCCTGCTCCTGATCACTGTCCAGTGATCCCTGGGTTAGAGAGAGAGGGGGGAAATCAGCCAGGGTTCCGGCTCCTGATCACTGTCCAGTGATCCCTGGGTTAGAGAGAGAGAGAGGGGAAATCAGCCAGGGTTCCTGCTCCTGATCACTGCCCAGTGATCCCTGGGTTAGAGAGAGAGGAAATCAGCCAGGGTCCCTGCTCCTGATCACTGTCCAGGGACCGCTGGGTTAGAGAGAGAGGAAATCAGCCAGGGTTCCGGCTCCTGATCACTGTCCAGTTATCCCTGGGTTAGAGAGAGAGGAAATCAGCCAGTGTTCCTGCTCCTGATCACTGTTCAGTGATACCTGGGTTGGAGAGAGAGGGGAAATCAGCCAGGGTTCCTGCTCCTGATCACTGTCCAGTGATCCCTAGGTTAGAGAGAGAGGGGGGAAATCAGCCAGGATCCCTGCTCCTGATCACTGTCCAGGGACCGCTGGGTTAGCGAGAGAGAGAGGGGAAATCAGGCAGGGTTCCTCCTCCTGATCTCTGTCCAGTGATTTCTGGGTTAGAGAGAGAGCGAGGGGAAATCAGCCAGGGTCCCTGCTCCTGATCACTGTCCAGTGATCGCTGGGCTAGCGAGAGAGGGGAAATCAGCCAGTGTTCCTGCTCCTGATCACTGTCCAGTGATCCCTGGGTTAGAGAGAGAGGGGAAATCAGCCAGGGTCCCTGCTCCTGATCACTGTCCAGTGATCCCTGGGTTAGAGAGAGAGAGGGGGGAAATCAGCCAGGGTTCCTGCTCCTGATCTCTGTCCAGTGACCCCTGGGTTAGAGAAAGAGAGGGGAAATCAGCCAGGGTTCGTGCTCTTGATCACTGTCCAGTGATCCCTGGGTTAGAGAGAGAGAGGGGAAATCAGCCAAGGTTCCTGCTCCTGATCACTGTCCAGTGATCCCTGGGTTAGAGAGAGAGGGGAAATCAGCCAGGGTTCGTGCTCTTGATCACTGTCCAGTGATCCCTGGGTTAGAGAGAGAGAGGGGAAATCAGACAGGGTTCCTGCTCCTGATCACTGTCCAGTATCCCTGGGTTAGAGAGAGAGAGGGGAAATCAGCCAGGGTCCCTGCTCCTGATCACTGTCCAGTATCCCTGGGTTAGAGAGAGAGAGGGGAAATCAGCCAGGGTTCGTGCTCTTGATCACTGTCCAGTGATCCCTGGGTTAGAGAGAGAGGGGAAATCAGCCAGGGTTCCTGCTCCTGATCACTGTCCAGTGATCCCTGGGTTAGAGAGAGAGGGGAAATCAGCCAGGGTCCCTGCTCCTGATCACTGTCCAGTGATCCCTGGGTTAGAGAGAGAGGGGAAATCAGCCAGGGTTCCTGCTCCTGATCACTGTCCAGTGATCCCTGGGTTTGAGACAGAGAGAGAGAGGGGAAATCAGCCAGGGTTCCTGCTCCTGATCACTGTCCAGTGACCCCTGGGTTAGAGAGAGAGAGGGGAAATCAGGCAGCGTTCCTGCTCGTGATCACTGTCCAGTGATCCCTGCATTAGAGAGAGAGGGGAAATATGGCAGGGTTCCTGCTCCTGATCACTGTCCAGTGATCCCTGCGTTAGAGAGAGAGGGGAAATCAGCCAGGGTTCGTGCTCTTGATCACTGTCCAGTGATCCCTGGGTTAGAGAGAGAGAGGGGAAATCAGACAGGGTTCCTGCTCCTGATCACTGTCCAGTATCCCTGGGTTAGAGAGAGAGAGGGGAAATCAGCCAGGGTCCCTGCTCCTGATCACTGTCCAGTATCCCTGGGTTAGAGAGAGAGAGGGGAAATCAGCCAGGGTTCGTGCTCTTGATCACTGTCCAGTGATCCCTGGGTTAGAGAGAGAGGGGAAATCAGCCAGGGTTCCTGCTCCTGATCACTGTCCAGTGATCCCTGGGTTAGAGAGAGAGGGGAAATCAGCCAGGGTCCCTGCTCCTGATCACTGTCCAGTGATCCCTGGGTTAGAGAGAGAGGGGAAATCAGCCAGGGTTCCTGCTCCTGATCACTGTCCAGTGATCCCTGGGTTTGAGACAGAGAGAGAGAGGGGAAATCAGCCAGGGTTCCTGCTCCTGATCACTGTCCAGTGACCCCTGGGTTAGAGAGAGAGAGGGGAAATCAGGCAGCGTTCCTGCTCGTGATCACTGTCCAGTGATCCCTGCATTAGAGAGAGAGGGGAAATATGGCAGGGTTCCTGCTCCTGATCACTGTCCAGTGATCCCTGCGTTAGAGAGAGAGGGGAAATCAGCCAAGGTTCCTGCTCCTAAACACTGTCCAGAGATCCCTGGGTTTGAGAGAGAGAGGGCAAATCAGGCAGGGTTCCAGCTCCTGATCACTGTCCAGTGACGCCTGGGCTAGAGAGAGAGGGCAAATCAGCCAGGGTCCCTGCTCCTGATCGCTGTCCAGTGATCCCTGGGTTAGAGAGGCGAAATAAGCCAGGGTTCCTGCTCCTGATCACTGTCCAGTGATCTCTGGGCTAGAGAGAGAGAGAGGAAATCAGGCAGGGTTCCTGCTCCTGATCACTGGCCAGTGATCACTGGTTAGAGAGAGAGGGGAAATCAGCCAGTGTTCCTGCTCCTGATCACTGTCCAGTGATCCCTGGGATAGAGAGAGAGAGGGGAAATCAGCCAGGGTTCCTGCTCCTGATCACTGTCCAGTGATCCCTGGGTTAGAGAGAGAGGGGAAATCAGCCAAGGTTCCTGCTCCTAATCACTGTCCAGTGATCCCTGGGTTAGAGAGAGATAGGGGAAATCAGCCAGGGTTCCTGCTCCTGATCACTGTCCAATGATCGCTGGGTTAGATAGAGAGGGGAAATCAGCCAGGATTCCTGCTCCTGATCACTGTCCAGTGACCACTGGGTTAGAGAGAGAGAGGGGAAATCAGGCAGCGTTCCTGCTCCTGATCACTGTCCAGTGATCTCTGCGTTAGAGAGAGAGAGGGGAAATCAGCCAGTGTTCCTGCTCCTGATCACTATCCAGTGATCCCTGGGTTAGCGAGAGAGGGGAAATCAGCCAGGGTTCCTGCCCCTGATCACTGTCCTGTGATCCCTGGGTTAGAGAGAGAGAGAGAGAGAGAGAGGGGGGAAATCAGCCAGGGTTCCTGCTCCTGGTCACTGTCCAGTGATCCCTGGGTTAGAGAGAGAGGGGAAATCAGCCAGGGTTCCTGCTCCTGATCACTGTCCTGTGATCCCTGGGTGAGAGAGAGAGAGGGGAAATCAGCCAGGGTTCCTGCTCCTGATCACTGTCCAGTGATCCCTGGGTTTGAGAGAGAGAGGGGAAATCAGCCAGGGTCCCTGCTCTTGATCACAGTCCAGTGATCCCTGGGTTAGAGAGAGAGAGAGGGGAAATCAGCCAGGTTTTCTGCTCCTGATCACTGTCCAGTGATTCCTGGGTTAGAGAGAGGGGAAATCAGCCAGGGTTCCTACTCCTGATCACTGTCTAGTGATCCCTGGTTTAGAGAGAGGGGAAATCAGCCAGAGTTCCTGCTCCTGATCACTGTCCAGTGATCCCTGGGTTAGAGAGAGGGGAAATCAGCCAGGGTTCCGGCTCCTGATCACTTTCCAGTGATCCCTGGGTTAGAGAGAGAGAGGAAATCAGCCAGGGTTCCTGCTCCTGATCACTGTCCAGTGATACCTGGGTTAGAGAAAGAGGCGAAATCAGCCAGGGTTCCTGCTCCTGATTACTGTCCAGTGATCCCTGAGTTAGAGAGAGAGAGGAAACCAGCCAGGGCCCCTGCTCCTGATCACTGTCCAGTGATCCCTGGGTTAGAGAGAGAGGGGGGAAATCAGCCAGGGTTCCGGCTCCTGATCACTGTCCAGTGATCCCTGGGTTAGAGAGAGAGAGAGGGGAAATCAGCCAGGGTTCCTGCTCCTGATCACTGCCCAGTGATCCCTGGGTTAGAGAGAGAGGAAATCAGCCAGGGTCCCTGCTCCTGATCACTGTCCAGGGACCGCTGGGTTAGAGAGAGAGGAAATCAGCCAGGGTTCCGGCTCCTGATCACTGTCCAGTTATCCCTGGGTTAGAGAGAGAGGAAATCAGCCAGTGTTCCTGCTCCTGATCACTGTTCAGTGATACCTGGGTTGGAGAGAGAGGGGAAATCAGCCAGGGTTCCTGCTCCTGATCACTGTCCAGTGATCCCTAGGTTAGAGAGAGAGGGGGGAAATCAGCCAGGATCCCTGCTCCTGATCACTGTCCAGGGACCGCTGGGTTAGCGAGAGAGAGAGGGGAAATCAGGCAGGGTTCCTCCTCCTGATCTCTGTCCAGTGATTTCTGGGTTAGAGAGAGAGCGAGGGGAAATCAGCCAGGGTCCCTGCTCCTGATCACTGTCCAGTGATCGCTGGGCTAGCGAGAGAGAGAGGGGAAATCAGCCAGGGTTCCTCCTCCTGATCTCTGTCCAGTGATTGCTGGGTTAGAGAGAGAGCGGAAATCAGCCAGGTATCCTGTTCCTGATCACTGTCCAGTGGTCTCTGAGTTAGAGAGAGACGGGAAATCAGCCAGGGTTCCAGCTCCTGATCACTGTCCAGTGACGCCTGGGTTAGAGAGCGAGGGAAAATCAGCCAGGGTTCCTGCTCCTGATCAATTTCCAGTGATCCCTGGGTTAGAGAGAGAGGGGAAATCAGCCAGGGTTCCAGCTCCTGATCTCTGTCCAGTGATCCCTGGGTTAGTGAAAGAGGAAATCAGCCAGGGTTCCTGCTCCTGATCACTGTCCAGTGATCCCTGGGTTAGAGAGTGAGAGGGGAAATCTGCCAGGGTTCCTGTTCCTGATCACTGTCCAGTGATCCCTGGGTTAGAGAGAGAGGGGTGAAATCAGCCAGGGTTCCTGCTCCTGATCACTGTCCAGTGACCCCTGTGTTAGAGAGAGAGAGGAAATCAGCCAGGGTTCCTGCTCCTGATCACTGTCCAGTGATCCCTGGGTTAGAGAGAGAGAGAGAGAGAGGGGAAATCAGCCAGGGTTCCTGCTCTTGATCACTGTCCAGTGATCCCTGGGTTAGAGAGGGGAAATCAGGCAGGGTTCCTGCTCCTGATCACTATCGAGTGACGCCTGTGTTAGAGAGAGAGGGCAAATCAGCCAGGGTCCCTGCTCCTGATCACTGTCCAGTGATCCCTGGGTTAGAGAGAGAGAGAGGGGAAATCAGCCAGGGTTCCTGCTCCTGATCTCTGTCCAGTGATCCCTGGGTTAGTGAGAGAGAAATCAGCCAGGGTTCCTGCTCCTGATCACTGTCCAGTGACGCCTGGGTTAGAGAGAGAGGGCAAATCAGCCAGGGTCCCTGCTCCTGATCGCTGTCCAGTGATCCCTGGGTTAGAGAGAGAGAGAGGGAAATCAGTCAGGGTCCCTGCTCCTGATCGCTGTCCAGTGATCCCTGGGTTAGAGAGAGAGAGAGGGGAAATCAGCCAGGGTACCTGCTCCTGGTCTCTGTCCAGTGATCCCTGGGTTAGTGAGAGAGGAAATCAGCCAGGGTTCCTGCTCCTGATAACTGTCCAGTGACCCCTGGGTTAGAGAGAGAGAGAGGGAAATCAGTCAGGGTTCCTGCTCCTGATCACTGTCCAGTGATCCCTGGGTTAGATAGAGAGGGGAAATCAGCCAGAGTTCCTGCTCCTGATCACTGTCCAGTGACCCCTGGGTTAGAGAGAGAGGGAAAATCAGCCAGGGTTCCTTCTCCTGATCACTGTCCAGTGATCCCTGGGTTAGATAGAGAGGGGAAATCAGCCAGGGTTCCTGCTCCTGATCACTGTCCAGTGATCCCTGGGCTAGAGAGAGAGAGGGGAAATCAGCCAGGGTTCCTGCTCCTGATCACTGTCCAGTGATCCCTGGGTTAGAGAGAGAGGGGAAATCAGCCAGGGTGCCTGCTCCTGATCACTGTCCAGTGATCCCTGGGTTAGAGAGAGAGGGGAAATCAGCCAGGGTTCCTGCTCCTGATCACTGTCCAGTGATCCCTGGGTTAGATAGAGAGGGGAAATCAGCCAGGGTTCCTGCTCCTGATCACTGTCCAGTGATCCCTGGGTTAGAGAGAGAGAGGGGAAATCAGCCAGGGTTCCTGCTCCTGATCACTGTCCAGTGATCCCTGGGTTAGAGAGAGAGGGGAAATCAGCCAGGGTTCCTGCTCCTGATCACAGTCCAGTGATCCCTGGGTTAGAGAGAGAGGGGAAACCAGCCAGGGTTCCTGCTCCTGATCACTGCCCAGTGATCCCTGGGTTAGGGAGAGAGGGGGAAATCAGCCAGGGTTCCTGCTCCTGATCACTGTCCAGTGACCCCTGGGTTAGGGAGAGAGGGGGAAATCAGCCAGGGTTCCTGCTCCTGATCACTGTCCAGTGATCCCTGTGTTAGAGAGAGGGGGAAATCAGCCAGGGTTCCTGCTCCTGATCACTGTCCAGTGATCCCTGGGTTAGAGAGAGAGAGGGAAATCAGCCAGGGTTCCTGCTCCTGATTCCTGTCCAGTGATCCCTGGGTTAGAGAGAGAGGGGAAATCAGCCAGGGTTCCTGCTCCTGATCTCTGTCCAGTGACCCCTGGGTTAGGGAGAGAGGGGGAAATTAGCCAGGGTTCCTGCTCCTGATCACTGTCCAGTGATCCCTGTGTTGGAGAGAGGGGGAAATCAGCCAGGGTTCCTGCTCCTGATCACTGTCCAGTGATCCCTGGGTTAGAGAGAGAGAGGGAAATCAGCCAGGGTTCCTGCTCCTGATTCCTGTCCAGTGATCCCTGGGTTAGAGAGAGAGGGGAAATCAGCCAGGGTTCCGGCTCCTGATCACTGCCCAGTGATCCCTGGGTTAGGGAGAGAGGGGGAAATCAGCCAGGGTTCCTGCTCCTGATCACTGTCCAGTGACCCCTGGGTTAGGGAGAGAGGGGGAAATCAGCCAGGGTTCCTGCTCCTGATCACTGTCCAGTGATCCCTGTGTTAGAGAGAGGGGGAAATCAGCCAGGGTTCCTGCTCCTGATCACTGTCCAGTGATCCCTGGGTTAGAGAGAGAGAGGGAAATCAGCCAGGGTTCCTGCTCCTGATTCCTGTCCAGTGATCCCTGGGTTAGAGAGAGAGGGGAAATCAGCCAGGGTTCCGGCTCCTGATCACTGTCCAGTGATCCCAGGAGTGTGAAGGAGAGAGCACGATGAGGTCTCCTGGTGTGATTTGAATACCCAGAGACCTACACATGTGGCCTGCCCCCTTGGCTGTGATTCTGGGGGGACCCAGCGCTCATGGAGCCCGGACGCAACTGACTGTAATTCCTGGAATGAGTGGAAAGACTGGTGACACGGACAGGGCTGAAAATGCAGCAAAGCAGCACTCTGCTCCCGAGTGAGGCTGAATTTGCTGAACAGGTAGAATGTGAGCTGGAACTGGGCACAGTGTGAGGTTGTGTCTCTTGTCCACTTGCTGTTCCCCTCACCCTGCACGCTCTCACCTAATACTTTCTCAAACAATGGGCAGAGTGGATTCCTCATATAAACCACAATTTCATAGAATTTACAGTGCAGAAGGAGGCCATTCGGCCCATCGAGTCTGCACCGGCTCTTGGAAAGAGCACCCCACCCAAGGTCAACACCTCCACCCTATCCCCATAACCCAGTAACCCCACCCAACACTAAGGCCAATTTTGGACACTAAGGGCAATTTATCATGGCCAATCCACCTAACCTGCACATCTTTGGACTGTGGGAGTAAACCGGAGCACCCGGAGGAAACCCACGCACACACGGGGAGGATGTGCAGACTCCACACAGACAGTGACCCAAGCCGGAATCGAACCTGGGACCCTGGAGCTGTGAAGCAATTGTGCTATCCACAAGGCTACCGTGCTGCCCTCACAATTATTATTTGGAAAATGAAGCTTGTACTAAACATGAATTAATACTGCTTTGAGCCTCAAACTTGCCAATTAAAGGACTCTTTAGTGCATTAATCAGAACCTGTGCGACTGTAAAATTGTTCCATCAGTTTTTCCAGTCTCTGTTCTCCCTCCAGGTGTGTCTCGGATGAAAGCTTCACTCAGGATTCTTTGTACATTTTCCACTCTTCAGGCGATTGTTAACCATTCCAAGTCCGAAATCACAAACTTTCTTCTCCACCCCATTTTTCAATTGGTTTTCTTTTGACGCCCTCCTATCAGGATTCCCCCCTCTCAGCCCCCTCGCCACTCTCTTCCGCACCCCCACCCTCCCCACAAAACCCACTTGACAAGAGTCAGCGTCAGACTCCTGTCTGAAACCTGTCACCTCACAGAACTTAAAACGATTAGGGGTGAGATTCTCTTTTAGCCGACGCCGAAATCGGGAAAGGCAATTGGACGGAGAATCGGTTCCGACGCCGCACGGCAAAGGCCTTTCCCGCCAGCTGGCGGGGCGGAAATCAGTCCGGCGCCGACCTAGCCCCTCAAGGTTAGGGCTCGGGCGGTCAAGATGCGGAGGGTTCCGCACCTTTGGGGCGGCGCAATGCCGGACTGATTCGCGCCGTTTTTGTCGCCGGTCGGCGGACATCGCGCCGATTGCGGAGAATTCCGCCCAGTTTCTTTACTCAGAGAGTGGTTAGGGTGTGGAATGGACTGCCTGCTGTGACAGTAGAACATAGACCATTACAGCGCAGTACAGGCCCTTCGGCCCTCGATGTTGCGCTGACCTGTGAAACCACTCTAAAGCCCATCTACACTATTCCCTTATCGTCCATATGTTTAACCAGTGACCATTCGAATGCCCTTAATGTTGGCGAGTCCACTACTGTTGCAGGCAGGGCATTCCACACCCTTACTACTCTCTGAGTAAAGAACCTACCTCTGACATCTGTCTTATATCTATCTCCCCTCAATTTAAAGCTATGTCCCCTCGTGCTAGACATCACCATCCGAGGAAAAAGGCTCTCACTGTCCACCCTATCCAATCCTCTGATCATCTTGTATGCCTCAATTAAGTCACCTCTTAACCTTCTTCTCTCTAACGAAAACAGCCTCAAGTCCCTCAGCCTTTCCTCATAAGATCTTCCCTCCATACCAGGCAACATTCTGGTAAATCTCCTCTGCACCCTTTCCAATGCTTCCACATCCTTCCTATAATGCGGCGACCAGAATTGCACGCAATACTCCAAATGCGGCCGCACCAGAGTTTTGTACAGCTGCAACATGACCTCATGGCTCCGAAACTCAATCCCTCTACCGATAAAAGCTAACACACCGTACGCCTTCTTAACAACCCTCTCAACCTGGGTGGCAACTTTCAGGGATCTATGTACATGGACACCGAGATCTCTCTGCTCATCCACACTGCCAAGAATCTTACCATTAGCCCAGTACTCAGTCATCCTGTTATTCCTTCCAAAATGAATCACCTCACACTTTTCTGCATTAAACTCCATTTACCACCTCTCAGCCCAGCGCTGCAGCTTATCTATGTCCCTCTGTAACTTGTAACATCCTTCCGCACTGTCCACAACTCCACCGACTTTAGTGTCATCTGCAAATTTACTCACCCATCCTTCTACTCCCTCCTCCAGGTCATTTATAAAAATGACAAACAGCAGTGGCCCCAAAACAGATCCTTGTGGTACACCACTAGTAACTGGACTCCAGTCTGAACATTTCCCATCAACCACCACCCTTTGTCTTCTTCCAGCTAGCCAATTTCTGATCCAAACTGTTAAATCACCCTGAATCCCATGCCTCCGTATTTTCTGCAGTAGCCTACCATGGGGAACCTTATCAAACGCTTTACTGAAATCCATATACACCACGTCAACTGCTTTACCCTCATCCACCTGTTTGGTCACCTTCTCAAAGAACTCTATAAGGTTTGTGAGGCATGACCTACCCTTCACAAAACCGTGTTGACTATCTCTAATCAATTTATTCCTTTCCAGATGATTATACATCCTATCTCTTATAAACCTTTCCAAGATTTTGCCCACAACAGAAGTAAGGCTCACTGGTCTATAGTTACCGGGGTTATCTCTACTCCCCTTCTTGAACAAGGGGACAACATTTGCTATCCTCCAGTCTTCTGGCACTATTCCTGTAGACAAAGATGACTTAAAGATCAAAGCCAAAGGCTCAGCAATCTCCTCCCTAGCTTCCCAGAGAATCCTAGAATAAATCCCATCCGGCCCAGAGGACTTATCTATTTTCACACTTTCCAGAATTGTTAACACCTCCTCCTTGTGAACCTCAAGCCCTTCTAGGCTAGTAGCCTGAATCTCAGTATTCTCCTCGACAACATTGTCTTTTTCCTGTGTGAATACTGACGAAAAATATTCATTTAGCATCTCTCCTATCTCCTCGGACTCCAAGCACAACTTCCCACTACTGTCCTTGACTGGCCCTACTCTTACCCTAGTCATTCTTTTATTCCTGACATATCGATAGAAAGCTTTAGGGTTATCCTTGATCCTACCTGCCAAAGACTTCTCATGTCCCCTCCTGGCTCTTCTTAGCTCTCTCTTTAGGTCCTTCCTAGCTAACTTGTAACTCTCGAGTGCCCTAACTGAACCTTCATGTCTCATCTTTACATAAGTCTCCTTCTTCCTCTTGACAAGTGTTTCGACTGCTTTAGTAAACCATGGTTCCCTCATTCGATCACTTCCTCCCTGCCTGACAGGTACATACTTATCAAGGACACGCTCCAAATTTCCATTGTGCCCATCCCCTGCAGTTTTCCTCTCCATCCGATGTATCCTATGTCTTGCCTCATCGCATCATAATTGCCATTCCCCCAGATATAACTCTTGCCCTGCGGTATATACCTATCCCTTTCCATCACTAAAGTAAACGTAATTGAATTGTGGTCACTATCACCAAAGTGCTCACCTACCTCCAAATCTAACACCTGTCCTGGTTCATTACCCAGTACCAAATCCAATATGGCCTCGCCTCTCGTTGGCCTATCTACATACTGTGTCAGGAAACCCTCCTGCACACATTGGACAAAAACGGACCCATCTAATGTACTCGAACTATAGCGTTTGCAGTCAATATTTGGAAAGTTAAAGTCCCCCATAACTACCCTGTTGCTTTCGCTCCTATCCAGAATCATCTTTGCAATCCTCTCCTCTACATTTCTGGAACTTTTCGGAGGCCTATAGAAAACCCCTAACAGGGTGACCTCTCCTTTCCTGTTTCTAACCTCAGCCCATACTACCTCAGTAGACGAGTCCTCATCAAACGTCCTTTCTGCCACCGGAATACTGTCCTTGACTAACAATGCCACCCCTCCCCCTCTTTTACCACCTTCCCTGAGCTTACTGAAATATCTAAACCCCGGCACCTGCAACAACCATTCCTGTCCCTGCTCTATCCATGTCTCCGAAATGGCCACAACATCGAAGTCCCAGGTACCAACCCATGCCGCAAGTTCACCCACCTTATTCCGGATGCTCCTGGCATTGAAGAAGACACACTTTAAACCACCTTCCTGCCTGCCGGTACACTCCTGCAACTTTGAAACTCTTCTCATGACCTCACTACTCTCAACCTCCTGTATACTGGAGCTACAATTCAGATTCCCAAGCCCCCGCTGAACTAGTTTAAACCCTCCCAAAGAGCATTAGCAAATTTCCCCCCCCAGAATATTGGTACCCCTCTGGTCCAGGTGTAGACCATCCCGTTTGTAGAGGTCCCACCGACCCCAGAATGAGCCCCAGTTATCCAGAAATCTGAAACCCTCCCTCCTGCACCATCCCTGTAGCCACACGTTCAACTCCTCTCTTTCCCTATTCCTCATCTCGCTATCACATGGCACGGGTAACAACCCAGAGATAATAACTCTGTTTGTCCTAGATCTAAGTTTCCACCCTAGCTCCCTGAATTCCTGCCTTATATCCCTATCCCTTTTCCTACCTATGCCGTTGGTACCTATGTGGATCACGACTTGGGGCTGCTCCCCCTCCCCCTTAAGGATCCCGAAAACACGATCCGAGACATCACGCACCCTGGCACCTGGGAGGCAACACACCAACCGCGAGTCTCTCTCATTCCCACAGAATCTCCTATCTATCCCCCTAACTATGGAGTCTCCAATGACTAATGCTCTACTCGTCTCCCCCCTTCCCTTCTGAGCAACAGGGACAGACTCTGTGCCAGAGACCTGCACCCCATGGCTTACCCCTGGTAAGTCCCCCCCTCAACAGTATCTAAAGCGGTATACTTGTTACTAAGGGGAACGACCACAGGGGATCCCTGTACTGACTGCTTCCTCCCAGCCCCTCTCACCGTCACCCATCTATCTTTATTCTTCGGAGTAACTACATCCCTGAAGCTTCTAGCTATGACCACCTCTGCTTCCCGAATGATCCGAAGTTCATCCAGCTCCAGCTCCAGTTCCCTAAAGCGGTTACTGAGGAGCTGGAGATGGGTGCACTTCCCACAGATGAAATCAGCAGGGACACTGACGGCGTCCCTCACCTCAAACATTCTGCAGGAGGAACATTGCACCACCTTCCCTGTCATCCCCTCTAGATAAAAAAAGAAAAAGAAAGAGCTTACCTGTTATTCACTCCCCTTCTCAGCAAACACTTACTCAGCAACCTCTGCGCCCTGCACGATAACACCTGAGGGAATATAAAAGAAAAACTACTTACCAGTCACCAGCCAATCCCTTACCTGTCGGCTGTGGCGTCACGGTTCAGCTTCTTTCTACTTCTACCTGCCCTCGAGCCTTCCTCTTGATCTTTACAGCGGTTGGTTTTCTTTTGGTTAGAGGAGGGGGTAGGGAGTGACACACTGAAGAAGTGTCGAGTGGAGTCGGATACTTTAGGAACTTTCAAGCGGTTATTGGATAGGCACATGGAGCACACCAGAATGACGGGGATTGGGATAGCTTGATTTTGGCTTCGGACAAGGCTTGGCACAACATCGAGGGCCGAAGGGCCTGTTCTGTGCTGTACTGTTCTATGTTCTATGTTCCAATCAGATGTAAACCTCGTCAGAACAGTGACATTGCGGGAATACGGCAATCCGGTGTTAGTTCAATGAATCTCAGTATCATAGAATATCATAGAATTTACAGTGCAGAAGGAGGCCATTCGGCCCATCGAGTCTGCACCAGCTCTTGGAAAGAGCACCCTACCCAAGGTCAACACCTCCACCCTATCCCCATAACCCAGTAACCCCACCCAACTCTAAGGGCAGTTTTGGACACTATGGGCAATTTATCACGGCCAATCCACCTAACCTGCACATCTTTGGACTGTGGGAGGAAACCGGAGCACCCGGAGGAAACCCACGCAGACACGGGGAGGATGTGCAGACTCCGCACAGACAGTGACCCAAGCCGGAATCGAACCTGGGACCCTGGAGCTGTGAAGCAGCTGTGCTATCCACAATGCTACCGTGCTGCCCTATCGACTATGGCAAACATTTCTATCAGTGTTTGGTGTCAGCTTCAGGAATGCAATCTAATTTCCCCAGTCCCAGAAATACTGCACGATCAGCATTCTGCTTTGCTCGCTCACGTTGAAGCTGTTTCTCATCATCCAACAATCAAATGAAATTCAACAGTTTCCCCTCTCCTCGCCAGCCAGGTTTCTCTGTTTAATCCTCATCCATCGCGGGCCCATAAAGTTCCAACCAGGTAATGGCCACGGGAAACAACGCTGGACTTCAAAGAACATTCAGGCCTTTGAAGCAATTAATTAGTGTGCCTGTTGGATGTGATTAGTGATTTTTTTTATACATATACACATCTTGGGAAATGCTGTCCATTGGGACCTCAAAAGACCTTCTTATTGATTCTAAAGGTGGATGTGGTACTCGTCCATCCTTTCAGTACCTGAGGTCATGTCTTCCTTCAGCACCTCATTCCAGCATCCACACTCAATGCCGAGTTTAGATAGAGAACGTTAGCATCAGGTCTGCTGTGGCCAACGGGGTAACTTCCTCGTCTTAGACCCAGAGCATCTCGATTTAAGATTGAGTTCAGAGGCTTGAGCACAGGTAACCAGGTAGAAAGGAAGAGCGCAGCACAGTCAGAGGGTCAGTACTGAGGGAGTGCTGCACTGTCAGAGGGGTCAGTACTGAGGGAGTGCTGCACTGTCAGAGGGTCAGTACTGAAGGAGTGCTGCACTGTCAGAGGGTCAGTACTGAGGGAGTGCTGCACTGTCAGAGGGTCAGTACTGAGGGAGTGCTGCATTGTCAGAGGGTCAGTACTGAGGGAGTGCCGCACTGTCAGAGGGTCAGTACTGAGGGAGTGCTGCACTGTTAGAGGGTCAGTACTGAGGGAGTGCTGCACTGTCAGAGGGTCAGTACTGAGGGAGTGCTGCACTGTCAGAGGGTCAGTACTGAAGGAGTGCTGCACTGTCAGGGGGTCAGTACTAAGGGAGTGCCGCACTGTCAGAGGGTCAGTACAGAGGGAGTGCTGCACTGTCAGAGGGTCAGTGCTGAGGGAGTGACGCACTGTCAGAGGGTCAGTACTGAGGGAGTGCCGCACTGTCAGAGGGTCAGTACTGAGGGAGTGCTGCACTGTCAGAGGGTCAGTACTGAGGGAGTGCTGCACTGTCAGAGGGTCAGTACTGAGGGAGTGCCGCACTGTCAGAGGGTCAGTACTGAGGGAGTGCTGCACTGACAGAGGGTCAGTACTGAGTGAGTGCTGCACTGTCAGAGGGTCAGTACTGAGGGAGTGCCGCACTGTCAGAGGGTCAGTACTGAGGGAGTGCTGCACTGACAGAGGGTCAGTACTGAGTGAGTGCTGCACTGTCAGAGGGTCAGTACTGAGTGAGTGCCGCACTGTCAGAGGGTCAGTACTGAGGGAGCGCCGCACTGTCAGAGGGTCAGTACTGAGGGAGTGCTGCACTGTCAGAGGGTCAATACTGAGGGAGTGCCGCACTGTCAGAGGGTCAGTACTGAGGGAGTGCTGCACTGTCAGAGGGTCAGTACTGAGGGAGTGCCGCACTGTCAGAGGGTCAGTACTGAGGGAGTGCTGCACTGTCAGAGGGTTAGTACTGAGGGAGTGCCGCACTGTCAGAGGGTCAGTTCTCTGTTTCTCCCTCCACAGAATCTGATTATTTCCTGTACTATTTTAACCACAGAACATTCTAATTCTCAGAATGAAGTGGTTGGGATGGTCGATTCCCTCTCGATATCCTATTAGTACATTGCAACAGAACATTTTAATGTTGATCCTTTTAAACACATCCACCACAGGTGTGTGCCGAAAGATAGGATATAGGAGCATTTGTAGGCCTTTCGGCCCCTTGAATGTGCACCCACCATTCACTAAGGTCTTAATTTGTCTCCTAAATCGACTCGCTTTCCTGTCCTCTAAACAATTCCTCCAATTTCTTTAGGTCTGGAAAGTCTATCAATTTCTACCTTGACTATGACCAATGTCTGAGGTCCACATGTCTGTGGACCAGAGAATTCTGATCACTCCCTGCCCTCTGCCGAAAGTAACTTCCCCTCATCTGAGTTGTAAATAATCTGCGCCCTTACCCTGAGGATGTGCCCCCCCCCCCCCCCCCCCCGCACCCCCACCGACCTTGTGTCCCAAACTCTGTGGCCAGGGGCAAGGACATCGGCCCTGCAAAGCTCTGTAAGAATTTGGTAAGTTTCAAAGAGGCCATCTCTCCTTCTGATTTCAGAACATAAGAACTAGGAGCAGGAGTAGGCCATCTGGCCCCTCGAGACTGCTCCACCATTCAATGAGATCATGGCTGATCTTTTGTGGACTCAGCTCCACTTTCCGGCCCGAACACCATAACCCTTAATCCCTTTATTCTTCAAAAAACTATCTGTCTTTATCTTAAAAACATTTAATGAAGGAGCCTCTACTGCTTCACTGGGCAAGGAATTCCATAGATTCACAACCCTTTGGGTGAAGAAGTTCCTCCTAAACTCAGTCCTAAATCTACTTCCCCTTATTTTGAGGCTATGCCCCCTAGTTCTGCTTTCACCCGCCAGTGGAAACAAACTTCCCAAATCTATCCTATCTATTCCCATCATAATTTTATATGTTTGTATAAGATCCCCCCCCCCCCCCCCCCCCCCGCATCTTTCTAAATTCCAACGAGTACAGTCCCAGTCGACTCAACCTCTCCTTGTAATCCAACCCCTTCAGCTCTGGGATTAACCTAGTGAATCTCCTCTGCACTCCCTCCAGTGCCAGTACGTCCTTTCTCAAGTAAGGAGACCAAAACTGAACACAATACTCCAGTGTGGCCTCACTAATTGTGCATAATTGGACAATTGGAGCATAACCTCCCTAGTCTTAAACTCCATCCCTCTAGCAATGAAGGACAAAACTCCATTTGCCTTCTTAATCACCTGTTGCAACTGAAAACCAACTTTTTGCGACTCATACACTAGCACACCCAGGTCTCTCTGCACAGCAGCATGTTTTAATATTTTATCATTTAAATAATAATCCCTTTTGCTGTTATTCCTACCAAAATGGATAACCTCACATTTGTCAACATTGTATTCCATCTGCCAGACCCTAGCCCATTCACTTAACCTATCCAAATCCCTCTGCAGACTTCCGGTATCCTCTGCACTTTTTGCTTTACCACTCATCTTAGTCGTCTGCAAACTTGGACACATTGAAAATGAAATGAAATGAAAATCACTTATTGTCACAAGTAGGCTTCAAATGAAGTTACTGTGAAAAGCCCCTAGTCGCCACATTCCGGCGCCTGTTTGGGGAGGCTGTACGGGAATCGAACCGTGCTGCTGGCCTGCCTTGGACTGCTTTCAAAGCCAGCGATTTAGCCCTGTGCTAAACAGCCCCTAAATTGCACTTGGTCCCCAACTCCAAGTCATCTATGTAAATTGTGAACAATTGTGGGCCCAACACTGATCCCTGAGGGACACCACTAGCTACTGATTGCCGACCAGAGAAACACCCATTAATCCCCACTCTTTGCTTTCTATTAATTAACCAATCCCCTATCCATGCTACTACTTTCCCCTTAATGCCATGCATCTTTATCTTATGCAGCAACCTTTTGTGTGGCACCTTGTCAAAGGCTTTCAGGAAATCCAGATATACCACATCCATTGTGATATACCAGATATACCACATCCATTGCCCCACATCAGGGTCAGCACGGTAGCATAGTGGTTAGCACAATTTCTTCACAGCTCCAGGGTCTCAGTTCGATTCCCGGCTTGGGTCACTGTCTGTGCGGAATCTGCACGTTCTCCCCGTGTGTGCGTGGGTTTCCTCCGGGTGCTCCAGTTTCCTCCCACAGTCCAAAGATGTGCAGGTTAGGTGGATTGTTTGTGATAAATTGTCCTTAGTATCCAAAATTGCCCTTAGTGTTGAGTGGGGTTGCTGGGTTATGGGGATGGGGTGAAGGTGTGGGCTTGGGTGGGGTGTTCTTTCCAGGAGCTGGTGCAGACTCGATGGGCCGAGTGGCCTCCTTCTGCACTGTAAATTCTATGAAAATTGGCTCCCCGCTATCTCCCGCACTGGTAATGTCCTCAGAAAATTCCACTAAATTAGTTGGGCATGACCTGCCCTTTATGAACCCATGCTGCGTCTGCCCAATGGGACAATCTCCATCAGATGCCTCGCTATTTCTTCCTTGATGATAGATTCCAGCATCTTCCCTACTACCGAAGTTAAGCTCACTGGCCTATAATTACCCGCTTTCTGCCTACCTCCTTTTTTAAACAGTGGTGTCACGTTTGCTAATTTCCAATCCGCCGGGACCACCCCAGAGTCTAGTGAATTTTGGGAAATTATCACTAGTGCATTTGCAATGTCCCTAGCCATCTTTTTTAGCACTCTGGGATGCATTCCATCAGGGCCAGGAGACCTGTCTACCTTTAGCCCCATTAGCTTGCCCATCACTACCTCCTTAGTGATAACAATCCTCTCAAGGTCCTCACCTGTCATAGCCTCATTTCCATCAGTCACTGGCATGTTATTTGTGTCTTCCACTGTGAAGACCGACCCAAAAATCCTATTCAGTTCCTCAGCCATTTCCTCATCTCCCATTATTAAATCTCCCTTCTCATCCTCTAAAGGACCAATATTTACCTTAGCCACTCCTTTTTGTTTTATGTATTTGTAGAAACTTTTACTATCTGTTTTTATATTCTGAGCAAGTTTACTCTCATAATCTATCTTGCTCTTCTTTATAGCTTTTTTAGTAGCTTTCTGTTGCCCCCTAAAGATTTCCCAGTCCTCGAGTCTCCCTCTGATCTTTGCCACTTTGTATGCTTTTTCCTTCAATTTGATACTCTCCCTTTTTTCCTTAGATATCCACGGTCGATTTTCCCTCTGTCTACCGTCCTTCCTTTTTGTTGGGATTGTAGCCATCTGGGATTGCCACTTACAACCAGGAACAGCGAAGCTTGCAAAGCCTAGTGGGTAAAATGGACAATGCGAGGTTCAGGCAAGCTCAGAGCCTGAAATGTATATTTGTGAGTGAGGAATCCAGACGGTATCGAAACTCTGACCAATTAGCATTTGATGGCCCATCTCCACCAGACAAAGGACTGGTGCTCGAGTGACTGGTACCGTCCCAGACATTTCGGCGCCACTCCCTGTTTTAGGGAAGCATAAACAACAGGGTCAGTGACCGCTTGGGACACGCCCAGCCATCCAGGCACCCGCCCATTTATTGGTTAGAAATCGAACATAGTGATCAGGGATCACCCAATTAGTGGGGTCCAAACTGAAGGACCACCCAAAAGAGCGCGGAAACCCCAAGTATAAGAGAGTCCGCCATGTGTCCCTCCTCTTTTGGACCTGGTGCCCCGGCAACGACCATCTCCAATTGCAGCAATCCAGACGGATGAGTCCAGCTGAGCAGCAGTTACTTCTCCAGACACGATAGATCCAGAATCGAACAACGGCCACTGTTCCTCTGACCTAATCCGGGTGCCTGAAGTTAAGTACAGGTTGTCTTAGTCGATAGGTGTAGTTAACTAGTAGTGTTTATGTTGCATGACTAATTGTGTGTTAATAAAATATCCTTGACCTTGAACTAACTAACTGGTGTTTGCCTCTTTGACCGATAGCCAGTTGAACCTAGTGGTGGTATCATTGATACCTGGCGACTCGGAGCATTAGAACATCGATATCAAAGAAAGGGCAAACTCACTGATTGCCGTAGTTACAGCAGAGCCACACAGGAGGAAAAGCAACAGTATAAACCTTCAGTCCAGAGGCTATCGGCCTTTTCTACTCAATGTGTCCCAGATGCAAGAAGCAGCGGTGAAGAGGTTCCGTCTTAAAAGCAGGCCTGATCTGATTGTCCCACCTCACCCCCCCCACCCCATTTCCCACCCCCATCCCATTTCCCACCCCCATCCCATTCCCCACCCCATTTCCCCCTGCCCACCCCATTCCCCCTCCCATCCCACTCCCCTCCCCACCCCATTCCCCATCCCATTGCCCTCCCCCACCCCATTCGCCTCCCCCACCCCCATTCCCCCTCCCATCCCATTCCTCTCCCCGCACCCCATTCCCCTCTCCCACCCCATTCCCCACCCCATTCCCCACCCCACCCCATTCTCCTCCCTCACCCCATTCCCCTCGCCCATCCCATTCCCCCCCCACCCCATTCCCCTCCCCCACCCCATTCCCCTCCCATCCCATTCCCCCCCCCACCCCATTCCCCTCCCATCCCATTCCCCTCATCCATCCCATTCCCCACCCCACCCCATTCGCCTCCCCCACCCCATTCCCCCTCCCATCCCATTCCCCCCCCACCCCATTCCCCTCCCCCGCCCCATTCCCCTCCCATCCCATTCCCCACCCCACCCCATTCGCCTCCCCCACCCCATTCCCCCTCCCATCCCATTCCCCTCCCCCCACCCTATTCCCCTCCCCACCCCATTCCCCTCCCCATCCCATTCCCTTCCCCACCCCATTCCCCCCTCACCCCATTCCCCTCCCCCCACCCTCCGCGGCCCTGTCTGTCCGCATGCCTCACTAAAGCCTGCTCTCCCTTGCTGAGATTCCAACACCCAGTAACCGCTCTGCGTGAACAGCCCATTCCGATCTGGGAATTCTCGTGTGGCCTCCTTCCAAGGCAGTGTTCCGAGTTGTGCCAAAGTCGACCAGGTTTGGCAGCTGAGTGCCGGGCCGAGGCTCCTTCCAAAGTCCAGCAGCGACTGGAGTGTTTGACACGCTTCCCTCTTCAAATGGAAACAGGTTGATTGGGGGGGTGTGGGGGGGGGGGGGGGGGGGGGGGGGGGGGGGGGTGCGGCGGTTGGCTGTTTTATTGCTGGGAAACATTTTGCTAAGTTTATATGCAAAGTGACCACATGGATTGTCAGCATGTTCCCGATATAATAACCCTTTCATCTGGAAATAAACAGGAACACATGTTACCTAAAAGGTAGATTCACTGCCCATCATTGAAACAGTACAATACAGTCTGTGTACTGGACTGTGGATGGGGGTCATGGGGCAAATCAACATAAAGCACTTCTCCCAAAGTTGCTGCATTTTTCACAGTGTCAGCATCGCCCTGGGAACAAGCCCAGGGACACGTCTTTCTAATCTCCACACGTGTGCACTTTTACAGCACAGCACTGTGATCAGGTCGTTTGTGTGTCTCAGTTCCCAAGTTGTACTGACTACCTTTGCTGTCCAGATTGCCGGGCAGTGTTGCGTTCTGTCACCTGAGTGACCACAGCTCCAGTAGCTTAGGGATATGTGAGTTCCAATCCCATCATTGTGGTGATATGCATCACCGTATATACACAAGGGGTTAATGTAAATACACTTCAACTAAGTAGTCCTTTATATGTAAGTCCCTGTCAGGCAGGGAAGAGATGGCTGAGTGAGGGAACCATGGTTGACAAGAGAGGTTGAATGTCTTGTTAAGAGGAAGAAGGAGACTTGTGTAAGGCTGAGGAAACAAGGTTCAGACAGAGTGCTGGAAGGATACAAGATAGCCAGGAGGGAACTGAAGAAAGGGATTAGGAGAGCTAAGAGAGGGAATGAAAAATCTTTGGCGGGTAGGATCAAGGAAAACCCCAAGGCCTTTTACACTTTATGTGAGAAATATGAGAATGGCTAGAGCGAGGGTAGGTCCAATCAAGGATTGTAGCGGGAGATTGTGTATTGAGTCTGAAGAGACAGGAGAGGTCTTGAACGAGTACTTTTCTTCTGTATTTACAAATGAGAAGGGCCATATTGTTGGAGAGGACAGTGTGAAACAGACTGGTAAGCTCGAGGAAATACTTGTTAGGAAGGAAGATGTGTTGGGCATTTTGAAAAACTTGAGGATAGACAGGTCCCCCGGGCCTGACGGGATATATCCAAGGATTCTATGGGAAGCAAGAGATGAAATTGCAGAGCCATTGGCAATGATCTTTTCGTCCTCACTGTCAACAGGGGTGGTACCAGGGGATTGGAGAGTGGCGAATGTCGTGCCCCTGTTCAAAAAAAGGAATAGGGATAACCCTGGGAATTACAGGCCAGTTAGTCTTACTTCGGTGGTAGGCAAAGTAATGGAAAGGGTACTGAGGGATAGGATTTCTGAGCATCTGGAAAGACACTGCTTGATTAGGGATAGTCAGCACGGATTTGTGAGGGGTCTTATTGAATTCTTTGAGGAGGTGACCAAGCATGTGGATGAAGGTAAAGCAGTGGATGTAGTGTACATGGATTTTATTAAGGCATTTGATAAGGTTCCCCATAGTAGGCTTATGCAGAAAGTAAGGAGGCATGGGATAGTGGGAAATTTGGCCAGTTGGATAATGAACTTGCAAACCGATAGAAGTCAGAGAGTGGTGGTGGATGGCAAATATTGAGCCTGGATCCCAGTTACCCGTGGCGTACCACAGGGATCAGTTCTGGGTCCTCTGCTGTTTGTGATTTTCATTAATGACTTGGATGAGGGAGTTGAAGGGTGGGTCAGTAAATTTGCAGACGATACGAAGATTGGTGGAGTTGTGGATAGTGAGGAGGGCTGTTGTCGGCTGCAAAGAGACATAGATAGGATGCAGAGCTGGGCTGAGAAGTGGCAGATGGAGTTTAACCCTGCAAAGTGTGAGGTTGTCCATTTTGGAAGGACAAATATGAATGCGGAATACAGGGTTAACGGTAGAGTTCTTGGCAATGTGGAGGAGCAGAGAGATCTCGGGGTCGATGTTCATACATCTTTGAAAGTTGCCACTCAAGTGGATAGAGCTGTGAAGAAGGCCTATGGTGTGCTCGCGTTCATTAACAGAGGGATTGAATTTAAGAGCCGTGAGGTGATGATGCAGCTGTACAAAACCTTGGTAAGGCCACATTTGGAGTACTGTGTACAGTTCTGGTCACCTCATTTTAGGAAGGATGTGGAAGCTTTGGAAAAGGTGCAAAGGAGATTTACCAGGATGTTGCCTGGAATGGAGAGTAGATCTTACGAGGAGAGGTTGAGGGTGCTAGGCCTTTTCTCATTAGAACAGAGAAGGATGAGGGGCGACTTGATAGAGGTTTAGAAGATGATCAGGGGAATAGATAGAGTAGACAGTCAGAGACTTTTTCCCCGGGTGGAACAAACCATTACAAGAGGACATAAATTTAAGGTGAATGGTGGAAGATATAGGGGGGATATCAAAGGTAGGTTCTTTACCCAGAGAGTAGTGGGGGCATGGAATATACTGCCTGTGGAAGTAGTTGAGTCGGAAACATTAGGGACCTTCAAGCAGCTATTGGATAGGTACATAGATCACGGTAGAATGATATACTGTAGATTAATTTGTTCTTAAGGGCAGCATGGTAGCATTGTGGATAGCACAATTGCTTCACAGCTCCAGGGTCCCAGGTTCAATTCCGGCTTGGGTCACTGTCTGTGAGGAGTCTGCACATCCTCCCCATGTGTACATGGGTTTCCTCCGGGTGCTCCGGTTTCCTCGCACAGTCCAAAGATGTGCGGGTTAGGTGGATTGGCCATGATAAATTGCCCTTAGTGTCCATAATTGCCCTTAGTGTTGGGTGGGGTTACTGGGTTATGGGGATAGGGTGGAGATGTTGACCTTGGGTAGGGTGCTCTTTCCAAGAGTCGGTGCAGACTCGATGGGCTGAATGGCCTCCTTCTGCACTGTAAATTCAATGATAATCTATGATTAATCTAGGACAAAGGTTCGGCACAACATCGTGGGCCGAAGGGCCTGTTCTGTGCTGTATTTTTCTATGTTCTATGTTCTTAAACACTAGAGGGAGCACCAGAGGCGTCATGACATGCAGACATACAGCAAATTAACACATAGAAAGGACACGACCAATGGGCAGTCAAGACACCCAGAGGTGACACTACCACAAGGGAAGAAGACGCGAACCGGCAAAACAGTGTTTTGCGCCTGCCCGAGAAGCCGCACACACGCAGTTGCGAAAAGAGCGCATAGTGAGGGAAAAGTGATCTGCGCATGCACAATCCATTCCTACGCTCTACGTCACAAGCGTCATGATGTCAGAGGCCCCGGACCACGCCCACTTAAAGGGGAAATGTCCGAAAATAGTGGAAAAAAATTTTAAACCCAGAAAACACAATTCTTTCACCTGGAACGACAATGCCTGAACTTCGACCAGTAGCTGCAAGTAACCTCCGCAGAACCCTGCAACAAGCAGTTAGCACCGCCCTAAGAGATGATTTAGTCCTTGAAGACTGCGACTCAGACAATGATTTCATCATTGGATGTGGTGACCTCAGTACCAAATCCAAACCGCAACGAGATGTGTTACACATTGAAGCAGCCAACACACTCATGGACGAGTTCTAACGGATTTGAGGATCCTCAGCCCAGCGTATTCGACATCCAGACCCATGAGTACAGCATTCTGCTGCGGACTGACGCCAAGAGACAGAGAGCGGTACTAGCCCACAGAGAGCGGCCCGACTCCACACAGAGGGTGGTCCACGCACCACGAAGAGTCCCCGACTCCACACAGAGAGTGGTCCACGCACCACGAAGAGTCCCCGACTCCACACAGAGGGTGGTCCACGCACCACGAAGAGTCCCCGACTCCACACAGAGGGTGGTCCACGCACCACGAAGAGTCCCCGACTCCACACAGAAAGCGATGACAGACTCCACAGCGAGACCACTGCACGTCTCCTCACAGAGAGCACAGATTGACTCCACAGAGAGACACTGCATGACTCCACACAGGGAACAATGCCAGACTACACAGATAGAGTGATACAAGCCTCCACAGTGAGCTCGTTGACAGACTCCACAATGGAAGCAACGCAAGACTCCAGAGCGCAGTCCTTGCATGAACAAGACCATGAAGGTCTAGCAACCTTAACTGAGCAACCAGCAGCAGACGATGCAAGTCTGCCACGCTCAAGTGCACAGCAAGACGACTATGACAGTCTACCACGCTCACGTGATCAACAAAAAGACTATGACAGCCTACCCAGGTTATTTGAGCCACCAGAAGAAGACTCTGACAGCCTACCCTGCTCATCTAACCGACAAGAAGACACTGAAGGTCTACCCACTGTATGTGCGACAAGTGACAAAGGCTTCACAATTCCCATACAAGATATGCGTCATCTCAGCGAGACTGACAGATCTCAGCTAGTCTGTACAGAGGCACTCGGCAGTCAAAGTGAGGCTACTAGTGACTCCAGTGACACCACGTTAATTCAAACCTCATCTACTCGAGCCTCTCCACAAGACCCTGAAATGACTCCAGATGGGGGGCATCAAGAGACCAAGGATGATTCAGGTGAACCAGAAAGGGCTCCAGACGGATGCACTGCAGCAACTCACCAAGGCTCCTTAGGCAGCACCTTCCAAACCCGCGACCACTACCATCTAGAAGTACAAAAGCCCAATGTCGCGCTCCTCTGTGTCCGACCTCCTCTCTCCCTCATCAGCCGACGCGCCGGTTTCACGATCTTTAAAAGTACAAGTGCACCGTGCCTTCGGGAATCGGCTGGTCGGAGGAGGTGAGTCGTGGAGATTACCGCATCAGGCCCGCTAATGATACGCAAACGGTGTTTACTGTACGTGCGTTCTGGTACATATTGATGCCACTGTTGAGGTGACGGAGAATCGCGATTTGGCGTCAAATCGGCAGCTGCCGCAATTTTGGCGTCAGAACCTATTCTTCGCCCGATTGCGTTTCGCGATTTCGGAGTCAGCAAACGGAGAATCCCGGCATAGAGTCCAGCAGCGAGGCGGTCCTGCTGAAACTATACAGGACTCTAGTTAGACCTCAGCTGGAGTATTGCGCACGGTTCTGGGCCACAGGCTAGGAAGGATGTGAACACATTGGAGAGAGTATCGAAGAGGTTCACAAAAATGATTCCAGGGATGAGAAACATGGGTTATGAGAATGGATTGGAGAGATTGACACTGTTTTGCTTGGAGAGAAGAAGGCTAAGAGGAGATTGATAGAGATGTTAAAATCAGGGGGGGTGCTGGACAGAGTAGACAGGGGAGAAACTATTCCCACTTGGACAAGGATCAAGACCAACAGGACACAGATTTGAGGTGATTTACAAAAGGAGCAAATGTGATGTGAGAAAAAAACACAATGAGTGATTGGGGTCTGGGACACACGGCCTGGGAGAGTGCTGGAGGCAGGTTTAGTCGAAACATTCAAGAGGGCATTAGGTTATTATTTCAATAGAACCAATGTGCAGGGTTAGGGGAAAAGGCAGGGAAACGGCACTAAGTCATGATGCTCGTTTGGAGAGCCGGTGCAGACAGGGTGGGCCGAATGGTTTCTTCTGCACTGTACGAAATCGGTGATGCTGTGATTCTGGAAATAGGGTAATTTGGCTCAGAAACACACAGCAGCTCGGTGAGATGGGAACTTACAGGCAGCTCTGCAAAGTGGGAACTCACAGACAGTTCTGTAAAGTGGGAACTCACAGGCAGCTCTGTAAAGTGGGAACTCACAGGCAGCTCTGTAAAGTGGGAACTCACAGGTCGCTCTGCAAAGTGGGAACTCACAGACCGCTCTGTAAAATGGGAACTCACAGGCAGCTCTGCAAAGTGGTAACTCACAGGCAGCTCTGTAAAATGGGAACTCACAGGTAGCTCTGTAATGTGGGAACTCACAGACAGCTCTGTAAAGTGGGAACTCACAGACAGCTCTGTAAAGTGGGAAGTCACAGGCCGCTCTGCGAAGTGGTAACTCACAGACAGCTCTGTAAAGTGGGAACTCACAGGTAGCTCTGTAAAGTGGGAACTCACAGGCCGCTCTGCAAAGTGGGAACTCACAGACAGCTCTGTAAAGTGGGAACTCACAGGTAGCTCTGTAAAGTGGGAACTCACAGGCCGCTCTGCAAAGTGGGAACTCACAGACAGCTCTGTAAAGTGGGAACTCACAGACAGCTCTGTAATGTGGGAACTCACAGACAGCTCTGTAAAGTGGGAACTCACAGGCCGCTCTGCAAAGTGGGAACTCACAGACCGCTCTGTAAAGTGGGAACTCACAGGCAGCTCTGCAAAGTGGTAACTCACAGGCAGCTCTGTAAAATGGGAACTCACAGACAGCTCTGTAATGTGGGAACTCACAGACAGCTCTGTAAAGTGGGAACTCACAGACAGCTCTGTAAAGTGGGAACTCACAGGCCGCTTTGTAAAGTGGTAACTCACAGACAGCTCTGTAAAGTGGGAACTCACAGGTAGCTCTGTAAAGTGGGAACTCACAGGCCGCTCTGTAAAGTGGGAACTCACAGACAGCTCTGTAAAGTGGGAACTCACAGGCCGCTCTGCAAAGTGGTAACTCACAGACAGCTCTGTAAAGTGGGAACTCACAGGTAGCTCTGTAAAGTGGGAACTCACAGGTAGCTCTGTAAAGTGTGAACTCACAGACAGCTCTGTAAAGTGGGAACTCACAGGCAGCTCTGAAAAGTGGAAACTCACATGAGACATTCAGGATGAGTTTGGGCCTCAGTTTACAGAGATGATCAAGGAGCCAGAATCCCTCGACTCAACCACACAGACTCAGTCTGTGGGAAGCAGTGGTGTTTATGTCACTGGGCTAGCAATCCAGAGGGCCAGGGCAATACTCTGGGAACTCAGATTCGAATCCCACTATGGCAGACGGTGAAAATAAATGTTTAAAACTGGAAGTGAATATCTAATGACCATGGAACCATTGCCGGTTGTTGTAAAAAAAAACCCCATCTGATTCATTAATGTCCATTAGGGAAGGAAATCTGCCTGGTCTAAAACCCAGCTCTCCAAATGCCCTCTGATATGGAGGGCAATTAGGGATGGGCAAGAAGTACTGGGCCAGCCGGCAACTCCCACATCAGGTAAAATGATTTTTTAATTAAGTTAGGGCTTGTGAACGGCACATTAATTCAACCGAACCCCAGTCTAATGGTGAAACATGTCGGGGAATTCAAACCAATGTAGGAAGGAACAGGCCGACTCCTGGAGAAGTGGCCTGATTGAGGTATTTAAAATTATGAAAGGGAGGAGATGTCTCCACTTGTCGGGGAGACCAGAAACAGGAATCATCGACATAAAACACTGACTGATCAATCCAATGGGGGACTTCAGGAGAAACTTCATTACCCAGAGAGTGGGGAGAATGTGGGACTCACTCCCACAGGGAGTGGGGAGAATGTGGGACTCACTCCCACAGGGAGTGGGGAGAATGTGGGACTCACTCCCACAGGGAGTGGGGAGAATGTGGGACTCGCTCCCACAGGGAGTGGGGAGGATGTGGGACTCGCTCCCACAGGGAGTGGGGAGAATGTGGGACTCGCTCCCACAGGGAGTGGGGAGAATGTGGGACTCGCTCCCACAGGGAGTGGGGAGAATGTGGGACTCGCTCCCACAGGGAGTGGGGAGAATGTGGGACTCGCTTCCACAGGGAGTGGGGAGAATGGGGGACTCGCTTCCACAGGGAGTGGGGAGAATGTGGGACTCGCTCCCACAGGGAGTGGGGAGAATGGTGGACTCACTCCCACAGGGAGGGGGGAGAATGTGGGACTCGCTCCCACAGGGAGTGGGGGAGAATGTGGGACTCGCTCCCACAGGGAGTGTGGAGAATGTGAGACTCGCTCCCACAGGGAGTGGGGAGAATGTGGGACTCGCTTCCACAGGGAGGGGGGAGAATGTGGGACACGCTCCCACAGGGAGTGGGGAGAATGTGGGACACGCTCCCACAGGGAGTGTGGAGAATGTGGGACTCGCTCCCACAGGGAGTGGGGAGAATGTGGGACTCGCTCCCACAGGGAGTGGGGAGAATGTGGGACTCGCTCCCACAGGGAGAGGAGAGAATGTGGGACTCGCTCCCACAGGGAGTGGGGAGAATGTGGGACTCGCTCCCACAGGGAGAGGAGAGAATGTGGGACTCGCTCCCACAGGGAGTGGGGAGAATGTGGGACTCGCTCCCACAGGGAGTGGGGGAGAATGTGGAACTCGCTCCCACTGGGAGTGGGGAGAATGTGGGACTCGCTCCCACAGGGAGTGTGGAGAATGTGGGACTCGCTCCCACTGGGAGTGGGGAGAATGTGGAACTCGCTCCCACTGGGAGTGGGGAGAATGTGGGACTCGCTCCCACAGGGAGAGGAGAGAATGTGGGACTCGCTCCCACAGGGAGTGTGGAGAATGTGGGACTCGCTCCCACAGGGAGAGGGGAGAATGTGGGACTCGCTTCCACGGGGGTGAGTTGAATTGTATCAACACATTTAACGGGAAGCTGGATAAACATGAGTGGGAACGGAACAACAGGGTATGTTCGGATGAGGTGAAGTCAGATGGGGTAAAGTTCATGTGGAGCATTAACGGCAGCATGGAGCTGGTGACCTGTCTCTGACAGATTCCGTGTGTCTGTCAGACAGACGGTACGATGAGAGCGGTGTGTGTGATTCAGAACAAAAATCGCTTCAAATGAATATTTGCTGAGCTAACACGGGAGGTCAGTCTGACTGAATCACTGAGAGAACTGTTTGCAGTTTCAAAGCAGACAATTTAGAAAAACATTCATGCGGTAAACCACACGATTGGGAAGGTGTTAAAATCTGTAGGAAGCTCCCTGTGAGTTTGGGTTTCTTTCTGCCATCTCTGAAGGCTTGCAGTTGGCAGAGGGCAAACATTCAGTCCTGTTCCATCGTGAGTGCCTGTGTTAAATTAAATGATTAGGTGCCCAGGCGTGAGTTGGAAATGGAAAGAGTATAAATCGTTACAGGAACCAGAAGGAAATTAAAACTAATCAGACTAGCTTTGGTTCCCGGTGCCAACATGTTGGCACCAGTGGCATGTCTGTCTTTTCTCCCAATTTGATTATCCCAGAATCGTTCAACCTGCACTCAGGGAAATATTGATGGAAAATTAATGTTCTATTTTCGAGAGGCAAGGCCCTGAGGAAGACCCTTTCTGCATTTGCTTTCACCAGGGTGACACCGAACATCAACTAACACTACCGAGTCCTCAATCCAGCTGTGGTATTAAGTTATTGTCATGAAGCAAGTTGATGTCATCTGTGAGGGTATCCCAACTTACAACACCGGGCCGTGGGGCTGCAGAATTGTGTTTTGTTTCGGTCTGAGGAGATAAGCGGGCCCCCAGTGAGAATAAACAGCCCAGCCCGCGTTTGATAAGGTTCCCCACGGTAGGCTACTGCAGAAAATACGGAGGCTGGGGATTCAGGGTGATTTAGCAGTTTGGATCAGAAATTGGCTAGCTGGAAGAAGACAAAGGGTGGTGGTTGATGGGAAATGTTCAGACTGGAGTCCAGTTACTAGTGGTGTACCACAAGGATCTGTTTTGGGGCCACTGCTGTTTGTCATTTTTATGAATGACCAGGAGGAGGGCGTAGAAGGATGGGTGAGTAAATTTGCAGATGACACTAAAGTCAGTGGAGTTGTGGACAGTGCGGAAGGATGTTACAAGTTACAGAGGGACATAGATAAGCTGCAGCACTGGGCTGAGAGGTGGCAAATGGAGTTTAATGCAGAAAAGTGTGAGGTGATTCATTTTGGAAGGAATAACAGGGAGTCAGAGTACTGGGCTAATGGTAAGATTCTTGGTAGTATGGATGAGCAGAGAGATCTCGGTGTCCATGTACATAGATCCCTGAAAGTTGCCACCCAGGTTGAGAGGGTTGTTAAGAAGGTGTACGGTGTGTTAGCTTTTATTGGTAGATGTCCAGGAGGCAAAGAGCGATCCAGAGTTCCTGATTCAGTTCAAATGACGTTATGGGCTGAGTGTGTCTATCTGTCCTGCAACACCTGCCCAACGGACATGTAGTTTTCAGGAACAAGGACCAAGTGCCAGTTCCACACACGCCTCCCCCTTCTTGTTCACCCAGGGGCCTCAGACGTCTCGATACACCCTGACTCCACCCCAGCTGGGACTGGCTACTCAATGAAGAGGCAAGGTTAGATGTCAGAACAGCTGCTCTGTGTGGGTCTACTGAACACTCAAATCATCAAAACAAAATCAGTGGAGGCAGTGGCACAGTGATATTGTTGCTGGATTATTGATCCCGAGACCCAGGGTAAAGCTCCGGGGATCCAGGCTAAAGCTCCGGGGACCCAGGTTCAAATCCCACGTGGCAGAAGGTGAAATCTGGATGCAACAAAAAAAAAGTAAATCTGGAATTAAGAGTCTGATGATAACCATGAAACCATTGACATTTGCCGTAAAAACCCACCTGGTTCACTAATGCCCTTCAGGGAAGGAAATCTGCCGCCCTTACCCGGTCTGGCCAACATGTGACTCCAGACCCCACATGGTGATGTGATTGATTTGTAACTGACACCCACTGAAATGGCCGAGCAACAAACTCAGTTCAAGGGCAATGAGGGATGGGCAACAAATGGCCCAACAGCGACGGCCACATCTCCTGGAATTGTTTTGAAAAGTTGCTCACCTGATGGCAGCAGTTTGATAATCCAGGAATGGTGACGTGACCCTTTCGAGATGTGTCATTGGTGTGATATTGGACTTGGTTGCACGTTTTAAGTTGGAACTGGATGGTCCCGAGGCAGGGAGACGGGCTGGTGTTCTCAAGATCACAAGAACAGATTTGTTGCCCATCCCAAGATGCCCAGGGCTAGGCTGGTGATGCGCCGCCTTCTTGAATGGCTTGCGTCTGTAGGTACACCCACAGTGCAGTTAGGGAAGGAGTTCCAGGATTTTACCCAGCAACAGTGAAGGAACGGCCAATATCTTTCCAAGTCAGGGTGGTGAGTGACTTGGAGAGGAACCTGCAGGTGCTGATCATCAAGTCGTAGAATCCTACAGTGCAGAAGGAGGCCATTGGGCCCATCGGGCCTACGCCCACCCACTGAAAGAGCAACCCACTCAGGCCCACTTCCCCGCCCTATCCCTGTAAACCCACCTAACCTTCAGACACTAAAGGATAATTTAGCATGGCCAATTCCTCTAACCTGCACATCTGCTGCTGCTTTTGACCTTTTGGGCAGTAGAGGTTGCGCAGTCGGAAGGTGATGCACAATTATAGCTTTTACCTGACATTATTTCATCCTTGATGAGCGATGGACCCCTCCCGGGTCCAACGGCATCAAGCGGGCTGAATTGGGATGGATTGCGGGAACCTCCTTGAGCTATTCCTTCTCCTGGGAGCTGGGCAGATGCCAGAATCTGACTGGGGCCGTGTTTATCTGTGCAAACACTCTCCTCGAAAGTTTTTAATTAGTACCATCCAACATTTTACGTGAATTTCCAACCAGCTCAAACACAAATATAGAAAGAATGTTATTAAAAAATATTCCAAACATGAGTTTCCATAAGGAGATGGTGAAGGGGGAGGGGGGGGGAGGTGAAGGGCGAGGGGGGGGTTAGTAAGAGTTATTTTAATCAGAATGGAAATTATTGAAATGATATCCTTATGATACAAGTCAGCCAGCAGGCGGACTGGGTGGGACATGGGATGGAATGAGTTGTTCCCTTTGAACACAGCGCCGATATTCCAGCTCCATGCAACATTTTCCAGCTTTCAAGGTGTTTGGTTTTATCTGTAGCACTCCCCGTAGTGATCTCGTGTGACCCTGTCCCCTCACGTGTGATGTTATCCACTCACTAACAGCCCAGAGTCACATGAACAGTGACTCCTGGCACTCTCCTCACGTTTACTCTCCCACCACCTGCACGCAACCCCCCCCCACTTCTGACTTCTCGAATGTTCCCGTTTGGGCTCAAAGCTCCCGTTCTGTAGCCAGCTCTTTTTGGAAAAAAATATCTTGGCCCCATCTGTACAGCAGCTGGGAGCTTGTTACTTCGTGGGCCGCACTTTGACCCTGGAGTCAGGAGGTTGCGGGTTCAAGTGTCGAACCAGACTCGACGAAACCCTCAGCCGGCGTGGGCGAGAAAAGAATCAAAGGATATTGTGCGAGGAAGCAGGATGGGAAGGGGCTTGTGTGAAACTTCAAGAGCAGGAGGGAATTCTGGGCTGAATGGCCTGTTGCTGAACATTCTGTGGACGAGGTCCCAAAGTTGAAAAGATGAATCAGGGCGGCACTGGGACTGCGGCGGAGAGGACCCAGGTTCGATCCCGGCCCTGGGTCACTGTCCGTGTGGAGTTTGCACATTCTCCCCGTGTCTGCCTGGGTCTCGCCCCCACAACCCAAAGATGTGCAGGGTAGGTGGATTGGCCGCGCTACATTGCCCCATATTTGGGGGAGAAAAATAATTGGGTACTCTAAATTTATTTTTAAAAAGATAAATCGACCTCCGTGTTGTATTATTCTGCAGGAACTGGAGGAGGGTTCCAGCTCCGACATACAACTTCAAACTACCAACTCAAAGCATTAGGCTGAAGTTGCACTGTGGTTTTAACTAGGTTTAAAAATAAACTAGCTGAAAATAAACTAATAAACCCATTCACCAGCAAAGATATTTCGGACCACTGGACTTGTTGAATTTTCACTTCCTCGTTTCAAAAAGACAAGGATTCCTGCTTTCTTTCCACATCCGCAGATTAGTGACCACTGGAGTCAGGTTGAGCTAACCTACAGGGAGCGAGGACATAGCTCAGAGAGACCCAGGATCCAGAGAAGGAAAATTTTAGTCCATCTCGCACATTTAAAAAAAAAATGTAAAGTACCCACTTCTTTCTTTCCAATTAAGGGGCAATTTAGCGTGGCCAATCCACCTACCCTGCACATCTTTGGGTTGTGGGGGCGAAACCCAGGCAAACACGGGGAGAATGTGCAAACTCCACACGGACAGTGACCCGGGACCGGGATCGAACCCGGGTCCATGGCACCGTGAGGCAACAGTGCTAACCACTGTGCCACCGTGCTGCCACTCTTCCATCTCACACATAGTTGGGTGTCTCAAAGTGATCATAATGTCCTTCAGATATCAATGCTTTCAGGTGAAGTCTCGGTCAGAACAATGTAATCACCTTTATTGTCACAAGTAGCTTACATTAACACTGCAATGAAGTTACTGTGACAATCCCCTAGTCGCCACACTCCGGCGCCTGTTCGGGTCACAGAGGGAGAATTCAGAATGTCCAATTCACCTAACAGCACGTCTTTTGGGACTTGTGGGAGGAAACCGGAGCACCCGGAGGAAACCCACGCAGACACGGGGAGAACGTGCAGACTCCGCACAGACAGTGACCCAAGCCGGGAATCGAACCTGGGACCCTGGCGCTGTGAAGCAACAGTGCTAACCACTGTGCTACCATGCTGTCCAACACGAAGGTCCCAAGGACAGCAATGAATGGACTAATTGACCTTCAGTGAGGTTGGCTGAGACACAATGCTGAAGCAGGATTTTGATTGGTTGTACCTCTAAGAGAGAAGATGTCCATCAGAGCTGGGCTGGGCTGGAACCACATTGCCAGACAGCAGTGGACAATACCTCACCATGCAGCCCACTCCTCAGGAAAGCAAGATAACCGGAATTGAAACATGGATTGGGTTCCCAACCCTCGCGGATCGGCCTGGGATCTCCAGGACACTGTTGTGTGTGTGAGACTCTGGAGAAAAATCAGCAGAAAATATCGATCCTTTTTTCATTTTCTTTCAACTTTTCTCTTTGCCAGACATGAAAATATTGAAACTGGGGGAGGGAAGGCTGCTTCGCTGACAGGCGAACCTGGGGGAGGGAAGGCTGCTTCGCTGACAGGCGAGCCTGGGGGAGGGAAGGCTGCTTCGCTGACAGGCGAACCTGGGGGAGGGAAGGCTGTTTCGCTGACAGGCGAGCCTGGGGGAGGGAAGGCTGTTTCGCTGACAGGCGAGCCTGGGGGAGGGAAGGCTGCTTCGCTGACAGGCGAACCTGGGGGAGGGAAGGCTGCTTCGCTGACAGGCGAACCTGGGGGAGGGAAGGCTGCTTCGCTGACAGGCGAGCCTGGGGGAGGGAAGGCTGCTTCGCTGACAGGCGAGCCTGGGGGAGGGAAGGCTGCTTCGCTGACAGGCGAGCCTGGGGGAGGGAAGGCTGTTTCGCTGACAGGCGAACCTGGGGGAGGGAAGGCTGCTTCGCTGACAGGCGAACCTGGGGGAGGGAAGGCTGCTTCGCTGACAGGCGAACCTGGGGGAGGGAAGGCTGTTTCGCTGACAGGCGAACCTGGGGGAGGGAAGGCTGCTTCGCTGACAGGCGAACCTGGGGGAGGGAAGGCTGCTTCGCTGACAGGCGAACCTGGGGGAGGGAAGGCTGCTTCGCTGACAGGCGAACCTGGGGGAGGGAAGGCTGTTTCGCTGACAGGCGAGCCTGGGGGAGGGAAGGCTGTTTCGCTGACAGGCGAACCTGGGGGAGGGAAGGCTGTTTCGCTGACAGGCGAACCTGGGGGAGGGAAGGCTGTTTCGCTGACAGGCGAGCCTGGGGGAGGGAAGGCTGCTTCGCTGACAGGCGAACATCTTCCAATTGTCGTCGGAAGGCCGTGATTCACACGGATGGACGTGTCGGATGAATATGGAGAGCAAGCATGGGTGAAAACTCCAGGAATAGAGGCGGCACGGTGGCACAGTGGTTAGCACTGCTGCCTCATGCCCCCGAGGTCCCAGGTTCGAATCCCGGCCCTGGATCACTGTCCGTGTGGAGTTTGCACATTCTCCCCATGTCTGCGTGGGTTTCACTCCCACAACCCAAAGATGTGCCGGGTAGGTGCATTGGCCACACTAAATTGTCCATTAATTAGAAAAGAAAGAAAAGGTGGGCTGTAAATTTATACAAAAAAAACCTCCGGGAATACAGCTGACAAAACTAAACAAGGATAGATTCCCACCCAAAATGCTTCATAACCAATGAAACATCCTTTGAGGAGCAGACTTTGTCACAATGGAGGACCAGCTGGCCGATTACACACAACAAAATCTCACAAACCACATTGTCACAGCAATGTTTCAGTGATGTTAACGGAGGGATGAATATCGTGCCCAGCACACTGGGGCAAAGTCCCCGACTCCTGTCTAACTAATTCCACAACATTGCTTACATCCATTTGAAAGGACAGAACTCCCTCAGTACTGACCCTCTGACAGTGCGGCACTCCCTCAGTACTGACCCTCTGACAGTGCAACACACCCTCAGTACTGACCCTCTGACAGCGCTGCACTCCCTCAGTACTGACCCTCTGGCAGTGCAGCACTCCCTCAGTACTGACCCTCTGACAGTGCAGCACTCCCTCAGTACTGACCCTCTTACAGTGCGGCACTCCCTCAGTACTGACCCTCTGACAGTGCAGCACTCCCTCAGTACTGACCCTCTGACAGTGCAGCACTCCCTCAGTACTGACCCTCTGACAGTGCGGCACTCCCTCAGTACTGACCCTCTGACAGTGCGGCACTCCCTCAGTACTGACCCTCTAACAGTGCGGCACTCCCTCAGTACTGACCCTCTGACAGTGCAGCACTCCCTCAGTACTGACCCTCTGACAGTGCGGCATTCCCTCAGTACTGACCCTCTGACAGTGCAGCACTCCCTCAGTACTGACCCTCTGACAGTGCTGCACTCTATCAGTATTGACACTCTGACAGTGCGGCACTCCCTCAATACTGACCCTCTGACAGTGCAGCACTCCCTCAGTACTGACCCTCTGACAGTGCAGCACTCCCTCAGTACTGACACTCTCACAGTGCGGCACTCCCTCAGTACTGACCCTCTGACAGTGCGGCACTCCCTCAGTACTGACCCTCTGACAGTGCGGTACTCCCTCAGTACAGACAGTACAGGGTTAGATACAGAGTAAAGCTTCCTCTACACTGTCCCCATCAAACACTCCCAGGACAGGTACAACACGGGATTAGATACAGAGCAAAGCTCCCTCTACACTGTCCCCGTCAAACACTCCCAGACAGGTACAGCACAGGGTTAGAAACAGAGTAAAGCACCCTCTACAGTGTCCCCATCAAGCACACCCAGGACAGGTACAGCACGGGGTTAGATACAGAGAAAGCTCCCTCTACACTGTCCCCATCAAACACTCCCAGGCCAGGTACAGCAGGGGGTAAGATGCAGAGTAAAGCTCCCTCTACACTATCCCCATCAAACACTCCCAGGACAGGTACAGCACGGGGTTAGATACAGAGTAAATCTCCCTCTACACTGTCCCCATCAAACACTCCCAGGGCAGGTACAGCACGGGGTTAGATACAGAGTAAAGCTCCCTCTACACTGTCCCCATCAAATACTCCCAGGAGAGGTCCAGCATGGGGTTAGATACAGAGTAAAGCTCCATCTGCACTGTCCCCATCAAACATCCCAGGACAGGCACAAGAAGGGGTTAGATACAGAGTAAAGCTCCCTCTACACTGTCCCCATCAAACACTCCCAGGACAGGTACAGCACGGGGTTAGATACAGAGTAAAGCTCCCTCTGCACTGTCCCCATCAAACACTCCCAGGACAGGTACAGAACGGGGTTAGACACAGAGTAAAGTTCCCTCTACACTGTCCCCATCAAACACTCCCAGGAGAGGTCCAGCACGGGGTTAGATACAGAGAAAAGCTTCCTCTGCACTGTCCCCATCAAACACTCCCAGGAGAGGTCCAGCATGGGGATAGATACACAGTAAAGCTCCCTCTACACTGTCCCCATCAAACACTCCCAGGAGAGGTCCAGCACGGGGTTAGATACAGAGTAAAGCTCCGTCTACACTGTCCCCATCAACCACTCCCAGGACAGGTACAGCACGGGGATAGATACAGAGTAAAGCTCCCTCTACACTGTCCGCATCAAACACTCCCAGGACAGGTACAGCACGGGGTTAGATACAGAGTAAAGCTCCCTCTACACTGTCCCCATCAAACACTCCCAGGACAGGTACAGCACGGGGTTAGAGACAGAGAATTGCTCCCTCTACACTGTCCCCATCAAACACTCCCAGGACAGGTACAGCATGGGGTTAGATACAGAGTAAAGCTCCCTCTACGCTGTCCCCATCAAACACTCCCAGGACAGGTACAGCACGGGGTTAGATACAGAGTAAAGCTCCCTGTACGCTGTCCCCATCAAACACTCCCAGGACAGGTACAGCATGGGGTTAGATACAGAGTAAAACTCCCTCTACACTGTCCCCATCTAACACTCCCAGGACAGGTACAGCATGGGGTTAGATACAGAGTAAAGCTCCCTCTACGCTGTCCCCATCAAACACTCCCAGGACAGGTACAGCATGGGGTTAGATACAGAGTAAAGCTCCCTCTACACTGTCCCCATCTAACACTCCCAGGACAGGTACAGCATGGGGTTAGATACAGAGTAAAGCTCCCTGTACACTGTCCCCATCAAACACTCCCAGGACAGGTACAGCACGGGGTTAGATACACAGTAAAGCTCCCTGTACACTGTCCCCATCGAACACTCCCAGGACAGGTACAGCACGGGGTTAGATACAGAGTAAAGCTCCCTGTACACTGTCCCCATCAAACACTCCCAGGACAGGTACAGCACGGGGTTAGATACAGAGTAAAGCTCCCTCTACACTGTCCCCATCAAACACTCCCAGGACAGGGACAGCACGGGGTTAGATACAGAGTAAAGCTCCCTCTACACTGTCCCCATCAAACACTCCCAGGACAGGTACAGCACGGGGTTAGATGCAGAGTAAAGCTCCCTCTACGCTGTCCCCATCAAACACTCCCAGGACAGGTACAGCACGGGGTTAGATGCAGAGTAAAGCTCCCTCTACGCTGTCCCCATCAAACACTCCCAAGACAGGTATAACATGATGAAAAGCCTCTGACTGAGCTACCAGAAATTACTTACCTGACCTGAATATGTGTTAGTGCCTCCAGAAGAAGAAAATCTTTATTGATTAAAACCAATCGATTAAAGACCGTCTGGCATTTGTGTAGCACCTTTCCTAACCTCATGGTGTCCCAGTGTAGTTTGGAAGTGTCGTCACTGTTGTATCGTAGGAAATGTGGCAGCCACTTCGCAGTGGGCAAGATCTCAGCAAACAGCAACGTGATGGCGATCAGAGCATCAGCCTTCGTGATGTTGGTTGAGGGGGAAATATGGGCCACAGGACCTGGGGGCTATCTGCCCTCTGCTCATCTTCAACATAGCGCCCACAGGATTGTGTACCCCTGCCTCGGGAGCAGGCACAGGCGCAGACAAAGCTGCAGCGCTCCCTCAGCACTGGCACTGTCAGTGTGGAGAATACCCTTAAACCCTGAGAGTGAGTCTCCAGTTCACAACCATCTGAATCCGAGATGAGAGAGAGTGACATTGAGTGGGGGACAGTGACATTGAGTGAGGGAGAGTGACATTGAGTGAGGGAGAGTGGCATTGAGTGAGGGAGAGTGACATTGAGTGGAGAGAGTGACATTGAGTGGGGAGAGTGGCATTGAGTAAGGGGGAGTGACACTGAGTGAGGGAGAGTGACATTGAGTGAAGGGGAGTGACATTGAGTGGGGGAGAGTGATATTGAGTGAGGGGGAGTGACATTGAGTGGGGAGAGTGACATTGAGTGAGGGAGAGGGACACTGAGTGAGGGAGAGTGACATTGCGTGAGGGGAGTGACATTGAGTGAGGGAGACTGACATTGAGTGGGGAGAGTGACATTGAGTGGGGAGAGTGGCATTGAGTGAGGGGGTGTGACATTGAGTGAGGGAGAGTGACATTGAGTGAAGGGGAGTGACATTGAGTGGGGGAGAGTGATATTGAGTGAGGGGGAGTGACATTGAGTGGGGAGAGTGACATTGAGTGAGGGAGAGGGACACTGAGTGAGGGAGAGTGACATTGAGTGAGGGGAGTGACATTGAGTGAGGGAGACTGACATTGAGTGGGGAGAGTGACATTGAGTGGGGAGAGTGGCATTGAGTAAGGGGGAGTGACACTGAGTGAGGGAGAGTGACATTGAGTGAAGGGGAGTGACATTGAGTGGGGGAGAGTGATATTGAGTGAGGGGGAGTGACATTGAGTGGGGAGAGTGACATTGAGTGAGGGAGAGGGACACTGAGTGAGGGAGAGTGACATTGCGTGAGGGGAGTGACATTGAGTGAGGGAGACTGACATTGAGTGGGGAGAGTGACATTGAGTGGGGAGAGTGGCATTGAGTGAGGGGGTGTGACATTGAGTGAGGGAGAGTGACATTGAGTGAAGGGGAGTGACATTGAGTGGGGGAGAGTGATATTGAGTGAGGGGGAGTGACATTGAGTGGGGAGAGTGACATTGAGTGAGGGAGAGGGACACTGAGTGAGGGAGAGTGACATAGAGTGAGGGGAGTGACATTGAGTGAGGGAGACTGACATTGAGTGGGGAGAGTGACATTGAGTGGGGAGAGTGGCATTGAGTGAGGGGGTGTGACATTGAGTGAGGGAGAGTGACATTGAGTGGGGGAGAGTAACATTGAGTGAGGGGGAGTGACATTGAGTGAGAGGAAGTGACATTGAGTGAGGGAGAGTGACACTGAATGAGGGGGAGTGATATTGAGTGAGGGAGAGTGACATTGAGTGAGGGAGAGTGACATTGAGTGAGGGAGAGAGACACTGAGTGAGGGGGAGTGATATTGAGTGAGGGAGAGTGACATTGAGTGAGGGAGAGTGACATTGAGTGAGGGAGAGTGATACCGAGTGAGGGAGAGTGACACTGAGTGAGGGAGAGTGATACCGAGTGAGGGAGAGTGGCATTGAGTGAGGGAGAGTGACATAGAGTGAGGGGAGTGACATTGAGTGAGGGAGACTGACATTGAGTGGGGAGAGTGACATTGAGTGGGGAGAGTGGCATTGAGTGAGGGGGTGTGACATTGAGTGAGGGAGAGTGACATTGAGTGGGGGAGAGTAACATTGAGTGAGGGGGAGTGACATTGAGTGAGAGGAAGTGACATTGAGTGAGGGAGAGTGACACTGAATGAGGGGGAGTGATATTGTGTGAGGGAGAGTGACATTGAGTGAGGGAGAGTGACATTGAGTGAGGGAGAGAGACACTGAGTGAGGGGGAGTGATATTGAGTGAGGGAGAGTGACATTGAGTGAGGGAGAGTGACATTGAGTGAGGGAGAGTGACACTGAGTGAGGGAGAGTGACACTGAGTGAGGGAGAGTGATACCGAGTGAGGGAGAGTGGCATTGAGTGAGGGAGAGTGACATTGAGTGAGGGTGAGTGACACTGAATGAGGGAGAGTGACATTGAGTGAGGGAGAGTGACATTGTGTGAGGGAGAGTGACATTGTGTGAGGGAGAGTGACATTGAGTGAGGGAGAGTGACATTGAGTGGGGGAGAGTAACATTGAGTGAGGGGGAGTGACATTGAGTGAGAGGAAGTGACATTGAGTGAGGGAGAGTGACACTGAATGAGGGGGAGTGATATTGAGTGAGGGAGAGTGACATTGAGTGAGGGAGAGTGACATTGAGTGAGGGAGAGAGACACTGAGTGAGGGGGAGTGATATTGAGTGAGGGAGAGTGACATTGAGTGAGGGAGAGTGACATTGAGTGAGGGAGAGTGATACCGAGTGAGGGAGAGTGACATTGAGTGAGGGAGAGTGACACTGAGTGAGGGAGAGTGATACCGAGTGAGGGAGAGTGGCATTGAGTGAGGGAGAGTGACATTGAGTGAGGGTGAGTGACACTGAATGAGGGAGAGTGACATTGAGTGAGGGAGAGTGACATTGTGTGAGGGAGAGTGACATTGTGTGAGGGAGAGTGACATTGAGTGAGGGAGATTGACATTGAGTGAGGGAGAGTGACACTGAGTGAGAGAGAGTGACATTGAGTGAGTGAGAGTGACATGGAGTGAGGGAGAGTGACATTGAGTGAGGGAGAGTGACACTGAGTGAGGGAGAGTGACACTGAGTGAGGGAGATTGACGTTGAGTGAGGGAGAGTGACACTGAGTGAGGGAGAGTGACATTGAGTGAGGGAGAGTGAAACCGAGTGAGGGAGAGTGACATGGAGTGAGGGAGAGTGACACTGAATGAGGGAGAGTGACATTGAGTGAGGGAGAGTGACATTGAGTGAGGGAGAGTGACATTGAGTGAGGCAGAGTGACATGGAGTGAGGGAGAGTGACATTGAGTGAGGAAGAGTGATACTGAGTGAGGGAGAGTGACACTGAGTGAGGGAGATTGACATTGAGTGAGGGAGAGTGATTCCGAGTGAGGGAGAGTGATATTGAGTGAGGGTGAGTGACATTGAGTGAGGGAGAGTGACACTGAGTGAGGGAGAGTGACACTGAGTGAGGGAGAGTGACACTGAGTGAGGGAGAGTGATACCGAGTGAGGGAGAGTGATTCCGAGTGAGGGAGAGTGACATTGAGTGAGGGAGAGTGACACTGAGTGAGGGAGAGTGACACTGAGTGAGGGAGAGTGATACCGAGTGAGGGAGAGTGATTCCGAGTGAGGGAGAGTGACATTGAGTGAGGGAGAGTGACACTGAGTGAGGGAGAGTGACACTGAGTGAGGGAGAGTGACACTGAGTGAGGGAGAGTGATACCGAGTGAGGGAGAGTGATTCCGAGTGAGGGAGAGTGACATTGAGTGAGGGAGAGTGACACTGAGTGAGGGAAAGTGACACTGAGTGAGGGAGAGTGACACTGAGTGAGCGAGTGTGACACTGAGTGAGGGAGAGTGATACCGATTGAGGGAGAGTGATTCCGAGTGAAGGGGAGTGACACTGAGTGAGGTGGAGTGACACTGAGTGAGGGAGTGTGACACTGAGTGAGGGAGAGTGATACCGATTGAGGGAGAGTGATACCGAGTGAGGGAGAGTGACATTGAGTGAGGGAGAGTGACACGGAGTGAGGGAGAGTGACACTGAGTGAGGGAGAGTGACATTGAGTGAGGGAGAGTGACACGGAGTGAGGGAGAGTGACACTGAGTGAGGGAGAGTGACACTGAGTGAGGGAGAGTGACACTGAGTGAGGGCGAGTGACACTGAGTGAGGAGAGTGACATTGAGTGAAGGAGAGTGACACTGAGTGAGGGAGAGTGACACTGAGTGAGGGAGAGTGACATTGAGTGAAGGAGAGTGACACTGAGTGAGGGAGAGTGACACTGAGTGAGGGCGAGTGACACTGAGTGAGGAGAGTGATAGAACATAGAACATAGAACATAGAAAATACAGCACAGAACAGGCCCTTCGGCCCACGATGTTGTGCCGAACCTTTGTCCTAGATTAATCATAGATTATCATTGAATTTACAGTGCAGAAGGAGGCCATTCGGCCCTTTGAGTCTGCACCGGCTCTTGGAAAGAGCACCATACCCAAACTCAACACCTCCACCCAACACCAAGGGCAATTTGGACATTAAGGGCAATTTATCATTGGCCAATTCACCTAACCCGCACATCTTTGGACTGTGGGAGGAAACCGGAGCACCCGGAGTGAGGGAGAGTGATACCGAGTGAGGGAGAGTGATTCCGAGTGAGGGAGAGTGACATTGAGTGAGGGAGAGTGACACTGAGTGAGGGAGAGTGACACTGAGTGAGGGAGAGTGATACCGAGTGAGGGAGAGTGATTCCGAGTGAGGGAGAGTGACATTGAGTGAGGGAGAGTGACACTGAGTGAGGGAGAGTGACACTGAGTGAGGGAGAGTGACACTGAGTGAGGGAGAGTGATACCGAGTGAGGGAGAGTGATTCCGAGTGAGGGAGAGTGACATTGAGTGAGGGAGAGTGACACTGAGTGAGGGAAAGTGACACTGAGTGAGGGAGAGTGACACTGAGTGAGCGAGTGTGACACTGAGTGAGGGAGAGTGATACCGATTGAGGGAGAGTGATTCCGAGTGAAGGGGAGTGACACTGAGTGAGGGAGTGTGACACTGAGTGAGGGAGAGTGATACCGATTGAGGGAGAGTGATACCGAGTGAGGGAGAGTGACATTGAGTGAGGGAGAGTGACACGGAGTGAGGGAGAGTGACACTGAGTGAGGGAGAGTGACATTGAGTGAGGGAGAGTGACACGGAGTGAGGGAGAGTGACACTGAGTGAGGGAGAGTGACACTGAGTGAGGGAGAGTGACACTGAGTGAGGGCGAGTGACACTGAGTGAGGAGAGTGACATTGAGTGAAGGAGAGTGACACTGAGTGAGGGAGAGTGACACTGAGTGAGGGAGAGTGACATTGAGTGAAGGAGAGTGACACTGAGTGAGGGAGAGTGACACTGAGTGAGGGCGAGTGACACTGAGTGAGGAGAGTGATAGAACATAGAACATAGAACATAGAAAATACAGCACAGAACAGGCCCTTCGGCCCACGATGTTGTGCCGAACCTTTGTCCTAGATTAATCATAGATTATCATTGAATTTACAGTGCAGAAGGAGGCCATTCGGCCCTTTGAGTCTGCACCGGCTCTTGGAAAGAGCACCATACCCAAACTCAACACCTCCACCCAACACCAAGGGCAATTTGGACATTAAGGGCAATTTATCATTGGCCAATTCACCTAACCCGCACATCTTTGGACTGTGGGAGGAAACCGGAGCACCCGGAGGAAACCCACGCAGACACGGGGAGGACGTGCAGACTCCGCACAGACAATGACCCAAGCCGGAATCGAACCTGGGACCATGGAGCTGTGAAGCAATTGCGCTATCCACAATGCTACCGTGATACCGAGTGAGGGAGAATGACTCTGATCGGGGGCGGGACTGTGGGGATCTGGGACGGTGACTCTGATCGGGGGGGGGCTGTGGGGGCTCGGACGGTGACACAGATCGTGGGGGGGATGTGGTGGGCTCGGACGGTGACTCTGATCGGGGGGGGGATATGGTGGGCTCGGACGGTGACTCTGATCGGGGGGGGCTGTGGGGATCTGGGACGGTGACTCTGATCGGGGGGGGGGTGCTGTGGGGGGATTGGATAGTGACTCTGATCAGTGGGGGGGCTGTGGGGGTCTCGGACGGTGACTCTGATCGGGGGGGGGGCTGTGGGGGGCTCGGACGGTGACTCTGATCGGGGGGGGGGCTGTGGGGGGCTTGGATAGTGACTCTGATCAGTGGGGGGGCTGTGGGGGTCTCGGACGGTGACTCTGATCGGGGGGGCTGTGGGGGGCTCGGACGGTGACTCTGTTCGGGGGGGGCTGTGGGGGTCTCGGATGGTGACTCTGATCGGGGGGGTTTGTGGGGGGACAGAGGGTGACTCTGATCGGGGGGTTTGTGGGGGTCAGAGGGTGACTCTGATCGGGGGGGGGCTGTGGGGGGCTCGGACGGGGACTCTGATCGGGGGGGGCAGTGGGGGTCTCGGACGGTGACTCTGATCGGGGGGTTTGTGGGGGGACAGAGGGTGACTCTGATCGGGGGGGGGGCTGTGGGGGACTCGGACGGGGACTCTGATCGGGGGGGGGTTGTGGGGGGACAGAGGGTGACTCTGATCGTGGGGTGGCTGTAGGGGCTCGGACGGTGACTCTGATCGGGGGGGCTGTGGGGGGCTCGGACGGTGACTCTGATCGGGGGGCTGTGGGGGGCTCGGACGGTGACTCTGATCGGGGGGGGTTGTGGGGGGACAGAGGGTGACTCTGATCGGGGGGGGGCAGTGGGGGGCTCGGACAGTGACTCTGATCGGGGGGGGGGTTGTGGGGGGACAGAGGGTGACTCTGACCGGGGGGGTCTGTGGGGGGCTCGGACGGTGACTCTGATCGGGGGGGGATTGTGGGGGGACAGAGGGTGACTCTGATCGGGGGGGGTGCTGTGGGGGGCTCGGACAGTGACTCTGATCGGGGGGGGCTGTAGGGGGACAGAGGGTGACTCTGATCGGGGGGGGGGCTGTGGGGGGCTCGGACGGTGACTCTGATCGGGGGGGCTGTGGGGGGACAGAGGGTGACTCTGATCGGGGGGGCTGTGGGGGGCTCGGACGGTGACTCTGATCGGGGGGGCTGTGGGTGGACAGAGGGTGACTCTGATCGGGGGGGCTGTGGGGGGACAGAGGGTGACTCTGATCGGGGGGGGCTGTGGGGTGCTCGGACGGTGACTCTGATCGGGGGGGTCTGTGGGGGGCTCGGACGGTGACTCTGATCGGGGGGGGGGGTTGTGGGGGGACAGAGGGTGATTCTGATCGGGGGGGTGCTGTGGGGGGCTCGGACAGTGACTCTGATCGGGGGGGGCTGTAGGGGGACAGAGGGTGACTCTGATCGGGGGGGGGCTGTGGGGGGCTCGGGCGGTGACTCTGATCGGGGGGGCTGTGGGGGGACAGAGGGTGACTCTGATCGGGGGGGGCTGTGGGGGGCTCGGACGGTGACTCTGATCGGGGGGGCTGTGGGTGGACAGAGGGTGACTCTGATCGGGGGGGCTGTGGGGGGACAGAGGGTGACTCTGATCGGGGGGGGCTGTGGGGGGCTCGGACGGTGACTCTGATCGGGGGGGCTGTGGGGGGCTCGGACGGTGACTCTGATCGGGGGGGCTGTGGGGGGCTCGGACAGTGACACTCTCTGATGATTCACGCTGCTGTACGATGTGTAAGGGATGGAGTCTGTGCAGGATTCTGATTGGAGGCCCCAGTAGATGTGGTTGATTTGAATCAGGTCATTTTTCTTCCTCACAATATCTGCTTTTCACTAACTGGGCTGTGGAACAATTAAATTCTTACACCTCACGCTCACCTTCAGGCTCCTTTCTCCAATAAACCTTGTAAAGCTGAGTAATGAGTATTGGCTCCAGGATTCCGTTTGTGTCCAACTTTCATCTTTGCAGAGGGTGGTTTTGCCAAAGGCAATCTTCAGCTCCACCGCCTGGCCCACCCCTCCATCACTGAGAGGTTCCACCCACCTCGATGCCCCCGCCCTGGGCGTGTTCCTGAGTTAATGAGCTCAGATGGGGTAATAAAATGCTGCTATGGTTCTCCCCAGCCCTGCTCCTTCTGTCTCACACAAACTGAGCTGATAACAGAGGCACATTGGGACCAGAAACTGCTCCAAAATGAGGACCCTGATTCTGCTGTGTCTGTGCGCACTGGTTGCTGTCTGCATTGGAGGTAAGGGAACTTCAACCCCTCGTACACCAGTCCCTAACCTGCCCTTCACACTGTGTTAATCTCCCAGCCTCCTCTCCTTTGCAATGTTAACTTCCCAACTTCTCCTTTGTCCGAAGGGAGATTCCTCGTTGCGACGTTCTGCCGTCTGTTTGTTGACTTCAACAAGCATTTGCCATTTGTGTCACATTTCCGTCCCTCCAGCCTGGGTGTGAATATGTTGTACATCCAGTTTAGTCAAGGGCAGCTTCACTGGGATTATTTAATTTGGGTTAACTAGCAGTGAGTAACTAACCTAATGCCCCAACATTTTCCGTGTTGCCCATTAGGTCGGGAGGCAGAATGGTGCAAGGGGTGTTGACCATATAAGCGGTCACCTCGTGCTGAGAGGGGGGCGGGGGGAGCGGAGTGTTGGCTTTGGGTGAGGACAGCCAGGCAGGGAACTTTTCCATTACCGAATATAGAAAACAGGAACTTGCATTATCGGCATGGTAGCACAGTGGCTAGCACTGTTGCTTCACAGCGCCAGGGTCCCAGGTTCGATTCCCGGCTTGGGTCACTGTCTGTGCGGAGTCTGCACGTCCTCCCCGTGTCTGCGTGGGTTTCCTCCGGGTGCTCCGGTTTCCCCCCACAGTCCAAAGACGTGCTGTTAGGTGGATTGGCCGTGATAAATTGCCCAAAATTGTTAGGTGGGGTTAGGGTGGAGGTGTGGTCTTAAGTAGGGTTCTCTTTCCAAGGGCCGGTGCAGACTCGATGGGCTGAATGGCGTCCATCTGCACTGTAAATTCTATGATTCTATGATCTAGTACCCGCCATGTCCCCTCCCGACGCCCAAAGGTGCTTCGCACGCAACGGGATTGTTCTCAAGTGTAGTCGCTGTTGCAATGTGGATTTGCTCAGCAAGTAACTTACTGCACCGCAAGATCCCAAAAGCAGCTACAGGATAAATTACCAGGTAATTAATCTGACTTACAGTGACATTGTGAAGTGGTAAATGTCGACCAAGGCACCTGATCAGCGCTTCGATAATGCCACAGAATCTGAGCAGGTGGATGGAGTTTGATCTCATTTGTAAGATGGGGCCCCAGTAATTCGGAGCTCCCTCAGCATTGTCCCCGTCTGGCTCGCGAGCTCAATGGGCTTTCACACAAGACCTTCTGCCTCAAGAGGCAAGCGTGCTGCCCACACAGTGCCCACGCAATACCCTCACGATTAAAGAGTGGCCACTTTGCTGAAGTGCCTCAAACCTCTTACCCCAGAGAACCTCAGAAACAACATCGGAACATCAGGCGGAAAAGCTTACAAACCAAACGTTTTTAAGCTATTGTGGAAATGCAGTCAGTGATGTCCTGTTGTATGGTGTTACATTGGGTGATACCCAGAATATATCAGGTTAAACTTATAGAAATTCCACTTTGCTTGTGTCTTTGATACATCTACTGATGTGCTTTATTTAACATCTTGAATAATTTACCCTGTCACTTTCTGTGTCTGAACTCTCTCTGCTGCATTTAACAGTTTTACCACTTCGAGCTTAGATCCTCCCCTGTTCCTCGACCCGAAATCTATCAGCTCAACATTACAGGAAAGCTGTTGTTTATCTGCCTCACCTGCTGTCCAGTTGATGTGCTCCTGGAGACAGTGACAAACCCTTTCACAGTCCCGTCCCTTTGAGTCCCAGCCCAGAATACACCCAATGTTAACACACGCCCTAACACATGATGGAAGCACATGTTCAGGATGAAAATGTGAAAGAGGCAGTGAGGAACCGGGGCCCATGTCAGATCGACAGGAATCAAACTCCCTTTTCTTGTTTCACTCCACATGCTCTCCCTCTGCAACTGTTACAGATAAAGATAAATATTCCCTCCCTCCACCACCGACGCACAGTGGCAGCCGTGTGTACCATCTACAAGACGCGATGCAGCAACTCACCGAGGCTCCTTAGACAACACCTTCCAAACCCACGACCACGACCATCTAGAAGGGCAGCAGATACCTGGGAACCCCACCACCTGGAGGTTCCCCTCCGAGTCACTCACCCCCCTGACTTGGAAATATATCGGCCGTTCCTACACTGTCGCCGGGGCAACATCCTGGAACTCCCTTCCTAACAGCACAGTGGTATACCTACACCTCAGGAACTGCAGTGGTTCAAGGAGGCTGCTCACCCCCACCTTCTCAAGGGGCAATTAGGGACGGGCTGGTCTAGCCGGCGACGCCCAATCTGAAAACACATCAGGACCTCAATCCCAACAAATCTTTTCAAATCCATCAAAGGTTTTTCTCTGGAACCCTAAACTGCCCCACAGCACCCCACCCCCATCCCCCCCACCTCCACCCCCATCCCCCCCATCCTCACCCCCCCATCGCCCCCATCCCCACACCCCCATCCCCCCAATCCCCACCCTCCCATCCCCCACCCCCATACCCATCCTCCCCCATCCCCATCGACCCTCACCCCGTCTTCCTCTCCCATCTGCACCAACCCCCTCCCCCATCCTCACCCTCCCACATCCCCACCGACCCCCACCAACCCTCAAACACCACCCTCCCCCCATCCCCACCCTCCCCTCACCCCCACTGACTGACCTGCTGATTATTTGCAACACGGACAGTTTGTGTTTGGTTTTGCTGGTTCTACACAAGACGAATAGTCAGTGACCGCTCGCTGCGTTATTCTCTCTTCCAGCTCCCAAAGAATTCACCGGACCAGCTGAGAAGGAAGGTGAGTGTCTTCAACTCACAATCACTCCGTAACGAGGGAGGGAGGGTGGCAGGAGAGGGGAGGGTTGCACGCGAGCAGAGGAGGCAGTGCAATGAACCAGGAAGTGTGGCGGGAGGGGGTCTGGGGACTGGAGGCAGACATGTGGATTGCAGGTTGATCTCCCGGATGTGCCTGAAGTCTGTGACACACTCACTGCGGAGGGACGGGGTCTGTGACACACTCACTGCGGAGCGGCCGGGTCTGTGACACACTCACTGCGGAGGGACAGGGTCTGTGACACACTCACTGCGGAGGGACAGGGTCTGTGACACACTCACTGCGGAGGGACGGGGTCTGTGACACACTCACTGCGGAGGGACGGGGTCTGTGACACAATCACTGCGGAGGGACGGGGTCTGTGACACACTCACTGCGGAGGGACGGGGTCTGTGACACACTCACTGCGGAGGGACAGGGTCTGTGACACACTCACTGCGGAGGGACGGGGTCTGTGACACACTCACTGCGGAGGGACAGGGTCTGTGACACACTCACTGCGGAGGGACGGGGTCTGTTACACACTCACTGCGGAGGGGCGGGGTCTGTGACACACTCACTGCGGAGGGACGGGGTCTGTGACACACTCACTGCGGAGGGACAGGGTCTGTGACACACTCACTGCGGAGGGACGGGGTCTGTGACACACTCACTGCGGAGGGGCGGGGTCTGTGACACACTCACTGCGGAGGATCGGGGTCTGTGACACACTCACTGCGGAGGGACGGGGTCTGTGACACACTCACTGCGGAGGGACGGGGTCTGTGACACACTCACTGCGGAGGGGCGGGGTCTGTGACACACTCACTGCGGAGGGACAGGGTCTGTGACACACTCACTGGGGAGAGGCAGGGTCTGTGACACACTCACTGCGGAGGGAAAGGGTCTGTGACACACTCACTGCGGAGGGACAGGGTCTGTGACACACTCACTGCGGAGGGACAGGGTCTGTGACACACTCACTGCGGAGGGACGGGGTCTGTGACACACTCACTGCGGAGGGACAGGGTCTGTGACACACTCACTGCGGAGGGACGGGGTCTGTTACACACTCACTGCGGAGGGACAGGGTCTGTGACACACTCACTGGGGAGGGACAGGGTCTGTGACACACTCACTGCGGAGGGACAGGGTCTGTGACACACTCACTGCGGAGGGACGGGGTCTGTGACACACTCACTGCGGAGGGAAAGGGTCTGTGACACACTCACTGCGGAGGGACGGGGTCTGTGACACACTCACTGCGGAGGGACGGGGTCTGTGACACACTCACTGCGGAGGGACAGGGTCTGTGACACACTCACTGCGGAGGGACGGGGTCTGTTACACACTCACTGCGGAGGGGCGGGGTCTGTGACACACTCACTGCGGAGGGACGGGGTCTGTGACACACTCACTGCGGAGGGACAGGGTCTGTGACACACTCACTGCGGAGGGACGGGGTCTGTGACACACTCACTGCGGAGGGGCGGGGTCTGTGACACACTCACTGCGGAGGATCGGGGTCTGTGACACACTCACTGCGGAGGGACGGGGTCTGTGACACACTCACTGCGGAGGGACGGGGTCTGTGACACACTCACTGCGGAGGGGCGGGGTCTGTGACACACTCACTGCGGAGGGACGGGGTCTGTGACACACTCACTGCGGAGGGACGGGGTCTGTGACACACTCACTGGGGAGGGACAGGGTCTGTGACACACTCACTGCGGAGGGACAGGGTCTGTGACACACTCACTGGGGAGGGACAGGGTCTGTGACACACTCACTGCGGAGGGACAGGGTCTGTGACACACTCACTGCGGAGGGACGGGGTCTGTGACACACTCACTGCGGAGCGGCCGGGTCTGTGACACACTCACTGCGGAGGGACAGGGTCTGTGACACACTCACTGCGGAGGGACGGGGTCTGTGACACACTCACTGCGGAGGGACGGGGTCTGTGACACACTCACTGCGGAGGGACGGGGTCTGTGACACACTCACTGCGGAGGGACGGGGTCTGTGACACACTCACTGCGGAGGGACAGGGTCTGTGACACACTCACTGCGGAGGGACGGGGTCTGTGACACACTCACTGCGGAGGGACGGGGTCTGTGACACACTCACTGCGGAGGGACGGGGTCTGTGACACACTCACTGCGGAGGGACGGGGTCTGTGACACACTCACTGCGGAGGGACGGGGTCTGTGACACACTCACTGCGGAGGGACGGGGTCTGTGACACACTCACTGCGGAGGGACGGGGTCTGTGACACACTCACTGCGGAGGGACGGGGTCTGTGACACACTCACTGCGGAGGGACGGGGTCTGTGACACACTCACTGCGGAGGGACGGGGTCTGTGACACACTCACTGCGGAGGGACGGGGTCTGTGACACACTCACTGCGGAGGGACGGGGTCTGTGACACACTCACTGCGGAGGGACGGGGTCTGTGACACACTCACTGCGGAGGGACAGGGTCTGTGACACACTCACTGCGGAGGGACGGGGTCTGTGACACACTCACTGCGGAGGGACGGGGTCTGTGACACACTCACTGCGGAGGGACGGGGTCTGTGACACACTCACTGCGGAGGGACGGGGTCTGTGACACACTCACTGCGGAGGGACGGGGTCTGTGACACACTCACTGCGGAGGGACGGGGTCTGTGACACACTCACTGCGGAGGGACGGGGTCTGTGACACACTCACTGCGGAGGGACGGGGTCTGTGACACACTCACTGCGGAGGGACGGGGTCTGTGACACACTCACTGCGGAGGGACAGGGTCTGTGACACACTCACTGCGGAGGGACAGGGTCTGTGACACACTCACTGCGGAGGGACAGGGTCTGTGACACACTCACTGCGGAGGGACAGGGTCTGTGACACACTCACTGCGGAGGGACGGGGTCTGTGACACACTCACTGCGGAGGGACAGGGTCTGTGACACACTCACTGCGGAGGGACGGCGTCTGTGACACACTCACTGCGGAGGGACAGGGTCTGTGACACACTCACTGCGGAGGGAAAGGGTCTGTGACACACTCACCTGCGGAGGGACAGGGTCTGTGACACACTCACCTGCGGAGGGACAGGGTCTGTGACACACTCACCTGCGGAGGGACAAGGTCTGTGTCACACTCACTGCAGAGGGACAGGGAGTGTGACACACTCACTGCGGAGGGACAGGGCCTGTGACACACTCACTGCGGAGGGACAGGGTCTGTGACACACTCACTGCGGAGGGACAGGGTCTGTGACACACTCACTGTGGAGGGACAGGGTCTGTGACACACTCACTACTGAGGGACAGGGTCTGTGACACACTCACTGCGGAGGGACAGAGTCTGTGACACACTCACTGCAGAGGGACAGGGTCTGTGACACACTCACTGCGGAGGGACAGGGTCTGTGACACACTCACTGCGGAGGGACAGGGAGTGTGACACACTCACTGCGGAGGGACAGGGTCTGTGACACACTCACTGCGGAGGGACAGGGTCTGTGACACACTCACTGCGGAGGGACAGGGTCTGTGACACACTCACTGCGGAGGGACAGGGTCTGTGACACACTCACTGCGGAGGGACAGGGAGTGTGACACACTCACTGCGGAGGGACAGGGTCTGTGACACACTCACTGGGGAGGGACAGGGTCTGTGACACACTCACTGCGGAGGGACAGGGTCTGTGACACACTCACTGCGGAGGGACAGGGTCTGTGACACACTCACTGCTAAGGGACGGGGTCTGTGACACACTCACTGCGGAGGGACAGAGTCTGTGACACACTCACTGCGGAGGGACAGGGTCTGTGACACACTCACTGCGGAGGGACAGCGTCTGTGACACACTCACTGCGGAGGGACAGGGAGTGTGACACACTCACTGTGGAGGGACAGGGTCTGTGACACACTCACTTTGGAGGGACAGGGTCTGTGACACACTCACTGGGGAGGGACAGGGTCTGTGACACCCTCACTGCGGAGGGACAGGGTCTGTGACACACTCACTGCGGAGGGACAGGGTCTGTGACACACTCACTGCGGAGGGACAGGGAGTGTGACACACTCACAGCGGAGGGACAGGGAGTGTGACACACTCACTGTGGAGGGACATGGTCTGTGACACACTCACTGCGGAGGGACAGGGTCTGTGACACACTCACTGCGGAGGGACAGGGTCTGTGACACATTCACTGCGGAGGGACAGGGTCTGTGACACACTCACTGCGGAGGGACAGGGTCTGTGACACGCTCACTGTGGAGGGACAGGGAGTGTGACACACTCACTGCGGAGGGACGGGGTCTGTGACACACTCACTGTGGAGGGACAGGGTCTGTGACACACTCACTGCGGAGGGACGGGGTCTGTGACACACTCACTGCGGAGGGACAGGGAGTGTGACACACTCACTGCGGAGGGACAGGGTCTGTGACACACTCACTGCGGAGGGACAGGGTCTGTGACACACACTGCGGAGGGACAGGGAGTGTGACACACTCACTGTGGAGGGACAGGGTCTGTGACACACACTGCGGAGGGACAGGGTCTGTGACACACTCACTGCGGAGGGACAGGGAGTGTGACACACTCACTGTGGAGGGACAGGGTCTGTGACACACTCACTGCGGAGGGACAGGGTCTGTGACACCCTCACTGCGGAGGGACAGGGTCTGTGACACACTCACTGCGGAGGGACAGGGAGTGTGACACACTCACTGCGGAGGGACAGGGAGTGTGACACACTCACTGCGGAGGGACAGGGTCTGTGACACACTCACTGGGAGGGACAGGGATTGAATTCAGGGCCTGACTGAATGTCAGATGTGTGAAGCTGGGAACAGGTTCCAGTTTTGAGCAAAGCTGCAATTCGCCGGCCACATTCGGTGGGGAGAAAGTTTCAAATGGTATTTAAAACCCAGCTGATGTCATCCCAACCCACAATGAGAGCTCAGCCCTGTAATGATGCTAATTATCTTTTATTCTCTGCATAATATCCTCTCTGGTTTTGATAATCCTATATTGTGATTGCTAAATGCAATGTAATCCCACAATTACTCACTGCACCGTGACGGCCAGTATAATTCTGGAGAAGTCGATGTTACTGAGATCATCCAGTATGTTATCTATAGAAGACAGTGGGGTTACCGGACAGTAATTTAGCAGCACAAAGCCAATCAGATAAACACAAACCCTTCAGTGGCCTCTCAGATCATTCACATGCCTCAGTTAAAGTCCGGACGATTCTTCAGTGGCAACTGTACCTGTCTGGGCTGGTAGGGCTCCGGGTACCAAGACAGGAGGAGATCATCTCTGTTCCAGCTCTCTGAAATATCTAGCCAATTAATCCCACTCGAACCATCATAGCCCTAAAGATCCATTTATTTCTTCTGTCTAATTATCTCCCTTCAAGTGACTGACTCTCACTGGGGTACGGGTCCCACACACACTGACTCTCACTGGGGTCCGGGTCCCACACACACTGACTCTCACTGGGGTACGGGTCCCACACACACTGACTCTCACTGGGGTACGGGTCCCACACACACTGACTCTCACTGGGGTACGGGTCCCACACACACTGACTCTCACTGAGGTACGGGTCCCATACACACTGACTCTCACTGGGGTACGGGTCCCACACACACTGACTCTCAGTGGGGTACGGGTCCCACACACACTGACTCTCACTGGGGTATGGGTCCCACACACACTGACTCTCACTGGGATATGGGTCCCACACACACTGACTCTCACTGGGGTACGGGTCCCACACACACTGACTCTCACTGGGGTACGGGTCCCACACACACTGACTCTCACTGGGGTACGGGTCCCACACACACTGACTCTCACTGGGGTCCGGGTCCCACACACACTGACTCTCACTGGGGTACGGGTCCCACACACACTGACTCTCACTGGGGTACGGGTCCCACACACACTGACTCTCACTGGGGTACGGGTCCCACACACACTGACTCTCACTGGGGTACGGGTCCCACACACACTGACTCTCACTGGGGTACGGGTCCCACACACACTGACTCTCACTGAGGTACGGGTCCCATACACACTGACTCTCACTGGGGTACGGGTCCCACACACACTGACTCTCAGTGGGGTACGGGTCCCACACACACTGACTCTCACTGGGGTATGGGTCCCACACACACTGACTCTCACTGGGATATGGGTCCCACACACACTGACTCTCACTGGGGTACGGGTCCCACACACACTGACTCTCACTGGGGTACGGGTCCCACACACACTGACTCTCACTGGGGTACGGGTCCCACACACACTGACTCTCACTGGGGTACGGGTCCCACACACACTGACTCTCACTGGGGTACGGGTCCCACACACACTGACTCTCACTGGGGTACAGCTCCACACACACTGACTCTCACTGGGGTACGGGTCCCACACACACTGACTCTCACTGGGGTACGGGTCCCACACTCACTGACTCTCACTGGGGTACGGGTCCCACACACACTGACTCTCACTGGGGTACAGCTCCACACACACTGACTCTCACTGGGGTACGGGTCCCACACACTGACTTTCACTGGGGTACGGGTCCCACACACACTGACTCTCACTGGGGTACGGGTCCCACACACACTGACTCTCACTGGGGTACGGGTTCCACACACACTGACTCTCACTGGGGTACGGGTCCCACACACACTGACTCTCTCTGGGGTACGGGTCCCACACACACTGACTCTCACTGGGGTACGGGTCCCACACACACTGACTCTCACTGGGGTACGGGTCCCACACACACTGACTTTCACTGGGGTACGGGTCCCACACACACTGACTCTCACTGGGGTACGGGTCTCACACACACTGACTCTCTCTGAGGTACGGGTCCCACACCCACTGACTCTCACTAGGGTATGGGTCCCACAGACACTGACTCTCTCTGGGGTACGGGTCCCACAGACACTGACTCTCACTGGGGTACGGGTCCCACACACACTGACTCTCACTGGGGTACGGGTCCCACACACACTGACTCTCACTGGGGTACGGGTTCCACACACACTGACTCTCACTGGGGTATGGGTCCCACACACACTGACTCTCACTGGGGTATGGGTCCCACACACACTGTCTGTCACTGGGGTACGGGTCCCACACACACTGACTCTCACTAGGGCATGGGTCCCACAGACACTGACTCTCACTGGGGTACGGGTCCCACAGACACTGACTCTCACTGGGGTACGGGTCCCACACACTGACTCTCACTGGGGTACAGGTTCCACACACACTGACTCTCACTGGGGTACAGGTTCCACACACACTGACTCTCACTGGGGTACGGGTCCCACACACACTGACTCTCACTGGGGTACGGGTCCCACACACACTGACTTTCACTGGGGTACGGGTCCCACACACACTGACTCTCACTGGGGTATGGTTCTCACACACACTGACTCTCACTGGGGTACGGGTTCCACACACACTGACTCTCACTGGGGTATGGGTCCCACACACACTGACTCTCACTGGGCTACGGGTCCCACACACACTGACTCTCACTGGGGTACGGGTCCCACACACACTGACTCTCACTGGGGTACGGGTCCCACACACACTGACTCTCACTGGGGTACGGGTCCCACACGCACTGACTCTCACTGGGGTACGGGTCCCACACACACTGGCTCTCACTGGGGTACGGGTCCCACACACACTGGCACTCACTCACTCACACTCACTCACTCACATTCACTCACTCACATTCACTCACACTCACTCTCACTCTCACTCACACTCACTCTCACTCATACTCACTCACTCACACTCACTCACATTCACTCACACTCACTCACTCACACTCACTCACATTCACTCACACTCACTCACTCACACTCACTCACATTCACTCACACTCACTCTCACTCACATTCACTCACACTCACTCACACTCACTCTCACTCACTCTCACTCTCACTCACTCTCACTCACATTCACTCTCACTCACTCTCACTCACTCTCACTCACACTCACTCTCACTCACACTCACTCTCACTCACTCTCACTCACTCTCACTTACTCTCACTCACTCACACTCACTCTCACTCACTCTCACTTACTCTCACTCACTCACACTCACTCTCACTTACTCTCACTCACTCACTCTCACTCTCGCTCACTCTCACTCACTCTCACTCTCACTCACTCTCGCTCACACTCGCTCACACTCACACTCACTCTCACTCACTCTCACTCACTCTCACTCACTCACACTCACTCTCACTCACTCTCACTCACTCTCACTCACTCACTCTCACTCACACTCGCTCACACTCACTCACTCACTCACTCACTCACTCACTCACTCACTCACTCACTCACTCACTCACTGAGCCCATTGCATAACTACTTTACAATTCCAAACTGTGTCTTTCTGGCTCCCAGTTAATCTTTGGAATGGGCAACATTCTTATTTTCAGTTGTGTTGTGTCAGATGCGTGCGCCTAATCCACAAAATGTTTATATTTTCTTCAGAAACCTTCATGGACAGACAATCTGCAAACAACTTTGTGAGGAGAAAGAGACACGCTTATGGATACTATCACCAGATCCCATCATACGAAAGGTGAGTTCACTCCCGACTCGGAATGAGCTGCTTTGGTTTCGAGTCCCTGTCAAACCTTTAAATGTTTCATTCACATCAACACTAACGTCCTGACGACAGTCATAACCTCGTCCCCCCCGCCCCCCCCCCCCCCCCCCCCAACCCCACCGTCCCACAGGAATGATGCATCGTGGCCCAGGGTAACACTCTGGGAAAACAGGTTCAAACCCAACGTAGGAATTAAACTCAACTAATAAAATCTGGAATTGAAAACTAGTCTCAGTCATCGTGACCAGGAAACTATCATCGATTGTTGTAAAAACCCATCTGGTTCACTAATGCCCTTGAGGAGGGAAATTTGTCGTTCTTGTCTGGCCTATACGTGACTCCAGACCCACAGCGATGTGATTGACTCTTAACTGCGCCTCTGAAATGGCCCAGCGAGACTCTGAGTTCATGGACTGTTAGGGGGACAGGCAACAAAAGCTGGGCCCAGCCAACATTGCCCACATCCCGTGAAATAATAAAAGAAGTGTGTGTGCCTGCCATTACCCCACATGGTGTCAAAGATAAAAGCAAATTACTGCGGATGCTGGAATCTTAAACCAAAACCGAAAATGCTGCACAACTGCAGCAGGTCTGTGGAGGGAGCAGGGGGGCTAACGTTTCGAGTCTGGGTGACTCTTTATCAAAGGTGTTTGCGTTACCTGTCCTATAGTGTCTCATGTGGCTCAATGTCAATGTTTTATCTGCTAACATTGCTGTTAAAGGTGCTATATAAACACAGCTTTTTCAATCTACGTTGTCATTGTAAAAGTAACCCTCCTGTGTTGTAATGTTTCAGTGTCAGAGAGATCTACAAGAGTCCCGCTGAAGTTAACAGGGAATACTGCGAAGGAGACGAGAATTGTGGGAAGGGTTACCCCTACATGGCGGCCTACGGAAAAGGCTATGGCTATGGCTATGGCTATGGGGGTTACCAAGGTTACTACGCACCCTATTACCACAGTGCCAAGTATTGAACGCGTGTTCATCGAATCCCCCCTCCCCACCCCCCTTGTCAACAGGAGCCAGAGGCTAGAACGATAGAGGTACTGGAAATATGAAAATAGCTTTCGATGCAATGTAACCAGGGAAGGGAAGGTACAAGTGATGAGTTAGATGCTTCCCTATTTCAAAGGGGACCATTTCACTCCTCTCCCTCTGAATATCCATCACCAACCACAGGGTTTTCAAAGCTGTGCATTGTAGTGGGTATAGAGAGGTCCCATTTCCCACAGGACAATCCTGCCAGACTTATTTGCTACACTCGTCATGAAGGCAGTCTTTGATAAGCAGCGACTTACATGGTAACTGGACGTCAAAGGTGACTTCCAAAGATTGAAGGGTAAAAAGCTAAAGCAGAATAACTATTTGCTGCAGTCTTTGAGTTTGTGGCGGTACAAACGGTGCAGTCGAGCTTGGGGTTCAAACCGAGCTCATCCCCAGGAGAGAGGAGATGGGACAACCCCAACAGCAACCAAATAGAAAGGAAAGGCACAAGTCTGCTGATAAATGAAGATATATTGGAGGGTAGGTGCTGGAGAAAGACTTCCCTCCTTAAGAATGGGGATTTAACAGGAAACAGTCCTGGGGCAGACTGAGCTATAACGGAAAGAGAGAGAGAGAGAGAGCACCTTCCCAACTACAACAGCAAACACTAACTAACCAATAACAACTCCACATTGGGTGCACTATTCTCAGTAACAGTATCGTTCTAGCCTGTGAGACTCAGCAGGACTTTGAAGGAATATTTAAACGTCAGCAACTCTGAAAACCATGACTGACGGAAATAAAAATGTGTACATGATAATGATGTTATAGGACACGGACAAATTAGTTTCTGATTGACCATTAATAATATGCATGTCTCCAACATAACATTCCATTTATCACTCCTTTTGCAATCACTGCCTTGTCTCTTTACTGTTCTTCCCAGTGTAAAGCTCCCTTGCTGTACGTAGACAGATTTCACTGCAATATTCATGTACTTCTGTACTTTTGTGAAAATAGCAAAATAAATAAATAAAATGCATTCTCCCTCTTTTCACTGTCTGCTTTCTCCAAGTGTCAGTTATTGAATAGATCGGGAATGTTCAAGGAGAAGGAGGGATTGGAATTAATAGGAGCGGTTATATTAACAGGGCACTGGGGAAAAAGGTCGAGAGATGATATTAATCCTGGAGGGAGTGGGTAATGTGGGCAGTGACGAGCTGTTCCACCTCGTCCAGAGCAATCAGTCCAGAGGACACAGCCTGATTCGAATGGAGTAAATTCACAAACTGACGGATAGAACTAATATTCCGGTGTGTGAGTGACCGATCTGTGGAATTGGCTCCCTGGGGATGGACACAGTGGGAGAAGTCAGCACCGATTCATTCAAATGCAAATTTGGGAGATTTATTGCCAAACGTATGGGGTGCGATTCTCCGCTCCCGCGCCGGTTTGGAGAGTCGCCTGGCGCGCCATTTTTCCCCGCGACGCTGGTCCGACACCCTCCCGCGATTCACCCAAGCAGCGAGAATGGCCCCGTCGAGTTCTGCGCAGCGCAGGCCGGAGAATCGCCCGAGACACCCAAAATGGCGACTCTCCGCTATCCCCGCTATTCTCCGGCCCGGATGGGCCGAGCGGCCTGCCCAATACGATGGGTTCCCACCGGCGCCGCCAACACCTGGTCGCTGCCGGCGGGAACAGCGCGGGAACGCTGGGGGGACGGCCTGTGGGGGGAGAAGGGGGTTCCTGCATCGGGGGGGGGGGCCTCAAATGGGGTCTAGCCCACGATCGGTGCCCACCGATCGGCGGGCCGGCCTCTCTGAAGGAGGACCTCCTTTCCTCTGCGCCCCGCAAGATCCATCCGACATCTTCTTGCGGGGCGGCCTCGGGGAGGACGGCAACCGCGCATGCGCGGGTGACGCCAGTTGCGCGGCGCCGGCCGTGTCATTTACGCGGTGCCACTGTTATGCAGCGCCAATGCCCGGCGCGCGCTGACGACGCTGCTTTCGCGACACGCCCCCTGAGTTCCTCGCGGCCCCACTCCTAGCCCATTTTCGGGCCTTGAATCGATCGGGGCCGTTTCGCGCCGTCGTGAAACTCGACGGCGTTCACGACGGCGTGGGCACTTAGTCGCAGGTGCGGAGAATCGCGCCCACGATTTGTGGGGGTCCAGGATCTGAATATTTTGGGAAATGCCAAGTGGGGAGTGGAGCTTGGAAGCGGAGGCGAGTTTGGATCTATGGTTCCCAAAGTTCTCCAACACTGGGGAATTTTCCTCATCTCATGTCTGGGTCTCTTGTAGACTCATTGATGGATATTGATCACTGGGATTAGTCAATAACTATCATATCTGGGGTGGTCAAATGAGTCCTTTCTTGCTGGTGGTCCCTATGTTGCTATATTTGAGGACAATGATGCTGTTTGATACCCTGTTTCCGAGCGGGGGACAGAGTTGCTCCTTTTATTTCAGTTGCGATGCCTCCAGAAATCAAACCCCCAACTGCAGCCGTGATTCGAGTAGGAGGCTGGACAGTGAGGCAGGTCGAGCCTCGGGTAATACTCTCTTAAGTAATGCAGACAAAGGTGTTGTCGAGGCTGCCGTTACTAAGATAACTCTGAAAGAAACACAATGCGGATTCAGAGGCCACATTTCCACCTCCCCAGCAATTCACATTTTAAAAATTAACTCACTGACAAGTCTGAATTCCATTGGCCGTCCCTAGTTGCGCCAAGTTGGTGAATGGTTATACGTATCGCAGGCAGTCCATTTTACACAGCAAGATCCCACGGAGAGCAATGAGACGATTGACTCGTCGGAGAGGCAGGGACAGCAAGAATAGGACCATGAAACCCACACAGACTGGGAGATCAAGGCTGGTGTCATTGCCTCACCCAGTGTGTCATTAATGGGGCCTCGTGCACGCAGCCGCTTAGGCCGAATCCACCACACTGTGACTCAGAGGAGAAGGGCTTGTCTGCGGTGAGGACTCTGCACCAACCCCGACAGTAACACTGACTCATGTCAGACACCCATGTCTGGGGACTCTCCTAGTGATTCCTTCACTGTCAGGAGAGCAGATAGGCATGGTAGAACTAAGAATATCTTCAATGTCTTCGATGATTGGAGGGGTCTACTGCCCAATTTCCCCGCCCTCCTGATTAAACCTCAGAGTGAGATGGGGCAGAAGCTTCAAGAGACAAAGGCGGTTATTGGGGGCAGAAGGGATGGTGCAAATGTTGGTGGTAGGAGTCAGCTATCTCTGCCTTGCTGCCTTCTACACTCAGTCACAGAATGAAAGAGATGCGAGAGCTTCCCCCATGCACTGACTTTGAGCTTTTTACAAGAACAGTCGGAGGCTTAACCAAGCAGCATGATTCCGATTGGAACAGACCTTATAGCAGTTTGAGAATGAGACCCGTCACTTTCCTCCCAGGCTAACTCGAGATGGTGAATATCAGTTTCGGCAGGAGCACACTCATAATCCAAAAATGGATTTGTAAAAAATTCTCCATGCACTGTGATGAATTTTACAGCTATGGCTGAATTCAGTTGGCCAACACAATCCGCACATGAGATTTAACTTCACTTATTTTACGAATGGCAACTTTCAGACAGCAGCTATTCAGCTTTTTGACACACTGATTTGATGCAATATTTTCATGTTACACCCCCACTTCCAGGAGTTCGCCTTTCCAGTCCGGTGCAACAGTCCATCCACGGGAACAGTCGCTTGACTCTTGCTGGCATCAAGGTTAACAGTGCCAGTCGAGCTGACCAGTGCCAGTGTACACAAAGGCCACACTATCCAGACTAGACTTATCCAACATCGGGAAGTCATTTCCGCATCGCACACCATTATCCCAGACACAGGAATCTGGGTACCAATCAAGGCATCAAGAAAAAACTTGTCTTAATTTCGCGACTCCCACTTGCTCCAGACATCACCGAATCACAGTCAGTGAAGTGCAGTTACTGCTGTTCTGTAAGCAAGCGTGATAGCCAATATAAGCACAGCAAGATCCCAAAAAGAACAATGAGATAATTGACCAGATCACCTTTTTTTTCTCTGTTGCCATTGGCCGGGACATGAGGAGGAATTCACTGACCTTTCTTTCAGGGATCACAATGACCGAACCCAACGGACAGGGACCCAGTTTAACTCTGCATCCTAAAGGGCACAGCACCGTGACAATGTTGCACCCCCTCGGGACTACACTGGGATGTCAGCCGACATCAAGTCTCTTTCGCGTGTGTCGAGGCCCAGGAATTTCTGACCCTGGGGAGAGACTGCAACCCTTGAGATGCAAAAGGGATAGATAGAGAGGAAAGATCAGGGGCGAAATTCTCTGTAATCGGCGCGATGTCCGCCGACCGGCGCCAAAAACGGCGCGAATCAGTCCGGCATCGCGCCGCCCCAAAGGTGCGGAATCTTCCGCATCTTGAGCGCCCGAGCCCTAACCTTGAGGGGCTAGGCCCGCGCCGGACTGATTTCCGCCCTGCCAGCTGGCGGGAAAGCCTTTGGGGGCGGATGTTTGAGGGCAAATCAACATCTGACATGTGGGAGGCTTTCAAGTGTCAGTTGAAAGGAATTCAGGACCGGCATGTTCCTGTGAGGAAGAAGGATAAATACGGCAATTTTCGGGAACCTTGGATAACGAGAGTAGGCCTCGTCAAAAAGAAAAAGGAGGCATTTGTCAGGGCTAAAAGGCTGGGAACAGACGAAGCCTGTGTGGAATATAAGGAAAGCAGGAAGAAACTTAAGCAAGGAGTCAGGAGGGCTAGAAGGGGTCACGAAAAATCATTGGCAAATAGGGTTAAGGAAAATCCCAAGGCTTTTTACACGTACATAGAAAGCAAGAGGGTAGCCAGGGAAAGGGTTGGCCCCCTGAAGGATAGGCAAGGGAATCTATGTGTGGAGCCAGAGGAAATGGGCGAGGTACTAAATGAATACTTTGCATCAGTATTCACCAAAGAGAAGGAATTGGTCGATGTTGAGTCTGGAGAAGGGTGTGTAGATAGCCTGGGTCACATTGAGATCAAAAAAGACGAGGTGTTGGGTGTCTTAAAAAATATTAAGGTAGATAAGTCCCCAGGGCCTGATGGGATCTACCCCAGAATACTGAAGGAGGCTGGAGAGGAAATTGCTGAGGTCTTGACAGAAATCTTTGGATCCTCACTGTCTTCAGGTGATGTCCCGGAGGACTGGAGAATAGCCAATGTTGTTCCTCTGTTTAAGAAGGGTAGCAAGGATAATCCAGGGAACTACAGGCCGGTGAGCCTCACTTCAGAGGTAGGGAAATTACTGGAGAGAATTCTTCGAGACAGGATCTACTCCCATTTGGAAGCAAATGGACGTATTAGTGAGAGGCAGCATGGTTTTGTGAAGGGGAGGTCGTGTCTCACTAACTTGATAGAGTTTTCCAAGGAGGTCACTAAGATGATTGATGCAGGTAGGGCAGTGGATGTTGTCTATATGGACTTCAGTAAGGCCTTTGACAAGGTCCCTCATGGTAGACTAGTACAAAAGGTAAAGTCACACGGGATCAGGGGTGAGCTGGCAAGGTGGATACAGAACTGGCTAGGTCATAGAAGGCAGAGAGTAGCAATGGAAGGATGCTTTTCTAATAGGAGGGCTGTGACCAGTGGTGTTCCACAGGGATCAGTGCTGGGACCTTTGCTCTTTGTAGTATATATAAATGATTTGGAGGAAAATGTAACTGGTCTGATTAGTAAGTTTGCAGACGACACAAAGGTTGGTGGAATTGCGGATAGCAATGAGGACTGTCAGAGGATACAGCAGGATTTTGATTGTTTGGAGACTTGGGCGGAGAGATGGCAGATGGAGTTTAATCCGGACAAATGTGAGGTAATGCATTTTGGAAGGTCTAATGCAGGTAGGGAATATACAGTGAATGGTAGAACCCTCAAGAGAATTGAAAGTCAAAGAGATCTAGGTGTACAGGTCCACAGGTCACTGAAAGGGGCAACACAGGTGGAGAAGGTAGTCAAGAAGGCATACGGCATGCTTGCCTTCATTGGCCGGGGCATTGAGTATAAGAATTGGCAAGTCATGTTGCAGCTGTATAGAACCTTAGTTAGGCCACACTTGGAGTATAGTGTTCAATTCTGGTCGCCACACTACCAGAAGGATGTGGAGGCTTTAGAGAGGGTGCAGAAGAGATTTACCAGAATGTTGCCTGGTATGGAGGGCATTAGCTATGAGGAGCGGTTGAATAAACTCGGTTTGTTCTCACTGGAACGAAGGAGGTTGAGGGGTGACCTGATAGAGGTCTACAAAATTATGAGGGGCATAGACAGAGTGGATAGTGAGAGGCTTCTCCCCGGGTAGAGGGGTCAATTACTAGGGGGCATAGGTTTAAGGTGAGAGGGGCAAGGTTTAGAGTAGATGTACGAGGCAAGTTTTTTACGCAGAGGGTAGTGGGTGCCTGGAACTCGCTACCGGGGGAGGTGGTGGAAGCAGGGACGATAGTGACATTTAAGGGGCATCTTGACAAATACATGAATAGGATGGGAATAGAGGGATACGGACCCAGGAAGTGTAGAAGATTGTAGTTTAGTCGGGCAGCATGGTCGGCTCGGGCGTGGAGGGCCGAAGGGCCTGTTCCTGTGCTGTACATTTCTTTGTTCTTTGTTTGTTCTTGGTGCCCCGCCAGCTGGCGCGGAAATGACATTGCCGGGCGGCGCATGCGCGGGAGCGTCAGCGGCCGCTCACGGCATCCCCGCGCATGCGCAGTGGAGGGAGTCTCTTCCGCCTCCGCCAGGGTGGGCCCCGATCGCGGGCGAGGCCATCGTGGGGGCACCCCCCCGAGGCCAGATCGCCCCCCCCCCCCCCCAGGACCCCGGAGCCCGCCCACGCCGCCTTGTCCCGCCAATAAGAGAGGTGGTTTAATCCACGCCGGCGGGACAGGCATTCCAACAGCGGGACTTCGGCCCATCCGGGCCGGAGAATCGCCGGGGGGGGGGGGGCCGCCAACCGGCACGGCGCGATTCCCGCCCCCGCCGAATATCCGGTGCTGGAGAATTCGGCAACCGGTGGGGGCGGGATTCACGCCAGCCCCCGGCGATTCTCCGACCCGGCGGGGGGGGGGGCGGAGAATCCCGCCCCACGTCCGCGCCAGGGCAGACAATCCATTTCCGTGCATGGAATCCGGACCGGCACCGGTTCCTCGCTTCTCCGGCCCTACGCCGCGTATCAACCACCTGCAGCCATTTCCAGAGGCCCGCCCCGCTATTCCCCGCCCCTGACCGGCCAAAGTCCCGATGGCATGGACCACCCATGGTCCTACCATTCGGGATACTCAGGTGGCAACTGCGGACTCAGCCTGCGGCCGCCGCGGTCGGGGGCTGGCCGATTGTCGGGCAGAGGGGGCCTCATTCGGGACCGGGCTATTCCTGGGCGGGCGGTTCAGGTCGGGCGCGCGGCCAATCCGGGGCACTATTTCCGCGGTCCAGCTCCGCGGTCTGAGTCCGCCATGGAGCGCAGCGCGACCGCTGGAGACCACCGCCGTGCGCATGTGCGGCCTCTGACCCGGAAGTGCAGGGAGCGGTGTCGGCAGCTGGAGCTGCGACCTCCACGCTTGGTCCCTGCTCGCCCCCTGCAGGCCGGTGAATATGTGGCCTTTTGCCACCATTTTGTCTGTGGTGAAAGGCCACAGTTTTCACAATGGCGCGGGGACTTAGTCCCGAAAACAGAGAATCCAGCCCCAGATTTATACCTTTATGGAATATGTGGTTTCAATATTTGTGCTCAAAGACTTCATGAAAGATGCTTTTTGTCGTCTGCCATTCCATTTTGGATCTTTAATGTGATTGGTGGATTTGGACTCATCTACACAACATAATGAATATGATCTCAGTGATTATTTAGAATTGTTTTCGCAACTCTATAAATAATACCTGTAGCCAAAGGGACAAAATACTTTTGAAAATAATGCCTCAGTCCAAAAGGATGTGGGATCTTCGACAGACTGTCCCCGTTCACATGTTGTAACGTCTTTGAACAAACATGGATGTAATCTCCCAATGTAAATCCAGACGTAAATCTGAAAAGCGGATTCTGGAAGATTGTTTCTGGAATGGCGACTGATGGAGCTAAAGAAGATTCAAATCTTTTCTCTCTCATAGTTCATAGTTCCAGAAAGTTCTGACAATGTGTGTGTGTGTGTGTGTGTGTGTGTGGTCAATCCTAATCTCATGTCCAGAGTCTGGCTCCCATTCCAGCCCTGGCTCTTGTCCCTGTGGGAACGTCGGCCTCAGTCTAACCACAAGCTCCATTGGCTCGGTGGATGATGGATGGTTTGTCGCACCCACAGGAAGCGCATTCACTTCGAAACCCCCAATTTCCCAAGTTCTCTCTCTCGCGACTCTTCCAGTCATGGGAACACCAGTGACAATCCTGATTCCATGTTCTCGCTGTGCTCTCAATTAGGGTAATGCTCTCCCTCCGGAGGTCATCAGGCATTATTCCGGATAGTTTGCAAATCACTGCTCTCCGTGAAAATGTGAAAATAAAGTGGGAATACCTTGTTCTAACACCTTTCTTGGAATTAACATTAGAGGGTGCACTGCAATATCACAGGGGTGCATGATTTAACTAGATGGTGGAACAGTATTTTTTTTTTAACAAACAATTTTATGGAGGTTTTTTTGGCATTGTAAACAGTTACAGATTACAGAAATGTGCAAATATCAACAGAAAACCAACATTTCAACCAAACCATAATGCACGTACCCGCTAATGGAGGAACAGTATTGACGAGCTGTATGGACTCCTCCAGCTCCCATGTTCCCTTAAATTTCTGTTTTTTGGAGGGAGGAGGATTTACAGGGCCACATGCCAGGAATTCAGACTGCTGCAGTGCGGCACTCCCTCAGTACTGACCCTCTGACAGTGCGGCACTCCCTCAGTACTGATCCTCTGACAGTGCGGCACTCCCTCAGTCCTGACCCTCTGACAGTGCGGCACTCCCTCAGTACTGATCCTCTGACAGTGCAGCACTCCCTCAGTACTGACCCTCTGACAGTGCGGCACTCCCTCAGTACTGACCCTCTGACAGTGCGGCACTCCCTCAGTACTGACCCTCTGACAGTGCGGCACTCCCTCAGTACTGACCCTCTGACAGTGCGGCACTCCCTCAGTACTGACCCTCTGACAGTGCGGCACTCCCTCAGTACTCACCCTCTGACAGTGAAGCAATCCCTCAGTACTGACCCTCTGACAGTGCGGCACTCCCTCAGTACTGACCCTCTGACAGTACGGCACTCGCTCAGTACTGACCCTCTGACAGTTCGGCGCTCCCTCAGTACTGACGCTCTGACAGTGCGGCACTCCCTCAGTACTGACCCTCTGACAGTGCGGCACTCCCTCAGTACTGACCCTCTGACAGTTCGGCGCTCCCTCAGTACTGACCCTCTGACAGTGCGGCACTCCCTCAGTACTGACCCTCTGACAGTGCAGCATCCCTCAGGACTGACCCTCTGACAGTGCGGAGCTCCCTCAGTACTGACCCTCTGACAGTGCAGCACTCCCTCAGTACTGACCCTCTGACAGTGCGGCACTCCCTCAGTACTTACCCTCTGACAGTGCGGCACTCCCTCAGTACTGACCCTCTGACAGTGCGGAGCTCCCTCAGTACTGACCCTCTGACAGTGCAGCACTCCCTCAGTACTGACCCTCTGACAGTGCGGCACTCCCTCAGTACTGACCCTCTGACAGTGCGGCACTCCCTCAGTACTGACCCTCTGACAGTGCGGAGCTCCCTCAGTACTGACCCTCTGACAGTGCGGCACTCCCTCAGCACTGACCCTCTGACAGTGCAGCACTCCCTCAGTACTGACCCTCTGACAGTGCAGCACTCCCTCAGTACTGACCCTCTGACAGTGCAGCACTCCCTCAGTACTGACCCTCTGACAGTGCGGCGCTCCCTCAGTACTGACCCTCTGACAGTGCGGCACTCCCTCAGTACTGACCCTCTGACAGTGCAGCACACCCTCATTACTGACCCTCTGACAGTGCGGCACTCCCTCAGTACTGACCCTCTGACAGTGCGGCACTCCCTCAGTACTGACCCTCTGACAGTGCGGCAAATCTATCCAGACATTTGCAACAACCCAGCAGCTCACTCATTGCACGAGGCTCCATGTAAAGCTCCACAGAGATCCTGAATCCAAGCTCCATACCAGGGTCATTCTGAAGCAGGTGATGTCTGCTTTGGGGAAGGCAGTGCAGCCACTGATAGTGTTTTCACCCGGTGGGACTGGAAGAGGAATGCAACCAGCCTCCTGATCATCAAGGGCAGCACGGTGGCACAGTGGTTAGCACAGTTGCTTCACGTCTCCAGGGTCCCAGGTTCGATTCTGGCTTGGGTCACTGTCTGTGCGGAGTCTGCACATCCTCCCCGTGTCTGTGTGGGTTTCCTCCGGGCGCTCCGGTTTCCTCCCACTGTCCAAAGATGTGCAGGTGCGGTGGATTGACCGTGATAAATTGCCCTTAGTGTCCAAAAAGATGGGATTACTGGGTTACGGGGATAGGGTGGAGGTGTAGGCTTAAGTAGGGTGCTCTTGAAAATGGCCGGTGTAGACTCGATGGGCCAAATGGCCTCCTACTGCACTGTAAATTCTATGATCATCACAATAACTCGCATTCTTGCCCCTCGAATGCAGAGTAAAATGTCCCAATCAGCTTCGTGGAGGCCAAATCCATGAAAATGGATGTTGAGATAGCTGACCAGATATCAGGAGAATTGCGCAAAGCTGGGACAAAGTAGCAGGTATTGAGGAACGTCTTAAAGGAGAAGAGGGAGTGGGAGAGGTTTAAGTGGAGATATTTCAGAGATCAGGGTCAGTCGGTCAACGGGAGGATGGGTAGCGGGGATGGACAGGGGGCCAGAATCAGTGGCATGCCGAGGGTTGTGGGACTGGGGGAGATGAGTGAGACGGGGAAGGGACAAGGACATGGGGCGATTTGAAAACAAGGCAGAGAATTTTGAAATCGAGGCTGCCTAACACCCTAACTAACTGATGCACGATCAATTGAACAAAGACGAGAGTTGGATACAACTGAGGCTTTATTGCTCTAGGATGTGTGGCCTCCCACAGCAGCTGGCGAAATGGCTGCTGAATGGAGGACACGCATATTTATACTCCTCCTACTGGGCGGAGCCAGCAGGCAGGGGCTACCGGCGAACCTGTAGTACAGGTCCTACCTTACATCACCTAATACAGGTGTAACAGTGGTTTACCACATTCACCCCCTGTTAAAGTTGAGTCCGGCGGGGGTGGTGGAGAACTATATACAACAATGAATTTATATTACAGTATTTGAGCAGGAAAAAAAGTCTTTTGAAGTCCGGCGGACCAGTTAGAGGTTTAACCGGTCCGGTGCCTTGATGTTCCGCTGGGAGCGACGTAGCGGTGGCGGTGATGTCGATGCTGGTCTGATGTTCGGTGACTCCAGGAGCGTGCCGAAATCCTCTTCATCCTCGGGCGTGGGCAGGGGGAGGACGGATGGCCCTGGTGGGGTAAATGCTGGGAGCGCCGGGGGAGGGAGGGTGGCGCCGGGCCGGGGGTGTGTGTGTGAGTGGAACCTGCTGGTGCCAGGTCCCTGAGGGAGACAGTATCCTGGCGGCCGTCGGGGAACGCCACGTAGGCGTACTGGGGGTTAGTATGGAGCAAGTGCACCCTCTCCACCAACGGGTCTGCCTTGTGGAGTCGGACGTGCCAACGGAGCAGGACTGGTCCTGGAGCTGCGAGCCAAGTCGGGAGCGACACCCCGGATGTGGACTTCCTGGGGAAGGTAAAGAGACGTTCCTGGGGTGTGTTGTTCGTAGCGGTGCACAGCAGCGACCGGATGGCGTGGAGTGCATCAGGGAGGACCTCCTGCCAGTGAGAGGCTGGGAGGTTCCTGGACCGTAGGGCCAGTTGGACGGCCCTCCATACCGTCCCGTTCGCCCTCTCTACTAGCCCGTTTCCCCAGGGCTTATAGCTGGTCGTCCTGCTGGAGGCGATACCCCTGCTGAGCAGGAACTGACGCAGCTCATCGCTCATGAATGAGGATCCCCTGTCACTGTGGATGTAGGCGGGGAAACCGAACAGAGCGAAGATAGTATTTCGGGTTTTGATGACGGTGGCAGACGTCATATCGGGGCATGGGATGGCGAAGGGGAATCTGGAGTGCTCATCGACCACACTGAGAATATACGTGTTTCGGTCGGTGGAGGGGAGGGGCCCTTTGAAATCCACGCTGAGGCGTTTAAAGGGGCGGGTGGACTTCACCAGGCGCGCACGGTCCGGCCGGTAGAAGTGCGGCTTGCACTCCGCACAGACCTGGCAGTCCCTGGTGACTGTCCGTACTTCCTTGACGGAGTAGGGCAGATTGCAAGTCTTGACAAAATGGTACAACTGTGTGACTCCCGGGTGACAAAGGCTGTCGTGTAGGGCCCGGAGTCGGTCTACTTTTGCGCTGGCACATGTACCTCAGGATAGGGCATCTGGGGGCTCATTGAGTTTGCCGAGGCAATACAAAATCTCGTAATTATAGGTGCAGAGTTCGATTCTCCACGTCAAGATTTTATCGTTTTTGTGTGTTATTGGACATGAAGGCTACCAGCCGTTGGTCAGTGAGGAAGGTGAATCTCCTGCCGGCCAGGTAATGCCTCCAATGCCGCACAGCCTCAACAATAGCTTGGGCCTCTCTTTCGACGGATGAGTGCCGAATATCTGAGGTATGAAGTGTGTGGGAGAAGAATGCCACGGGTCAAAGAACAAAGAACAAAGAAATGTACAGCACAGGAACAGGCCCTTCGGCCCTCCAAGCCCGTGCCGACCATGCTGCCCGACTAAACTACAATCTTCTACACTTCCTGGGTCCGTATCCCTCTATTCCCATCCTATTCATGTATTTGTCAAGATGCCCCTTAAATGTCACTATCGTCCCTGCTTCCACCACCTCCTCCGGTAGCGAGTTCCAGGCACCCACTACCCTCTGTGTAAAAAAACTTGCCTCGTACATCTACTCTAAACCTTGCCCCTCTCACCTTAAACCTATGCCCCCTAGTAATAGACCCCTCTACCCCGGGGAAAAGCCTCTGACTATCCACTCTGTCTATGCCCCTCATCATTTTGTATACCTCTATCAGGTCGCCCCTCAACCTCCTTCGTTCCAGTGAGAACAAACCGAGTTTATTCAACCGCTCCTCATAGCTTATGCCCTCCATACCAGGCAACATTCTGGTAAATCTCTTCTGCACCCTCTCTAAAGCCTCCACATCCTTCTGGTAGTGTGGCGACCAGAATTGAACACAATACTCCAAGTGTGGCCTAACTAAGGTTCTATACAGCTGCAACATGACTTGCCAATTCTTATACTCAATGCCCTGGCCAATGAAGGCAAGCATGCCGTATGCCTTCTTGACTACCTTCTCCACCTGTGTTGCCCCTGTCAGTGACCTGTGGACCTGTACTCCTAGATCTCTTTGACTTTCAATACTCCTGAGGGTTCTACCATTCACTGTATATTCCCTACCTGCATTAGACCTTCCAAAATGCATTACCTCACATTTGTCCGGATTAAACTCCATCTGCCATCTCTCCGCCCAAGTCTCCAAACAATCTAAATCCTGCTGTATCCTCTGACAGTCCTCATCGCTATCCGCAATTCCACCAACCTTTGTGTCATCTGCAAACTTACTAATCAGACCAGTTACATTTTCCTCCAAATCATTTATATATACTACAAACAGCAAAGGTCCCAGCACTGATCCCTGTGGAACACCACTGGGTCTGCCTGCCTGGTTTAGAGTGGCGGCTAGGGCGACGTCTGATGCGTCGCTCTCTACTTGAAAGGGCAGTGTCTCGTCTACTGCATGCATCCCGGCCTTGCCGATATCGGCTCTGATACGGGCGGAGGCCTGTTGTGCCTCGGCCGCCAGGGGAAAGTGTGTGGACTGTATGAGTGGGCGGGCCTTGTCCGCATAGATTGGGACCCACTGGGCATAGTATGAGAAGAACCCCTGGCAGCGTTTGAGGGCCTTGGGGCAGTGGGGAAGGGGAGCTCCATGAGGGGGCGCACGCGGTCAGGATCGGGCCCCAGAACTCCGTTCTGGACCACGTAGCCAAGTATGGCAAAGCGGGTCGTGCTAAACACGCACTTCTCCTTGTTGTTGGTGAGGTCGAGGAGAGTGGCGGTGTGGAGAAATTTGGCACGGTTGGCATCGTCCTGCTGGTCATGGCCGCAGATGGTGACGTTGTCTAGGTACGGGAAGGTGGCCCGCAAACCGTACCAGTCGACCACTCGGTCCATCTCCCTTTGGAAGACCGAGACCCCGTTAGTGACGCCGAAGGGAACCCTGAGGAAGTGATATAGACGACCGTCCGCCTCGAAAGCAGTGTATGGACGGTCTGATTTACGAATGGGGAGCTGGTGGTAGGCAAATTTGAGGTCTACAGTTGAGACGACCCGGTACTGTGCAATCTGATTGACCATATCAGATATGCGTGGGAGGGGGTACGCGTCGAGCTGCGTGTACCGATTGATGGTCTGGCTGTAGTCCACGACCATTCTGTGTTTCTCCCCAGTTTTAACTACTACCACTTGAGCTCTCCAGGGGCTGTTGTTGGCCTCGATGATGCCCTCCCGAAGCAGCCGCTGGACCTCGGACCTGATGAAGGTCCTGTCCTGGGTGCTGTACCGTCTGCTCCTGGTGCTCCCCGGGTTTGCAATCCGGGGTTAGATTTGCGAAGAGAGAAGGCGGATCGATCTTTAGGGTCGCGAGGCCGCACATAGTGAGGGGTGATAGGGACCCGCCGAATTTGAGGGTTAGGCTCTGGAGATTGCACTGGAAGACCAGGCCTAGTAGTAGAGCAGCGCAGAGGTTAGGGAGGACGTAGAGGCGGAAGCCACTGAATTCTACGCCCTGGACCGTGAGTGTGACCGTGCAGTATCCCCGGATCGCGACGGAATGGGATCCGGAGGCCAGGGAAATTCTTTGGTTGGCAGGGTGTACCGCGAGGGAGCAGCGCCTTACCGTATCCGGGTGTATGAAGCTTTCGGTGCTCCCGGAGTCCAGCAGGCAAGAGGTCAAGTGGTCGTTGATTTTCACGCTGGTCGATGCGGTGGCCAGGTTGTGCGGACGAGACTGTTCGATCGTCACTGAGGCGAGTCGTGGTCGGTCGTCACTGACGTCAGATGATGGGGAGCCTGGGGGGCCCAGGTCCTGGAATGCTGTCGGTGACCATGGCCCCTGTGGGAGACAAGATGGCGGCGCCTGAAGATCCTGCGGGGGACAAAATGGCGGCGCCCATGGGCCGCACGTTGCAGGGGTTGGACAAGATGGCGGCGCCCACTGGCCGCACGTGGTCCCAGGAGGTGAAGATGGCGGCACCCATTCTGTGTAGACTAGGGGGGTGGGGGCGATAGCGGCGACTGCGCAGGACTGGCACACCGCGGCGAAGTGCCCCTTTTTGCCACATGCCTTGCAAAGGGCCGGGCAGCGTTGCCGACGGTGTTTCTGCTGGCCGCCGAAGTAACATCAGGGACCCCCGGGGTGCGCTCTGTCAGACAGGCTCTCTGCACAGCAGGCCATGCAGGCCCGGAGCGAATGCTCTGTCAGACAGGCTCTCTGCACAGCAGGCCATGCAGGCCCGGAGCGAACGCTCTGTCAGACAGGCGCTCTGCACAGCAGGCCATGCAGGCCCGGAGTGAATGCTCTGTCAGACAGGCTCTCTGCACAGCAGGCCATGCAGGCCCGGAGCGAATGCTCTGTCAGACAGGCTCTCTGCACAGCAGGCCATGCAGGCCCGGAGCGAACGCTCTGTCAGACAGGCTCTCTGCACAGCAGGCCATGCAGGCCCGGAGCGAACGCTCTGTCAGACAGGCTCTCTGCACAGCAGGCCATGCAGGCCCGGAGCGAATGCTCTGTCAGACAGGCTCTCTGCACAGCAGGCCAAGTGTAAAACCCAGTGTGTGAGCTGAGGTGGCCACTCCCAGCTTGGCGAAGCTCCTCGCGTAAACACAAACTGGCTTTGCCGTTTCCAGAAATAAAATTTAGAAAAATAAACCACCACAACAAAATAAGCTTTAATTGTTTCCTGCCACAAGCCTTCCTCCAATGGGAAGACAATTACCCGACCCTGGGCCCCACGTTATCTTTGCACAGGCATCCGGCTCGTCAAAGAGGAACACGTTGAAACCTGCCGGAATGTTCTCGTGCTTCTCACCGGCGGGATCTTCCCGTCCACCGAAGGCAAACCCACTGTGCGTTCCCGGCAACGGGGGGCGGGGGCAAACCCCTTCGTCAGGAGCAGGACAAGTCGATCCCACCACCGGCTAACGGCAGGTCGATTTCACCCTGCGTGAAACACACCGCAGAGGGGGAGGGGAGGGAAGGGGATGGGGGAGGGGGAGCGGAGGGGGAGGGGGGCGCTGTAAATCCCGGCCTGGCTGGGTTTTCTGAAAGCTCCCTCCACGGCGAGGGGACAGCCGGTGTTGCAGGGTCGCAGGTTAATACTCTCCACTGCGGCCAAGGGGCAACGCTGCACAACCAGCCTCAGGCTCTTTTCAAAAAGGACTTGTGCCTGGTGAGAGCTCAGGGCTTCTCAAAGCGAGGTGAGCACTGCCGAGGTGCAGCCACGTTTGCAACGAAGGGAACACAGCAACCAAAGTGTGCACAGCACGATCCCAAGAACACACCAATGCGATAATGAGCAATCTGCTTTAGTGACGCTGGTCGAGGGACAAATATCGGTTAATGACAGAGGGAGAAGTAGCTCGTCCCCTGCTATACTTTAAAAAAGTGACCATGGTATCTTTAAAATCCACCTCAGAAAGAAGATCAGCCCTGAGATTAATATCTCATCCAAACGATGGTATCTCTGACAGTGCAGCACTCCCTCGGTACTGACCCTCTGACAGTGCAGTGCTCCCTCGGTACTGACCCTCTGACAGTGCGGCACTCCGTCAGTACTGACCCTCTGACAGTGCGGCACTTCCTCAGTACTGACCCTCTGACAGTGCGGCACTCCCTCAGTACTGACCCTCTGACAGTGCGACACTCCCTCAGTACTGACCCTCTGACAGTGCAGCACTCCCTCAGTACTGACCCTCTGACAGTGCGGCACTCCCTCAGTACTGACCCTCTGACAGTGCAGCACTCCCTCAGTACTGACCCTCTGACAGTGCAACACTCCCTCAGTACTGACCCTCTGACAGTGCGGCACTCCCTCAGTTCTGACTCTCTGACAGTGCGGCACTCCCTCAGTACTGACCCTCTGACAATGCGGCACTCCCTCAGTACTGACCCTCTGACAGTGCAGCACTCCCTCAGTACTGACCCTCTGACAATGCGGTGCTCCCTCAGTACTGACCCTCTGACAGTGCAGCACTCCCTCAGTACTGACCCTCTGACAGTGCAGCACACCCTCAGTACTGACCCTCTGACAGTGCAGCGCTGCCTCAGTGCTGACCCTCTGACAGTGCAGCACTCCCTCAGTACTGTCCCTCTGACAGTGCGGAGCTCCCTCAGTACTGCCCCTCTGACAGTGCGGCACTCCCTCAGTACTTACCCTCTGACAGTGCGGCATTCCCTCAGTACTGACCATCTGACAGTGCAGCACTGCCTCAGTACTGACCCTCTGACTGTGCGGCACTCACTCAGTACTGACCCTCTGACAGTGCGGCACTCCCTCAGTACTGACCCTCTGACAGTGCGGCACTCCCTCAGTACTGACCCTCTGACAGTGCAGCACACCCTCAGTACTGACCCTCTGACAGTGCAGCGCTGCCTCAGTGCTGACCCTTTGACAGTGCAGCACTCCCTCAGTACTGACCCTCTGACAGTGCAGCACTCCCTCAGTACTGACCCTCTGACAGTGCAGCACTCCCTCAGTACTGACCCTCTGACAGTGCAGCACTCCCTCAGTACTGACCCTCTGACAGTGCAGCACTCCCTCAGTACTGACCCTCTGACAGTGCAGCACTCCCTCAGTACTGACCCTCTGACAGTGCGGCACTCCCTCAGTACTGTCCCTCTGACAGTGCAGCACTCTATTTGCCCAGCTCCCCACTGAGACTGTACTTCCAGCCTATCACAGAGCGTTCAGAACAGAAACCATTCAGCCCATCTGCTTCATGCAATCCACAACTGCTTTGCCCCAGCTCTCTCTACCCCATCACCATCTCCTTCTATCTCTTTCTCTTTCCTGTGTTTATCCACCTTCTCCCCCTTCAACAGATGCCTGCTCCTCACCTCAACCACTCCCTCTTGTTGAACGTTTTGATATTCACTTGTGCTGCCGGAGCCCCCAGGGCTGTGGGACAAGTCTTGGGCAATGGGATTGATGTAGTCAGAGTTTTGTTAACCCGATGGGCTGATTGGCCTCCGTCTCTGTTGTAAACATTTGTCAATCTCTGAGTTCCACATTCTCCCCACCCTCGGGGTAAAGAGGTTTGCCCTGAATTCCCCATATCCTGTTAAGCACACTGAGATAACACGGGCTGCAACTGGGTGCAGCTACAACTGAAATATACTCCAGACCTTGAAGTTAGTTCAATTTGATTTATTGAACCTGTCAGTTAGCTCAGTTCAGTTCTCTGTGAGATCGGCTCTCTGCTAACCTAAGTGTGGTTACTCTGTCTGACTGAGCCAGACGAGCTCTTAGCCACGTGCTGTAGGTGTTATGTGATATATACACCTGACTCTCTCTGTCCCCAGTGGAAAGAGTGCCTCGTGCCTTTTATAGTGGGGAAACCACCCCCAAGTGTTCTGCCTGCTGATTGGTTATGTCCTGTTCTCTGTGTTCATTAGCTGCCTGTCTGTGCATGTCTGTATATCATGACACCCCATTGGGTTATCAGTGACTGTTTTATATTGATGGCCCCTCCCGTTCTGGGCACGTCCACGGGTAGAAGCATTTCCTCCATGTCTACCCAATCAAACCTCTTCAGAATGTCTGAAGAATTCTAACCCTGCTGCCTTCTCTTTCTCCAAGGAAACAGCCTCCGGTTGTGTTTCTGCCACAGTTAGAGAGGTGGAAACGGAACGGGTCTGAGGGTCTGATCCCATTCTCATCGACCGCCTGCTTCACGCGGCCTCCTCTCTCTGTGCCGTGGTCCCCTGCCTTCTGTGCCCCAGGGTGCAGACAAACACTGGCGTGCCACTCAAAGCCACTGCCATTATCTGGGCCATGTGATATCACCCCTGTTGGGACAAGTCGGTGGAGGCTTCGCTTTAAATGAAGGCCCTGTGGAAATAGTTAACCTGTGGAGCTACTGCTGTCACTGCGGCTTTGCAAAAGTTACAGTATAATTTGGCAGTAACTATACACAGAGCCTCCTAACCCCAGGAACTCAGCACTCTGTCATTTATAACCAACACGCACTCCACCTTCTAATCAGCTGAAAAACTCAAAGCCGCTCATTCAAAACAAAAAAAACACGAATTAGCCTCTGGAATATTCTGACACGAGTCGGTCAGTGAGGTCACCGCCTGGTGTAAGTTCCAGCTCCACAGGCCAAAGGGTCCAGCTCACCATTAACCAATCACACGCTGGCCCGGGGCAGCTGGGAGTCTCAGTCAGCTCAGGCAGGGCTTCCATTCCCAATCATTGCACAGTGACAACACTCCTCCCCTCATCGTCCAGGGGGTGCTGCACTGTCAGAGGGTCAGTACTGAGGGAGTGCTGCACTGTCAGAGGGTCAGTACTGAGGGAGTGCCGCACTGTCAGAGGGTCAGTACTGAGGGAGTGCTGCACTGTCAGAGGGTCAGTACTGAGGGAGTGCTGCACTGTCAGAGGGTCAGTACTGAGGGAGTGCTGCACTGCCAGTGGGTCAGTACTGAGGGAGTGCTGCACTGTCAGAGGGTCAGTACTGAGGGAGTGCTGCACTGTCAGAGGGTCAGTACTGAGGGAGTGCTGCACTGTCAGAGGGTCAGTACTGAGGGAGTGCTGCACTGTCAGAGGGTCAGTACTGAGGGAGTGCTGCACTGTCAGCGTGTCAGTACTGAGGGAGTGCCGCACAGTCAGAGGGTCAGTACTGAGGGAGTGCTGCACTGTCAGCCTGTCAGTACTGAGGGAGTGCTGCACTGTCAGAGGATCAGTACTGAGGGAGTGCCGCACTGTCAGAGGGTCAGTACTGAGGGAGTGTTGCACTGTCAGAGGGTCAGTACTGAGGGAGTGCCGCACTGTCAGAGGGTCAGTACTGAGGGAGTGCTGCACTGTCAGAGGATCAGTACTGAGGGAGTGCCGCACTATCAGAGGGTCAGTACTGAGGGAGTGTTGCACTGTCAGAGGGTCAGTACTGAGGGAGTGCCGCACTGTCAGAGGGTCAGTACTGAGGGAATGCTGCACTGTCAGAGGAGCAGTACTGAGGGAGTGCTGCACTGTCAGAGAGTCAATACTGAGGGAGTGCCGCACTGTCAGTGGGTCAGTACTGAGGGAGTGCTGCACTGTCAGTGGGTCAGTACTGAGGGAGTGCTGCACTGTCAGTGGGTCAGTACTGAGGGAGTGCTGCACTATCAGAGGGTCAGTACTGAGGGAGTGCCGCACTGTCAGAGGGTCAGTACTGAGGGAGTGCTGCACTGTCAGTGGGTCAGTACTGAGGGAGTGCTGCACTGTCAGAGGGTCAGTACTGAGGGAGTGCTGCACTGTCAGTGGGTCAGTACTGAGGGAGTGCCGCACTGTCAGAGGGTCAGTACTGAGGGAGTGCCGCACTGTCAGAGGGTCAGTACTGAGGGAGTGCTGCACTGTCAGTGGGTCAGTACAGAGGGAGTGCTGCACTGTCAGAGGGTCAGTACTGAGGGAGTGCTGCACTGTCAGTGGGTCAGTACTGAGGGAGTGCTGCACTATCAGAGGGTCAGTACTGAGGGAGTGCCGCACTGTCAGAGGGTCAGTACTGAGGGAGTGCTGCACTGTCAGTGGGTCAGTACTGAGGGAGTGCTGCACTGTCAGAGGGTCAGTACTGAGGGAGTGCTGAACTGTCAGTGGGTCAGTACTGAGGGAGTGCCGCACTGTCAGAGGGTCAGTACTGAGGGAGTGCCGCACTGTCAGAAGATCAGTACTGAGGGAGTGCCGCACTGTCAGTGGGTCAGTACTGAGGGAGTGCCGCACTGTCAGAAGATCAGTACTGAGGGAGTGCCGCACTGTCAGAGGGTCAGTACTGAGGGAGTGCCGCACTGTCAGAAGATCAGTACTGAGGGAGTGCCGCACTGTCAGAGGGTCAGTACTGAGGGAGTGCCGCACTGTCAGAGGATCAGTACTGAGGGAGTGCCGCACTGTCAGTGGGTCAGTACTGAGGGAGTGCTGCACTGTCAGAGGGTCAGTACTGAGGGAGTGCCGCACTGTCAGAGGGTCAGTACTGAGGGAGTGCCGCACTGTCAGAGGGTCAGTACTGAGCGAGTGCCGCACTGTCAGAGGGTCAGTACTGAGGGAGTGCCGCACTGTCAGAGGGTCAGTACTGAGGGAGTGCTGCACTGTCAGTGGGTCAGTCCTGAGGGAGGGCTGCACTGTCAGAGGGTCAGTACTGAGGGAGTGCCGCACTGTCAGAAGATCAGTACTGAGGGAGTGCTGCACTGTCAGTGGGTCAGTACTGAGGGAGTGCTGCACTGTCAGAGGGTCAGTACTGAGGGAGTGCCGCACTGTCAGAGGGTCAGTACTGAGGGAGCGCTGCACTGTCAGAGGGTCAGTACTGAGGGAGTGCCGCACTGTCAGAGGGTCAGTACTGAGGGAGTGCTGCACTGTCAGTGGGTCAGTACAGAGGGAGTGCTGCACTGTCAGAGGGTCAGTACTGAGGGAGTGCTGCACTGTCAGTGGGTCAGTACTGAGGGAGTGCTGCACTATCAGAGGGTCAGTGCTGAGGGAGTGCCGCACTGTCAGAGGGTCAGTACTGAGGGAGTGCTGCACTGTCAGTGGGTCAGTACTGAGGGAGTGCTACACTGTCAGAGGGTCAGTACTGAGGGAGTGCTGCACTGTCAGTGGGTCAGTACTGAGGGAGTGCCGCACTGTCAGAGGGTCAGTACTGAGGGAGTGCCGCACTGTCAGAAGATCAGTACTGAGGGAGTGCTGCACTGTCAGTGGGTCAGTACTGAGGGAGTGCTGCACTGTCAGAGGGTCAGTACTGAGGGAGTGCCGCACTGTCAGAGGGTCAGTGCTGAGGGAGTGCCGCACTGTCAGAGGGTCAGTACTGAGGGAGTGCTGCACTGTCAGTGGGTCAGTACTGAGGGAGTGCTGCACTGTCAGTGGGTCAGTACTGAGGGAGTGCTGCACTGTCAGTGGGTCAGTACTGAGGGAGTGCTGCACTATCAGAGGGTCAGTACTGAGGGAGTGCCGCACTGTCAGAGGGTCAGTACTGAGGGAGTGCTGCACTGTCAGTGGGTCAGTACTGAGGGAGTGCTGCACTGTCAGAGGGTCAGTACTGAGGGAGTGCTGCACTGTCAGTGGGTCAGTACTGAGGGAGTGCCGCACTGTCAGAGGGTCAGTACTGAGGGAGTGCCGCACTGTCAGAGGGTCAGTACTGAGGGAGTGCTGCACTGTCAGTGGGTCAGTACAGAGGGAGTGCTGCACTGTCAGAGGGTCAGTACTGAGGGAGTGCTGCACTGTCAGTGGGTCAGTACTGAGGGAGTGCTGCACTATCAGAGGGTCAGTACTGAGGGACTGCCGCACTGTCAGAGGGTCAGTACTGAGGGAGTGCTGCACTGTCAGTGGGTCAGTACTGAGGGAGTGCTACACTGTCAGAGGGTCAGTACTGAGGGAGTGCTGAACTGTCAGTGGGTCAGTACTGAGGGAGTGCCGCACTGTCAGAGGGTCAGTACTGAGGGAGTGCCGCACTGTCAGAAGATCAGTACTGAGGGAGTGCCGCACTGTCAGTGGGTCAGTACTGAGGGAGTGCCGCACTGTCAGAAGATCAGTACTGAGGGAGTGCCGCACTGTCAGAGGGTCAGTACTGAGGGAGTGCCGCACTGTCAGAAGATCAGTACTGAGGGAGTGCCGCACTGTCAGAGGGTCAGTACTGAGGGAGTGCCGCACTGTCAGAGGATCAGTACTGAGGGAGTGCCGCACTGTCAGTGGGTCAGTACTGAGGGAGTGCTGCACTGTCAGAGGGTCAGTACTGAGGGAGTGCCGCACTGTCAGAGGGTCAGTACTGAGGGAGTGCCGCACTGTCAGAGGGTCAGTACTGAGGGAGTGCCGCACTGTCAGAGGGTCAGTACTGAGGGAGTGCCGCACTGTCAGAGGGTCAGTACTGAGGGAGTGCTGCACTGTCAGTGGGTCAGTCCTGAGGGAGGGCTGCACTGTCAGAGGGTCAGTACTGAGGGAGTGCTGCACTGTCAGAGGGTCAGTACTGAGGGAGTGCTGCACTGTCAGTAGGTCAGTACTGAGGGAGTGCCGCACTGTCAGAGGGTCAGTACTGAGGGAGTGCCGCACTGTCAGAAGATCAGTACTGAGGGAGTGCTGCACTGTCAGTGGGTCAGTACTGAGGGAGTGCTGCGCTGTCAGAGGGTCAGTACTGAGGGAGTGCCGCACTGTCAGAGGGTCAGTACTGAGGGAGCGCTGCACTGTCAGAGGGTCAGTACTGAGGGAGTGCCGCACTGTCAGAGGGTCAGTACTGAGGGAGTGCTGCACTGTCAGTGGGTCAGTACAGAGGGAGTGCTGCACTGTCAGAGGGTCAGTACTGAGGGAGTGCTGCACTGTCAGTGGGTCAGTACTGAGGGAGTGCTGCACTATCAGAGGGTCAGTACTGAGGGAGTGCCGCACTGTCAGAGGGTCAGTACTGAGGGAGTGCTGCACTGTCAGTGGGTCAGTACTGAGGGAGTGCTACACTGTCAGAGGGTCAGTACTGAGGGAGTGCTGCACTGTCAGTGGGTCAGTACTGAGGGAGTGCCGCACTGTCAGAGGGTCAGTACTGAGGGAGTGCCGCACTGTCAGAAGATCAGTACTGAGGGAGTGCTGCACTGTCAGTGGGTCAGTACTGAGGGAGTGCTGCACTGTCAGAGGGTCAGTACTGAGGGAGTGCCGCACTGTCAGAGGGTCAGTACTGAGGGAGTGCCGCACTGTCAGAGGGTCAGTACTGAGGGAGTGCTGCACTGTCAGTGGGTCAGTACTGAGGGAGTGCTGCACTGTCAGAGGGTCAGTACTGAGGGAGTGCTGCACTGTCAGTGGGTCAGTACTGAGGGAGTGCTGCACTATCAGAGGGTCAGTACTGAGGGAGTGCCGCACTGTCAGAGGGTCAGTACTGAGGGAGTGCTGCACTGTCAGTGGGTCAGTACTGAGGGAGTGCTGCACTGTCGTTGGGTCAGTACTGAGGGAGTGCTGCACTGTCAGTGGGTCAGTACTGAGGGAGTGCCGCACTGTCAGAGGGTCAGTACTGAGGGAGTGCCGCACTGTCAGAAGATCAGTACTGAGGGAGTGCTGCACTGTCAGTGGGTCAGTACTGAGGGAGTGCTGCACTGTCAGAGGGTCAGTACTGAGGGAGTGCCGCACTGTCAGAGGGTCAGTACTGAGGGAGCGCTGCACTGTCAGAGGGTCAGTACTGAGGGAGTGCCGCACTGTCAGAGGGTCAGTACTGAGGGAGTGCTGCACTGTCAGAGGGTCAGATTCTGTCTCTTTGTTTGGGTGTAAAAGGCTTGAATGTGTTATTTGAAAACAGAGCAAAGATCATTTCCCGATGTCATAAAGTCATAGATAGAGTCCTAGATGTTTACAGCATGGAAACAGGCCCTTCGGCCCAGCTGGTCCATGCCGCTCAGTTTCTATCACTAAACTAGTCCCACTTGCCCGCATTTGGCCCATATCCCTCTATACCCCTCCTGCCCATGCAACTGTCTTAACTGCTTTTTAAAGGACAAAATTGTGTCTGCCTCTACCACTGCCTCTGGCAGCTCGTTCCAGACACTCACCACCCTCTGTGTGAAGAAATTTCCCCTCTGGCCTCTTTTGTAAATCTCCCCTCTCACCTTAAACCTATGCCCTCTAGTTCTAGACTCCTTTACCTTTGGGAAAGATGTCGACTATCTACCTTACCAATGCTCCTCATTATTTTATAGACCTTTACAAGATCCCCCCTAAGCCTCCTACGCTCCAGGGAAAAAAGTCCCAGCGCATCGAGCCTCTCCTCATAACTCAGACCATCAAGTCCTGGTAGCATCCTCGTAAATCTCTTCTGCACTCTTTCTCGTTGAACAATATCCTTCCTATAATAGGGTGACCAGAACTGAACACAGTGTTCCATGTGTGGCCTTACCAATGTCTTGTACAACTTCAACAAGACGTCCCAACTCCTGTATTCAATATTCTGACCAATAAAACCTCGCATGCTGAATACCTTCTTCACCACCCTGTCCACCTGCGACTCCACCTTCAAGGAGCTATGAATCTGTACCCCTAGATCCCTTTGTTCTGTAACTCTCCCCAACTCCCGACCATTAACTGAGCAGGTCCTGCCCTGATTTGATCGACCAAAATGCATCCCCTCATTTATCCAAATGAAACTCCACCTGCCAAATCGGCCCACTGGCCCAATTGGTCAAGGTCCCGTTGCAATCAGCCATGATCTCATTGAATGGTGGAGCAGGCTCGAGGGGCCAGATGGCCGACTCCTGCTCCTAGGTCTTATGTTCTTATGTTCTAATCCTAGATAACCTTCTTCACTATCCACTCTGCCACCAATCTTGGTGTCATTGGCAACTTACTAACCATGCCTCCTACATTCTCATCCAAATCATTAATATATATAACAAATAACAGTGGACCCAGCACTTGGGACCAATATTTTAACCACAATCAACATCACAAAACAGATTATCTGGTCATTAATGAATAAATAATTTGTGTTTACTCTTGGCATTTATGGGATCATGCTATGTACTAATTGGCTCCAGAGTTTCCTACGTTACAACAGTGACTACCCTTCAAAATGTATTTCAATTGGGACCTGCTGAAGTTGTAAAATGTGCGGAGGGAGCGGACCTCCTCCCCACACCAGACAGCGCTCAGTTCTAACCGCACTGTGAGTGTTCCTCTGCCCATTCCACACAAACTGGTTGGTTAAGGTCAGGACAAATGAAAGGCCCTTTTCTCAGCCTGCCCCTGTAAGAAAAGGACTGTGACTGAGGGGCCAGGAGTTTAATACAATAAGAAGGTTTTTGGTGCTGTTTCGAATGAACGAAATGTCTGAAAGTTAAATACTCACAAACTCCAAAGACATCTCAATTGTTCTGTTGGTCCACATTCCTCTTTCGCTCCATCCTCAGCACTTGCTCCCCGAGTGCTGGTGGCCACGGCCCATTCCTTGAGAGGTAATAATTACCAGCTCGACTTTGGGGTTTTTTTTGAATTCCTGTTGCTGTGGCATACCACAATCCTTCCGCCTCCTGGATTAGCAAGCCACAGGCTGCACGTGAGCTACCAGGGTCGATCAGCATCTTTAACCGGGGAGAGTATAAATGGAGGGAGTTCAGCCCTGCAGCCTCAAACGCACAGCATTGTCCACCTCTGAGTGACCAAGGACAGACAGAGAGAAAAGGACTGCACAACCATGAAGGTCTTACTCTTCATCACCCTGCTGGGCCTCTTGGCTGTTTGCCACAGTAGACGTGAGTAACCTTATTTCAAACTGAATTCTCCTCCAGGCCAGGGGTTTGCCAGCCCGAAGGGATGGTTGTCGCGGTGCCTGCTGGCGAGCTGTGTGGCATCGATCTGAATGCAGTGGGGCTGGGTATGGTTGGGAAACGGGAAGGGACAGAGCTTTAGTTTTGATGCAGTAATGCAGCTGTGCAGTTTGCAAGTTGCATGGCACGTTAACAAACCAGCAAGGGGGAGGCGGGAAATTGTCCCTTTAAGGGGCAGAACGATAGCACAGTGGTTAGCACCGTTGCTTCACAGCACCAGGGACACGGGTTCGATTCCCGGTTTGGGTCACTGCCTGTGTGGAGTCTGCACGTTCTCCCCGTGTCTGCGTGGGTTTCCTCCGGGTGCTCCGGTTTCTTCCCACGAGCCCCGAAAGATATGCTTGTTAGGTAATTTGGGCATTCTGAATTCTCCCTCTGTGTACCCGAACAGGCGCCGGAGTGTGGCGACTAGGGGCTTTTCACAGTAACTTCATTGCAGTGTTAATGTAAGCCTACTTGTGACAATAAAGATTATTATTATAAGAGCTGGGCCTGGCAATAGTTGTTTGCACTGTTAATGGTGTGAGATTGGCAGTGTTTGGATGAGCTGGTTACGTACGAATGCAGACATGAATCAGATTAATAGCACAGTAAGAAGTCTTACAACACCAGGTTAAAGTCCAACAGGTTTGTTTCGATGTCACTAGCTTTCGGAGCACTGCTCCTTAATAGATAGAGTAGGCAGTCAGAGACTGTCCGAGTGGAACAAACCATTACAAGGGGACATAAATTTAAGGTGAAAGGTGGAAGATATAGGAGGGATATCAGAGGGAGGTTCTTTACCCAGAGAGTAGTGGGGGCATGGAATGCACTGCCTGTGGAAGTAGTTGAGTCGGAAACATTAGGGACCTTCAAGCGGCTATTGGATGGGTACATGGATTACGGTTGAATGATGGGGTGTAGATTTATTTGTTCTTAATCTAGGACAAAAGTTTGGCACAACATCGTTGGCCGAAGGACCTGTTCTGTGCTGTATTTTTCTGTGTTCCATGTTTGTGATATTATTGTCTCTGTTTGCGGTCTGTCCTCCGCGTTTTGCTCCGATTCTATTTTCCGCCCCTGCAGCTTTCATTGTGTTGCAGTTGTTCATCCCCCAATTTGTTCGAATTAACAAACTCGTCAGCCTCCCCTGGGGTGTTAAAGTACAGTTCCTTTCCCTTGAATGTTACCCAGAGTCTGCCCGGGAATAACATCCCAAATCACACCCCACTTTTGTAGAGGGCTGATATTGATCTCGGCCCTCTTTTTTGCCAGGTCTGCCCCAATGTCTTGGTACACAATCATGTTCCTCTCTTCTCATGTGCACGATTTCGTCTGACGGGCCCCCCCGTAAGATTTTTTCACGGTCCTGGAACCGTGATAATCGCTCTGGGCTGATCCCTGGCTTTGGGCCTGGGCAGCACGGTAGCATTGTGGATAGCACAATTGCTTCACAGCTCCAGGGTCCCAGGTTTGATTCCCGGTTGGGTGACTGCCTGTGCGGAGTCGGCACGTTCTCCCCGTGTCTGCGTGGGTTTCCTCCGGGTGCTCCTGTTTCCTCCCACAGTCCAAAGATGTGCAGGTTAGGTGGATTGGCCATGCTAAATTGCCCATAGTGTCCAAAATTGCTCTTAGTGTTGGATGGGGTTACTGGGTTATGGAGATAGGGTGGAGGTGTGGACCTTGGGTAGGGTGCTCTTTCCAAGAGCCGGTGCAGACTCGATGGGCCGAATGGCCTCCTTCTGCACTGTAAATTCTATGATAATCTATGTACCCAGTGTGTACCCTGTACTGTGTGTGCTGTCTTATGCACCATGTACCCTGTACTGTGTACCTGTAGTATGAACCATGTACACAGTGTGTACACAGTGTGTACCATGCAGCCATGGTTAATCGGTTGTGGATGATCCATTTCCCCAGTTCATGGCTTCACCTGTCAGAACGTTCAGAGTTTAATAAACTCATTGACTCCTCGAGTTCCTGCCCAAGACCCTGATTATCAGCCGAGCCCTGTGACTGTAATACGGAGAAACTATAACCTGGAAACAGGCCATTTGGCCCATCAACAGCCCACGTTGGTGTTTACTCTCCACACAGCGGACCCCTGATCTAATATCGCACTCAGTCTCCACAACCACCTCCCTGACCTGTTCTTAAACGTGCTTCAATCATTATTTTCCATCGAGAACTCTACAGTATTTACAATCTTCTGTGAAGAAAGGTATTTCCATCAAACCTTCATCACCCCCAGCACTAATCTGTCTCCTTCTTCAATCAATGCAAACCAGTTGCTTTTCCCTATTCTATCTCATTGTGTCACAATCTACTCTGAACAGCACCATTGCTGCAGAAAATTTTTCACTTTGTGTTTCCTCAAACCAGGCCGTATCTTACTGAGCACACCCCACTGACCCCACTGACCCCACTGACCCCAATGACCAGTCACACCCCACTGACCCCACTGACCCCACTGACCAATCACACCCCACTGACCCCACTGACCAATCACACCCCACTGACCCCACTGACCCCAATGACCCCACTGACCCCAATGACCCCACTGACCCCACTGACCCCACTGACCCCGATGACCAATCACACCCCACTGACCCCACTGACCCCACTGACCCCAATGACCAATCACACCCCACTGACCCCACTGACCCCGTTGACCAATCACACCCCACTGACCCCACTGACCCCAATGACCAATCACACCCCACTGACCCCACTGACCCCAATGACCAATCACACCCCACTGACCCCAATGACCAATCACACCCCACTGACCCCACTGACCCCAATGACCAATCACACCCCACTGACCCCAATGACCAATCACACCCCACTGACCCCACTGACCCCAATGACCAATCACACCCCACTGACCCCAATGACCAATCACACCCCACTGACCCCACTGACCCCAATGACCAATAACACCCCACTGACCCCACTGACCCCAATGACCAATCACACCCCACTGACCCCACTGACCCCACTGACCCCAATGACCCCACTGACCCCAATGACCAATAACACCCCACTGACCCCAATGACCAATCACACCCCACTGACCCCAATGACCAATAACACCTCACTGACCCCACTGACCCCAATGTCCAATAACACCCCACTGACCCCACTGACCCCAATGACCAATAACACCCCACTGACTCCAATGACCAATAACACCCCACTGACCCCAATGACCAATAACACCCCACTGACCCCAATGACCAATAACACCCCACTGACTCCAATGACCAATAACACCCCACTGACCCCAATGACCAATAACACCCCACTGACCCCAATGACCAATAACACCCCACTGACCCCAATGACCAATCACACTCTGACACGATATTCTTTATATGGATTGGAGTCAAAAACTGCCTATAAAACGCCAACTGTGGTCTTACTGAGACTTTACCCACACAAATATACACACGACACAAATACAGACAAACACCCACACACAAAGAACAAAGAACAAAGAAACGTACAGCACAGGAACAGGCCCTTCGGCCCTCCAAGCCCGTGCCAACCATGCTGCCCGACTAAACTACAATCTTCTACACTTCCTGGGTCCGTATCCCTCTATTCCCATCCTATTCATGTATTTGTCAAGATGCCCCTTAAATGTCCCTATCGTCCCTGCTTCCACCACCCCCTCCGGTAGCGAGTTCCAGGCACCCACTACCCTCTGCGTAAAAAACTTGCCTCGTACATCTACTCTAAACCTTGCCCCTCTCACCTTAAACCTATGCCCCCTAGTAATTGACCTAAAAGCCTCTGACTATCCACTCTGTCTATGCCCCTCATACTTTTGTAGACCTCTATCAGGTCGCCCCTCAACGTCCGTCATTCCCGTGAGAACAAACCGAGTTTATTCAATCGCTCCTCATAGCTAATGCCCTCCATACCAGGCAACATTCTGGTAAATCTCTTCTGCACCCTCTCTAAAGCCTCCACATCCTTCTGGTAGTGTGGCGACCAGAATTGAACACTATACTCCAAGTGTGGCCTAACTAAGGTTCTATACAGCTGCAACATGACTTGCCAATTCTTATACTCAATGCCCCGGCCAATGAAGGCATGCATGCCGTATGCCTTCTTGACTACCTAAACGCACACAGATAGGTGCACACACACTGCCCAGTTTATAAGCTTCACAGCGTGGGATCAAAACACTTCAATTTTATTTGAAATGAGATGGATGCAGAGGCAGGGGGAAAGGTTTGGAAACGGGTCTGAAATGTTTGCCTAATCTGCCTCAAAAAAGAAACATGGAGATTACCCAAAGAGGGGAAATGTTGGACTTGGTCTTGTTTCTGTTCCAGACCAGTGAGCTTCATCGCTCACCTGAGGCAGGAGCTACGCCCCAAAAGCTAATGATTCCAAATAAACCTGTTGGACTTGAACCTGGTGCTGTGAGACTTCTTACAGTTCAGGGGAGCAGACTGTGGAGTACCGGAGTGAATTCACATTCTCGAACTGCACGTTGTTACCGTCGCACCAGGAAGTGGCCATTCAGGGCTCGAGCCGGTCCCATCATTCAATTGGACCATGACTAATCTGGACACCCATTCCATTTACCCCACTGAGCTCCACATCCTTCGGTGACTGAATTCAAATCTATCAGTTTCAGGTTTGGAGACTCCAGGTTGTCCGCTCCAGCGTCTGGAGTTTTATTGGGCAGAATGTTTTAGATTTCCACAAATCTTCTGATTTCGATTTTGCTCCTATACGGTCTGACTTTAAGTTTAATTTTGTGCCCCCTGGCTTTTGATTCCTTTACCAGAGGAAATTACTTTCCTCTTCTTGACCCTTATCGAATGTTTTTGTCATTTTCACCACCTCGATCAGATCAGCTCTCAATCGCTGCAACTCCCAGACAGGTTTACACAACCTGACCTCGTAATTCAACCTTAGCTATTGACAAATAAATATCAATCCTGTCGTCACCAACGTACTTCTCCTGTTCTGCAAAGGGTCCCTGCCCTAATGCGGTCTGCAGAAGACATGTCCAGGAAGATATGCAAGTGCAGAAGTAATAGGAGCAGCTTTTGTTGAACCCCTACAGTGCAGAAGGAGGCCATTCGGCCTATCAAATCTGCACTGACCCTCTGAAAGAGCCCCCTCCCTAGGCTGACTACCCCACCCCATACTCCAGTAACCCCACCTAACCTTTTTGGACATTAAGGGGCAATTGATCATGGCCAATCCACCTAACCTGCACATCTTTGGACTGTGAGAGGAAACCGGAGCACCCGGAGGAAACCCACGCACACACGGGGAGAACGTGCAGACTCCACACAGAGAGTAACACGAACCGGGAATCGAACCCGGGACCCTGGCTCGGTGAGGCAGCAGTGCTAACCATTGCACCACCCTGCCAGGAATAGGCCAATCAGCTCACCGAGCTCGCTCCACCATTCAATAAGATCATTGGCTGATCCTCTACTTGAACCGCCCTTTCCCACCCTATTCTTCAATTCCTTTCATATCCAAAAATTAATCAACCCCACTCTTAAATATCCTGAATGACTGAATAGCCATTGCCCTCTGGATAGAGAATTCCAATGATTAACAACACTGGGAGTGAAGAAATTCCTACTCGTCATTCGAAATGGCTGATTTGCTATCTTGAAACTATAACCCTTCATTCTCGACTCTCTGAACTGGGTTAAGTCCTTTGAGCATCTAACCTGCAGCGGGTCAGTACTGAGGGTCAGGCTATCTAATAATTGAATTTGTGACAATCTGATCACCTCTCATTCTTTTAAATACCAGAGGATATTCCAATCAACCTTTCCTCATAGGGAAGCTCGCACATCGCAGGAATCAATGAATCTTCCTTGTACCCAACTAGGTCTCCTTAGAGGGGAGGGCAAGACTGTACCCAGTATTCCAGCTGTAGTTGCACCATCGCCCTGTTCTCACTCCTATAACGTCAACCAGCTGCAAAAATGCCAACATATCACTTGGTGTCTTCATTTCTTACTGTAGCTGCAGGCTGACTACTCCCTGTGTTTTGGGTGCAATGAGACCCAAATCACTTGGGTGACTTGGGACAACAATCCAGTTCCCGACAGGTGTGAAGGATCAAAGTTTCCTGCTCTTGAAGGAAAGGTAAACGGTTTTCCCACAGGCAAGAGACCCTGACTCATTCACCCCAGGAAATCCCTGGATGGGCAGTGCAGAAAGCTCACCCAGTCCCGGATCAGCCCTGGCCTGGGTCCCTTGTTCATGCAGCCGGAGCCTTCCTCAGGAAGCCACTGGCCATCCAATGGGTTTGACGCAAAGTGCCCTGGCTGCTGGGATCCAACACCGGATTGGACAGTGTGAGGTATCTTATACAAAAGGTAAAAGAGAAGATGAATACTGTGTATAGATGTGTATCGATGTTCTGGGGGTTTAGGTAGCAGGCACCAGATAATAAATAGCCGCTACCAATCAGAAGAGAGTTGCAGGTCATGCCGGTCATTGATTGGCTGAGATTAGGTTTAATTGCAACATTGCAATGTGAGTATTCGGTAAGGTTTTCCGATTCTAGTGGGGGTAAAGTTGCAGGTTTGAGACTTGTACCTTGGATTCTAGACTGTCACAGCTCTAACCTGGACCTCTCCTTGTTTTCAGACATTGGGCACGCCATCGCTCGGCGCAGTGCTGAAAGTGGCAGTAATGAGTGGAAGAGAAGCGGTGGCAACAGTGATGGCAGTGACGAGTATGGCAAGGGATACAGCAATGCCAATAACGGTTACGGCAATGGATATGGCAATGGCTACGGCAATGGTTATGACAATGGTTATGGCAATGGCCATGACAATGGTTATGGCAATGGTTATGACAATGGTTATGGCAATGGCCATGACAATGGTTATGGCAATGGTTATGACAATGGTTATGGCAATGGCCATGACAATGGCTACGGCAATGGTTATGACAATGGTTATGGCAATGGCCATGACAATGGCTACGGCAATGGGCACACTGACGACAGCAGTGACAGCAGTGATAGTAACAGCAATGGTGAGTTCACACAATTGCTTTTCTCAAATTTCTTTGGAATCAGTTAGTGGATGTTCGGGATACTGAGACCTGACTCCACACTGGGTGCTGGCCTGGGCACCACCTGGCCAGGTAACCGCAATCCCCAATGTGGTGCTGAGGTTTAAAAGACCAATCAGCTGCCATCTTAAGGGTGATGGCAGGGCAATGTACATGAAACAGATACGATGAAATCACAAATAACTGCTGGCTGCTTCAAATAACTTTCAATTTCCAAATTCTCCCATTTCAGAGTTCAACGGTAATGGAGACAGGAATGGCCATGGCAATGGTAATGGAGATGGGAATGGACAGGAGAATGGCTATGGCAATGGTAATGGAGATGGGAATGGATACGGCAATGGTAATGGAGACAGGAATGGCCATGGCAATGGTAATGGAGACAGGAATGGCCATGGCAACGGCAATGGCAATGGAAATGGCAATGGAGATGAGAATGGCAATGGTAATGGAGATGGGAATGGACACGAGAATGGCTATGGCAATGGTAATGGAGACAGGAATGGCCATGGCAACGGCAATGGCAATGGAAACGGCAATGGAGACGAGAATGGCAATGGGAATGGAATCGAGAATGGCAATGGAAACGGAGATGCCAATGGATACTGGAATGGCCATGAGAATGGAATTGAGAATGGCAATGGGAAAGGCAATGGGAATGGAGGTATGTGTGTTTTGTTTTCTTTACTGTAGGTACAACATGGTAGGTCAGAAGTTTAATTACTGAAATAGGAAAGCACCAATCCTGAGGAACCAGAACTCTGTCAAAGGTTAATTCTCAACACATTTGCAAGAGGCTTTGTTGTTACAAATGGAGATGCCTGCTGGTCAATAAGCTAGTGTAAGTAGGTGAGTGATGGAGGTTAGTGACATGGAGACGGGAAGGGCGGGGTGGGCAGGGGGTGGGGGTGGGGGCTTATCGCTGAGGGATCCAACCTACTGGAGGCTGGGTCACAGATGAGTCTTTAACCAGAGCACAGATGATTGAAGTAAAAAAAGCACAAGGTGAGCTGACCGTTTGCTACTATTAATTCCCACCAAACTTGGGAAAGACCATTGTGGCTTGAAATTGGGAAATCTTCAGGAATGGGGAGGGCGGAGGTTGTGAGGGGGGGTTAGCTACAGCCAGAGGAGTCCTCGGTCACCCTTATAAACTCACATCAGAGCCAGTCCCATCATTCAAATCTTCACCTGTGTGCAACAGTCCACGTTTGTTGTCATCATTTAACCTCGCCCATCCCCTTTACGAATAACACAACATTCCTCAATCCAATCACTGTCCTAGGACACATCAGCTCGGCGAGGCGTGAGGCAGCCCTCTGCATCCCCTCCTGTGAGACTCAAAGCTCCAGCAATAACAAGCGTCATTTTAAGATAATTGGGGGAAGGATCAGGGATGGAGAAGAGAAGAAATTGTTTCTGGGCAGCAAGTAGCTGTGATGTGGAAGACGCTGCCCGAAGTGGCGGCAGGAGCGGATTCAACAGGAACTTCCGAAGGGGAATTGGAAAAATGCTGGAAAACGAAAACTATACATTACTTTTGAGAAAGAGCAGAGAAATGGGATCAATTAGATTGCTCTTCCCGAGGGCTAGCACAGACACAATGGGCTGAAAGGCCTCCCTCTGTTGTGTGTGATTTCACAATACTGAGTCGGTGCAGATTTTATTTGGATACAATAGGATCCTCGGTGACCGCAAGCTGACACATATAAATACAACGAGGAGCATCGATAAGGTAGATAGTCAACATCTTTTCCCAAGGGTAGGGGAGGCTAAAACTACAGGGTACAGATTTAAGGTGAGAGGGAGAGAGATACAAAAGGGCCCAGAGGGGCAATTGTTTCACACAGAGGGTGGGGAGTGTCTGGAATGGGGTGCCAAACGCAGTAGTCGAGGCGGGCACAATATTATCCTTTAAAAAGCATTTAGACAGTTATATGGGAAAGCTGGGTATAGCGGGTTATCGGCCAAATGCGGGCAATTGGGATTAGTTTAGTGATTAAAACCGGGCGGCGTGGACAAGTTGGGCCGAAGGGCCTGTTTCCATGCTGCGAACCTCGATAACTCGATGACTATGACACTCACCCACCAAAGGCCCGGATCGCAGGAGGTGATTGGCGGCTCTGCTTGACGAAAGGCCGATGGCAATCCAAGGCAGGTCTGTCCTTCAATTCACAAGCACAAAGTTAAATTCGGAGCTGGAAGACAAGGCGGGGGGGAGGGAGGGGTGTGAAGCTGTGAAAGTGGAGGATGAGGTGCGCACACAGCATTGGTGTGGAGGGGGCTGGGGAGCAAGGAGGCTGCAGTAAACATTTCTGAATGAGAATGCGGAAGGAGGATTGATTCTACAAGTGATCATTTGCTGGTGACCCAGGGCAGGGAAGAGGGAAACCAGTACAGTGCTCACCTTGTGCAGGATGTTGGGCTTCTTGCAAGAACAACTTGCATTTACATAGCACCTTCAACTTAGTTAAATATCCCTAGGTGCGGAGTGAGTATCAAACCTGAATTTCCGACACATGAGGAGACATCAGGACAGGTGACTAAAAGCCTGGTGAAAGAGGTCAGTTTTAAGAAGTGCCTTAGAGTTGCAGGGGGATGATTGGAATGTTTAAGGAGGGAATTCCGGAGGCTCAAGGCCAGCCAGCTCGAGGCCCAGCAGTGAATATAAGAGCAATGGAAATCGGGGATACAGACGGGGCCAGAATTGGAGGATCTCCCAGATCTTGGAGGGTTGTGGGGCTGGAGAAGATCAGGGAGAGAGCTACAGGTCTGGGTGCGAGGGTCGTGCAGTCAGGGCCTGTGACACCCCTTCACCCAGAACGAGTCACTGTCTTGGTGACATGGACATCCAGGAGGCGAGGGATATCAGAGTCCAGTCTCCTCCAGAAGGACTCAAAGGACAGAGTGTGAAAGGTTTGAGCGATCTGCTGTTGAATCTGGTGCTCATGTGTCAATTCCTCAAGGGTAAAGATTCAGGAAATGGACAACAGGAAAGTGAACCGAGAACTGATTCTTACTTTCCTTGTTCCCACTCTGCAGTTGTGCTAGCCCTTTGGAAGAGCAATCTAATTTATCCCATTTCTCTGCTCAGTAATTCCTGGATCCCAATTTGCAAAATAATAGCCACTTCAAAATATATTCACATGAATCAACCCTAGAAAACAAATTTTATATTTGCTCAATGTTGTTCTGCAGGGGCTGAAGTTGCTGATTCGAGTGACTCCAGTGATTCGAGTGACTCCAGTGACTCCAGTGATTCCAGTGACTCCAGCGACTCCAGTGATTCCAGCGACTCCAGTGATAGCAGTGATTCCAGTGATAGCAGTGACTCCAGTGATAGCAGTGACTCCAGTGATAGCAGTGACTCAGATGATTCCAGTGACTCCAGTGATAGCAGTGATTCCAGTGATAGCAGTGACTCCAGTGATTCCAGTGACAGCAGTGACTCCAGTGACTCTAGTGATTCCAGCGATTCCAGTGATAGCAGTGACTCCAGTGACTCTAGTGATAGCAGTGACTCCAGTGATAGCAGTGACTCCAGTGACTCTAGTGACTCGAGCGACTCCAGTGATAGCAGTGACTCCAGTGATTCCAGTGATAGCAGTGACTCCAGTGATTCTAGTGATTCCAGTGACTCCAGTGATAGTAGTGACTCCAGTGACTCAAGTGACAGCAGTGACTCCAGTGATAGCAGTGACTCCAGTGACTCTAGTGATTCCAGTGACTCCAGTGATAGCAGTGACTCCAGTGATTCCAGTGATAGCAGTGACTCCAGTGACTCTAGTGATTCCAGTGACTCCAGTGATAGCAGTGACTCCAGTGATAGCAGTGACTCCAGTGACTCAAGTGACTCCAGTGATAGCAGTGACTCCAGTGATAGCAGTGACTCCAGTGACTCCAGTGATAGCAGTGACTCCAGTGATAGCAGTGACTCTAGTGATAGCAGTGACTCCAGTGATTCCAGTGATAGCAGTGACTCCAGTGATTCTAGTGATAGCAGTGACTCTAGTGATAGCAGTGACTCCAGTGACTCTGATGATTCCAGTGACTCAAGTGATTCCAGTGACTCCGATGATTCCAGTGACTCAAGTGATTCCAGTGACTCCGATGATTCCAGTGACTCAGATGATTCCAGTGACTCCGATGATTCCAGCGATTCCAGTGACTCAGATGATTCCAGTGACTCTAGTGACTCCGATGATTCTAGTGACTCCGATGATTCCAGCGATTCCAGTGACTCAGATGATTCCAGTGACTCTAGTGACTCAGATGATTCCAGTGACTCCAGTGATTCCAGTGACTCCAGTGATTCCAGTGACTCCAACGGAAACAGCAATTCTGGTTGAGTACATGCTTTAGGTTTATTAGGTTATTTTTTAAATTACTCGGAGTGATAAATCACATCATGTTAGCTTGAGATCAAATTCACTGTGCGAGACCAACTAAAGAAATACTGATGACAATTGAGATTGTGACTTCTCACTGGGATACAGTTCCTGAAGGTGCTGACTCTCACTGGGACACAGTTCCGGAAGGTGCTGACTCTCACTGGGAGACAGTTCCTGAAGGTGCTGACTCTCACTGGGACACAGTTCCTGAAGGTGCTGACTCTCACTGGGACACAGTTCCTGAAGGTGCTGACTCTCAATGGGACACAGTTCCTGAAGGTGCTGACTCTCACTGGGACACAGTTCCTGAAGGTGCTGACTCTCACTGGGACACAGTTCCTGAAGGTGCTGACTCTCACTGGGACACAGTTCCGGAAGGTGCCGACTCTCACTGGGATACAGTTCCTGAAGGTGCTGACTCTCACTGGGACACAGTTCCTGAAGGTGCTGACTCTCACTGGGGAACAGTTCCTGAAGGTGCTGACTCTCACAGGGACACAGTTCCTGAAGGTGCTGACTCTCACTGAGACACAGTTCCTGAAGGTGCTGACTCTCACTGGGACACAGTTCTTGAAGGTGCTGACTCTCAATGGGACACAGTTCCTGAAGGTGCTGACTCGCACTGGGACACAGTTCTTGAAGGCGCTGACTCTCACTGGGACACAGTTCCTGAAGGTGCTGACTCTCACTGGGGGGCAGTTCCTGAAGGTGCTGACTCTCACTGAGATACAGTTCCTGAAGGTGCTGACTCTCACTGGGACACAGTTCCTGAAGGTGCTGACTCTCAGTGGGATACAGTTCCTGAAGGTGCTGACTCTCAGTGGGATACAGTTCCTGAAGGTGCTGACTATCACTGGGATACAGTTCCTGAAGGTGCTGACTCTCACTGGGACACAGTTCCTGAAGGTGCTGACTCTCACTGAGACACAGTTCCTGAAGGTGCTGACTCTCACTGGGACACAGTTCTTGAAGGTGCTGACTCTCACTGGGACACAGTTCCTGAAGGTGCTGACTCTCACTGGGACACAGTTCCTGAAGGTGCTGACTCTCACTGGGACACAGTTCCTGAAGGTGCTGACTCTCACTGGGAGACAGTTCCTGAAGGTGCTGACTCTCACCGGGACACAGTTCCTGAAGGTGCTGATTCTCACTGGGAGACAGTTCCTGAAGGTGCTGACCCTCACTGGGACACAGTTCCTGAAGGTGCCGACTCTCACTGGGACACAGTTCCTGAAGGTGCTGACTCTCACTGGGACACAGTTCCGGAAGGTGCTGACTCTCACTGGGGAACAGTTCCTGAAGGTGCTGACTCTCACTGGGACACAGTTCCTGTAAGATGCTGACTCTCACTGAGACACAGTTCCTGAAGGTGCTGACTCTCACTGGGACACAGTTCTTGAAGGTGCTGACTCTCACTGGGACACAGTTCCTGAAGGTGCTGACTCTCACTGGGACACAGTTCTTGAAGGTGCTGACTCTCACTGGGACACAGTTCCTGAAGGTGCTGACTCTCACTGGGGGCAGTTCCTGAAGGTGCTGACTCTCACTGGGGGGCAGTTCCTGAAGGTGCTGACTCTCACTGGGAGACAGTTCCTGAAGGTGCTGACTCTCACCGGGACACAGTTCCTGAAGGCGCTGACTCTCACTGAGATACAGTTCCTGAAGGTGCTGACTCTCACTGGGACACAGTTCCTGAAGGTGCTGACTCTCAGAGGGATACAGTTCCTGAAGGTGCTGACTCTCAGTGGGATACAGTTCCTGAAGGTGCTGACTCTCACTGGGAGACAGTTCCTGAAGGTGCTGACTCTCACTGGGACACAGTTCCTGAAGGTGCTGACTCTCAATGGGACACAGTTCCTGAAGGTGCTGACTCTCACTGGGACACAGTTCCTGAAGGTGCTGACTCTCACTGGGATACAGTTCCTGAAGGTGCTGACTCTCACTGGGAGACAGTTCCTGAAGGTGCTGACTCTCACTGGGACACAGTTCCTGAAGGAGCTGACTCTCACTGGGACACAGTTCCTGAAGGTGCTGACTCTCACTTGGGGACAGCTCCTGAAGGTGCTGACTCTCACTGGGACACAGTTCCTGTAGGTGCTGACTCTCACTGGGGGACAGTTCCTGAAGGTGCTGACTCTCACTGGGGGACAGTTCCTGAAGGTGCTGACTCTCACTGGGACACAGTTCCTGAAGGTGCTGACTCTCACTGGGACACAGTTCCTGAAGGTGCTGACTCTCATTGGGAGACAGTTCCTGAAGGTGCTGACTCTCACTGGGGGACAGTTCCTGAAGGTGCTGACCCTCACTGGGGGACAGTTCCTGAAGGTGCTGACTCTCACTGGGACACAGTTCCTGAAGGTGCTGACTCTCACTGGGGGACAGTTCCTGAAGGTGCTGACTCTCACTGGGACACAGTTCCTGAAGGTGCTGACTCTCACTGGGAGACAGTTCCTGAAGGTGCTGACTCTCACTGGGACACAGTTCCTGAAGGTGCTGACTCTCACTGGGACACAGTTCCTGAAGGTGCTGACTCTCACTGGGGGACAGTTCCTGAAGGTGCTGACTCTCACTGGGACACAGTTCCTGAAGGTGCTGACTCTCACTGGGGGACAGTTCCTGAAGGTGCTGACTCTCACTGGGACACAGTTCCTGAAGGTGCTGACTCTCACTGGGGGACAGTTCCTGAAGGTGCTGACTCTCACTGGGACACAGTTCCTGAAGGTGCTGACTCTCACTGGGAGACAGTTCCTGAAGGTGCTGACTCTCACTGGGACACAGTTCCTGAAGGTGCTGACTCTCACTGGGACACAGTTCCTGAAGGTGCTGGCTCTCACTGGGGGACAGTTCCTGAAGGTGCTGACTTTCACTGGGACACAGTTCCTGAAGGTGCTGACTCTCACTGCGACACAGTTCCTGAAGGTGCTGACTCTCACTGAGGGACAGTTCCTGAAGGTGCTGACTCTCACTGGGACACAGTTCCTGAAGGTGCTGACTCTCACTGGGACACAGTTCCTGAAGGTGCTGACTCTCACTGGGGGACAGTTCCTGAAGGTGCTGACTCTCACTGGGACACAGTTCCTGAAGGTGCTGACTCTCACTGGGACACAGTTCCTGAAGGTGCTGACTCTCACTGGGGGACAGTTCCTGAAGGTGCTGACTCTCACTGGGACACAGTTCCTGAAGGTGCTGACTCTCACTGGGACACTGTCCTGAAGGTGCTGACTCTCACTGGGACACAGTTCCTGAAGGTGCTGACTCTCACTGGGACACAGTTCCTGAAGGTGCTGACTCTCACTGGGGGACAGTTCCTGAAGGTGCTGACCCTCACTGGGGACAGTTCCTGAAGGTGCTGACTCTCACTGGGGGACAGTTCCTGAAGGTGCTGACTCTCACTGGGGACAGTTCCTGAAGGTGCTGACTCTCACTGGGACACAGTTCCTGAAGGTGCTGACTCTCACTGGGACACAGTTCCTGAAGGTGCTGACTTTCACTGGGAGGGTGAGTTTCTGAAAGTTCTGATGTTTTAATACTACCACCTGTTCAGTGAGTTATAAACTATGCACTGTTTACTGAAACCCGGGTCGACCTCACTCAGAATGTCTCACACCCAACGGCAGATTATTGCTGATTAAATCCACCTTTCACTTCTCGTTGGATGAACTTGCTTTGATTTAGATTTCGCCACCAGTAAACACCAACCACACTTGCCACCCTCCACCCACTCAGTTCTGACATATATCCTAAACACTAGAGTTATTTGGGTTCATGGAGAGCTCAGGGTGAATCATTAGCGACTCAAACGCTCTACACTGAACATAAATGTCTTATTCTCCTGCACTAAATGAATGGAGTTTTATCAATTTCCCGGGCGTCTCGGTTCCGGGACTGAGGGAGATTCCAACTCTATCCAGGGACGACATTCCCAGCACCAGGAACCAATAACCGGACTCAAACTTCTTTATATTAATTTACAGAACGGGGCCTCACCATCCCTAATTACCCTTAAGCTGCCTTCTTGAACCATGTAAGACCAGGTTAAAGTCCAACAGGTTTGTTTCGATGTCACTAGCTTTCGGAGCGCTGCTCCTTCCTCAGGTGAATGAAGAGGTATGCTCCAGAAACACATATATAGACAGATTCAAAGATGCCAGACAATGCTAGGAATGCGAGCATTAGCAGGTGATTAAATCTTTACAGATCCAGAGATGGGGTAACCCCAGGTTAAAGAGGTGTGAATTGTACCAAGCCAGGACAGTTGGTAGGATTTCGCAGGCCAGATGGTGGGGGATGAATGTAATGCGACATGAATCCCAGGTCCCGGTTGAGGCCGCACTCATGTGTGCGGAACTTGGCTATAAGCTTCTGCTCGGCGATTCTGCGTTGTTGCGCGTCCTGAAGGCCGCTTTGGAGAACGCTTACCCGGAGATCAGAGGCTGAATGCCCTTGACTGCTGAAGTGTTCCCCGACGGGAAGGGAACATTCCTGCCTGGTGATTGTTGCGCGATGTCCGTTCATTCGTTGTCGCAGCGTCTGCATGGTCTCGCCAATGTACCACGCTTCGGGACATCCTTTCCTGCAGCGTATGAGGTAGACAACGTTGGCCGAGTCGCACGAGTATGTACCACGTACCTGGTGGGTGGTGTTCTCACGTGTAATGGTGGTATCCATGTCGATGATCTGGCACGTCTTGCAGAGATTGCCATGGCAGGGTTGTGTGGTGTCGTGGTTACGGTTCTGAAGACTGGGTAGTTTGCTGCAAACAATGGTTTGTTTGAGGTTGCGCGGTTGTTTGAAGGCAAGTAGTGGGGGTGCGGGGGAAGGTGAGGAGGTAAATGGAAACAAATCTGGCAAAAATTTAACCTGATTCAAACTTTCTTCACCTGACTGGAAGCTGTGGCTGCCTTTGTCCATTCGCACAGTCGTCACTTAAACAAACCCAGAAGATCAAATCTTAAAATTCAAATGAGAAGTGAAATCACAGAGAGTCCAGAACATTCTCCCTCAAACCTCCAATCAGTGCCGGGGGTGAGCTGGAGTTTTGTTGACTGGTGCAACTTTGCTTCTTCAATTTGAATGACGGGACAGGCCCGAGGGGGCTGAATGGCCTCCTTCGTCTCTGATGTTCCGACATTACGTTTAGCCGCAGGAACAAACCTGTCAATATTTCTGTGACGTGAATGACATTTACTGCAGGAACGTTTCAGTGCTTGCTGCCCTGAGAACGTTCCTGGATTCAGAAATGGTTCGAATTCTGCTGTTCTTTCATTGGAAATGTTTCCATTCAATTTTTAGCATTTTATACAAAGTTACACAAAAACTCTTAAACTCCCCACCCTGCGCACTTTCCCAACCCGCAAAAAGTGAATTAATTCCTGATTTCCATCTCTTCCAGAAAAATCAACAAAGAAATCAAACGGCAAGAAGTGAGAGACACCGAGCTGGTGAGAAACCAGTCAGAAAATAATTGTTCCTGCTCACCTCAGCCCTTGTGTGCAATTGTTAATAGTTTGTGGTCGTTGTGTTAAGAAGATTTCCGGTGTTTACAGTTCTGAATGTCTGTCCTGGGATCGTAGCGACCCCTGTCTGATGTTATGGTCCTTTTGTTTTGTGTAAAATATAAATAAACCAATGTTTGTGTGATCTGATGTCTCTGCTGCTCTGTTTTGTAAATTCCCATCATTCCCAGTTACAATCTGATGTACCGTCAATTACCACGAGACGAGAATGGTGAAACAATCGAGGCTTTATTGCACAAGATGTTGTGCCTCCTGTAGCTGGGACCAGAATGGAGGCAGCTCAGGAGAGCATACACTTTTATACACCGCCTGCTGGGAGGAGCCAGCAGGCTGGGATTTACCATCGTACCTGTAATACATGGGCCATTCCGTAATACATGCAATGTGTTACTAGTGGTTTTACCACACAATCACCCTCTCCCAGGGCACTAACACTCCCGGAGACCTGGGAGAACCCAAACCCATCAGATAGAATTAATCACCAAATGGAGAGGGGAGGGGAGGGGATAAAAACAGAAACACTCAGCAGCCCTGGCAGCTTGTGTAGAGAGAGAAACAGTTTACGCCCCGTTCCACGTACCCACTCGAGACATTAACTCTGTCTCTCTCGCCACACACCCTGCTAGATCTGCCGAGATTGTACAGCACTTTTTATTTCAGTGGTGTTTTTCATTTGTTGTGGTTCAATCATGGGATTTGTGATGTGGAGATGCCGGCGTTGGACTGGGGTGGGCACAGTAAGAAGTCTTACAACACCAGGTTAAAGTCCAACAGGTTTGTTTCGATTCACTAGCTTTCGGAGCGCTGCTCCTTCCTCAGGTGAACCTGGGATTGGAAGACGCACGATTCTTTGCGAAGCTGGAAGAAGCAAAGGAATCAGAGGGGGGGGCTGGGGGGGGGGGGGGGGGGGGGGGCAGGGGGAGTCAGGCGACGGGGGTTGTCAGGGGGGAATCGTGGGATTGCCGGGGATGGGTATATAGTCGGGGGGAGGGGGGGGAGGGGGGGGGAGGGGGGGGAGGATCCAGGGAACAGACATCCCAGATTACTGAGGGAAGTCAGTCTGGAATTAATAGAGGAGGCAGCCACCGTCCTTTAATCTTCCTGTGGTATTTGAGTGGTGCCAGAGGACTGGAGGATTGCAAACGTAACAACCCTGTCCAAAAATAAGGTAAATGGTGAAAACTGAAAAGTAAAGACCAGAGTCAAAGATTGGTGCGGAAACATCCAAAATGAATCGTCACGGGGAAGAACGAGAGTCAACCAATGACCAATATGGAGATGGAAAAGGCGAATCCTGTCTGTTTAATTGATTGAATGTGACATGTATAATGATTTGGATATTGATATATTTATATATATAACGACATGGGGGGTGGTTTAGCTCAGTTGGCTGGGTGGTTGGTTGATGATGCAGAGCGAGAGTATCAGCGCGGGTTCAAGTCCCGTACCGGCTGAGCTTGTCCATGATGGCAGGTGTTCCAAAATGGTGTCCCGATCCGCGAGGAGCCTTTTCTGCCGGCGGGAAATCTCTCTAAGTGCGACCTCGGCGGAGAGAATTTCCCTGAGGCCAAAGAAACGGCAAAAGGGCCGTTGAATCGCGGGGTGTTTTTCACTGCTGCAGCGCCAAGAACATAGAAAATAGAACATAGAAAAATACAGCACAGAACAGGCCCTTCGGACCACCATGTTGTGCCGAACCTTTGTCCTAGATTAATCAGAGATTATCATTGAATTTACAGTGCTGAAGGAGGCCATTCGGCCCATCGAGTCTGCACTGGCTCCCGGAAAGAGCACCCTACCCAAGGTCAACATCTCCACCCAACATTAAGGGCAATTTTGGACACTAAGGGCAATCTATCATGGCCAATCCACCTACCCTGCACATCTTTGGACCGTGGGAGGAAACCGGAGCACCCGGAGGAAACCCACGCAGACACGGGGAGGATCTATGTCTCTTTGCAGCCGACAACAGCCCTCCTCACTATCCACAACTCCACCAATCTTCGTATCATCTGCAAATTTACTGACCCACCCTTCAACTCCCTCATCCAAGTCATTAATGAAAATCACAAACAGCAGAGGACCCAGACCTGATCCCTGCGGTACGCCACTGGTAACTGGGATCCAGGCTGAATATTTGCCATCTACCGCCACTGTCTGACTTCTATCGGTTAGCCAGTTCGTTATCCAACTGGCCAAATTTCCCACTATCCCATGCCTCCTTACTTTCTGCAGAAGTCTACCATGGGGAACCTTATCAAATGCCTTACTAAAATCCATGTACACTACATCCACTGCTTTACCTTCATCCACATGCTTGGTCACCTCCTCAAAGGATTCAATAAGACTTGTAAGGCAAGACCTACCCCTCACAAATCCGTGCTGACTATCCCTAATCAAGCAGTGTCTTTCCAGATGCTCAGAAATCCTATCCTTCAGTACCCTTTCCATGACTTTGCCTACCACCAAAGTAAGACTAACTGGCCTGTAATTCCCAGGGTTATCCCTATTCCCTTTTTTGAACAGGGGCACGACATTCGCCACTCTCCAATCTCCTGGTACCACCCCTGTTGACAGTGAGGAAGAAAAGATCATTGCCAACGGCTCTGCAATTTCATCTCTTGCTTCCCATAGAATCCTTGGATATATCCCGTCAGGCCCGGGGGACTTGTCTATCCTCAAGTTTTTCAAAATGCCCAACACATCTTCCTTCCTAACAAGTATTTCCTCGAGCTTACCAGTCTGTTTCACACTGTCCCCTCCAACAATATGGCCCCTCTCATTTGTAAATACAGAAGAAAAGTACTCATTCAAGACCTCTCCTATCTCTTCAGACTCCATACACAATCTCCCGCTACTGTCCTTGATCGGACCTACCCTCGCTCTAGTCATTCTCATATTTCTCACATATGTGTAAAAGGCCTTGGGGTTTTCCTTGATCCTACCCGCCAAAGATTGTTCATGCCCTCTCTTAGCTCTCCTAATCCCTTTCTTCAGTTCCCTCCTGGCTATCTTGTATCCCTCCAACGCCCTGTCTGAACCTTGTTTCCTCAGCCTTACAAAAGTCTCCTTTTTCCTCTTAACAAGACATTCAACCTCTCTTGTCAACCATGGTTCCCTCACTCAACCATCTCTTCCCTGCCTGACAGGGACATACATATCAAGGACATGTAGTACCTGTTCCTTGAACAAGTTCCACATTTCACTTGTGTCCTTCCCTGACAGCCTATGTTCCCAACTTATGCACTTCAATTCTTGTCTGACAACATCGTATTTACCCTTCCCCCAGTTGTAAACCTTGCCTTGTTGCACGCACCTATCCCTCTCCATTACTAAAGTGAAAGTCACAGAATTGTGGTCACTATCTCCAAAATGCTCCCCCACTAACAAATCTATCACTTGCCCTGGTTCATTACCAAGTACTAAATCCAATATTGCCCCTCCTCTGGTCGGACAATCTACATACTGCGTTAGAAAAGCTTCCTGGACACACTGCACAAACACCACCCCATCCAAACTATTTGATCTAAAGAGTTTCCACTCAATGTTTGGGAAGTTAAAGTCACCCATGACTACTATCCTGTGACTTCTGCACCTTTCCAAAATCTGTTTCCCAATCTGTTCCTCCACATCTCTGCTACTATTGGGGGGCCTATAGAAAACTCCTAACAAGGTGACTGCTCCTTTCCTATTTCTGACTTCAACCCATACTGCCTCAGTAGGCTGATACTCCTCGAACTGCCTTTCTGCAGCTGTTATACTATCTCTAATTAACAATGCCACCCCCCCACCTCTTTTACCACCCTCCCTAATCTTATTGAAACATCTATAACCAGGGACCTCCAACAACCATTTCTGCCCCTCTTCTATCCAAGTTTCCATGATGGCCACCACATCGTAGTCCCAAGTACCGATCCATGCCTTAAGTTCACCCACCTTATTCCTGATGATTCTTGCGTTGAAGTATACACACTTCAACCCATCTCCGTGCCTGCAAGTACTCTTCTTTGTCAGTGTTCCCTTCCCCACTGCCTCATTACACGCTTTGGCGTCCTGAATATCGGCTACCTTAGTTGCTGGACTACAAATCCGGTTCCCATTCCCCTGCCAAATTAGTTTAAACCCCCCCGAAGAGTACTAGAAAACCTCCCTCCCAGGATATTGGTGCCCCTCTGGTTCAGATGCAACCCGTCCTGTTTGCACAGGTCCCACCTTCCCCAGAATGCGCTCCAATTATCCAAATACCTGAAGCCCTCCCTCCTACACCATTCCTGCAGCCACGTGTTCAACTGCACTCTCTCCCTATTCCTAGCCTCGCTATCACGTGGCACCGGCAACAAACCAGAGATGACAACTCTGTCTGTCCTGGCTTTTAACTTCCAGCCTAACTCCCTAAACTTGTTTATTACCTCCACACCCCTTTTCCTACCTATGTCGTTGGTACCAATGTGCACCACGACTTCTGGCTGCTCACCCTCCCCTTTAAGGATCCTGAAGACACGATCTGAGACATCCCTGGCCCTGGCACCCGGGAGGCAACATACCTTCCGGGAGTCTCGCTCGCAACCACAGAATCTCCTATCTATTCCCCCAACCATTGAATCTCCTACTACTATTGCTTTTCTATTCTCCCCCCTTCCCTTCTGAGCCCCAGAGCCAGACTCAGTGCCAGAGACCTGGCCGCTAGGGCCTTCCCCCGGTAGGTCATCCCCCCCAACAGCATCCAAAACGGTATACTTGTTTTGAAGGGGAACAGCCACGAGGGATCCCTGCACTGTCTGCCTGTTTGTTTTTTTTCCCCTGACTGTAACCCAGCTATTCTTGTCCTATACCTTGGGTGTGGTTACCTCCCTGTAACTCTTCTCTATCACCCCCTCTGCCTCCCGGATGATCCGAAGTTCATCCAGCTTCAGCTCCAGTTCCCTAACACGGTCTTTGAGGAGCTGAAGTTGGGTGCACTTACCGCAGGTATAGTCAGTGGGGACACCGGTGGTATCCCTCACCACCCACATCCTACAGGAGGAGCATGTAACTGGCCTAGCCTCCATCCCCTCTTACCTTAAAGAATATAGCTGCCCTGTGGACCAACTGGATCTCCACCCTCCGACTCTGCTCCCAGTCAGCTGCACTCTCTGTAAACTCCTGGCTCTCTTCGCACTCTTTGCGGAAATGTAGGAAACAAAATGAAAGGAGCACCTTACTCCCTCCTCACCTAACTCCCTCAGTCACCAAACTCTCACGATAGCACTCAAATGCACCAAATTCAGCACTCCCTCAGTCACCAAACTCTCACTATAGCACTCAAATGCACCAAATTCAGCACTCAGTGCAAACAAAGTCTGCACTGTAGGGGATCACTTTTATACTGTGAATCTAGCCTCTGAAAACTGGCCTAATCCAATTACCTAATTAACAAGCTCCAGCTGCAAGTGCCTACAAGTAGAAGCTTTGTTTAAAGCTGATTGAAAATTCACCTTCTTCTAAACCAAACAGCAACTTTTAAGTTAATTTACAAAATAAAAGCAAGACTAGACTTTAGATAAAAATGAAGCCTTATACTCCCTCAGTCACCAAACTCTCACTATAGCACTCAAATGCACCAAATTCAGCACTCAGTGCAAAAAAAAAAGAAAAAAAAAGAAACACCCGCTAAACGGGCCATTCAGCAGACTTTACCTCAATCCGCTGAATCGCCCCCGTGCTCAACAACGGGGATGGAGGACATACAATATAGGAGCAGGAGTGAACCGCTCGGCCCCTCGAGCCTGCTCCCCCTATCAATGAGGTCATCGCTGATCTGATTGGAACCTCCGTCCCACATTTCCTGCCGACCCCCGATAACCTTTCACCCCCCCCTTGTGAATCAATAATCTATCTAGGTCTACCTCAAAAATATTCAAATACTCTGCCTCCCACTGCCTTTTGAGGAAGAGAATTCCAGAGACTCACCCCCCTCGGAGAAAAAATTCTCCTCAACTCTGTCTTCAATGAGCGACCCCTTATTTTAAACAGTGACCCCCTAGATTCTCCCACAATTGGGAACCATCCTCTCCAGATCCACCCTGCTGTCAACACCCCTCAGGAACTGATATGTTTCAATCAAGTCGCCTCTTACTCATCTAAACTCCAGCGGATACAGGCCTAACCTGTTCAACCTTTCTTCAGTAGACAACACGCCCATTCCTGGTATTAGTCCAGGAAACCTTCTCTGAACTGTTTCTAACACATTTACATCTCGGAACATGGGCAGACACATGGCAGATGCAGTTTAACACAGATATGTGCGAGGTTATTGTGGTGAACGTATGCTATTACAATTCACCACTGTACTGTGTTGTATTATGTTGATGCCCTTGTGGGCTCCGCCTGTGGCTCTGCCCCCTCGGGGTGTGGCATATAAACCGGCAGCCTGTAGGCGGTACTCAGTACAGAGCAGTCGCAGGCAGGCACAGATCTAGCTTATTAAAACCACTGCTCACTTCTACTAATCGTCTCGTGTGAATTGATGGTCGCATCAGTTATTTGGAGGAACAATGGAGGAAATATGAATGAATATTAAAGTTTTAAAGGGAGAAGCAGGAACAGAGAGGCCTGGGTGGGGTGTGGAGGGGGGGTGCACAGATTAATCCTTGCAGGTGGGTGTTCAAATGAATATCGGATCCTCAGCTTTGTCAGTAGAAAAATAGATAAAAAAGCAATGAACTTATGCTAAACCTCCATAAAACTCTGGACAAGCCCCTTTTGCAGTATTGTGTCCAATTCTGGATGGCAAGGTCTTGGAGGAGATTTCCCAAACTTCATTCCATTGGAGAGTTCGGAAAAGCTGGGATTGTTCGGCTCAAAGCAGAGACGGTCAACGCGAGATTCAATCGAGGTGTCAAAAATCGTGAAGGGTTGTGTTGGAGTCAATAAGGAGAAAGTGTTGGCAGTGCTTGGAGGGTGGGGAAGCAGAGCGGCAGCGATGGAAGAGAATCGGGAAAAGAGCCGGGGGGGGGAAGGTGAGAAGTTTTCTTTCACACGGCGAGTTGCTGGGTTCTGGAAGGTTCTGCCTGAAAGGGCGTTGGAAGCAGATTCAACAGGAACTTTCAAAAGGGGGCGATTGGGGAAATATTTAAATTGGGAAATTGACTGAACTGTGGGCAATGAGACAAATGGCAATTTCTCTACCACAGAACAAGCACACATGGGAGGGGCCGAATGGCCTCTTTCTGTTCTGGATCATTGCATGGTTCTATTTACAAACACAGAACACGGTGGCCATCAAACAGGAGTCAGTAACTAACAAGGGGCAGAAAGCAACCCTCCCAGAACCATTGTTCTGAACAGCCAACCTCCCCTCCCTTCACCTCCACTCCCCTCCACTCACTTCTGTCCCCTCCCTACCCTCCATCCCCTCCACACCCTCCTTCCCACCCAATCCCTTCCCTTCCCCCCATCCCCTCCACTCACTTCTGTCCCCTCCCTACCCTCCATCCCCTCCACACCCTTCCCACCCAATTCCTCCCCTCCAAACCCCCTCCCCTATCCCCCACCATTTCAGACTGAGCCGCGAGATTCCCCCATCAAACGAGGATCAGAGTCCAAACTGCAGACAGCAATCGATTGAGAAAAATGTGGTGAATCGCTGACATTACTGATGTGCTGCTGCCTCCTGGAGGCTCTTATCAACCTGACTAATGTGGGAGAGAGAGAGAGGGATAGGGGAGAGAGGGGGGAGAGAGACAGAGACAGAGAGAGACACAGAGAGAGTGAGAGAGAGACTGAGAGAGAGTGAAAGAGAGAGAGAAAGAGGAGAGAGAGAGAAAGAGGAGAGAGAGACAGAGAGATAGGAGAGAGAGAGAGACAGAGAGAGAAAGATGAGAGAGGGACAGAGAGAGAGAGAAAGAGGAGAGAGAGACAAAGAGAGAGAAAGAGGAGAGACAGAGAGAGAGGAGAGAGAGAGAGACAGAGAGAAAGATGAGAGAGGGACAGAGAGAGAGACAAAGAGAAGAGAGAGAGACAGAGAAAGAGAGAGGAGAGAGAGACAGAGAGAAAGAGGAGTCAGAGAGAGAGAGAAAGGGGAGAGAGAGACAGAGAGAGAGAGAGAGAGGAGAGAGAGACAGAGAGAGAGAGAGGGGAGAGAGAGAGACAGAGAGAGAGAGAGTGCGAGAGAATTTGTTGAATTCTGACATCCACGCTCCACTTCCTGAACCTTCTGTTCAGCAGCACTGCCTCACTCCAGCGCACAGCCATCCCGCTCCACACTTTCATCTTTTACCCGATAATCATTTATCTTCCTTCCGGGTGTGAACCCTAACTTCAGCAACTTCTGGCTTGGGGTTTACCAGCAGTCCTCGGGTCCTGATACCTGTAATTGAAAATATGGAAAGATGTGCAATTTGAAACATGGAAGTCTAGCAATACCTGATCTAAGAAACATGAGAGAATGTAGGGGAAAATCCCACAAAGGGTTAACAGCAGCTGCAGGAGAGGACTGTGAGATGCCGATAGCCTTGGTGAAGCAGGCTTAGCAAACAAAACAAGCAGGTCTTTCAAGACACAATCAGTGAATTTTAGTATACAGCTAAAAGCAATGTTTCACACCTCCTTTTGAAGTTAGGTAAGCAGATGGAAAAGATTGGATAAGGTTTTCAGCTGAATTAGGTGACAAATGTTTAAATGTGAGGCAAGTCTTTTTAACTCACCACCAATTGAATCTTTAGTATAAAGCTAAAAGCAATATTTCACACCTTCATTGAAGTTAAGTAAGCAGCTGGAAAAGAATGGATGAGGTTCAGTGGAATGAGGTGACAAATGTTTAGAGGTGAAATTCTGCTGACACCAGGTGAATATGGGAAGCTGGAGACAACGTGTCTACGAGAACACAAATTAGACCCAAATCAAAGTCAAAATTATGAGCTGGGGACACAATTTGATAATAATAAAACTATAGAAATGACAGGAATCAAAAGTCACACCACGTTGAAATCAAAGCATTTTGAACATCACAAAGGAAACAATGTAATCAGAGATCTATGAGATGAGGTCATGCTCGAAATGAATACTTAGTTGTGTTAGAAAAATTTAGATTAAATGGACCTTTTACAATCCAAGTGAAATAAAAGTTACTTTACAATAAAGTCATAAAAACTTTAAAACTGTTAGAAAAATATATAAACCCTAAGAAAGGGGACAGCCAGCAGAGCCATCTCTCACAGCTCGGTACATGGGAAAGAGCATAGCAACCGAGCAGAACAGCGAATACATCTGAGGAAGACCAAAAGCTAAAGAAGAGTGATTATCAAGGTGGACCTGAAGGTCTCTTGAACCAACCAGGAGACTCCAGAAGCAAGATCTTTTTACTTTTCTGTAAAGACAGTGATTGCATCTATTAAAAGAAAATATATAATAATAAAATAACTTGAAAGTTTTAACCTGAAACAGTGGTTATTATAAAGCCTACTTTACTTATTTAGCAATGTGGGACCCAGGATATCGATGCTACTACGTGGTAAGTAGGTAGAATTCTTCAGTGAAGGTATGGGTTATACCGGGGGATCACTTGAAAACATAGTTTGACCTGAATAGCACCCACCTAAGCCTGCATCGGAGTCAGGGAGTGAGAAACCCGGATCACCATTTAGAATGTCGGCCCTTTTTGGTACGGGGGAATTGTAAAAATACTGGTGAGTTTGTACCTTCATCACCCATCCCTCACTCTATCCCCTTCCTTCACTCCATCGCCATCCCTCACTCCATCCCTATCTCTCACTCCAGTGCCCATCCCTCACTCTATCCCCATCCCACACTCCATCCCCATCCCTCACACCATCCCCATCCCTCACTCCATTGCCATCCCTCACTCCATCCCCATCCCTCACTCCATCCCCATCCCTCACTCCATCCCCATCCCTCACTCCATCCCCATCTCTCAATCCAGTGCCCATCCCTCGCTATATCCACATCCCTCACTCCATCCTCATCCCTCACACCATCCCCATCCCTCACTCCAACCCTCACTCCATCCCCATCCCTCACTCCATCCCCATCCCTCACTCCATCCCCATCCCTCACACCATCCACATCCCTCACTCCAACCGTCACTCCATCCTCATCCCTCACTCCACCCCTCACTCTATACGCATCCCTCACTCCATCCCCATCCCTCACTCCATCCCCATCCCTCACTCCATCACCCATCCCTCACTCCAACCCCATCCGTCACTCCAACCCATCCCTCACTCCATCACACATCCCTCGCTCCATCCCCGTCCCTCACTCCTTTCCCATCTCTCACACCATCCCCATCCCTCACTCCATCCCCATCCCTCACTCCATCCCCTTCCCTAACTCCATCGCCCATCTCTCATTCCATCCCCTTCCTCACTCCATCACCATCCCTCACTCCATCCCCTTCCCTCGCTCCAACCCCATCTCTCACTCCATTCCCATCACTCACTCCAACCCCATCCCTCACACCATCCCTCACTCCATCACCACCCTCTCGCTCCATCTCCATCCCTCACTCCATCGCCGATCCCACACTCCATCCACATCCCTCACTCCAACCCCATCCCTCATTCCATCCCCATCACTCACTCCATCGCCCATCCCTCATTCCATCCCCTTCCCTCGCTCCATCCCCATCCCTCACTCCATCCCCATCCCTCACTCCATCCCCTTCCCTCGCTCCATCCCCATCCCTCACACCATCCCCATCCCTCACTCCATTGCCATCCCTCACTCCATCCCCATCCCTCACTCCATCCACATCCCTCACTCCAACCCCATCCCTCACTCCATCCCCATCTCTCAATCCAGTGCCCATCCCTCGCTATATCCACATCCCTCACTTCATCCCCATCCCTCACACCATCCCCATCCCTCACTCCAACCCTCACTCCATCCCCATCCCTCACTCCATCCCCATCCCTCACTCCATCCCCATCCCTCACACCATCCACATCCCTCACTCCAACCCTCACTCCATCCTCATCCCTCACACCACCCCTCACTCTATACCCATCCCTCACTCCATCCCCATCCCTCACTCCATCACCCATCCCTCACTCCAACCCCATCCGTCACTCCAACCCATCCCTCGCTCCATCCCCGTCCCTCACTCCTTTCCCATCTCTCAGTCCATCCCCATCCCTCACTCCATCCCCATCCCTCACTCCATCCCCTTCCCTCGCTCCAACCCCATCTCTCACTCCATTCCCATCACTCACTCCAACCCCATCCCTCACACCATCCCTCACTCCACCACCCACCTCTCGCTCCATCTCCATCCCTCACTCCATCGCCGATCCCACACTCCATCCACATCCCTCACTCCAACCCCATCCCTCACTCCATCGTCCATCCCTCATTCCATCCCCTTCCCTCGCTCCATCCCCATCCCTAACTCCATCGCCCATCCCTCACTCCATCCCCATCCCTCACTCCATCCCCTTCCCTCGCTCCAACCACATCTCTCACTCCATTCCCATCACTCACTCCAACCCCATCCCTCACTCCATCCCTCACTCCATCGCCCATCCCTCACTCCATTCCCATCACTCACTCCAACCCCATCCCTCACACCATCCCTCACTCCATCACCCACCTCTCGCTCCATCTCCATCCCTCACTCCATCGCCGATCCCACACTCCGTCCACATCCCTCTCTCCAACCCCATCCGTCACTCCATCCCCATCCCTCACTCCAACCCCATCCCTCGCTCCATCCCCATCCCTCACTCCATCCCCATCCCCCACTCCAACGCCATCCGTCACTCCATCCCCATCCCTCACTCCATCGCGTATCCCTCACTCCATCCCCATCCCTCACTCCATTGCCGATCCCACACTTCATCCACATCCCTCACTCCAACGCCATCCCTCACTCCAACCCCATCCCTCGCTCCATCCCCATCCGTCACTCCATCCCCATCCCTCACTCCATCCCCATCCCCCACTCCAACGCCATCCGTCACTCCATCCCCATCCCTCACTCCATCGCGTATCCCTCACTCCATCCCCATCCCTCACTCCATTGCCGATCCCACACTTCATCCACATCCCTCACTCCGACCCCATCCGTCACTCCATCCCCATCCCTCACTCCATCGCGTATCCCTCACTCCATCCCCATCCCTCACTCCATCCCCATCCCTCACTCCATCCCCATCCCTCACTCCATCCCCATCCCTCACTCCATCTCCATCCCTCACTCCATCGCCGATCCCACACTCCATCCACATCCCTCACTCCAACCCCATCCCTCACTCCAACCCCATCTCTCGCTCCATCCCCATCCCTCACTCCAACCCCATCCCTCACTCCAACCCCATCCCTCGCTCCATCCCCATCCGTCACTCCATCCCCATCCCTCACTCCATCGCCGATCCCACACTCCATCCACATCCCTCACTCCAACCCCATCCCTCACTCCAACCCCATCTCTCGCTCCATCCCCATCCCTCACTCCAACCCCATCCCTCACTCCAACCCCATCCCTCGCTCCATCCCCATCCGTCACTCCATCCCCATCCCTCACTCCATCCCCATCCCCCACTCCAACGCCATCCGTCACTCCATCCCCATCCGTCACTCCATCCCCATCCCTCACTCCATCGCGTATCCCTCACTCCATCCCCATCCCTCACTCCATTGCCGATCCCACACTTCATCCACATCCCTCACTCCAACCCCATCCGTCACTCCATCCCCATCCCTCGCTCCATCCCCATCCCTCACTCCATCGCCCATCCCTCACTCCAACCCCATCCCTCGCTCCATCCCCATCCGTCACTCCATCCCCATCCCTCACTCCATCCCCATCCGTCACTCCATCCCCATCCCTCACTCCATCCCCATCCCTCACTCCATCGCGTATCCCTCACTCCATCCCCATCCCTCACTCCATCCCCATTCCTCACTTCATACCCCATCCGTCACTCCAACCCCATCCCTCACTCCAACCCCATCCGTCACTCCATCCCCATCCCTCACTCCATCGCGTATCCCTCACTCCATCCCCATCCCTCACTCCATCCCCATCCCTCACTCCAACCCCATCCGTCACTCCATCCCCATCCCTCACTCCATCGCGTATCCCACACTTCATCCACATCCCTCACTCCAACCCCATCCGTCACTCCAACCCATCCCTCACTCCATCCCCATCCCTCACTCCAACCCCATCCCTCGCTCCATCCCCATCCCTCACTCCATCCCCATTCCTCACTCCAACCCCATCCGTCACTCCAACCCCATCCCTCACTCCATCCCCATCCCTCACTCCATCCCTCACTCCAAACTCACCCCTCACTCTATCTCCATCCCTCATTCAATCCCTCACACCATCCCTCACTCCAACCCCATCCCTCATTCAATCCCTCACTCCATCCCCATCCCTCACTCCAAACCCCATCCCTCACTCCATCCCCATCCCTCACTCCAACCCCATCCCTCGCTCATCCCCATCCCTCACTCCAGCCCCATCCCTCACTCCAAACCCCATCCCTCACTCCATCCCCATCCCTCACTCCATCCCCACCCCTCAATCTAACCCCATCCCTCACTCCATCCCCATCCCTCACTCCAACCCCATCCCTCACTCCAACCCCATCCCTCACTCCAACCCCATCCCTCACTCCAACCCCATCCCTCACTCCAACCCCATCCCTCACTCCATCCCCATCCCTCACTCCATCCCCATCCCTCACTCCATCCCCATCCCTCGCTCCATCCCCATCCCTCCCTCCATCCCCATCCCTCACTCCATCCCCATCCCTCACTCCATCCCCATCCCTCACTCCAACCCCATCCCTCACTCCAACCCCATCCCTCACTCCAACCCCATCCCTCACTCCAACCCCATCCCTCACTCCATCCCCATCCCTCACTCCATCCCCATCCCTCACTCCATCCCCATCCCTCGCTCCATCCCCATCCGTCACTCCATCCCCATCCCTCACTCCATCCCCATCCCTCACTCCATCCCCATTCCTCACTCCAACCCCATCCGTCACTCCATCCCCATCCCTCACTCCATCGCGTATCCCTCACTCCATCCCCATCCCTCACTCCATCCCCATCCCTCACTCCATCTCCATCCCTCACTCCATCGCCGATCCCGCACTCCATCCCCATCCCTCGCTCCATCCCCATCCGTCACTCCATCCCCATCCCTCACTCCATCCCCATCCCTCACTCCATCCACATCCCTCTCTCCAACCCCATCCGTCACTCCATCCCCATCCCTCACTCCAACCCCATCCCTCACTCCAACCCCATCTCTCGCTCCATCCCCATCCCTCACTCCAACCCCATCCCTCGCTCCATCCCCATCCGTCACTCCATCCCCATCCCTCACTCCATCCCCATCCCCCACTCCAACGCCATCCGTCACTCCATCCCCATCCGTCACTCCATCCCCATCCCTCACTCCATCCCCATCCCCCACTCCAACCCCATCCGTCACTCCATCCCCATCCCTCACTCCATCGCGTATCCCTCACTCCATCCCCATCCCTCACTCCATTGCCGATCCCACACTTCATCCACATCCCTCACTCCAACCCCATCCGTCACTCCAACCCCATCCCTCGCTCCATCCCCATCCGTCACTCCATCCCCATCCCTCACTCCATCCCCATCCGTCACTCCATCCCCATCCCTCACTCCATCGCGTATCCCTCACTCCATCCCCATCCCTCACTCCATTGCCGATCCCACACTTCATCCACATCCCTCACTCCAACGCCATCCGTCACTCCATCCCCATCCCTCACTCCATCGCGTATCCCTCACTCCATCCCCATCCCTCACTCCATTGCCGATCCCACACTTCATCCACATCCCTCACTCCAACGCCATCCGTCACTCCATCCCCATCCCTCACTCCATCGCGTATCCCTCACTCCATCCCCATCCCTCACTCCATCCCCATCCCTCACTCCATCCCCATCCCTCACTCCAACCCCATCCCTCGCTCCATCCCCATCCCTCACTCCATCGCGTATCCCACACTTCATCCACATCCCTCACTCCAACCCCATCCGTCACTCCAACCCATCCCTCACTCCATCCCCATCCCTCACTCCATCCCCATCCCTCACTCCAGCCCCATCCCTCACTCCAAACCCCATCCCTCACTCCATCCCCATCCCTCACGCAATCTCTCACTCCATCCCCATCCCTCACTCCATCCCCACCCCTCAATCTAACCCCATCCCTCACTCCATCCCCATCCCTCACTCCAACCCCATCCCTCACTCCAACCCCATCCCTCACTCCAACCCCATCCCTCACTCCAACCCCATCCCTCACTCCAACCCCATCCCTCACTCCATCCCCATCCCTCACTCCATCCCCATCCCTCACTCCATCCCCATCCCTCGCTCCATCCCCATCCCTCACTCCATCCCCATCCCTCACTCCATCCCCATCCCTCACTCCATCCCCATCCCTCACTCCAACCCCATCCCTCACTCCAACCCCATCCCTCACTCCAACCCCATCCCTCACTCCAACCCCATCCCTCACTCCATCCCCATCCCTCACTCCATCCCCATCCCTCACTCCATCCCCATCCCTCGCTCCATCCCCATCCGTCACTCCATCCCCATCCCTCACTCCATCCCCATCCCTCACTCCATCCCCATTCCTCACTCCAACCCCATCCGTCACTCCATCCCCATCCCTCACTCCATCGCGTATCCCTCACTCCATCCCCATCCCTCACTCCATCCCCATCCCTCACTCCATCTCCATCCCTCACTCCATCGCCGATCCCACACTCCATCCCCATCCCTCGCTCCATCCCAATCCGTCACTCCATCCCCATCCCTCACTCCATCCCCATCCCTCACTCCATCCACATCCCTCTCTCCAACCCCATCCGTCACTCCATCCCCATCCCTCACTCCAACCCCATCCCTCACTCCAACCCCATCTCTCGCTCCATCCCCATCCCTCACTCCAACCCCATCCCTCGCTCCATCCCCATCCGTCACTCCATCCCCATCCCTCACTCCATCCCCATCCCCCACTCCAACGCCATCCGTCACTCCATCCCCATCCGTCACTCCATCCCCATCCCTCACTCCATCCCCATCCCCCACTCCAACCCCATCCGTCACTCCATCCCCATCCCTCACTCCATCGCGTATCCCTCACTCCATCCCCATCCCTCACTCCATTGCCGATCCCACACTTCATCCACATCCCTCACTCCAACCCCATCCGTCACTCCAACCCCATCCCTCGCTCCATCCCCATCCGTCACTCCATCCCCATCCCTCACTCCATCCCCATCCGTCACTCCATCCCCATCCCTCACTCCATCGCGTATCCCTCACTCCATCCCCATCCCTCACTCCATTGCCGATCCCACACTTCATCCACATCCCTCACTCCAACGCCATCCGTCACTCCATCCCCATCCCTCACTCCATCGCGTATCCCTCACTCCATCCCCATCCCTCACTCCATTGCCGATCCCACACTTCATCCACATCCCTCACTCCAACGCCATCCGTCACTCCATCCCCATCCCTCACTCCATCGCGTATCCCTCACTCCATCCCCATCCCTCACTCCATCCCCATCCCTCACTCCATCCCCATCCCTCACTCCAACCCCATCCCTCGCTCCATCCCCATCCCTCACTCCATCGCGTATCCCACACTTCATCCACATCCCTCACTCCAACCCCATCCGTCACTCCAACCCATCCCTCACTCCATCCCCATCCCTCACTCCATCCCCATCCCTCACTCCATCCCCATCCCTCACTCCATCCCCATCCCTCACTCCATCCCCATCCCTCACTCCATCCCCATCCCTCACTCCAACCCCATCCGTCACTCCAACCCATCCCTCACTCCATCCCCATCCCTCACTCCATCCCCATCCCTCACTCCATCGCGTATCCCTCACTCCATCCCCATCCCTCACTCCATCCCCATCCCTCACTCCATCCCTCACTCCAAACTCACCCCTCACTCTATCTCCATCCCTCATTCAATCCCTCACACCATCCCTCACTCCAACCCCATCCCTCATTCAATCCCTCACTCCATCCCCATCCCTCACTCCAACCCCATCCCTCGCTCATCCCCATCCCTCACTCCAGCCCCATCCCTCACTCCATCCCCATCCCTCACTCCATCCCCATCCCTCACTCCAACCCCATCCGTCACTCCAACCCATCCCTCACTCCATCCCCATCCCTCACTCCATCCCCATCCCTCACTCCATCGCGTATCCCTCACTCCATCCCCATCCCTCACTCCATCCCCATCCCTCACTCCATCCCTCACTCCAAACTCACCCCTCACTCTATCTCCATCCCTCATTCAATCCCTCACACCATCCCTCACTCCAACCCCATCCCTCATTCAATCCCTCACTCCATCCCCATCCCTCACTCCAACCCCATCCCTCGCTCATCCCCATCCCTCACTCCAACCCCATCCCTCACTCCATCCCCATCCCTCACGCAATCTCTCACTCCATCCCCATCCCTCACTCCATCCCCACCCCTCAATCTAACCCCATCCCTCACTCCATCCCTCACTCCATCCCCATCATTCACTCCAACCCCATCCCTCACTCCAACCCCATCCCTCACTCCAACCCCATCCCTCACTCCATCCCCATCCCTCACTCCATCCCCATCCCTCACTCCATCCCCATCCCTCACTCCAACCCCATCCCTCACTCCATCCCCATCCCTCACTCCATCCCCATCCCTCACTCCATCCCCATCCCTCACTCCATCCCCATCCCTCACTCCAACCCCATCCCTCACTCCATCCCTGTTCCTCACTCCAACCCCATCCCTCACTCCATCCCCATTCTTCACTCCATTCCCTTCCCTCACTCCAACCCCATCCCTTACTCGATCCCGGTTCCTCACTCTCTCCCCAACCCTCACTCCATCCCCATCCCTCACTCCAACCCCATCCCTCACTCCAACCCCATCCCTCACTCGATCCCGGTTCCTCACTCCATCCCCATCCCTCACTCCATCCCAATCCCTCACTCCCACCCCATCCCTCACTCCATCCCCGTTCCTCACTCCATTCCCCACCCCTCACTCCATCCCCATCCCTCAATCCATTCCCCACCCCTCACTCCATTCCCCACCCCTCACTCCATTCTCCACCCTCATTCATCCCCATCCCTCACTCCACCCCCATCCCTCACTCCATCCCCATCCTTCACTCCAACCCATCCCTCACTCCATCCCCATCCCTCACTCCATCCCCATCCCTCACTCCAACCCCATCCCTCACTCCATCCCCGTTCCACACTGCATTCCCCACCCCTCACTCCATTCCCCACCCCTCACTCCATCCCCATCCCTCACTCCATCCCCATCCCTCACTCCATCCCCATCCCTCACTCCAACCCCATCCCTCACTCCAACCCCATCCCTCACTCCATCCCCGTTCCACACTGCATTCCCCACCCCTCACTCCATTCCCCACCCCTCACTCCATTCCCCACCCCTCACTCCATTCCACACCGCTCACTCCATCCCCATCCCTCACTCCATCCCCATCCCTCACTCCATCCCCATCCCTCACTCCATCCCCATCCCTCACTCCATCCCCGTTCCTCACTCAAACCCCATCCCTCACTCCATCCCCATCCCTCACTCCATCCCCATCCCTCACTCCATCCCCGTTCCTCACTCCAACCCCATCCCTCACTCCATCCCCATCCCTCACTCCAACCCCATCCCTCACTCCATCCCTCACTCCATCCCCATCCCTCACTCCATCCCCATCCCTCACTCCATCCCCGTTCCTCACTCCATTCCCCACCCCTCACTCCATCCCCATCCCTCACTCCATTCTCCACCCCTCACTCCATTCCCCACCCCTCATTCCATTCCCCACCCCTCACTCCATCCCCATCCCTCACTCCATCCCCATCCCTCACTCCAACTCCATCCCTCACTCCATCCCCGTTCCTCACTGCATTCCCCACCCCTCACTCCATTCCCCACCCCTCACTCCATTCCCCACCCCTCACTCCATTCCCCACCCCTCACTCCATCCCCATCCCTCACTCCATCCCCACCCCTCACTCCATCCCCATCCCTCACTCCATCCCCACCCCTCACTCCATCCCCACCCCTCACTCCATCCCTGTTCCTCACTCCATCCCCATCCCTCACTCCATCCCCACCCCTCACTCCATCCCTGTTCCTCACTCCAACCCCATCCCTCACTCCATCCCCACCCCTCCCTCCATCCCCACCCCTCACTCCAACCCCATCCCTCACTCCATCCCCACCCCTCCCTCCATCCCCACCCCTCACTCCATCCCCACCCCTCACTCCATCCCTGTTCCTCACTCCAACCCCATCCCTCACTCCAACCCCATCCCTCACTCCATCCCCACCCCTCCCTCCATCCCCACCCCTCACTCCAACCCCATCCCTCACTCCATCCCCACCCCTCCCTCCATCCCCACCCCTCACTCCATCCCCACCCCTCACTCCATCCCTGTTCCTCACTCCAACCCCATCCCTCACTCCATCCCCACCCCTCACTCCATCCCTGTTCCTCACTCCATCACCATCCCTCACTCCATCCCCATCGCTCACTCCATCCCCACCCCTCACTCCAACCCCATCCCTCCCTCCATCCCCACCCCTCACTCCATCCCCATCCCTCACTCCATCCCCACCCCTCACTCCATCCCCACCCCTCACTCCATCCCCATCCCTCACTCCATCCCCACCCCTCACTCCATCCCCACCCCTCACTCCATTCCCATCCCTCACTCCAACCCCATCCCTCCCTCCATCCCCACCCCTCACTCCAACCCCACCCCTCACTCCATCCCTGTTCCTCACTCCAACCCCATCCCTCCCTCCATCCCCACCCCTCACTCCAACCCCACCCCTCACTCCATCCCTGTTCCTCACTCCAACCCCATCCCTCCCTCCATCCCCACCCCTCACTCCATCCCCACCCCTCACTCCATTCCTATTCCTCACTCCATCCCCACCCCTCACTCCATCCCTGTTCCTCACTCCAACCCCACCCCTCACTCCATTCCCCATCCCTCACTCCATTCCCCACCCCTCACTCCATCCCCATCCCTCACTCCATCTCCATCCCTCACTCCATCCCCATTCCACACTCCATTCCCCACCCCTCACTCCATCCCCATCCCTCACTCCATTCCCCACCCCTCACTCCATCCCCACCCCTCACTCCATCCCCATCCCTCACTCCATCCCCATCCCTCACTCCATCCCCATCCCTCACTCCATCCCCATCCCTCACTCCATTCCCCACACCTCACTCCATCCCCATCCCTCACTCCATCCCCACCCCTCACTCCATCCCCATCCCTCACTCCATCCCCATCCCTCACTCCATCCCATCCCTCACTCCATCCCCATCCCTCACTCCATTCCCCACACCTCACTCCATCCCCATCCCTCACTCCATTCCCCACCCCTCACTCCATCCCCATCCCTCACTCCATTCCCCACCCCTCACTCCATTCCCCACCCCTCACTCCATTCCCATCCCTCACTCCATCCCCATCCCTCACTCCATTCCCCACCCCTCACTCCATCCCCACCCCTCACTCCATCCCCATCCCTCACTCCATCCCATCCCTCACTCCATCCCCATCCCTCACTCCATTCCCCACACCTCACTCCATCCCCATCCCTCACTCCATTCCCCACCCCTCACTCCATCCCCATCCCTCACTCCATTCCCCATCCCTCACTCCATCCCCATCCCTTCTCCCAATCTTATCCCTTGCTGTGTATTCACCATACCCTCTGACCTTTCCCACTCTGACCTCGCCCTCTCTGACCTTTGTGTCCTCAGCAAACCCCCCTCACCCCAATTAATTTGGAAACCGGTACGATATTGCCCTGTCTTTCTTCTGCCTCTGTCCTCGTGTCCATTTCCTGGGTCAGGCCCCCCCCCACCCTCCCCCCAAGCGGCAGATCATGTCACCTCCTCTGTCATTCTCCCTCCAGCTGGGCCCTCGCTCACGCCTCTTATCCTCGCTCCTAGTTCCTCTGCTCCTCTCCCTCACGCTAACCCGTGTCTCTCGGAGCTTGCTGACCTTTGATCACTCTGCTCTCACACTGTTATCAACCCCATTGGTAATGGGGGCACCTTGTAGAGACTCACTGAACACCAAACTCATGCATTCCCTCCTCCGGGGACGATGACACCACTAGCGGACGCCAAGACGTTGTTCCCGAGACGGTCACTGACCTCATCGCCTCTGAAGATCATCCCTCCACAGTCTCCAAGATCATGGACACCAAACAGCCCACTCCTACCTCATTCCCAAGATCCATGAGCAGGGCTGCCCTGCTCGACCCATCACTTCAATCTCTTTCCTCCTATCCTCCCCTCATCCAGTCCCTTCCCACTGGCATCCCCGACTCCTCCAATCCCAACTCTCTTCGCCACGGGCAATCCAATCCCTCCTCATTTCCCACTGGAGGACTGTCTGACGGCTCTTTGCTTCACCCTGTGAATGGAGGTCCAACCGGTGCCGGCCCAGCGCCGACCCCCTCCACCTGGCTGATTTTGTTCTCACATCGAACAAACTCTCCTGTTGCTCCCCCCCTACCCTGCCCACAACAACTTCCCTTTGAAGGAGACGCAACACCTGCCCTTTGACCTCCTGCCTCCCAGCGCTCCAAACATTCCTTCCTGGTGAAACCATGAGTGACTCCTTTCACTGGAGCGCTCACTGCTCCATGTACATCTCCTTTACAACAGGGAAACCAAACACAGATTGGGAGACCTCTTTGTGGAACACCCCCATTCAGTCCGCAAGCGCGATCCCGAGTTTCCTGTCGCCTCTTCATGTTAATTCTAAGCCCCATTCCCACTCTGACCTCTCTGTCCTCGACCTGCTACACACATCAGACATAGCTGGAGGAGCAAAACCTTCGATGTGTTTTACAACCTTTGAAACCCAACATTCAGTTCAACAATTTCACATCAAAACCTCCGCTCCCTTTTTCTCATACCAAAACTGTGGGTAGGAATTCTGTTGCTGTAATTTCTATCTCCCCTAACACCCCCAACCCTCTTTATCGTTCATTAATATCTCCGTATGCCTTGCACCAAACTCTCTTTGTCATCATCGCCCCAACCTCCACCCAATCAGACACATCTCCCCCAACCTCCAACCAATCAGACACATCTCCCCCAACCTCTACCCAATCAGACACATCTCCCCCAACCTCCAACCAATCAGACACATCTCCCCCAACTCCACCCAATCAGACACATCACCCCCCAACCTCTACCCAATCAGACACATCACCCCCCAACCTCTACCCAATCAGACACATCTCCCCCAACCTCCACCCAGACACATCTCCCCCAACCTCTATCCAATCAGACACATCTCCCCAACCTCTACCCAATCAGACACATCTCCCCCAACATCCAACCAATCAGACACATCTCCCCCAACTCCACCCAATCAGACACATCACCCCCCAACCTCTACCCAATCAGCCACATCTCCCCCAACCTCCACCCAATCAGACACATCTCCCCCAACCTCCAACCAATCAGACACATCTCCCCCCAACCTCTACCCAATCAGACACATCTCCCCCAACCTCTACCCAATCAGACACATCTCCCCAACTTCCACCCAATCAGACACATCTCCGCCAACCTCTACCCAATCAGACACATCTCCCCCAACTCCACCCAATCAGACACATAACCCCCCCAACCTCTACCCAATCAGACACATCTCCCCAACCTCCAACCAATCAGACACATCTCCCCTGACCTCTACCCAATCAGAGACATCTCCCCCAACTTCCACCCAATCAGACACATCTCCCCAACCTCCACCCAATCAGACACATCTCCCCCAACCTCCACCCAATCAGACACATCTCCGCCAACCTCTACCCAATCAGACACATCTCCCCCAACCTCCACCCAATCAGACACATCTCCCCCAACCTCCACCCAATCAGACACATCTCCCCCAACCTCCACCCAATCAGACACATCTCCCCCAACCTCCACCCAATCAGACACATCTCCCCCAACCTCCACCCAATCAGAGACATCTCCCCCAACCTCCACCCAATCAGACACATCTCCCCCAACCTCCACCCAATCAGACACATCTCCCCCAACCTCTACCCAATCAGACACATCTCCCCCAACTTCCACCCAATCAGACACATCAACCCCCAACCTCTATCCAATCAGACACATCTCCCCCCAACCTCCACCCAATCAGACACATCTCCCCCAACTCCACCCAATCAGACACATCTCCCCCAACCTCTACCCAATCAGACACATCTCCCCCAACTCCACCCAATCAGACACATCAACCCCCAACCTCTATCCAATCAGACACATCTCCCCCCAACCTCCACCCAATCAGACACATCTCCCCCAACTCCACCCAATCAGACACATCTCCCCCAACCTCCACCCAATCAGACACATCAACACCCAACCTCTATCCAATCAGACACATCTCCCCCAACCTCCACCCAATCAGACACATCTCCCCCCAACCTCCACCCAATCAGACACATCGCCCCCAATCTCCACCGAATCAGACACATCTCCCCAACCTCTACCCAAACAGACACATCTCCCCCCAACCTCTACCCAAACAGACACATCGCCCCCAACCTCCAAACGCAGACAACAGGAGAGCTGCAGGAATTTCACAAACTGGGTCCCATCCTGAATATTAGCGAAACTCCCATTCGTCAATAATTCAAAATCCAAACCCAGGACTTCACACCCGGAATCGAACCCGGGCCTCGGGTGCAGTGAGGCAGCAGTGCTACCCGCTGTGCCACCCAGGAATTTGTCACCATCTCCATCAGAACTACCGTCCGGGAATAGGGTTCAACACAAGTGGGTTTGTGACTCAAAGTGATCAGTGACTTAAACTCGACTATTGTACCGACATCAACACAGACTGAGAACCGGGTGACCACCTTGTTAATATTTAATGTTTCTGACAGGGTTATATACATCTGTCTGTATCCAATCCCACACACCGAGACAGGTAAATCTGTCTGTATCCAATCCCACACACCGAGACAGGTAAATCTGTCTGTATCCAATCACACACACCGAGACAGGTAAATCCCTGGAACAGGTGCGAAGCCCTCATCTCGACGTTCACACGCACAGCTCGAGACACGCATTGTAGGAGGGGCTGGTTTAGGGACTGGTTTAGCACACTGGGCTAAATCGCTGGCTTTTAAAGCAGACCAAGGCAGGCCAGCAGCATGGTTCAATTCCCGTACCAGCCTCCCCGAACAGGCGCCGGAATGTGGCGACTAGGGGCTTTTCGCAGTAACTTCATTTGAAGCCGACTTGTGACAATAAGCGATTTTCATTTTTTCATTTCAGGAAGGTCCAGAGGACCATAAGATGTCGGAGCAGAATTGGGCCATTTGGCCCATCGAGTCTTCACCGCCATTCGATCGTGCCTGATCTGTACCTCATCCCAATATTCCCGCCTTCTCCACACATCCCCTGATCCCCTTTTTAATCAAGAACACCAGATTGGTGCTCCTTGAGGTACCGTCACCTGCAGGGCTAAAGACCATGAGCTGGATGGTGGAATTAGACTCAGGACTGAGGGAGTGCTGCACTGTCAGAGGGTCAGTACTGAGGGAGTACCGCACTGTCAGAGGGTCAGTACTGAGGGAGTGCTGCACTGTCAGAGGGTCAGTACTGAGGGAGTGCTGCACTGTCAGAGGGTCAGTACTGAGTGCCGCACTGTCAGAGGGTCAGTACTGAGGGTGTGCTGCACTGTCAGAGGGTCAGTACTGAGGGAGTGCTGCACTGTCAGAGGGTCAGTACTGAGTGCCGCACTGTCAGAGGGTCAGTACTGAGGGAGTGCTGCACTGTCAGAGGGTCAGTACTGAGGGAGTGCCGCACTGTCAGTGGGTCAGTACTGAGGGAGTACCGCACTGTCAGAGGGTCAGTACTGAGGGAGTGCCGCGCTGTCAGAGGGTCAGTACTGAGGGAGTGCTGCACTGTCAGAGGGTCAGTACTGAGGGAGTGCCGCACTGTCAGAGGGTCAGTACTGAGGGAGTGCTGCACTGTCAGAGGGTCAGTACTGAGTGCCGCACTGTCAGAGGGTCAGTACTGAGGGAGTGCTGCACTGTCAGAGGGTCAGTACTGAGGGAGTGCCGCACTGTCAGTGGGTCAGTACTGAGGGAGTGCCGCACTGTCAGAGGGTCAGTACTGAGGGAGTGCCGCACTGTCAGAGGGTCAGTACTGAGGGAGTGCCGCACTGTCAGAGGGTCAGTAATGAGGGAGTGCCGCACTGTCAGAGGGTCAGTACTGAGGGAGGGCCGCACTGTCAGAGGGTCAGTACTGAGGGAGTGCCGCACTGTCAGAGGGTCAGTACTGAGGGAGTGCCGCACTGTCAGAGGGTCAGTACTGAGGGAGTGCCGCACTGTCAGAGGGTCAGTACTGAGGGAGTGCCGCACTGTCAGAGGGTCAGTACTGAGGGAGTGCCGCACTGTCAGAGGGTCAGTACTGAGGGAGTGCTGCACTGTCAGAGGAACTATTTGACAAATGAGTTATTAAGCTGAGGCTTTGACCTCTCTCTGAGGTGAACATAGGAAATCCCAAGGCTACTGATTAAAATAATTGCCGGGAGCTGTCACTGACATCCTGTCTGACATTTATCTGCCAATGAATATCAGGAACACGGGCTATCTGGCCAGCGCTGTCTGTGGGATCCTGCTGTGCTGCAGTTTCTACATTACCATGGTGACTATATTTTTTAAATATTTCATTCACCTTTCAGGACATTTGGGACATCTTGAATTGTGGGTGCTGGGGCAACAGCCCATGTCAGACAGACACCGAGATCACACAGGGGAACATAGACCATAGAACATTCCAGCGCAGTACAGGCCCTTCGGCCCTCGATGTTGCGCCGACCTGTGAAACCACTCTAAAGCCCATCTACACTATTCCCTTATCGTCCATATGTCTATCCAGTGACCATTTGAATGCCCCTAGTGTTGGCGAGTCCACGACTGTTGTCCACTACGACACATTAGGCTGCTTGTTTCCACAGTTGAGCTGAGAGCGGGATGCGAGTGAGCAGGGCTCGGCTGATCCTCTGTGAGTGCGGCACAGTGGTTTTACTGAGTGCTGTGAAACGCCATTGACTCCCAGTTCGATCCCGGCAGCTGCCACTGTACTGAATGCATTAGCCAGCAGAGGGCAGCAGAGGCTCAACATTTCAAACTTGGCTGGGGCTGGATTCTCCCAAAATGGGCCATGTCCCCACGCGGGGATAGAAACGCTGGTGTTTCACTCCGCAGATTCCTGAAGAATGTTTGAGTCGATTCAATGCCCCGCAGGGGGCTGGCAGGGACCCAGTTTTAGCTGCGGATACGGGACCCGCACTTTCCCCAAATTCGGCAGCACGGTGGCGCAGTGGTTAGCACTGCTGCCTCACGGCGCCGAGGCCCCAGGTTCGATCCCGGCCCCGGGTCACTGTCCATGTGGAGTTTGCACATTCTCCCCGTGTTTGCGTGGGTTTCGCCCCCACAACCCAAAGATGTGCAGGGTGGGTGGATTGGCCACGCTAAATTGTCCCTTCATTGGAAAAAATGAATTGGGTACTCTAAATTTATTTTAAAACTTTCCCTAAATTCACCCAATTCTGGAGAGGGAGAGTAAAACAGATCTAGCATCTTAACGTCAGGAGATCCCAAAACACTTCAGGGCCAATGAAATACTTTTCAAACTGTAGCCCCTGCTGAATTGTTGGGAATGGGCCGGTTCGTGCACAGCAGGATCCCATAAGCTGCCATGTGATAATGATCCAGGATAAATATTGGGCAGGACATTGAGGACTCCTCCTCTGCTCTTCTTCAAATCAGTGGCCATGGGATCTTTCACAGCGCATGTGACAGTGCAGCTCCCCCTCAGCACTGCATCCCAGACTCCGCCTGGATTTTGCGCTCACCGCGTTTTCCATTGGAGGCAGGAGTGAGCATGACTGTGAGAGAAGAAGAGTAGATGGAGAGAGGTGGCGAAGGAGTGTGCGAGAGAGAGAGGGAGAAAGAGAGAGGAGGGGATTAGATACGAAGGGGTGAACAGGGGACTAGAATAATCATGTTTGAACATCTTTTAAGGCACCATCCAGGCTGATAGTTTCAAAGAAACCTGTCAATGGAACAGGAACCATTTGTTTCTCCTCTCTCACAAGCTCGACCCCCAGTCTCTGTGACTGATACAAGAGTCCTTACTGAATTCCTTCGATCCCATTTCTTTTATGATATTTCATTATTTCGGCCCATGGACCCATAAGCGAAATGTGCCCGGCTCATCCTTTGCTGTGAAGCTGAAACGACGCTGAGTTTGCAGAGAAGGTAGACAACCTTGTCAGAGAAAACCATCTCAAGCCGAGAAGGAAGAAGTATCAAAACGAAAGCCTGAACTTCAGAAAGACATTGACTGGAAGTCACTCCAGTGCATCAAAGGTCTTTGTCCTTTTTAAAAATTAATATTTTCTTTCCCTCTGAACCACACTTTTCCCTCTGTGTTTATGTGTGTAGAGACTGGGGTTAGTTAGGAAGGGGGGGCGGGGGGGGGGGTATTAGATAGTCAGTTACATTTTCTGTCTGTTTAATTATAATACCATACATAATAAAAGGTTACTTTTGTTAAAGTTACAAACCTGGTGACTAGTGTATTGGGCTCAGCCAAAGCCATGGGTATTAATATCAAATCTAATTTCACCTGTGTTGCGACTCTAGGTCAAGAGGGGCTGGAATTGACCGTGACCTAGCCCAGGGTGTTGTTACATAGTTTGGGGGGTAGGGAGGTTCCGCGATCTTTGGAATGGTAAACAGTAATGATTTGGGCTACGGTATATATTAAAGCGGTACCAGGTTTGTAATAACATCACAGGATGGATCTGGAAGCTGTTCAGGCTTCAGGTGGAGGACCTGCCTTTGATTAATTTACAAGGGCTTTGAAAAGAAAAGTTAATTGAATTGACAAGTGGATCAAATGTAGAGTCGCTGGCTAATGCTAAGCAGAGAGGTATACGATGTGTTAGTTGAGCCCTTGGGCCTGTTACTCCTGTGTTACTTTGAGCAATTAGTCCAGGTAGTGTAGCACTTCCTGGCGGGGAAACCAATCTGGAGAGAATTCAATTGCAGTGTGAGTGTGGGCGGGAGTTAAACAAATGGAGATGCTGGAAAAAGATGAAGAGCTTTTCAGAAGGAAATTGAAATGAGGAAACCAGGGGCAAGATTCTCTGACCCCCCGCCGGGTCGGAGAATCACTGGGGGCTGGCGTGAATCCCGCCCCCGCTGGTTGCCGAATTCTCCGGCACCGGAGATTCGACGGGGGTGGGAATCGCGCCGCGCCGCTTGGCGCCACCCCCCCCCCCCCCCCCCCCGCGATTCTCCGGCCCAAATGGGCCGAAGTCCCGCTGCTAGAATGCCTGTCCCGCCTGCGTGAATTGAATCACCTACCTTACCGGCGGGACAAGGCGGCGTGGGCGGGCTCCGGGGTCCTGGGGTGGGTGCGGGGCGACCTGGCCCCGGGGGGTGCCCCCACGGTGGCCTGGCCCGCGATCAGGGCCCACCGATCCGCGGGCGGGCCTGTGCCATGGGGGCACTCTTTCCCTTCCGCCTCCGCCACGGTCTCCACCATGGCGGAGGCGGAAGAGACTCCCTCCACTGCGCATGCGCGGGGATGCCATGAGCGGCCGCTAACGCTCCCGCGCATGCGCCGCCCGGAGATGTCATTTCCACGCCAGCTGGCGGGGCACCAAAGGCCTTTTCCGACAGCTAGCGGGGCGGAAATTCGTCCGCCGCCGACCTAGCCCCTCAAGGTTGGGGCTCGGCCACCCAAAGATGTATGAGTACTGGGAGCTGAAACTACCCACGAGATTCTGAGAGAGCTCATTCGCTTGGAAGAGTTTAAGAATTCACTATCGTCTGGGTTAACTTTCCATGTTGAAAATGAGGGGATGGAAAGAGGAAGAGTGAAGAAAGGCAGGTAGCCAAGGTAAGGAATGGAGAGCTGGTGATACGACACCCTGGGCTAGTGTGTGGCCAATTCGCTTTTCTATTAATACCCGTGCCTTTGATTGAGTTAAATTGACTACATACACCGGGTTTGTAAAATTGAAACACAAATAACCTTTTATTATTTACAGTAATTATAATTATAAATAGGCAAAAAATTACAACTGACTATCCACTATCTGATTCCTCTATACAAACACCCCTCCACCCTTTCAAACTCACCCCATCCTCTACACGCACACACAACTACACAGAAAGAAAGGGCAGTGGAAAGAGAAGACAAATAATAATGAAGTAAATCTTTGATTCAGATGGGTGACTTCCAGTTAGTTTCTTTCTCAAGTTTAGGCCTTCAGTTTGTAATGAATGATCTTCACTCCATCCTCACATGCAGCCGGACAGCAGCAGCACAGAGAGGGTGAAACACAGCTCCCCTTCCTTCGAGAGTTTAGAGACACCTGGCAGGTTCGCTTCAATAAAACCACCTGGCAGGGACCGATCGCTGACTTTTGTCAGGCAGAACACTGTTCCTGGCCAATCCATTGGTTGCCAGTTCACCCACTGAACCCGTTCCCTCCAGTCTGCTAAGTGCAGAAAAGTCTTTCTCCTTTCGCTAATGCAAAACTTGACCACAGTACGAAGTCTGACAACACCAGGTTAAAGACCAACAGGTTTGTTTCAAATCACTAGCTTTCGGAGCACTGCTCCTTCCTCAGGTGAGGATTCACCCCAATCCAAAGCCGGCATCTCCACATCACGGCAAAACGTGACAACAGAGTGTTCCTGTCAGCAAGCTGTTTGAAAATTTGAGTCCCTCTATTTCCTCTGCTGCACTTAAAGGTATATTTTGATTATTGATCCACGGACCAAAAATGATAACGATAAAATTAATGAAATAACAGGAAGGACTGGGAATGCTCCGAGATCCCCTCGCAGACCAGGAAGGAAGGCACTGAGGGCGGAGGTGAGACTCAAAGTCTTACCATTGCAGTAAACATTTGTTCGGCCTGATGGAAGTTGCGAGGAGAGCCCCTGGGACATGTTGGGTTCATTAGGAGGAGTCTGAAAAGGGAATGAGGATGGAGAATGCTAGAGGGCAGGCTGTAGCGTTAGCGGTAACTGGGAGATCTGAGGTGGGAGCAGGGGTGGCAAACGAGGTAGATGGGAGATAGGAAGCGTTTGGAATATTGATTTACTATCAGGTGCAGGTTTAGAAGTTACCCGTAGACAAAATAGACTTACTTCTAAGAAATGATTTAGCTGGACTAAAGGTTGTAGCTTCACCCATTATCACAGAGACTCTGGGGGAAGATAAGGAGTCAGAACAGTTACAGGAACAGTTTGAAGATAATTTTCCATCATGTGTGGTGATCAGGGCACTGACTAAACAAAGGTCACCACCAGAGGTCTCACCACCATAAGGTGACAGAACAGACAAAACTATCCGATAGATCATTTTGTTTTATTATTCATTTACGAGAGGTGGGCGTCGCTGGCACGACCAGTATTTATTGCCCATCCCTAGTTGCCCTTCAGAAGGTGGGGGTGAGCTGCCTTCTTGAACCCCTGCAGTCCCTGAGGTGTAGGTACCCCACTATGATGTTGGGGATGGAGTTCTGGGATTTTGCCCCAGCAACAGTGAAGGAACGGCCGATATATTTCCCAGTCGGGATGGTGAGTGACTCGGAGGGGAACCTCCAGGTGGTGGGGTTCCCAGGTATCTGCTGCCCTTGTCCTTCTAGATGGTAGAGGTCGTGGGTTTGGAAGGTGCTGTCTGAGGAACCTTGGTGAGTTCCTGCAGTGCATCTTGTAGATGGTACACACGGCTGCCACTGTTTGTCAGTGGTGGAGGGTTTGACTGTTTGTGGAAGGGGGAGTACTTCCGAGAAAGTGTTTTGTAGAATCTCACTAATTGAGGCCCATGAGGCAGGCCCAGAGATACATAGATTAGTACAGTCGCCTCTCACAGAGGTTGATGCTGAGAGGATTCCAGAGTTCTTTTACTTTCAGGACGGAGCATTGATGATGAAGTGGAGACAACCTCATCGACCTGCGGACGAGGAATGGACAGTTCTTCATCAGATAATGGTACCGCCCAAATATCGTAGAGAAATACTCCAGGTGAAAACCAGGAATAGTGCCTATTGCCATGAATGGCTAAGAGACTGGAACAGGGGTGGATTGTTTACTATTTGCCACCAGAGGTTGGCTGAAGGAATCTGCTGGGTTTGGTCATTTGAATTAGTTTACGGCCATGAATACGGGGCCCATTAATGTTGATGAAAGGGAAGTTTCTAAAACTGAAAGACAAATCCTCACTGTTGGATTACGTGACCACACGTTTCTGGACTCAGGCTCGGAGACGGCAGGACTGGATTACAGGCCCGTCCAGGCTCCAAAACACCCAGTGCACACCCAGGGAGCTGGGCAACACGGTAGCACAATAGGGCAGCACTGTGGCTTCACAGCGACAGGGTCCCAGGGTCGATTCCCCGCTGGGTCACTGTCTGTGTGGAGTCTGCACGTTCTCCCGTGTCTGCGTGGGTTTCCTCCGGGTGCTCCGCTTTCCTCCCACAAGTCCGAAAGACATGCCTGTTAGGTGAATTGGACATTCTGAATTCCCCCTCAGTGTACCCGAACAGGCTCCGGAGTGTGGAGACTAGGGGATTTTCACAGTAGCTTCACTGCAGTGTTAATGTAAGCTACTTGTGACAATAAAGATGATTATTATTATTTGGTTTTGCCGCACTGAGGCGCCCAGAGCAATGGGCATTTCTGTGCTGATGGCCCACAAACTGGCTGCCAGGTCTGGGCAATGTACTGACCTGATCTCCGTCCCTCGCTGTCCTTCCCTCGCTCTCTCTCCTCGCTGTCCTTCCCTCGCTGTCCTTCCCTCGCTGTCCTTCCCTCGCTGTCCTTCCCTTGCTGACCCTCCCTCACTCCCTCTCCCTCCCTCACTGTCCTTCCCTCGCTCCCTCTCCCTCGCTCCCTCTCCCTTTCTCTCCCTCTCCCTCGCTCTCTTTCCCTCCCTCGCTGCCCTTCCCTCGCTCTTTCTCCCTCGCAGTCCTTCCCTTGCAGTCCTTCCCTCGCTATCTCTCCCTCGCTCTCTCTCCCTCGCTGTCCTTCCCTCGCTCCCTCTCCCTCGCTCCCTCTCCCTCGCGCCCTTTCCCTCCCTCGCTGTCCTCCCCTCAGTCTCTCTCCCTCGCTCTCTCCCCTCGCTGTCCTTCCCTTGCTCTCTCTCCTTCGCTGTCCTTCCTTCGCTCTCTCTCCCTCGCTCTCTCCCTCGCTATCCTTCCCTTGCTGTCCTTCCCTCGCTCTCTCTCCTTCGCTGTCCTTCCCTCGCTATCTGTCCCGTGCTCTCCCTCCCTCGCTCTCCCTCCCTCACTCTCCCTCCCTCATTCTCCCTTCCTCACTCCGCCTCCCAGACTCTCCCTCCCTCGCCCTCCCTCACCCACCCTCCCTCGCTCTCCCTCCCTCACTCTCCCTCCCTCCCTCCCTCACTCTCCCCCCTCACTCTCCCTCCCTCCCTCACTCGCCCTCCACTCACTCTCCCTCCCTCACCCTCCCTCCCTCACTCTCCCTCCCTCACTCTCCCTCCCTCACTCTCACTCCCTAACTCTCCCTCCCTCCCTCACCCTCCCTCTCCCTCCCCCTCCCTCCCTCACCCACCCTCCCTCGCTCTCCCTCCCTCGCTCTCCCTCCCTCACCCTCCCTCCCTCACTCTCCCTCCTCACTCTCCCTGCCCCACTCCCCTCCCTCCCTCTCCCTCCCTCCCTCACCCTCCCTCTCCCTCCCTCACTCTCCCTCACTCACTCTCCCTCCCTCACTCTCCCTGCCCCCCTCACCCTCCCTCTCCCTCCCTCTCCCTCCCTCCCTCACCCTCCCTCCCTCTCCCTCCCTCCCTCCCTCCCTCCCTCTCCCTCCCTCACTCTCCCTCCCTCACTCTGCCTCCCTCACTCTCCCTCCCTCCCTCTCCCTCACTCTGCCTCCCTCACTCTCCCTCCCTCCCTCTCCCTCACCCTCCCTCCCTCTCCCTCCCTCTCCCTCCCTCCCTCACCCTCCCTCCCTCTCCCTCCCTCCCTCCCTCCCTCCCTCTCCCTCCCTCACTCTCCCTCCCTCACTCTGCCTCCCTCACTCTCCCTCCCTCCCTCTCCCTCCCTCACCCTCCCTCCCTCTCCCTCCCTCTCCCTCCTCCCCTCCCTCTCCCTCCCTCTCCCTCCCTCTCCCTCTCCCTCCCTCACTATCTCGGCCCTGCATGTCCCCATCATCAGGTTTCCCTGAACATTCTCCCAGACCCCGAGCACTTGAAACGGTTTCAGCCAAACTGCTTTTGGACCTGGCCCCGCTCGGCTGCCATTAACATTCCCTCTGATGCTCCAATCAGTTCTATTTATTTTCCTCCTGGCTGTGATTGTGAACAGATCTGTGTCTGTGTAACGGAGAGAGGAATCTGTCATGATATTCAAACACACACATCATGATGGACACACCAACAGACAAATCAGAGCACACAACACCACAACCAATCACACACAAAGACAGGAACCATATAAAAGCACGAATACGACACCTGGTGAACAGTAGGTCTGGGGACAAGGACACGGACACGACCTGTTTCAACATCACAAACAGGGAATCCCCACGTGCAGAGTATCAAGACAAAACTGTACATAGAAAGTTTAAATAAAATAGCGTTGTACCATATACAACTGTGTTGGCTCATCTGTGTGTCAGAACACCCAACACCACAGAATCCACATGGATGAGAAATTACAGCAACATCAGAAAGACCAATGTGGTTTCTGGATAGAAACTTCACTTTCTGTGAGAGGAAATTAAAAACAGCAAAGGGGGGAGGATCGGGAGAATTTAAATATTATTTTTGTTGTTAAACAGCGAATCTGTGGATAACCACTTTCTCAATACGGCAAACAGACTGTGGGGGGCCACAGGGCAGGCGGGGAATTGACCGGCACCCCTGCAGGAAGGTGCAGCTGGGTCAGTGGCAGGGAGCTCAGGTGTGATGCCCCCATGGTTGAACAACCTGGTGAACTCAGTGCCGAGATTCAGAGATGGACAATTGGTGCTGGGGTGAGGTCACTGATTACAGTCACAGACCAGGGGACCCAATCAGAATCAGGGTAGGGTGGAGAGCGAGAGGTGAGAGGTTATCTCTGTGGATGGAATGGCTTGCGTCCACTAGGAGCCCTGGCACTGAACCCTGACACTGCTGGAAAATCCACAGCCGGGTCCAGAACACAGGGTCACGGTCGTCGGGTACGGGCTCTGCCATTTTGTCCGAGGTGAGGAGGAACAACTTCATCGAGCTGGTTGTCAACCTCTGGGCTTGGGTTGTGTGAGTGGAGTTGGGGCAGCAGTTAGGCCACGATCATATTGACTGATGGGGCAGGTTTGAGGGGCTGAATGGCCTCCTCCTGCTCCTGCGGCAGCACGGTAGCACAGTGGTTAGCGCTGTTCCTTCACAGCTCCAGGGCCCCGGTCAGCACGTTCTCCCCGTGTCTGCGTGGGTTTCCTCGGGGGCTCAGGTTTCCTCCCACAAGTCCCGAAAGACGAACTTGTTGGATGAATTGGACATTCTGAATTCTCCCTCCGTGTACCTGAACAGGCGCCGGAGTGTGGCGACTAGGGGATTTTCACAGTAACTTCATTGCAGTTTTAATGTAAGCCTACTTGTGACACTAATAAAGTACTGAGGGAGTGCCGCACTGTCAGAGGGTCAGTACTGAGGGAGTGCCGCACTGTCAGAGGGTCAGTACTGAGGGAGTGCCACACTGTCAGAGGGTCAGTACTGAGAAAGTGCCGCACTGTCAGAGGGTCAGTACTGAGGGAGTGCCACACTGTCAGAGGGTCAGTACTGAGGGAGTGCCGCACTGTCAGAGGGACAGTACTGAGGGAGTGCCACACTGTCAGAGGGTCAGTACTGAGGGAGTGCTGCACTGTCAGAGGGTCAGTACTGAGGGAGTGCCGCACTGTCAGAGGGTCAGTACTGAGGGAGTGCCACACTGTCAGAGGGTCAGTACTGAGGGAGTGCTGCACTGTCAGAGGGTCAGTACTGAGGGAGTGCTGCACTGTCAGAGGGTTAGTACTGAGGGAGTACCGCACTGTCAGAGGGTCAGTACTGAGGGTGTGCCGCACTGTCAGAGGGTCAGCACTGAGGGAGTGCCGCACTGTCAGAGGGTCAGCACTGAGGGAGTGCCGCACTGTCAGAGGGTCAGTACTGAGGGAGTGCCGCACTGTCAGAGGGTCAGTACTGAGGGAGTGCCGCACTGTCAGAGGGTCAGTACTGAGGGAGCGCCGCACTGACAGAGTCAGGACTGAGGGAGTGCCGCACTGTCAGAGGGTCAGTACTGAGGGAGCACTGCACTGTCAGAGGGTCAGTACTGAGGGAGTGCCGCACTGTCCAAGGGTCAGTGCTGAGGGAGTGCTGCACTGTCAGAGGGTCAGTACTGAGGGAGTGCCGCACTGTCAGAGGTTCAGTACTTAGGGAGTGCCGCATTGTCAGAGAGTCAGTACTGAGGGAGTGCCGCACTGTCAGAGGGTCAGTACTGATGGTGTGCCGCACTGTCAGAGGGTCAGTACTGAGGGAGGGCCGCACTGTCAGAGGGTCAGCACTGAGGGAGTGCCGCACTGTCAGAGGGTCAGTACTGAGGGAGTGCCGCACTGTCAGAGGGTCAGTACTGAGGGAGTGCTGCATTGTCAGAGGGTCAGTACTGAGGGAGTGCCGCACTGTCAGAGGGTCAGTACTGAGGGAGTGACGCACTGTCAGAGGGTCAGTACTGAGGGAGCGCCGCACTGTCAGAGGGTCTGTACTGAGGGAGTGCCGCACTGTCAGAGGGTCAGTACTGAGGGAGTGCTGCACTGTCAGAGGGTCAGTAATGAGGGAGTGCCGCACTGTCAGAGGGTCAGTACTGAGGGAGTGCCGCACTGTCAGAGGGTCAGTACTGAGGGAGCGCCGCACTGTCAGAGGGTCAGTACTGAGGGAGTGCCGCACTGTCAGAGGGTCAGTACTGAGGGAGTGCTGCACTGTCAGAGGGTCAGTACTGAGGGAGTGCCACACTGTCAGAGAGTCAGTACTGAGGGAGTGCCGCACTGTCAGAGGGTCAGTACTGAGGGAGCGCCGCACTGTCAGAGGGTCTGTACTGAGGGAGTGCCGCACTGTCAGAGGGTCAGTACTGAGGGAGTGCTGCACTGTCAGAGGGTCAGTAATGAGGGAGTGCCGCACTGTCAGAGGGTCAGTACTGAGGGAGTGCCGCACTGTCAGAGGGTCAGTACTGAGGGAGCGCCGCACTGTCAGAGGGTCAGTACTGAGGGTGTGCCGCACTGTCAGAGGGTCAGTACTGAGGGAGTGCTGCACTGTCAGAGGGTCAGTACTGAGGGAGTGCCACACTGTCAGAGAGTCAGTACTGAGGGAGTGCCACACTGTCTGTGGGACAGTACTGAGAGTGCGCCGCACTGTCAGAGTGGCTGTACTGAGGGAGTGCTGCACTGTCAGAGGGTCAGTACTGAGGGAGTGCTGCACTGTCAGAGGGTCAGTACTGAGGGAGTGATGCACTGTCAGAGGGTCAGTACTGAGGGAGTGCCGCACTGTCAGAGGGTCAGTACTGAGGGAGTGCTGCACTGTCAGAGGGTCAGTACTGAGGGAGTGCCGCACTATCAGAGGGTCAGTACTGTGGGAGTGCTGCACTGTCAGAGGGTCAGGACTGAGGGAGTGCCGCACTGTCAGAGGGTCAGTACTGAGGGAGCACTGCACTGTCAGAGGGTCAATACTGAGGGAGTGCCGCACTGTCAGAGTGTCAGGACTGAGGGAGCGCCGCACTGTCAGAGAGTCAGGACTGAGGGAGTGCCGCACTGTCAGAGGGTTAGTACTGAGGGAGCACTGCACTGTCAGAGGGTCAGTACTGAGGGAGTGCCGCACTGTCCAAGGGTCTGTACTGAGGGAGTGCCGCACTGTCAGAGGGTCAGTACTGAGGGAGTGCTGCACTGTCAGAGGGTCAGTAATGAGGGAGTGCCGCACTGTCAGAGGGTCAGTACTGAGGGAGTGCCGCACTGTCAGAGGGTCAGTACTGAGGGAGCGCCGCACTGTCAGAGGGTCAGTACTGAGGGAGCGCCGCACTGTCAGAGGGTCAGTACTGAGGGAGTGCTGCACTGTCAGAGGGTCAGTACTGAGGGAGTGCCACACTGTCAGAGAGTCAGTACTGAGGGAGTGCCGCACTGTCAGAGGGTCAGTACTGAGGGAGCGCCGCACTGTCAGAGGGTCAGTACTGAGGGAGTGCTGCACTGTCAGAGGGTCAGTACTGAGGGAGTGCTGCACTGTCAGAGGGTCAGTACTGAGGGAGTGCCGCACTGTCAGAGGGTCAGTACTGAGGGAGTGCCGCACTGTCTGAGGGACAGTACTGAGAGGGTGCCGCACTGTCAGAGTGTCTGTACTGAGGGAGTGCTGCACTGTCAGAGGGTCAGTACTGAGGGAGTGCTGCACTGTCAGAGGGTCAGTACTGAGGGAGCGCCGCACTGTCAGAGGGTCAGTACTGAGGGTGTGCCGCACTGTCAGAGGGTCAGTACTGAGGGAGTGCTGCACTGTCAGAGGGTCAGTACTGAGGGAGTGCCACACTGTCAGAGAGTCAGTACTGAGGGAGTGCCACACTGTCTGTGGGACAGTACTGAGCGTGCGCCGCACTGTCAGAGTGGCTGTACTGAGGGAGTGCTGCACTGTCAGAGGGTCAGTACTGAGGGAGTGCTGCACTGTCAGAGGGTCAGTACTGAGGGAGTGCTGCACTGTCAGAGGGTCAGTACTGAGGGAGTGCCGCACTGTCAGAGGGTCAGTACTGAGGGAGTGCTGCACTGTCAGAGGGTCAGTACTGAGGGAGTGCCGCACTGTCAGAGGGTCAGTACTGTGGGAGTGCTGCACTGTCAGAGGGTCAGGACTGAGGGAGTGCCGCACTGTCAGAGGGTCAGTACTGAGGGAGCACTGCACTGTCAGAGGGTCAATACTGAGGGAGTGCCGCACTGTCAGAGGGTCAGTACTGAGGGAGCGCCGCACTGTCAGAGAGTCAGGACTGAGGGAGTGCCGCACTGTCAGAGGGTTAGTACTGAGGGAGCACTGCACTGTCAGAGGGTCAGTACTGAGGGAGTGCCGCACTGTCCAAGGGTCAGTACTGAGGGAGTGCTGCACTGTCAGAGGGCCAGTAATGAGGGAGTGTTGCACTGTCAGAGAGTCAGTACTGAGGGAGCGCTGCACTGTCAGAAGGTCAGTACTGAGGGAGTGCCGCACTGTCAGAGAGTCAGAACTGAGGGAGTGCTGCACTGTCAGAGGGTCAGTACTGAGGGAGTGCCGCACTGTCAGAAGTTCAGTACTTAGGGAGTGCCGCATTGTCAGAGAGTCAGTACTGAGGGAGTGCCGCACTGTCAGAGGGTCAGTACTGAGGGTGTGCCGCACTGTCAGAGGGTCAGTACTGAGGGAGCGCCGCACTGTCAGAGGGTCAGCACTGAGGGAGTGCCGCACTGTCACAGGGTCAGTACTGAGGGAGTGCCGCACTGTCAGAGGGTCAGTACTGAGGGAGCGCCGCACTGTCAGAGGGTCAGTACTGAGGGGGTGCCGCACTGTCAGAGGGTCAGTACTGAGGGAGCACTGCACTGTCAGAGGGTCAGTACTGAGGGAGTGCTGCACTGTCAGAGGGTCAGTACTGAGGGAGTGCCGCACTGTCAGAGGGTCAGTACTGAGGGAGTGCCGCACTGTCAGAGGGTCAGTACTGAGGGAGCGCCGCACTGTCAGAGGGTCAGTACTGAGGGAGTGCCGCACTGTCAGAGGGTCAGTACTGAGGGAGTGCCGCACTGTCAGAGGGTCAGTACTGAGGGAGTGCCGCACTGTCAGAGGGTCAGTACTGAGCGAGTGCCGCACTGTCAGAGGGTCAGTCTGAGGGAGTGCCGCACTGTCAGAGGGTCAGTACTGAGGGAGTGCCGCACTGTCAGAGGGTCAGTACTGAGGGAGTGCCGCACTGTCAGAGGGTCAGTACTGAGGGAGTGCCACACTGTCAGAGGGTCAGTACTGAGGGAGTGGCGCACTGTCAGAGGGTCAGTACTGAGGGAGTGCCGCACTGTCAGAGGGTCAGTACTGAGGGAGCGCCGCACTGTCAGAGGGTCAGGACTGAGGGAGTGCCGCACTGTCAGAGGGTCAGTACTGAGGGAGTGCTGCACTGTCAGAGGGTCAGTACTGAGGGAGTGCTGCACTGTCAGAGGGTCAGTACTGAGGGAGTGCCGCACTGTCAGAGGGTCAGTACTGAGGGAGTGCCGCACTGTCTGAGGGACAGTACTGAGAGGGTGCCGCACTGTCAGAGTGTCTGTACTGAGGGAGTGCTGCACTGTCAGAGGGTCAGTACTGAGGGAGTGCTGCACTGTCAGAGGGTCAGTACTGAGGGAGTGCCGCACTGTCAGTGGGTCAGTACTGAGGGAGTGCTGCACTGTCAGAGGGTCAGTACTGAGGGAGTGCCACACTGTCAGAGAGTCAGTACTGAGGGAGTGCTGCACTATCAGAGGGTCAGTACTGAGGGAGTGCCGCACTGTCAGAGGGTCAGTACTGAGGGAGTGCCGCACTGTCAGAGGGTCAGTACTGAGGGAGCGCCGCACTGTCAGAGTCAGGACTGAGGGAGTGCCGCACTGTCAGAGGGTCAGTACTGAGGGAGCACTGCACTGTCAGAGGGTCAGTACTGAGGGAGTGCCGCACTGTCCAAGGGTCAGTGCTGAGGGAGTGCTGCACTGTCAGAGGTTCAGTACTTAGGGAGTGCCGCATTGTTAGAGAGTCAGTACTGAGGGAGTGCCGCACTGTCAGAGGGTCAGTACTGAGGGTGTGCCGCACTGTCAGAGGGTCAGTACTGAGGGAGTGCCGCACTGTCAGAGGGTCAGCACTGAGGGAGTGCCGCACTGTCAGAGGGTCAGTACTGAGGGAGTGCCGCACTGTCAGAGGGTCAGTACTGAGGGAGTGCTGCATTGTCAGAGGGTCAGTACTGAGGGAGTGCCGCACTGTCAGAGGGTCAGTACTGAGGGAGTGACGCACTGTCAGAGGGTCAGTACTGAGGGAGCGCCGCACTGTCAGAGGGTCCGTCCTGAGGGAGTGCCGCACTGTCAGAGGGTCAGTAATGAGGGAGTGCCGCACTGTCAGAGGGTCAGTACTGAGGGAGTGCCGCACTGTCAGAGGGTCAGTACTGAGGGAGCGCCGCACTGTCAGAGGGTCAGTACTGAGGGAGTGCCGCACTGTCAGAGGGTCAGTACTGAGGGAGTGCTGCACTGTCAGAGGGTCAGTACTGAGGGAGTGCCACACTGTCAGAGAGTCAGTACTGAGGGAGTGCCGCACTGTCAGAGGGTCAGTACTGAGGGAGCGCCGCACTGTCAGAGGGTCTGTACTGAGGGAGTGCCGCACTGTCAGAGGGTCAGTACTGAGGGAGTGCTGCACTGTCAGAGGGTCAGTAATGAGGGAGTGCCGCACTGTCAGAGGGTCAGTACTGAGGGAGTGCCGCACTGTCAGAGGGTCAGTACTGAGGGAGCGCCGCACTGTCAGGGGGTCAGTACTGAGGGAGTGCCGCACTGTCAGAGGGTCAGTACTGAGGGAGTGCTGCACTGTCAGAGGGTCAGTACTGAGGGAGTGCCACACTGTCAGAGAGTCAGTACTGAGGGAGTGCCACACTGTCTGAGGGACAGTACTGAGAGGGCGCCGCACTGTCAGAGTGGCTGTACTGAGGGAGTGCTGCACTGTCAGTGGGTCAGTACTGAGGGAGTGCTGCACTGTCAGAGGGTCAGTACTGAGGGAGTGCTGCACTGTCAGAGGGTCAGTACTGAGGGAGTGCCGCACTGTCAGAGTGTCAGTACTGAGGGAGCGCTGCACTGTCAGAAGGTCAGTACTGAGGGAGTGCCGCACTGTCAGAGAGTCAGAACTGAGGGAGTGCTGCACTGTCAGAGGGTCAGTACTGAGGGAGTGCCGCACTGTCAGAGGGTCAGTACTGTGGGAGTGCTGCACTGTCAGAGGGTCAGGACTGAGGGAGTGCCGCACTGTCAGAGGGTCAGTACTGAGGGAGCACTGCACTGTCAGAGGGTCAATACTGAGGGAGTGCCGCACTGTCAGAGGGTCAGTACTGAGGGAGCGCCGCACTGTCAGAGAGTCAGGACTGAGGGAGTGCCGCACTGTCCAAGGGTCAGTACTGAGGGAGCGCCGCACTGTCAGAGGGTCAGTACTGAGGGGGTGCCGCACTGTCAGAGTGTCAGTACTGAGGGAGCACTGCACTGTCAGAGGGTCAGTACTGAGGGAGTGCTGCACTGTCAGAGGGTCAGTACTGAGGGAGTGCTGCACTGTCAGAGGGTCAGTACTGAGGGAGTGCCGCACTGTCAGAGGGTCAGTACTGAGGGAGTGCCGCACTGTCAGAGGGTCAGTACTGAGGGAGCGCCGCACTGTCAGAGGGTCAGTACTGAGGGAGTGCCGCACTGTCAGAGGGTCAGTACTGAGGGAGTGCCGCACTGTCAGAGGGTCAGTACTGAGGGAGTGCCGCACTGTCAGAGGGTCAGTACTGAGCGAGTGCCGCACTGTCGGAGGGTCAGTACTGAGGGAGTGCCGCACTGTCAGAGGGTCAGTACTGAGGGAGTGCCGCACTGTCAGAGGGTCAGTACTGAGGGAGTGCCGCACTGTCAGAGGGTCAGTACTGAGGGAGTGCCGCACTGTCAGAGGGTCTGTACTGAGGGAGTGCCGCACTGTCAGAGGGTCAGTACTGAGGGAGTGCCGCATTGTCAGAGGGTCAGTACTGAGGGAGTGCCGCACTGTCAGAGGGTCAGTACTGAGGGAGTGCCGCACTGTCAGAGGGTCAGTACTGAGGGAGCGCCGCACTGTCAGAGTGTCAGGACTGAGGGAGTGCCGCACTGTCAGAGGGTCAGTACTGAGGGAGTGCTGCACTGTCAGAGGGTCAGTACTGAGGGAGTGCTGCACTGTCAGAGGGTCAGTACTGAGGGAGTGCCGCACTGTCAGAGGGTCAGTACGGAGGGAGTGCCGCACTGTCTGAGGGACAGTACTGAGAGGGTGCCGCACTGTCAGAGTGTCTGTACTGAGGGAGTGCTGCACTGTCAGAGGGTCAGTACTGAGGGAGTGCTGCACTGTCAGAGGGTCAGTACTGAGGGAGTGCCGCACTGTCAGTGGGTCAGTACTGAGGGAGTGCTGCACTGTCAGAGGGTCAGTACTGAGGGAGTGCCACACTGTCAGAGAGTCAGTACTGAGGGAGTGCTGCACTATCAGAGGGTCAGTACTGAGGGAGTGCCGCTCTGTCAGAGGGTCAGTACTGAGGGAGTGCTGCACTGTCAGAGGGTCAGGACTGAGGGAGTGCCGCACTGTCAGAGGGTCAGTACTGAGGGAGTGCTGCACTGTCAGAGGGTTAGTACTGAGGGAGTGCCACACTGTCAGAGAGTCAGTACTGAGGGAGTGCCACACTGTCTGAGTGACAGTACTGAGAGGGCGCCGCACTGTCAGAGTGTCTGTACTGAGGGAGTGCTGCACTGTCAGAGGGGCAGTACTGCGGGAGTGCTGCACTGTCAGAGGGTCAGTACTGAGGGAGTGCTGCACTGTCAGAGGGTCAGTACTGAGGGAGTGCTGCACTGTCAGAGGGTCAGTACTGAGGGAGTGCTGCACTGTCAGAGGGTCAGTAATGAGGGAGTGCTGCACTGTCAGAGGGTCAGTGCTGAGGGAGTGCCACACTGTCAGAGAGTCTGTACTGAGGGAGTGCTGCACTGTCAGAGGGTCAGTACTGAGGGAGTGCTGCACTGTCAGAGGGTCAGTACTGAGGGAGTGCTGCACTGTCAGAGGGTCAGTACTGAGGGAGTGCCGCACTGTCAGAGGGTCAGTACTGAGGGAGTGCTGCACTGTCAGAGGGTCAGTACTGAGGGAGTGCTGCACTGTCAGAGGGTCAGTACTGAGGGAGTGCTGCACTGTCAGAGGGTCAGTACTGAGGGAGTGCCGCACTGTCAGAGGGTCAGTACTGAGGGAGTGCTGCACTGTCAGAGGGTCAGTACTGAGGTTGTGCCGCACTGTCAGAGGGTCAGTACTGAGGGAGTGCCGCACTGTCAGAGGGTCAGTGCTGAGGGAGTGCTGCACTGTCAGAGGGTCAGTACTGAGGGAGTGCCGCACTGTCAGAGGGTCAGTACTGAGGGAGTGCCGCACTGTCAGAGAGTCAGTACTGAGGGAGTGCCGCACTGTCAGAGGGTCAGTGCTGAGGGAGAGCTGCACTGTCAGAGGGTCAGTACTGAGGGAGCGCCGCACTGTCAGAGGGTCAGTACTGAGGGAGCCGCACTGTCAGAGGGTCAGTACTGAGGGAGTGCCGCACTGTCAGAGGGTCAGTACTGAGGGAGAGCTGCACTGTCAGAGGGTCAGTACTGAGGGAGTGCCGCACTGTCAGAGGGTCAGTACTGAGGGAGTGCTGCACTGTCAGAGGGTCAGTACTGAGGGAGTGCTGCAATGTCAGAGGGTCAGTACTGAGGGAGTGCCGCACTGTCAGAGGGTCAGTACTGAGGGAGTGCTGCACTGTCAGAGGGTCAGTACTGAGGGAGTGCCGCACTGTCAGAGGGTCAGTACTGAGGGAGTGCTGCACTGTCAGAGGGTCAGTACTGAGGGAGTGCTGCAATGTCAGAGGGTCACTGCAGCACAGAATGGAGCATTATAATATTTTTCTCCTTGTTACAAACTTCAGTTTTTTTGTTAACCTCTCGCTGACCATCAGAAACCCACCGCCGACTTTCTCCGTCCTTCAAATATCAGCATCGTATCCAACACCTTCTGTTATTGTTTGTCCTCAATGGACAGACTTATCGGTTTGACCCCGTCCACTTCAATCTGCCCCCTGCTGTCCAATGTCTTCCTTCTCACTGTCATTGTTTTTGTATTCCCAATGTTCACACTCTCCATATTCCAAATTCCTCGATTACACGTCAGCTCCTATATTTTGTGGGGCCATCTTCTGACTCTGTGACTAGCGTAGTATTGTCATCGCCGTGACCTTATCATCGACATAGAGTCATAGAGTCATCGAGGTTTGCAGCACAGAACGGCTGTTCGGGCCTTCGAGTCGCGAACTGTTCTGATCCCATTACCCAACACTGTGTCTGCCGTGTCTGCCTTGGCATCGCAGGGGCTCATCTCTATCCTTCTTCGATGTTCTGAGGCTCTCTGCCTCCAGCACCCTCTCCGGCAGCGAGTTCCAGGCTCCCATTCCCCCTCTGGGTGAAAGGGTTTTCCTCACACCCCCTCGAAACCTCCTGCCCCTTCACCTTAAATCTATTTTATTTTTTTTATTCGACAGATTTTCAACATTTTTACAATTTCCAACAACCTCACAGGCCCTAACCCTCCTTCAGCAGTCAACAGTAACCAACTCCCCATAATGCAAAATAAATAAACCCCAACTATTGGACCCATCACCCCCATCCCCACAGTGAGGCACAGGGTGGGGAAGCCGACCCCCACCCCAACAGGAGCCGCCTGCGAGCGATCAGCGAGGCGAAGGTTCAAACTCTGCTCCCGCCTGCATCTCCGGCCGGTCCGTCACCCCGAATATGGCCCCCCGGGGACCGGGCTGCACCTCCACATGTAGAACCCCCGAGACGGTGCTGATCACCGTCCCCCCAAAACCTTTCCAGCCTCCGGCAGAACCAACACATCTGTACATGGTTCACAGGCCCCTGTACACCACCTCCAGCTGTATCAGCCCCGGCCTCGCGCACAGTCGGGGTGTTTACCCCCCGCAGCACCTCACACCACAATCCCTCCTCCAGCACCGCCCCCATCTCCTCCTCCCACTGCGCCTTAACCCCCGCCATGGACACCCCGGCCTCCTCCAGAATCCTCCCGCAAATCGCCGACATGACCTCCCTCTCCAACCGCCCGCTGACAGCCCAAACACCAGCGACGAGAAGGGAGTCGCTATTGGCAAGGTCGAGAAGATCTTCCTCTCAAAGTCCGGCACCCGCATAAATTGGAAACTTTCGGCCCAGGCCAGCCCACACGTCTCGCCCAACTCCTCCAGACTCACAAATCACCCTCCCAGGAAGAAATCTTCAGAGAGTCGTGAGCACCGCCCAGTCCATCACACAAACCTGCCTCCCATCCATTGACTCCATCTACACCTCCCTCTGCCTGGGGAAAGCGGGCAGTATCATCAAAGATCCCTCCCACCCGGCTTACTCACTCTTCCAACTTCTTCCAGCGGGCAGGAGATACAGAAGTCTGAGAACACTCACGAACAGACTCAAAAACAGCTTCTTCCCCACTGTCACCAGACTCCTAAACAACCCTCTTGAAATGAAATGAAAAATTAAATGAAAATCGCTTATTGTCACAAGTAGGCTTCAAATGAAGTTACTGTGAAAAGCCCCTAGTCGCCACATTCCGGCGCCTGTTCGGGGAGGCTGTTACGGGAATTAAACCGTGCTGCTGGCCTGCCTTGGTCTGCTTTCAAAGCCAGTGATTTAGCCCAGTGCTAAACAGCCCCTGTATGCTTCACCCAATGCCGGTGCTTATGTAGTTACATTGTGTACCTCGTGTTGCCCTATTATGTATTTTCTTTTCTTCTCATGTACTTAATGATCTGTTGAGCTGCTCGCAGAAAAATACTTTTCACTGTACCTCGGTACACGTGACAATAAACAAATCCAATCCCAATCCTTCGTTTCCTTGATCCCCTTCTCTTCCCATCCCCGGAACCTTGCGTCAATCCTCCCTGGCTCGAACCCATGGTTCCCCCTAATCAGCATCCCCCCACCCCTCCACCCCACTCCCAACCCAAAATGCTGCCTCCAAATCTTCAGCGGATCCACCACCACTGGACTTCCTTACCTTCGTTCTTCACTCCAGTTTACACAACTGGAGGAACATCAGGCTCTCTGAATAAACATTGAAGGGACAAAGTGGTTTCTCAATGAACACTGAGGTGACAGATGGAGCTTGTGGAGAGGGAGGGTGTGCAAGGACCCTCTGTGAATCAGGGCTCGTCAGAAACTTGGAGCTGCGAACCAACAATCTGAATCGTGGCCATGATAAACCTGACCTGATAGAGTAAACAGCCTTCCCTGTACTGAAAGGCAGCACTGCTTCACATGGAGATGTTTCATTGCGTCTTTAGTGGTGCAGCTCTCACTGTGACCACAGCCCACACAATCCCCAGAAACTGCCCAGAGGTAAACAAACCTAACGCTACCCAACAGGATTTCAGAAATTTGAGAGCACGGGAGATAAACATTTTTATTACTGGTTTCGTTTTAGGTAGTGCTTCGGAATTGGGGCAAATGCTGTTGAATAAAGAGTGAAAATGTATCATCCTCGGAGTGAGGGAGAAGCTGTCACTGGTGATGGACCCTCCTTCCATCGCGAGGAACTCCCAACCTGGCTGAGGGACACGCAACAACGCAGAGTGGAAGCCGGTGAAGAAGGAAACGGCTGAAATGTGAGAGTGTTCGGAACGTTGTTCGCAGTCTCAGTGTTCGGATGGAGCAAACTTATTCCAGCCAATCAGCGACCAGTTGGTTCCATTAATACAGGAGGTGTGCAAAGTGGTGTCTGCAGGTGAATCAGACAAGACAGATGGCGCCTGTACCTGTAACCGTGGTTACAGACACACCAGCTCTCGTTGCTGCTACTGTTAATTTTATTTTGGGAAATTTCAACCCCGCTGAATTTACAGCGTGGTCACTGGGAACAAGCATTGGAGCGGTTTCCTGAAGCAGCATATCAGAGCCTACCAGCTGTATCACAGGAAACCAGTCAGTAATCTGTTTATATGGCGCAGTGGTTAGCACTGCTGCCTCACGGCGCTGAGGTCCCAGGTTCGATCCCGGCCCTGGGTCACTGTCCGTGTGGAGTTTGCACATTCTCCCCGTGTCTGCGTGGGTCTCGCCCCCACAACCTAAAGATGTGCCGGGTAGGTGGATTGGCCACGCTAAATTGCCCCTTAATTAGAAAAAGAAAAACTGTAAAAAAGTATTTGTGAAAAACGTAATCGGTTTGTGAACAGTTTGGGAGACTGAATTGTCCCTCTCGAGGTCAGGATCCTGAATGGTGATGGTTAACAGTCTCTGCACACACCCTTGGCGTTATTATCAGAGTTTAAACTGGTCAATGTGCCCACCCTGGGCCTCGTCTTACTCTGAATCCAAGTTCTCTGCAATTACTGGGAAGATTGTTTTGTAACCTCATTCGGAGGAACACCTGTGGCGAGGGCAGCATTTATTGTTCAAACTTAATTGCCTTCAAGAAGGTGGTGGTGAGATGCTTGCTGGAACCGCTGCAGTGATGTAGGTACACCCACCGTGCTGTTAGAGAGGGAGCTACAGGATTTTGGCTCAGCGATTGAAGGAATGAATGCTACATTTCCACATCAGGGTGATGACGGACTGGGAGGGTGTTTCCAGGTGGTAGTGTCCTCAACACCTCGAGTTTTTCTAGTGGATCGCATGGAAGGGACACAGAAATTCAGTCTGTGCAGATTGGTGTAGTTTGCAGACTGTTAAATTTGATAATAGAATTAATGGATGTCAAAGACACACTTAATCCAAAGGAGCTCCCTCAGCACTGACTCTCCAAGGTCCCAGCACACCCTCTGCCCTCAGAACTGACTCTCTCAAAGTGAGATTCTACTTCAGCACTGACCCTCTGACAGTGCGGCACTCCCTCAGTACTGACGCTCTGACAGTGTGGCACTCCCTCAGTACTGACTCTCTGACAGTGCGGCACTCCCTCAGTACTGACCCTCTGACAGTGCGGCACTCCCTCAGTACTGACGCTCTGACAGTGCAGCACTCCCTCAGTACTGACCCTCTGACAGTGCGGCACTCCCTCAGTACTGACCCTCTGACAGTGCTGCACTCCGTCAGTACTGACTCTCTGACAGTGCAGCACTCCCTCAGTACTGACCCTCTGACAGTGCAGCACTCCCTCAGTACTGACCCTCTGACAGTGCAGCACTCCCTCAGTACTGACTCTCTGACAGTGCAGCACTCCCTCAGTACTGACCCTCTGACAGTGCGACACTCCCTCAGTACTGACCCTCTGACAGTGCGGCACTCCCTCAGTACTGACCCTCTGACAGTGCGGCACTCCCTCAGTACTGACCCTCTGACAGTGCGGCACTCCCTCAGTACTGCAGTGCCGACCTCTCCTCCCGCTTCCTCTCCTGATTCTGGTCCCACATTGTGCCACGGTCTCATTTCTCTGCTTTACTTTTGATTTGCCAATTATCTGCCTGAATCAGCATTTTTCCTCACCCCTCAGACCACCACATTCCTAAGATTGATGTATTCTCGATCGAGAAAAGCAATCGTGTAGATGGTTCCTCTTTGAGATTGTGAATTTACTGACAATCCAACTGACCCCGTGTCAAACTTTCACAGTTAACCCAGTATTCAGTAAGTTTGGGACTGCCTGTACCCCAACACCTGAGCACTGCTCCGGACAATGGTTCAACAATAGACCTTTGGGGGGGGTCAACATTAATCCAGCACTTCTGTTTGAAGAATAAATTATTCCCCGTTCCCTGGCTTTTTGTCCTCAGCTCCCAATATTGGGTCACATTGTACCAGCGAAAGCTCAGTGAATGACTCCGATTTATGTGGAACCGAACCTTTCAGTTTGTTTGGCTGTTTATATTGACTTTGCTGGACGAACGTTTCAGTGGTTTCTGTGGGAATGATTGCCTGGCGGCCCGGCGCTCCCTACAGTTTGTAGGAATACTGACCCAAGCATAAAATTATTTGGCAAAGTGTTTGGCTGTTTGTCGCTGATCAACGGTGATTCCTGTTACTGGGTTTCTGGTGAAACTTTGCCGCCTTCGCTGTTTTTGCAAGACACAAGATTCCAAAAGAATCCAGTGTGAGGTGTCAACAAGCTGTTTCACCCATCGGGAGCACCCATCCGATTTGATTTGATTTGATTTATTGTCACATGTACCGAAGTGCAGTGAAAAGTATTTTTCTGCGGCCGAGGGAATGTACAGTACGTACATTGTAGACAAAGAGAATAATCAACAGAGAACATTGACGAATGGTACATCGACAGACAGTGATTGGTTACAGTGCGGAACAAGGGGCCAAACAAAGCAAATACATGAGCAAGAGCAGCATAGGGTGTCGTGAATAGTGTTCTTACAGGGAACAGATCAGTCCCAGAGGGGGAGACGTTGAGGAGTCTAGTAGCTGTGGGGAAGAAGCTGTTCCTAAGTCGTGATGTGCGGGTCTTCAGACTTCTGTACCTTCTGCCTGATGGAAGGGTCTGGAAGAAGGCAATGCCTGGGTGGGAGGGGTCTCTGATAATGCTGTCTGCCTTCCTGAGGCAGCGGGAGGTGTAGACAGAATCAATGTGCGGGTGGCAAGCTTGTATGATGCGTTGGGCACAATCCCCACCTTTAGGGAGGGAGGGAATGGGTCTCTCTCTCTCTGAGTAAATGGAGTTTAGAAGAATAAGAGGCAATTTCGTTGAAACATACAAGATTCTGTAGGGGTTTGATAGGTGGACGCTGAGAGATTGTCTCTCCTGGTCGGGGAATCGAAAACACGAGAACAGTCTCAGGATAAAGGATCATTTAGGACTGAGATGAGGAAAAATGATTTCACTGACTGGGTTTTGAATCTTTGGAGTTCTCCACCACAGAGGTTGTGAATGCTCCATCGTTAGGTACATTGAATCCTGGGATAGACAGATATTTGGTCTCTTGGGGAATTAAGGGATATGGGGAGCAGGTGGGAAAATTGAGTTGATGCCCAAGGTCTGCCATGATCACATTGAATGGTGGAGCAGACTTGACGGGCCGAATGGTCTCTTCCTTCTCCTATTTCTTATGTTATTAGGGTTTTCTAATTTCATTTGCAAGATATGGGTGTCGCGGGCTGGGCTAGTGTTTGTTGTCCATCTCTAATTATCCTTGAGAAGGTGGGGGTGAGTTACCGTCTTGAACCGCTGCCGTCCATGAGGTGTAGGTACACCCACTATGCTGTCAGGGAGGGGGTTCCAGGATTTTGACCTACGACCGTGAAGGAATGGCGATATATTCCCAAGTCAGGGGCAGCACGGTAGCATAGTGGTTAGCACAAATGCTTCACAGCTCCAGGGTCCCAGGTTCGATTCCCAGCTTGGGTTACTGTCTGTGCGGAGTCTGCACGTTCTCCCCATGTGTGCGTGGGTTTCCTCCGGGTGCTCCGGTTTCCTCCCACAGTCCAAAGATGTGCAGGTTAGGTGGATTGGCCATGATAAATTGCCCTTTGTGTCCAAATTGCCCTTAGTGTTGGGTGGGGTTACTGGGTTATGGGGATAGGGTGGCGGTGAGGGCTTAGGTAGGGTGCTCTTTCCAAGAGCCGGTGCAGACTCGATGGGCCGAATGGCCTCCTTCTGCACTGTAAATTCTATGATAATCTATTACTTGAAGTGGAATATCTAAGTTCTGGGGTTCCCAAGTGTCTGCTGCTCTTGTCCTTCTAGATGATAGCAGTCGTGAGTTTGGAAGGTGCTGCCTCAGGACATCCACCGTACCTGACCACTTGCCAGTTAACAAGCACCCTGGTTTATCCTATTTTGGTCCAAAATTGATAACCCCACACTTGCTTACATTGAATTCCATCTGCCACAGTTTTTTCCACTTCCTATCAATGTCCCTTGGTAAGTTGATGCTGTCATCTACACTGTCTGCACTCCACCCAACTTTGTGCCTTCAGCACATTTGGATATCTGACTTTCTATGTCACTATCTGAGGATTGGGGAGGAATGATTGAAACAAAAGTTCTCATCCACATGGGCAAACAAAAATTCAGAAATCTGTCGACCTCAGTGTCGAGGATTGAGCCCCCCCCCACATGGGCAGCGCCCCCCCCCCCACATGGGCAGCGCCCCCCCCCCCCACATGGGCAGCCCCCCCCCACATGGGCAGCCCCCCCCCCACATGAGCAGCCCCCCCCCCCACATGGGCAGCCCCCCCCACATGGGCAGCCCCCCCCCCCACATGGGCAGCCCCCCCCCCCCACATGGGCAGCCCCCCCTCCCACATGGGCAGCCCCCCCTCCCCCCCACATGGGCAGCCCCCCCCCCCCACATGGGCAGCCCCCCCCCCCCCACATGGGCAGCGTTTTTGGGGGCAGCATTTGTTGCTCCTCCCGATATCATTCCTAAATGGCCCGGATCTAACTTCAAAGTGGCGCCCATTGTTCAGAAACATAAAGTGATGCCGTGCGGGAGGAGTCCACTCGGCCCATTGTTTTTGGTGCTGGCTCTTTCGGAGAGTGCTCCATTCAACCCATCCCTTGCTGTTTCTCCGTGCCCCTCCTTTTCCAGGATTTATCCAATCACCCCTTTGAACGTTCCTATTGATTCTGCTCCCATCCCACTTCCAGGCAGCACCTTCCAGGTCGCAACTTCACTCAATGCTGCTATCATTCTGAACAGTTTGATTAGATGAATGTTTTTGAATTATTTTTAATGGCATATTGTTGTGTTCCATCTTTACACGTCACCAGCAGTTAAAATTAAAGATGGAAGGCAGTTTTCGCACTGAGTAAATGTTTTTCCAACATTGTCAATCTTTCCAACAGATTTTCCAACTTTGTCGATCCTAACCACAGCCGACAGAAATTGAAGCCGGCATTAGCCACGAAATGGTTAACATCGGCCTGGGGACTGAGTCCACATGTTTGCGCTGCTTGTCCAGCATTCATCCAGAGCTTGAATCAATCAGTTGTCCCCCGTGCGAGGTCGATCGAATGTTGCTGACTGGAACCATTCGCGTGAAAACCACATCAGCTTTGAGAGGGAGCCAGCTGGGGGGTGGCGAGCTCGGTTTCCTGGGTTGTGTATTTTAGGATGTGAGTGGGAGTTGGTGGGATTGGGTGAGGCTGAAGATGACAGTTCTGATTTATCCACAGAGAGAACTTAAATACTGAATAAACAGCCTTCAAACACCTACACAACAAATTAATAAAGTCCTTGGTGTTTAAAGAGGAATTCAACCTGACCCACAAACTAACTTTGTCATTAACCATCGGGCGCCTTCCATAACATTCTCGTTATATTCCTGTTACATTCCGATTATATTACTGTTAGATTCCCGATATATCATTGTTACATTCTCATTACATTCCCATTCCATTTTCTTATTTATTTCTCATTAAATTCCTGTTAATACCATTCTTTTGGGTTCTTCATTATTAAACGTTGCAGCTGAGTAAACCTCTCTCAACACTGTCCCCATCAAACACTCCCAGGACAGGTACAGCACGGGGTTAGATACAGAGTAAAGCTCCCTCTACACTGTCCCCATCAAACACTCCCAGGACAGGTACAGCACGGGATTAGATACAGAGTAAAGCTCCCTCTACACTGTCCCCATCAAACACTCCCAGGACAGATACAGCACGGGGTTAGATACAGAGTAAAGCTCCCTCTACACTGTCCCCATCAAACACTCCCAGGACAGGTACAGCACGGGGTTAGATACAGAGTAAAGCTCCCTCGACACTGTCCCCATCAAACACTCCCAGGACAGGTACAGCACGGGGTTAGATACAGAGTAAAGCTCCCTCGACACTGTCCCCATCAAACACTCCCAGGACAGGTACAGCACGGGGTTAGATACAGGGTAAAGCTCCCTCTGCACTGTCCCCATCAAACACTCCCAGGACAGGTACAGCACGGGGTTAGATACAGAGTAAAGCTCCCTCTACACTGTCCCCATCAAACACTCCCAGGACAGGTACAGCACGGGGTTAGATACAGAGTAAAGCTCCCTCTACACTGTGCCCATCAAACACTCCCAGGACAGGTACAGCACGGGGTTAGATACAGAGTAAAGCTCCCTCTACACTGTCCCCATCAAACACTCCCAGGACAGGTACAGCACGGGGTTAGATACAGAGTAAAGCTCCCTCTACACTGTGCCCATCAAACACTCCCAGGACAGGTACAGCGCGGGGTTAGATACAGGGTAAAGCTCCCTCTGCACTGTCCCCATCAAACACTCCCAGGACAGGTACAGCACGGGGTTAGATACAGAGTAAAGCTCCCTCTACACTGTCCCCATCAAACACTCCCAGGACAGGTACAGCACGGGGTTAGATACAGAGTAAAGCTCCCTCTACACTGTGCCCATCAAACACTCCCAGGACAGGTACAGCACGGGGTTAGATACAGAGTAAAGCTCCGTCTACACTGTCCCCATCAAACACTCCCAGGACAGGTACAGCACGGGGTTAGATACAGGGTAAAGCTCCCTCTGCGCTGTCCCCATCAAACACTCCCAGGACAGGTACGGCACGGGGTTAGATACAGAGTAAAGCTCCCTCCACACTGTCCCCATCAAACACTCCCAGGACAGGTACAGCACGGGGTTAGATACAGAGTAAAGCTCGCTCTACACTGTGCCCATCAAACACTCCCAGGACAGGTACAGCACGGGGTTAGATACAGAGTAAAGCTCCCTCTACAATGTCCCCATCAAACACTCCCAGGACAGGTACAGCACGGGGTTAGATACAGGGTAAAGCTCCCTCTGCACTGTCCCCATCAAACACTCCCAGGACAGGTACAGCACGGGGTTAGATACAGAGTAAAGCTCCCTCTACACTGTCCCCATCAAACACTCCCAGGACAGGTACAGCACGGGGTTAGATACAGAGTAAAGCTCCCTCTACACTGTCCCCATCAAACACTCCCAGGACAGGTACAGCACGGGGTTAGATACTGAGTAAAGCTCCCTCTACACTGTCCCCATCAAACACTCCCAGGACAGGAACAGCACGGGGTTAGATACAGAGTAAAGCTCCCTCTACACTGTCCCCATCAAACACTCCCAGGACAGGTACAGCACGGGGTTAGATACAGAGTAAAGCTCCCTCTACACTGTCCCCATCAAACACTCCCAGGATAGGTACAGCATGGGTTTAAGTAAAGAGTAAAGCTCCCTCTACACTGTTCCCATCAAACACTCCCAGGACAGGTACAGCACGGGGTTAGATACAGAGTAAAGCTCACTCTACACTGTCCCCATCAAACACTCCCAGGACAGGTACAGCACGGGGTTAGATACAGAGCAAAGCTCCCTCTACACTGTCCCCATCAAACACTCCCAGGACAGGTACAGCACGGGGTTAGATACAGAGTAAAACTCCCTCTACGCTGTCCCCATTGTCATAATATACATCAGTACATTATGGTGCTGTCAGATACACACACTGATGGACATGCAGTAGGACCAACCAGCATACACAACATCGCAGCCAATCACCAGTGAGAGCACAAGCACTATAAAGACAGGGGACAGGAGAGTTCCCGCTCATTCTAGCAGCAGCCAGTTCAGAGCACAGAGCTCACAGCCTGCAACACAGACATTCACCATGTGCTGAGTGCCTCACCATAGCTAGTGATAGGAAAGGGTCCACAGTTAAGCTGGTATTGCTTATACCCACGTTTACAGTATGTTAGCATAGTTGAACAGTTAATAAAATAGCGTTACACCACTTCCAGCATTGTTGACTTGTTTGTGAACCAGAACACCCAACACGACATGGTACCAGTGCTAAAGTCAATATTTTCCCTCTTCTGTAGTAGAAAGATTCAACACGCTCGTTAAGACAAAATAACAAGGCTTTATTTTCAAAATGACTGCATGCAGTAATGGTGGAAACTTGAAGTCAGAGAGCAGTTAATGAAACTTGCTGATTCCTTCTCAAGTCTGCATTTTCACAGAGAATCAGCTCAATATTTATGCATTATCATTGTCAAGATTGCGTGACAACAGCTTAGTCAGGAATTTGATCGGAAATAGAAATGGAAGCAATGTCATAAAACAGACCTTTTTTGGTCGCATCACTCATACCATTATCTTGTCCTTGGAGGGAACATTGAAAGGTCAGAGTAGAATTATTTCTTCCTGATCTTATCTTGTTTTATTCCTACGGCCCTGGGTTATGACGAGTTAGTTTTATCAGGAGTTGCCGAGGTCCGGTATTTTGGAATGGCTCGACCTTCTCTGATCTTTTTCAGACTCCAAGTTACGCAGAGTTGGCCTTATCAGTCTTACAGTCTGAAGTGGTTAGGGCAGCATTTCTCACAGCGGTCTGGTGAACTGTGAGCATTCTTTACATGGGCCTGGAGAGCTGCAATGAGTAGTTCAGCCTTTCTTACATTGTATCAAACATTTTGACCAGTTTTCCCATCATGCCATTACTTAATTTGTACCATATCACACCAGGAGTGGCTGCAGTCTAGCACTTGTGAGACCGACCTGCAACTTCTCAGCAATCCGCCACCCTGCAGCATGGAGAACATCAGCCCGCCGCTCCGCATCGCGGCAATCTCGGGGTGAATTGGAAGATATTTAAACAGCGTTTCCAGCTCTTCCTCGAGGCCACGGACAGGGAGAACGCCTCGGACACCAGGAAGATAACCCTTCTTCCCTCCACGGCGGGGCAACATGCCATCCACATCTTTAACTCCCTGACATTCGTGGACGACGAGGACAAGACCAAGTACGAGACGGTGCTCCTCAAATTCGACACACACTTCAGTGTTGAAGTCAACGAAAGCTTCGAAAGGTACCTGTTCCAGCAGCGCTTGCAGGGTAAGGACGAGCCTTTCCAATCCTATTTAACACACCTCCACATCCTCGCGCAATCCTACGGCTATGGGCCCACCTCCGACTCCATGATACGTGACCAGATTGTTTTTATGGTCATGTCGGACACCCTGTGTCAGCAGCTCCGTAAAGTTAAACAACTAACCCTAGCGACGGCCATCGAGACCTGTGTCCTGCATGAGAATGCCACCAGCCGGTACTCACACATCCAGGCGGCTAAAACGGCGCGGCAAGGGCCGCATGAGGCGGAACGGATCCAAACGATCGAACACCTCCCGGGCCGCAGTCTAGAGGAGGGCGGCCATTTCGTGCGCTTTCCAAGGCCTCCTGCGTTTGTACGCGCCAAACGAGGGGACGGTGACGTGGAGGAACGCGATGCGCAGACCCGCACCACGCAAGACCGTACCACGCATGCGTGGTGGCGCAACGAATGCACTGATGTCACGACGTGTGGCAACTGTGGCTCCGCCCACTTAAAGCGGCAATGCCCTGCAAAATCGCGACAGTGCCTACGCTGTGGCAGGCGTGGCCACTATGCTGCCTGCTGTCGAGCACCTCAGCTGCCAACTCGCAACAGTTTAACCAGACTCGCAGAAATGTTCGGGCAATTCTACCCACATTCACCGAGTCCGATCCTGACTTCATACAGACCAGTGACACCGAGGGCAGGGAGCCTTTTCGAGTCGCTGTCATAACCAAGAACAAGCTGTCCCCGAATCGAAAACACCAGCCTCTGTTGGTGCACAGCATTGATCCGGACGACGAGTGGTGTGCCACCCTGACGGTCAACCGATCCCAGATCACATTCCGCCTGGACACTGGTGCTTCCGCCAATCTCCTCGCATGGTCAGCATTTCAAACCCTGGGGGTCAAACCAACAATTCTTCCATCCAATTGCCAACTGGGTCGACTATAATGGTAACGTCATCCCCGCCACGGGGTCATGCCAACTCGAGGTGACGCACAACTCGTGAAAAGTCACCCTACCCTTCGAGATCGTGGGCTCCTCAAAGGACTCCCTGCTAGGCGCACAGGCGTGCAAGCTTCTCAACCTCGTGCAGCGCGTACATTCCCTCTCTCCACAGGACACGTCTGACTTCCAAGATGCGGACTTCAGGGCGCAACTAAGTGCCATCATCATTCAACACCGAGATGTATTCGAAGGCATGGGCACACTTCCCTATACATACAAAATCCTGCTCAAACAGGACGCCACGCCTGTGGTTCATGCACCTCGCAGAGCCCCAGCTCCCCTCAAGGACCGCCTCAAGCAGCACCTGCAGGACCCCCAGGACCAAGGAGTGCTCTCCAGAGTGACGGAACCAACCGACTGGGCCAGTTCCATGGTGTACGTCAAGAAGTCTTCCGGCGAGCTCCAGATCTGTATCGACCCAAAGGATCTGAATCGCAACATAATGAGGGAGCATTACTCTATCCCCAAGCGCGAGGAGATCACGTGCGAGATGGCTCGAGCAAACATATTCACCAAGCTGGATGCATCAAAGGGCTTCTGGCAGATTCAATTGGACAAGTCCAGCAGAAAGCTGTGTACTTTCAACCCCCCATTTGGCAGATACTGCTACAATAGGATGCCATTTGGAATCATATCAGCATCTGAAGTGTTCCACTGCATCATGGAGCAGATGATGGAGGGCATCGAGGGTGTGCGCGTCTATGTGGACGACATCATCATCTGGTCCACCACCCCGCAGGAGCATATCAGTCGCCTCCAACGCGTTTTTAAGCGAATACGGGACCAAGGCCTGCGCCTCAACAGAGCCAAATGTTCTTTCAGCCAGACCGAACTCAAGTTTTTCGGAGACCACATCTCCCGGTTGGGTGTGCGGCCGGATGCGGACAAGGTGGCAGCCATCACGGCCATGCAGAAGCCGGCGGATAAGAAGGCGGTGTTCCGGTTCTTATGAATGGTCAACTTCCTAGGAAGGTTCATCCCTAACCTCGCTTCCCACACCACGGCTCTCCACAACCTAGTTAGGAAGACGACGGACTTCCAGTGGCTTCCCGCCCACCAGCGTGAATGGGAGGAGCTCAAGGTCAAGCTCACCACCGCCCTGGTATTGGCATTTTTCAATCCTGCAAGGGAGACGGAAATATCAACGTACGCTAACCAATCTGGCATAGGGGCGGTGCTCCTGCAACGAGATGACGCCTCGTCATGGGCTCCTGTTGCCTATGCGTCACGGGCCATGATCCACACAGAGCAGCGCTATGCGCAAATCGAGAAGTGCCTAGGCCTGTTGACCGGTGTCGACATGACTACATGTACGGCCTTCCCCAGTTCACTGTGGAGACTGACCATCGCCCGCTGGTCGGCATCATCCAAAAAGACCTCAATGACATGACCCCTCGCCTACAACGCATTCTGCTCAAGCTCCGGAGATACGATTTCCAGCTCGTGTACACACCGGGTAAGGACCTGATCATAGCCGACGCTCTGTCCAGGGCAGTCACCACTCCGTCCGACCCAGAGGGGTTCGTTTGCCAAGTCGACGCCCATGTGGCCTTCACGGTCGCCAATCTGCCGGCCACGGATGAACGCCTAACCGACATTCGCCGTGAGACTGCGGCTGACCCCCTGCTACAACGTGTGATGCGCCACATGACTGACGGATGGCTCAAGGGACAATGCCCGCAGATCTATAATATTCGAGACGATCTGGTAGTCGTTGATGGCGTCCCCCTGAAGATGGACCGCATCGTGATCCCACACAGCATGCATCACCTGGTTTTAGAGCAGCTGCACGAGGGCCATCTCGGCATTGAGAAGTGCCGACGGAGGGCCCGAGAGGCTGCATACTGGCCGGGAATAAATGAGGACATTGCCAACACTGTGCTCAATTGCCCCACCTGTCAGCGGTTCCAGCCGGCCCAACCACGGGAGACCCTTCAGCCCCATGAGTTGGTCACGTCCCCTTGGTCTAAGGTGGGCGTGGACCTGTTCCATGCGCTCGGCAGGGACTATGTTCTCATAGTTGATTATTTTTCCAGCTATCCCGAGGTTGTACGCCTGCACGACACCACGTCATCAGCTGTTATCCGTGCCTGCAGAGACCTTTGCTCGCCACGGCATCCCACTCACCGTGATGTCAGACAATGGCCCCTGCTTCGCGAGCCAGGAATGGTCTAACTTCACCAGCAGGTACAACTTTGTACACGTGACGTCCAGTCCCTGCACCCCCAGTCAAATGGCAAAGCAGAAAAGGGCGTCCACATTGTAAAAAGGCTCCTTTGCAAGGCTGCTGATGCAGGATCCGACTTCTACCTCGCCCTGCTGGCCTATCGCTCGGACCCACTGTCCACGGGCCTATCGCCAGCCCAGCTGCTGATGGGTCGCACCCTCAGGACCACACCACTGTACCGTCCATTCACGTCCCAGACCTCGACCATGCTCCGGTCCTTCAGCGGATGCAACAGTCTCGCGCGCAGCACAAGGCGGCGCATGACGCTCGAGCGACTGATCTTCCTGCTCTGGCGCCAGGTGACAACGTCCGAATTCATCTTCCGGAGGGTGGCTGGTCTGTGTCTGCTGTGGTTCTTCGGCTGGTGGCTCCCCGCTCGTTTCTGGTTCGTCTGCCTGATGGCTCCATTCACCGCCACAATCGGCGTGCCCTTCGTCTGGTTCCACGCTCGCTACGCGATCCTCCACTGATGCCACGCCCTCCTGTTGTCCCCGAGCTGGACTTTGCAGAACTTCCGGATACTCTGCATCCTCCTCACTTGGCCGTGGCCCGACCCGATCCTCAGCCAGTGGCTCCTGACCCACCCTTGAGGCGGTCAACCCAAATTCGTCGCCCACCTCAGAGACTTGATTTATGAGCCTTACAATGTTGGGCTCAATCATAGATTATCATAGAATTTACAGTGCAGAAGGAGGCCATTCGGCCCATCGAGTCTGCACCGGCTCTTGGAAAGAGCACCCTACCCAAGGTCAACACCCCCACCCTATCCCCATAACCCAGTAACCCCACCCAACACTAAGGGCAATTTTGGACACTAAGGGCAATTTATCATGGCCAATCCACCTAACCCGCACATCTTTGGACTGTGGGAGGAAACCGGAGCACCCGGGGGAAACCCGCACGCACAGGGAGGATGTGCAGACTCCGCACAGACAGTGACCCAAGCTGGAATCGAACCTGGGACCCTGGAGCTGTGAAGCAATTGTGCTATCCACAAGGCTACCGTGCTGCCCCTCAATGCTTTGTTCTTTCCTCCTGTTTCAGCATTTCACTAGTTTGTTTATAGCATTCGTTATTAGTTTTGTTGTTGGTGTAACACCTTGTTTTCTTTTCTCTGCACCAGGCACCTTCCCGTGTATAGACTAGCCTCATGTACACAGTTATGTAAATACTGCACACACATGGTCAGATACACTCATTACACGTTATTTGTTCTCACATCGGCTCATGGTCTTTGTAAAAAAAAAGGGGGGGATGTCATAATATACATCAGTACATCATGGTGCAATCATATACACACATTGATGGACATGCAGTAGGACCAACCAGCATACATAACACCGCAGCCAATCACCAGTGAGAGCACAAGTACTATAAAGACAGGGGACAGGAGAGTTCCCGCTCATTCTAGCAGCAGCCAGCTCAGAGCACAGAGCTCACAGCCTGCAACACAGACATTCACCATGTGCTGAGTGCCTCACCTAGATAGTGATAGGAAAGGGTCCACAGTTAAGCTGGTATTGCTTCTTCCCACGTTTACAGTATGTTAGCATAGTTGAACAGTTAATAAAATAGCGTTACACCACTTCCAGCATTGTTGGCTTGTTTGTGAACCAGAACATCCAACACGACACCCATCAAACACTCCCAGGACAGGTCCAGCACGGGGTTAGATACAGAGTAAAGCTCCCTCTACACTGTCCCCATCAAACACTCCCAGGACAGGTACAGCACGGGGTTAGATACAGAGTAAAGCTCCCTCTACACTGTCCCCATCAAACACTCCCAGGACAGGTACAGCACGGGGTTGGATACAGAGTAAAGCTCCCTCTACACTGTCCCCATCAAACACTCCCAGGACAGGTACAGCATGGAGTTAGATACAGAGTAAAGCTCCCTCTACAGTGTCCCCATCAAACACTCCCAGGACAAGTACAGCACGGGGTTAGATACAGAGTAAAGCCCCCTCTACACTGTCCCCATCAAACACTCCCAGGACAGGTACAGCACGGGGTTGGATACAGAGTAAAGCTCCCTCTACACTGTCCCCATCAAACACTCCCAGGACAGGTACAGCACGGAGTTAGATACAGAGTAAAGCTCCCTCTACACTGTCCCCATCAAACACTCCCAGGACAGGTACAGCACGGGGTTAGATACAGAGTAAAGCTCCTCTACACTGTCCCCATCAAACTCTCCCAGGACAGGTACAGCACGGGGTTAGATACAGAGTAAAGCTCCCTCTACACTATCCCCATCAAGCTCTCCCAGGACAGGTACAGCACGGGGTTAGATACAGAGTAAAGCTCCCTCTACACTGTCCCCACCAAACTCTCCCAGGACAGGTACAGCACGGGGTTAGACATGGTGTAAAGTGTTACACCATTACTATTATATACCACATTATTACTGAAGTACGATTTACATGGTTGTATAGAATGTTACTCTAGTATAAATCTGGCCAATTTGAAAGATGAAAGTGATTCTAGAGTTATTCTACCCAGGTGACCAGAGTTATCCTTCCTCTCTCAATCCTGGTGATACATTGTGAATACTTCCTATTGTTCCTTAAAGCCCCCACATCCACAACACTAACCCAAACTGAACAGGTCAACACATCTCAGACTCTCGGACTCTGCACAGCTCAGTCATGAGACCACACCACCTGTGTGCATTTGTGTAAATATTCGGAACTCAAAGCTCCAAGTGTGGCATTGACGCTGTTTATCTGTGTTGGTGCTGTGCGGACAATGACCTGTCAATGGCCATGTTTGCTTGTCGAGAGCTTGACTCGCCTCAGTGTGCTGCTCTTTGTGGTTCAGATGCTAGGATGGTTGGCGGAGTGTTCACAAAGACCACAAGTAGCTTTTGTATTCAACAAAGCTAAAGATTTATTTACACTAAATTGAATTTGTCTCTTACTTCTATTTAATAAACAATTGCCAATAAATATACAATCTACACTCATTTACCACTAATCTCTGCACTAATACAATAACTATGATCTGCTCTCACTCACACTAGCTTCTGGGTTGAAGAACAAATCTACTGAGTGATCAGGGACACAGCAGCATGTTAACGGGCAAGTTCTCCAGAGGACGAGACCATTGAATTATTTTCTTTATTATTTCACGGATGTGAGCATCCCTGGGGTGACCCATCCCTAATTGCCCTTGAACTGAGTGCCTTGTTCAGCCATCTCAGAGGATAGCTAAAAACCAACCACATCGCTGTGGGTCTGGAGTCACATGTAGGCCAGACCGGGTAAGGGCGGCAGATTTCCTCCCCTGAAGGACATTAGTGAACCAGATGGGTTTTTACGGCAATTGACAATGTTTTTCATGGTCACCTTTTAGACTTTTAATTCCAGATTTTTATTGAATTCAAATTTCACCATCTACCCTGGTGTGATTTGAACCCGGGACCCGACAGCCTTCCTCCAAAATAAGTCAGTCCATGAGCCATCCCCCACTCCAGCTTTCTTTCTTTCTCTCTCTCTTTCTTTCTCTCTCTCTCCATCTTCCATTCTGATCCTTGCCTCTCAACACATCCTCCCTCTAGGAACGGTCTTAAAGAACCTGATCTTCTAACCATTGCCTGGGCTCTGTGGGCCCAATTGTGGGCCCAATTTTAACTTGGCGTCAGTGAATGGATTTTGAATGGGTTAAAATTGGAAGATTCGGAAATTTCCCTTCATCTTTTGAATGTAGCTCTGTACGGTCAAGGCTTCCAGGCGATAGAGTTTGCAGGTTTGGAAGGTGCTGTCATAGAGTCTAGCTGAACTGCTGGATTTCCATGTTCCTTACATATATATAAGGGGCTGGTTTAGCGCAGTGGGCTAAACAGCTGGCTTGTAATGCAGAACAAGGCCAGCAGCGCGGGTTCAATTCCCGTACCAGCCTCCCCGAACCGGCGCCAAAATGTGGCGACTAGGGGCTTTTCGCAGTAACTTCATTTGAAGCCTACTTGTGACAATGAGCGATTTTCATTATCTAAAATTGTAAATTTAATTCCACTCCACTGTGCCTTCTCCGTGGCGACACCTTTACTTTGTTACTTACATTGTTGACTATATCTTTACCGTGCCTCCCATCCCTAACCTTGGCAAAGTGTCCCTTTCCCCAGAGTTGGTGAAGACATTATTTCCTTGAATTCCCAAGTGCTTCCAGTTACCAATGGTCACTTGCGAGTATTCGTTGAAGGGATTTTTTTTCCAAGTGCGATCATTAGAAAGGAACCTTTTTGCGCTCATTCCAAATGAAGTCAGCCCAGCACTGAATGCTTGTGAACCTTTATAAACACCGAATAATGCCAGAAATGTTCTGATTGGGAAAACCAAGATTTTCTCACCAGAATCCACCCAACTCCATTAAGTTATCTCTGTCCAGATCCAGCTGTCTGACAATCCATCGACACCTTAATTCCAGTAATAAAATCACAAGATTAATGAGGATGATTATAGTTCTTAGGGTTGTTATAATAATGTGTTATATAAAATATTGATTTATAATGTGTACTGAAGCTTTTAGAAATGGCCACTTTTTGCTAAGCAAACCGACACTGGCGACAGCCACATTTTAATGAGGCCGGAACACTCTGTCTATTCGCTGGCAGCGGGATCCTCCATCCTGCTGGTGGTGATCCACATCCGCGGGTTTCACGGGAGTTCCCATTGACAGCAGCGGGGACAGAGAATCCTGCCGCCAGTGAATGGAGCGCCGCTTCCCGCTGCCATGAGACACACAGCTGGGAAGCCACAGAATCCAGCCCAGAGTCTATGGACCTCAGAAAGAAGTCACCTGACCCCACTCTGGGGGTGGGGGGAAGATACTGGATTTTGATAGTCAGGGAGGGACTGCTACAGGGGCAACAGCCTTACCCTATCTCTCTTTACTCTGAAACTTTTTTCATCAAAGCTGAGCCCTTTGTGATTTGAAAAACCCGCCAGAAGACCTCATTGCTGCAAACCAAGCGTCCTAAAGGGAGAATTCCAAATGAACACCATCGCCTCCAGTGACAAACCCCAAGAACCAGCAGTTACTGTGGCCCTTCGGCAGTGAACAAGTCTCTGGACAATCCATGAAGAATTGTTTTGTGACTTTACTTGTTACTTGGCCAAGAGTTTAGTTTCTGATACTCTGAGTGTGTGTTGTTTTAGTATTAGTGGGTAGCTGGGTATGTTTGCACATTTTAAACCTTGTGTTAATAATTTTTGCACCTTTACCTGAGTGAGTTTAAGAATAAAATGAACTCTTTCTTTAAGGAACCTGGCAACGTATTGCTTGCACCAGGTTAGATATCTATCAAATTGTCAATATCACCCCCCCACCCTTTTAAATTCAAACTCTGTTATATCCAGCTCAGGATTTGGACAAAGGGAGAAGTAATTTCACCCCACCTCGTCGTAACGGGGGATAAACGTTCCTGAGCCATTATCTGAAGAAGGACGGGTTGGAGTTCCATCCCCATCCACCCGCTACCCCACCCCTCAGTTTGGCTGCTGTGATTTCTACGTTACAACAGTGACCACACTTATTAATAATCCGTTGACTGTAAATGTCTTTGGGATCGGAAAGGGACTGCACAAATAGAAATTCCGATCTTTCATTAGTTTATGTTCCCTAATCTGAAAAGTATAGTTTATAAAATTTATTACTGAACACTGTTTATGATAAATTAATATTAGGGCGTCACGGTGGCACAGTGGTTAGCACTGCTGCCACACGCCGCCGAGGACTCGGGTTCGATCCCGGCTCTGGGTCACTGTCCGTGTGGAGTTTGCACATTCTCCCCGTGTTTGCGTGGGTTTCGCCCCCACAACCCAAAGATGTGCAGGGTAGGGGGATTGGCCAGGCTAAATTGCCCCTTAATTGGAAAAAGAAATGAATTGGGTACTCTAAACTTATTTTCAAAATATTTTGAAAGATAAATCAATACTCCGATTTATTCGCCCCACTGACTCCCGTTCCTGCTTCACTCCTACACAATTCCCAAAATAAATAGAACAGGAAGTGTGAGCTGCCCCAGCATTACAACCTTGACAGCGAGAACAGTAAACAGATTGTCAGGACACACACCAGATCCCAAATCACAGAGAGCCGCCAGAGCCACAAAATCCCGGCTCTTCTTAAACACAGGAATGGAACTAAACTCCCACTCAACACCATGCTAGTTAGGGTGACGTAAATGCCCTGCACACACACGCCCACCACATGATGAGGTTAATAACAAGGGATGGTCCCACAGCACAAGTGCACCTCAGTTTAATTCACTGCGCGTTTAACCTAATGAGCTCTGAAAACCTTCACCAGCGTTATAAAATAATAATAATCTTTATTAGTGTCACAAGTAGGCTTACATTAACACTACAATGGAGTCACTGTGAAAATCCCCTAGTCGCCACACTCCGGCGCCTGTTCGGGTCACAGAGGGAGAATTCAGAATGTCCAATTCACCCAACAAGCACGCCTTTCGGGACTTGTGGGAGGAAACCGGAGCACCCGGAGGTAACCCACGCAGACACGGGGAGAACGTGCAGACTCCACACAGGCAGTGACCCAGCGGGGAATCGAACCTGGGACTCTGGTGCTGTGAAGCCACGGTGCTAACCAATGTGCTGCCGTGCCGCTACAGTTTAAAACTGCGCTGCATTTCTTATCAAACGGAATGTTTCAATCAAATATTCAGGGTTCAGAGAGTTAACCAGGTGAACTGAGAGCTGAGTGGGACATAGCCAGAGGGGCATTAACAAGTAACATTTCCTCTCCACTATGTAATGGGCGCTGTTCACTCATTTAGACTAAAAGAGTGCGGGAGAGATCAGAGGAGGACGGAGAGCAGAGAAAGGGGAGAACTGAGAGGGGGCGAGCAAAGAGAGAGATAGAGAGAGGGGGACCAGAGAAAGGACGGGTGTCTGCCTAGCATTAGGATGTCATTGGTATCGGGATCTGCAGAATCAATCACAGCCAGTTCTGTTTCAGATTCTTCCTGAAAGATAGACAAACGGAAACGTGAATCTTTCTGGACCGAGAGTAGGTGAGGAATAAGTGAATAGGAAACATCAGCAGAGTCGGAGCTGGTCAGTGGATTGTGGGCCTCGATGCCTTGCAGGCATCATACGAGTATACGAGTTAGGAGCAGGTCACTTGGCCCCTCGAGTCAGTCCCCCCATTCAATAAGATGGCGGCTGATCTGATTGGAACCTCAACCCCACATTCCTGCCTAACCCCGATAACCTTTCACCCCCGTGTTAATCAAGAATCTATCCAGCCCAGCCTTAAAAATATTCAAAGATCCTGCTCGCACTGTCTTTTGAGGAAGAGAATCCCAGAGAATCATCACCCTCGGAAATAAATCTCCTCAATCGTGCCTTAAATGAGTGACCCCCTTAGTTTTAAATGGTGACCTCTAGTTCCAGATTCTCCCACAAGGGGAAACATTCTCTCTGCACCCACTCTGCTGATACCCCTCAAGGTCTTCAAGGTGAAACCCACACCCAATTTGCAAAGACTGGTTATTGGGGGACTCGACTGTCCCTGAGTTAAGCAATTAGCCCAGAATGAGTTCTAAAGTTGGGAAAGAAAAGGCTGTTTGAGGGCAGCACGGTGGCGCAGTGGTTAGCACTGCTGCCTCACGGCGCCGAGGTCCCAGGTTCGATCCCGGCTCTGGGTCACTGTCCGTGTGGAGTTTGCACATTCTCCCCGTGTCTGCGTGGGATTCGCCCCCACAACCCAAAAGATGTGCAGGGTAGGTGGATTGGCCACGCTAAATTGCCCCTTAATTGGGAAAAAATAATTGGATATTCTAAATTTAAAAAAAAAGAAAAGGCTGTTTGCTTGTCAGTCATGAACAGTCCAATCGGATAAGGGAGAGACCTTGCTATCTGATTGGCTGTAGGCGGTGTGAGGATGGTCATGTGATGAAATCTCCAGGAATATGGCAGCACAGTAGCACAGTGGTTAGCACAGTTGCTTCACAGCTCCAGGGTCCCAGGTTCGATTCCGGCTTGGGTCACTGTCTGTGCGGAGTCTGCACATCCTCCCCGTGTCTGCGTGGGTTTCCTCCGGGTGCTCCGGTTTCCTCCCACAGGCCAAAGATGTGCAGGTTAGTGGATTGGCCATGCTAAATTGCCCTTAGTGTCCAAAAAAAGGTTGGGTGGGGTTACTGGGTTACGGGGATAGGGTGGCAGCGTAGGCCTACGTAGGGTGCTCTTTCCAGACTTGATGGGCCGAATGGCCTCCTTCTGCACTGTAAATTCTATGAAATCTATGAACACAGCAGCCTAGGTTGGGAATCACAGTTGTGGATTGCTCTCGCATTGACAATCTCATCCTTTCCTTTGCACAGTTACTACTACAAATGAGGACAGGGAGATGGAGAATAAAACACTTCAGGATCATCCAATTAAATTGATTCCTGATGTAAGGAGAATGATGCAATTTTCCCCCACTCCCTTGGTAAATGTTCCATTACTAACCCCGCCCCCCCCATTCCCCACCCGAACAGAGAGTGACCCAACTTTGTCTGAACAAGATTATTGCTGTTTATTTTCATAATTCTCAGAGAAAAGCTGCTTTAAGTAGTTGAAGGTGATGAAAATAGTTTCCCATGGCGTTAGTTATGTGCCTGTTAATAGCTGACAGTTAACGGTGTCAGCACTGGGGAGGGACAGCGGAATGTTCAAGGTGTTGGAATGGTCACTAGGGGAGCCTCGAAACCAGCCAGTGTGAGAAAAGGAAATACTTGAACTATTGCACGGAGTGACTTGTTGTAACAGCGACACACTTGGGGGCCACAATTCAAGTTGGGCAGAGTAAAGGGAAGAGAGACGTTATGCTCCCCGACAGAGGGTAAATACGTGTCGAGTAAGGGGGTGTATGTGGGGTTGAGGGATATGGGGAGAAGATAGGTAGATAGGGTTGAGAGACATTGGAGGGTAGATGGGGTTGAGAGACATTGGAGGGTAGATGGGGTTGAGAGACATTGGAGGGTAGATGGGGTTGAGGAGCATTGGAGGGTAGATAGTGTTGAGGGACATTGGAGGGTAGATAGGGTTGAGGGACATTGGAGGGTAGATGGGGTTGAGGAGCATTGGAGGGTAGATGGGGTTGAGGGACATTGGAGGGTAGATAGGGTTGTGGGACATTGGAGGGTAGATGGGGTTGAGGAGCATTGGAGGGTAGATGGGGTTGAGGAGCATTGGAGGGTACATGGGGTTGAGGGACATTGGAGGGTAGATGGGGTTGAGAGACATTGGGTAGATAGGGTTGAGGAGCATTGGAGGGTAGATGAGGGTGAGGGACATTGGAGGGTAGATGGGGTTGAGGGACATTGGAGGGTAATTGGAGGGTAGATGGGGTTGAGGGGCATTGGAGGGTAGATGGGGTTGAGGGACATTGGAGGGTAGATGGGGTTGAGTGACATTGGAGGGTAGATGGGGTTGAGGGACATTGGGTAGATAGGGTTGAGGAGCATTGGAGGGTAGATGAGGGTGAGGGACATTGGAGGGTAGATGGGGTTGAGGGACATTGGAGGGTAGATGGGGATGAGGTATATTGGAGGGTAATTGGAGGGCAGATGGGGTTGAGGGTAATTGAAGAGTAGATGGGGTTGAGGTGCATTGGAGGGTAATTGGAGGGTAGATGGAGTTGAGGTATATTGGAGGGTAATTGGAGGGTAGATGGGGATGAGGTATATTGGCGGGTATTTGGAGGGTAGATGGGGTTGAGGGTAATTGGAGGGTAGGTGGGGTTGAGGGTAATTGGAGGGTAGATGGGGTTGAGGGTAATTGGAGGGTAGATGGGGTTGAGGTATATTGGAGGGTAATTGGAGGGTAGATGGGGTTGAGGGTAATTGGAGGGTAGATGGGGTTGAGGGTAATTGGAGGGTAGATGGGATTGAGGGTAATTGGAGGGTAGATGGGGTTGAGGTATATTGGAGGGTAATTGGAGGGTAGATGGGATTGAGGGTAATTGGAGGGTAGATGGGGTTGAGGTATATTGCAGGGTAATTGGAGGGTAGATGGGGTTGAGGGTAATTGGAGGGTAGGTGGGGTTGAGGGTAATTGGAGGGTAGATGGGGTTGAGGGTAATTGGAGGGTAGATGGAGTTGAGGGTAATTGGAGGGTAGATGGGGTTGAGGGTAATTGGAGGGGAGATGGGGTTGAGGGTAATTGGAGGGTAGATGGGGTTGAGGGTAATTGGAGGGTAGATGGGGTTGAGGGTAAGTGGAGGGTAATTGGAGGGTAGATGGGGTTGAGGGTAATTGGAGGGTAGATGGGGTTGAGGGTAATTGGAGGGTAGATGGGGTTGAGATACATTGGAGGGTAATTGGAGGGTAGATGGGGTTGAGGGTAATTGGAGGGTAGATGGGGTTGAGGGTAATTGGAGGGTAATTGGAGGGTAGATGGGGTTGAGGTTAATTGGAGGGTAGAGGGGGTTGAGGGTAATTGGAGGGTAGAGGGGGTTGAGGGTAATTGGAGGGTAGATGGGGTTGAGATACATTGGAGGGTAATTGGAGGGTAGATGGGGTTGAGGGTAATTGGAGGGTAGATGGGGTTGAGGGTGATTGGAGGGTAGATGGGGTTGAGGGTAATTGGAGGGTAGATGGGGTTGAGGGTAATTGGAGGGTAGATGGGGTTGAGATACATTGGAGGGTAATTGGAGGGTAGATGGGGTTGAGGGTAATTGGAGGGTAGATGGGGTTGAGGGTGATTGGAGGGTAGATGGGGTTGAGGGTAATTGGAGGGTAGATGGGGTTGAGGTATATTGGAGGGTAATTGGAGGGGAGATGGTGTTGAGGGTAATTGGAGGGTAGATGGGATTGAGGGTAATTGGAGGGTAGATGGGGTTGAGGTATATTGGAGGGTAATTGGAGGGGAGATGGTGTTGAGGGTAATTGGAGGGTAGATGGGATTGAGGGTAATTGGAGGGTAGATGGGGTTGAGGTATATTGGAGGGTAATTGGAGGGGAGATGGTGTTGAGGGTAATTGGAGGGTAGATGGGATTGAGGGTAATTGGAGGGTAGATGGGGTTGGAGGTATATTGGAGGGGAGATGGGGTTGAGGGTAATTGGAGGGTAGATGGGGTTGAGGGTAATTGGAGGGTAGATGGGGTTGAGGGTAATTGGATGGTAGATGGGGTTGAGGTATATTGGAGGGTAATTGGAGGGGAGATGGGGTTGAGGGTAATTGGAGGGTAGATGGGGTTGTGGGTAATTGGTGGGGAGATGGGGTTGAGGGTAATTGGAGGGTAGATTGGGTTGTGGGTAATTGGAGGAGAGATTGGGTTGAGGGTAATTGGAGGGTAGATTGGGTTGTGGGTAATTGGAGGGTAGATGGGGTTGTGGGTAATTGGAGGGGAGATGGGGTTGAGGTATATTGGAGGAAGGTGGGTAGGTGATGTTGAAGGACCTGATGAGGTAACTGATGATAACCTGGGGAAATGATAGCAGAATAAAGAACATTGCAGTAATACACAGTTCTTTCCAGTGTTATACCATAAGAACATAAGAACTAGGAACAGGAGTAGCCATCTGGCCCCTCGAGCCTGCTCCGCCATTTAATGAGGTCATGGCTGATCTTTGTGGACTCAGCTCCACTCTCCGGCCCGTACACCATATCCCCGAATCCCTTTATTCTTTAGAAAGGTATCTATCTTTTTCTTAAAAACGTTTAAAGAAGGAGCCTCAACTGCTTCACTGGGCAAGGAATTCCAGAGATTCACAACCCTTTGGGTGAAGAAGTTCCTCCTAAACTCGGACTTAAATCTACTTCCCCTTATTTTGAGGCTATGCCGCCTAGTTCTGCTTTCCCCGACCAGTGGAAACAACCTGCCCGCATCTATCCAATCTATTCCCTTCATAATTTTATATGGTTCAATAAGATCCCCCCGCATCCTTCTAAACTCCAATGAGTACAGTCCCAGTCTACTCAACCTCTCGTCATAATCTAATCCCCTCAACTCTGGGATCAACCTAGTGAATCTCCTCTGCACTCCCCCCAGTGCCAATATGTCCTTTCTCAGGTAAGGAGACCAAAACTGAACACAATACTCCAGATGCGGCCTCACCAACATCCTATACAATTGCAGCATAACCTCACTAGTCTTGAACTCCATCCCTCTAGCAATGAAAGACAATTATACATGGGCCCTCTATCGGATCTGTTGGTGTTACAAGTGTGCCTGAGCCCGTGTTTGCGTGGGTTTCGCCCCCACAAACCAAAGATGTGCAGGGTAGGTGAATTGGCCACGCTAAATTGCCCCTTAATTTAAAACAAGCAAGTGTGTCTGGGGGATGCTGAGAGTTTTTGAAGGGTGTCCTTCATCTTCAATACCCTCTCCAAAAGCCCCCTGTCTCCATAAACCCTTCCTGATCCACAACCGCCAACCCTCACTCCCAGATATCTGTACTCCTCCAACTCTGGCTTCTTGAGCATCGCTGATGTTAATCACTCCACTGCTGGCAGCCATGCCTGGGTCCCATTCTCAGGAATTCCTTCCCTGAACGTTTATTCCATTAATACACAACGTAAGGTGCTTTGAGCAGGTATTTGGAGGCCTCTCCAAACATCTCCCAATGTGGCTCAGTGTGAACTTTGCTGACCGCTCGGATGAAGTGGCCCGCAAATCTATTCCATGAGAGACACAATATGAATGCAAGTTGTGATTGTTAGACATGAACCAATTTTTCTACAAAGAAAAATGAAGTGGATCTGAACTGAGGAGATTGGCGTTCAGACTGAATGGAAAAGCAGTTCTTTGGGTTGGCTATGTAAATATTTGTGCGAGTGAGGAATGACAAAGCTTTTTCCTTCACCATATTAAGAACCACAGCTTTGGATGAACGGAAAAAACCCTTTGCTTCAGACACAACCTTTCCTCCAGGGAGTGTCTGACAAACCGGAGATGGAAAGGGTTTTATCATCAAAAGGATTTTGTTTAAACAAAGTTTCTGATTATTGTCGCAGGAAATGATTAAACAGAAGCTTTAACAGTCAGCTAGATAAGACAGCCTAATGTCCGTAAAACAGTCTTCGAAGAGTTAGCACAGTTCTGTAAGGATTTCGTAAGAGCATTTTCACAAATGTTCTTTTAATCACTCAGTGTTAATAAGATTTATTTAATCACCCTTTGTCTCAAAGCCAGTCCTCTTGCTTCTCAATCAAAACAGTTGTGGGCTTAAACCTCACTAACGTGCTGAGGAAGCGTCGCACCGTCAGGGGTGCGATTTTTACCAGGCACCGTCCATTTGTTTAGAAGGGTGCCAAAGGTGGGTGAAAGAAAAGTGATGTTCTAGCCAACAGTCCTCTCCTGACATTCACCGCCCCCCACCTCTCCGCCCCCTCCCCCCCCCAACCCCGCACTCGACACGGACACATCCGGTATTCCCAGCAATCCTACTGTATTTTCGCCTCCCTATCGGGGGCCAGTGACACTGTGGATTATTGTGTCCCACCTTAGATCGTTGAATGAACTGTCGATGCGAGTCTCTGGCCAGCTCGTTCTGTATGGGTCAGCATCGCTACATATGGGCTGGTCAGGTGGCAGAACAGTAGCAAGTGGAATTTAACCGTGAAAAGTGTGAGGTGACACATTTTGGAAGGGATTACACAATGAATGGTAGGGCGTGAGGAATTACAGAGAATCAGAGGGACCTTGGGTGCATGTCCAAAGATCCCTGAAGACAGCAGGACAGGTAGATCAGGTGGTTAAGGAAGCCTATGGGATACCTGCCTTTATTAACCGAGGCAGTGAATGTCAGAGCAGGGAGGTTGTGGCGGAGCTGTATAAAACGCTGGTTAGGTCACAGCTGGAGCACTGGGTGCAGTTCTGGTCACCTCACTACAGGAAGGATGTGATTGCACTGGAGAGGGTGCAGAGGAGATTCAGCAGGACGTTGTCTGGGCTGGAGCGTTTCGGCTATGAAGAGAGGCTGGTTAGACTGGAGCTGTTTTCCTTCGAGCAGAGAAGGCTGAATGGGGGCTGATTGAGGTTTTCAAAATTATGAGGGACATTGATCGGGTGGATAGGAAGAAACCTTTCCCCTCGGTGGAGGGATCAATAACCAGATTTAATGTAAGGGGCAGGAGATTTAGAGGCGATTTGAGGAAAGCTTTTTTCACCAAATGACGGTGGGAGTCTGGAACTCGCTGAGAGGGTGGTGGAGGCAGAGACCCTCAACATCTAATTTAACAGTATTTAGATGAGCATTTGAAATGCTGGAGCAGACAAGTGCTGGGAAATGGGATTAGAATAATCGTAGAATTCCTACCATGCAGAAGGAGGCCATTCGGCCCATCGCGTCTGCACCAACCCTCCCAAAGTGCATCCCACCCCACTCTATCATCACACCCCCCAACCCCACCTAACCTCACATCCCTGCACACTAAGGGCAATTTAGCGGGGCCAATCCACCTACCTTGCACATCTTTGGGTTGTGGGGGGCGAAACCCACGCAGCCACGGGTTGGAAGTGCAAACTCCACACGGACAGTGACCCGAGGCCGGAGTTGAACCCGGGCTCTAGTCGCTGTGAGGCAGCAGTGCTAACCATTGTGCCACCGTGCCGTCCCTAATAGGTGCTTGATTGCTGGTGTTTACATGATATGCCGAAGGGCCTTGTTCTGTGCTGTAAAACTCTATGACTCTGTGACTCTATTCTCTGGCATGTTAACACGCACTGCGGTTTCTGGGATCTCACTGTGCTGACTTTGGCTGCTGCGTCTCCCTTCATCACAATGACTAGACTTCAAAAAGCACTTTGTTGACCGGAAGGACTCCAGGGAAACCTGTAGTAGGAGTGAGATTGGAAATTCGGGATTACGTTCTGCTAAATATCTGCAATGATTTTGACGGGTCGTTTCATTGGCAACACTTTCGCTGAGAGGGAATTTTCAGCCGTGACAGCTTCCACTGTAAATGCTCAGTTTTAACGTTAGAATAGAACCAATTGGAGCAGGAGATACCATTCAGCCCCTCGCGTCTGCTCTCCCATTCAATAGGATCATGGTGAACTTGGCCACAAATCCATTTCGACTCCTGCTCCCCATATCCCCTAATTCCCTGCGGGAATAAACATCCGTCTATTCCATCTTTAAATGTTTCTAGCGATGGAGCGTCCATGATCCTCTGATGTCGAGGATTCCAAAGATCCACAAACTCTTCTGAGGTAAATAATTTCTCCTCATCTCAGTCCTAAAGGACCGGCCCCCCTTTCACCCTCAGACCTCGGGCAAAATTCTCCGTAATCGGCGCGATGTCCGCCGACCGGCGCCAAAAACGGCGCGAATCAGTCCGGCATCGCACCGCCCCAAAGGTGCGGAATCCTCCGCCCCAAAGGTGCGGAATCCTCCGCCCCTTGAGCGGCCGAGCCCTAGCCTTGAGGGGCTAGGCCCGCGCCGGACTGATTTCCGCCCCGCCAGCTGGTGGGAAAGGCCTTTGGTGCACCACTGGCGGGACAGGCATTCCAGCAGGACTTCGGCCCATTCGGGGTGGGCCCGGCAACCGGCACGACGCGATTCCCGCCCCCGCCGAATATCCGGTGCCGGAGAATTCGGCAACCGGCAGGGGCGGGATTCATGCCAGCCCCCGGCGATTCTCCGACCCGGCGGGGGGTCAGAGAATCTCGCCCGTGCGAGTGTGAGCTCCCCCGACCAGAGGAGCCAATCTCAGTTACAGACTGGCTGCTTAGTTAGAGCCTGAACTGTTCAGGACACAGACTTGTTTCACTCTGCCTGTCTCCCCCCGCACCCCCCCCCCCACCCCTGCCTGTCTCCCCCCGCCCCCCCCCCCACCCCTGCCTGTCTCCCCCCGCCCCCTCCCCCACCCCCACCCCTGCCTGTCTCCCCGCCCCTCCCCACCCTACCCCCACCCCTGCCTGTCTCCCTCCGCCCCTCCCCACCCCCACCCCTGCCTGTCTCCCACCCCCACCCCCACCCCAACCCCTGCCTGTCTCCCCCCACCCCTCCCCACCCTACCCCCACCCCTGCCTGTCTCCCCCCGCCCCTCCCCACCCCCACCCCTGCCTGTCTCCCCCCGCCCCTCCCCACCCTACCCCCACCCCTGCCTGTCTCCCCCCCACCCCTGCCTGTCTCCCCCCGCCCCTCCCCAGCCCTGCCTGTCTCCCCCCCGCCCCTCCCCACCCCACCCCCACCCCTGCCTGTCTCCCCCCGCCCCTCCCCACCCCCCGGCAAACAGCAGAGGGTCTGACTCTGGAGCCTGTCCCCAGATCCCAGAGGCGAGAGGCCAGCGTTTAACCCACATCATCATCCTGCGCCCCCCCCCCGCGCCGCCCCCCCCCACGGCGCCCCCCCCGCGCTGCCCCTGCCCCCGCCCCCGCCCCCCCCCCACGTCTCCTGCCCCCCCCCCCCCCCCACCCCCACCCCCACCCCTGCATGTGTTCCCTCCCCACGCTGAGCTACTCCAGGGTGCCAGGCAATGCTCCACTGTCCCTTCGCAGGTACACATCCCAGCCAGGGGTGCAGAGACAAAGAATGAATGTCGGAATGTTTATTTAGTTTGGGAACGTTATCTGCTGGGAATTCGCGGTGAAGAATTTTTTTTCAGATATTTTTAAATAGTTTGAGATCAGAGCACATTTTTCTATGAAGCAGGTTAAAGGGACGGCGTGTGCTGAACAACACCCCCCGCACTGTGACTGCCAGGCAGGAACCAACTGCCCAGTCTGCCCAATTGAGTCAGATTAGCAAATAGGAGGCACATCTGCATTTCTATAGCGCCTTTCACAACCTCATGTTGTTCCCCAGAGCTCTGCGGCCAATGAACTACGTTTAAATGTAGCCATTGTCAGGTAGCAAACACAGCAACACATTTACACAGCACAGAACATGCAGTGCAGAAGGAGGCCATTCGGCCCATCGAGTTTGCACCCACCCACTTCAGTCCTCATTTCCACCCTATCCCCGTAACCCAATAACTCCTCCTAACCTTTTTTTGGTCATTAAGGGCAATTTATCATGGCCAATCCATTTCTTTGCACGTCTTTGTACCGTGGGAGGAAACCGGAGCACCCGGAGGAAACCCACGCAGACACGGGGAGAACGTGCAGACTCCGCACAGACAGTGACCCAGTGGGGAATCAAACCTGGGACCCAGGCGCTGTGAAGCCACAGTGCCAACCACTATGCTACCGTGCTGCCGTGCATGATTCCATAATGACCAATAATCCGTTGTTAGCTGTTGGTTGAGGGATTAATATTGTACAGAACACCAGGAAGGAAACCCCACACCCCCTCACAATAGCAGCCATCTCCCTGTCAGCTTAGTCGTTCGTGACAGAATCTATCCACCTCACAGTTAGAGCTTAGAACTGAGTGAGGGCCGCACTGTCAGAGCGTCGGTACTGAGGGAGAGCTGCACTGTCAGAGGGTGAGCACTGACGGAGAGCCGCACTGTCAGAGGGTCAGTACTGAGGGAGTGCCGCACTGTCAGAGGGGCAGTACTGAGGGAATGCCGCACTGTCAGAGGGTGAGCACTGAGGGAGAGCCGCACTGTCAGAGGGTCAGTAGTGAGGGAGTGCAGCACTGTCAGAGGTTCAGTACTGAGGGAGTGTTGCACTGTCAGAGGGTGAGCACTGAGGGAGAGCTGCACTGTCAGAGGGTCAGTAGTGAGGGAGTGCTGCACTGTCAGAGGTTCAGTACTGAGGGAGTGCTGCACTGTCAGAGGGTCAGTACTGAGGGAGTGCAGCAGCATCAGAGGGTCAGTAGTGAGGGAGTGCTGCACTGTCAGAGGGTCAGTACTGAGGGAGTGTCGCACTGTCAGAGGGTCAGTACTGAGGGAGTGCTGCACTGTCAGAGGATCAGTACTGAGGGATTGCCGCACTGTCAGAGGGTCAGTACTGAGGGAGTGCCGCACTGTCAGAGGGTCAGTACTGAGGGAGTGCCGCACTGTCAGAGGGTCAGTACTGTGGGAGTGCCGCACTGTCAGAGGGTCATTACTGAGGGAGTGCCGCACTGTCAGAGGCTCAGTACTGAGGGAGTGCCGCACTGTCAGAGGGTCAGTACTGAGGGAGTGCCGCACTGTCAGAGGGTCAGTACTGAGGGAGTGCTGCACTGTCAGAGGGTCAGTACTGAGGGAGTGCTGCACTGTCTGAGGGTCAGTACTCAGAGAGTGCTGCACTGTCAGAGGGTCAGTACTGAGGGAGTGCTGCACTGTCAGAGGGTCAGTACTAAGGGAGTGCCGCACTGTCAGAGGGTCAGTACTGAGGGAGTGCCGCACTGTCAGAGGGTCAGTACTGAGGGAGTGCCGCACTGTCAGAGGGTCAGTACTGAGGGAGTGCCGCACTGTCAGAGTGTCAGTACTGAGGGAGTGCCGCACTGTCAGAGGGTCAGTACTGAGGGAGTGCCGCACTGTCAGAGGGTCAGTACTGAGGGAGTGCCGCACTGTCAGAGGGTCAGTACTGAGGGAGTGCCGCACTGTCAGAGGGTCAGTACTGAGGGAGTGCCGCACTGTCAGAGGGTCAGTACTGAGGGAGTGCCGCACTGTCAGAGGGTCAGTACTGAGGGAGTGCCGCACTGTCAGAGTGTCAGTACTGAGGGAGTGCTGCACTGTCAGAGGGTCAGTACTGAGGGAGTGCCGCACTGTCAGAGGGTCAGTACTGAGGGAGTGCCGCACTGTCAGAGGGTCAGTACTGAGGGAGTGCCGCACTGTCAGAGGGTCAGTACTGAGGGAGTGCCGCACTGTCAGAGGGTCAGTACTGATGGAGTGCTGCACTGTCAGAGGGCCAGTACTGAGGGAGTGCCGCACTGTCAGAGGGTCAGTACTGAGGGAGTGCCGCACTGTCAGAGGGTCAGTACTGAGGGAGTGCCGCACTGTCAGAGGGTCAGTACTGAGGGAGTGCCGCACTGTCAGAGTGTCAGTACTGAGGGAGTGCCGCACTGTCAGAGGGTCAGTACTGAGGGAGTGCCGCACTGTCAGAGGGTCAGTACTGAGGGAGTGCCGCACCGTTAGAGGGTCAGTACTGAGGGAGTGCCGCACTGTCAGAGGGTCAGTACTGAGGGAGTGCCGCACTGTCAGAGGGTCAGTACTGAGGGAGTGCCGCACTGTCAGAGGGTCAGTACTGAGGGAGTGCCGCACTGTCAGAGGGTCAGTACTGATGGAGTGCTGCACTGTCAGAGGGCCAGTACTGAGGGAGTGCCGCACTGTCAGAGGGTCAGTACTGAGGGAGTGCCGCACTGTCAGAGGGTCAGTACTGAGGGAGTGCTGCACTGTCAGAGGGTTAGTGCTGAGGGAGTGCTGCACTGTCAGAGGGTCAGTACTGAGGGAATGCCGCACTGTCAGAGGGTCAGTACTGAGGGAGTGCCGCACTGTCAGAGGGTCAGTACTGAGGGAGTGCCGCACTGTCAGAGGGTCAGTACTGAGGGAGTGCCGCACTGTCAGAGGGTCAGTACTGAGGGAGTGCCGCACTGTCAGAGGATCAGTACTGATGGAGTGCTGCACTGTCAGAGGGCCAGTACTGAGGGAGTGCCGCACTGTCAGAGGGTCAGTACTGAGGGAGTGCCGCACTGTCAGAGGGTCAGTACTGAGGGAGTGCCGCACTGTCAGAGGGTCAGTACTGAGGGAGTGCCGCACTGTCAGAGTGTCAGTACTGAGGGAGTGCCGCACTGTCAGAGGGTCAGTACTGAGGGAGTGCCGCACTGTCAGAGGGTCAGTACTGAGGGAGTGCCGCACTGTTAGAGGGTCAGTACTGAGGGAGTGCCGCACTGTCAGAGGGTCAGTACTGAGGGAGTGCCGCACTGTCAGAGGGTCAGTACTGAGGGAGTGCCGCACTGTCAGAGGGTCAGTACTGAGGGAGTGCCGCACTGTCAGAGGGTCAGTACTGATGGAGTGCTGCACTGTCAGAAGGCCAGTACTGAGGGAGTGCCGCACTGTCAGAGGGTCAGTACTGAGGGAGTGCCGCACTGTCAGAGGGTCAGTACTGAGGGAGTGCTGCACTGTCAGAGGGTTAGTGCTGAGGGAGTGCTGCACTGTCAGAGGGTCAGTACTGAGGGAATGCCGCACTGTCAGAGGGTCAGTACTGAGGGAGTGCTGCACTGTCAGAGGGTTAGTGCTGAGGGAGTGCTGCACTGTCAGAGGGTCAGTACTGAGGGACTGGCGCACTGTCAGAGGGTTAGTGCTGAGGGAGTGCCGCACTGTCAGAGGATCAGTACTGAGGGAGTGCTGCACTGTCAGTGGGTCAGTACTGAGGGAGTGCCGCACTGTCAGAGGGTCAGTACTGAGGGAGTGGCGCACTGTCAGAGGGTTAGTGCTGAGGGAGTGCTGCACTGTCAGTGGGTCAGTACTGAGGGAGTGCCGCACTGTCATAGGGTTAGTGCTGAGGGAGTGCTGCACTGTCAGAGGATCAGTACTGAGGGAGTGCCGCACTGTCAGAGGATCAGTACTGAGGGAGTGCTGCACTGTCAGAGGGTCAGCACTGAGGGAGTGCTGCACTGTCAGAGGGTCAGTACTGAGGGAGTGCTGCACTGTCAGTGGGTCAGTACTGAGGGAGTGCCGCACTGTCAGAGGGTCGGTACTGAGGGAGTGCCGCACTGTCAGTGGGTCAGTACTGAGGGAGTGCTGCACTGTCAGAGGGTCAGTACTGAGGGAGCGCTGCACTGTCAGAGGGTCAGTACTGAGGGAGCGCCGCACTGTCAGAGGGTCAGTACTGAGGGAGTGCTGCACTGTCAGAGGGTCAGTACTGAGGGAGCGCTGCACTGTCAGAGGGTCAGTACTGAGGGAGCGCCGCACTGTCAGAGGGTCAGTACTGAGGGAGTGCCGCACTGTCAGAGGGTCAGTACTGAGAGAGTGCTGCACTGTCAGTGGGTCATTACTGAGGGAGTGCTGCACTGTCAGAGGGTCAGGAGTAAAGAAGGGTTTGTAAACCTAAGGCCTGTCTGTCTCTCTGTTGCTTGTTAATGATGCATTGTCACTATTTCAATCGTGAAATCGAGAGTTTCTTGTCTATCTTTCTATCTTAATGTCCGTCACTAAAACAGATTACCTGGTCATTTATTGAGTGCTGTGAGTGGGATCCTGCTGTGCATGTATTGCCTGCCATGCGGCTGTCATTGTAACCGTGACGACAATTGAAAAGTTCCTCATTGGCTCCAAGTTCCTCGGGCTGTCCCTGGGAATAGGGAAATGTGAGTCGTTCCCCCGACTTGTCCAATGTGGATTTTCTCAGTGAAATAATCAAAATGTTAAAGTGCTCCCAGATTCTCTGGTTGGTCTCACCTCCCCCGCCACCCTGAGACCCCCCCCCCCCCCCCACCCCCACCCACCCGCTCCAGCCCCTCTCTCTCTAAAAGCGGCTGTGACACTCAGTCGCTGAGTGTGGCATTCCGTGCGTTGCTGCCGAAATGAACAATATCCGAAGGAATTGTCGGAGGGCACCATCCCTGGTCCCAGTCCAAAACAAATTCACCCGCTCCGACCCAGAGCCTCACTATTCTGTGAATTCAGGACTCTGTGTTACCTGAAAAAATACTTTACCGAGGGAAGAATCTTGGAGAGAGCCAGATTGGCAACAGCTGCCGATTTCACAATCGTCCCTCTGTTGCCTGCGATCCTTTGCCAAGATGCCCACACCCCTCTCTCATCATCAGAATTCGTCAGAACTGCCTTCACTGTGTAAATAAACTCACCCTTATAACTGTCTGCGGAGTCCAGTTTTGCTCAGACACACACACACACTCACCCTCGCTGATCTTGTTGGTGTAACGGAGACACAATCAGAACACGTTTGGAAGCAAGATGAGGACCCTGGTTCTTCTGAGTGTCTGTGCTCTCGCTGCAGTCTGCACAGCAGGTAGGAACACTGCAATTACCCTTCCAAAACCTTCTCCAAATCCTCCCCAGACAACAAGAAAAGAAGTGAGCAGATTTTGTGCAGCAAATGTCTCCAGGCTTTAATCAAGATGTTGAGGGCAAGATATTAATCTGAGTTTTTCTGATGGTAAATTACGGGTCAAAGCACACAATGAGAGTTTAAATGTTGGGTTTACCCAGGCAGCTTGGCTCACTGGGTAACACCTCCAGGTGGGGGAGCGGAGTGTTAAATTCGCATTCTTGGGATTTAAGGAAGGCACGGTGATGTAGTGATTAGCACTGCTGTCTCACGGAGCCAAGGACACGGGTCCGATCCCAGCCCCGGGTCACTGCCCGTGTGGAGTTTGCACATTCTCCCCGTGTCTACGTGGGTCTCACTCCCACAACCCAAAGATGTGCAGGCTAGGTGGATTGGCCACGTTAAATTGCCCCTTAATTGGAAACAATTATTGGGTACTCTAAATTTATTTTTTTAATATTTTTTTTTAATTCCTGGGATTTAAGGACAGTATCCAGATTGACACACCATACCCGGAATTAGAGAGTGTCGCTCTGTCAGAGGGTCAGTACTGAGGGAGTGCCGCACTGTCAGAGGGTCAGTACTGAGGGAGTGCTGCACTGTCAGAGGGTCAGTACTGAGGGAGTGCCGCACTGTCAGAGGGTCAGTACTGAGGGAGTGCCGCACTGTCAGAGGGTCAGTACTGAGGGAGTGCGACACTGTCAGAGGGTCACTACTGAGGGAGTGCTGTACTGTCTGAGGGTCAGTACTGAGGGAGTGTCGCTCTGTCATAGGGTCAGTACTGAGGGAGCGCTGCACTGTCAGAGGGTCAGTACTGAGGGAGTGCCGCTCTGTCAGAGGGTCAGTACTGAGGGAGTGCCGCACTGTCAGAGGGTCAGTACTGAGGGAGTGCCGCACTGTCAGAGGGTCAGTACTGAGGGAGTGTCGCACTGTCAGAGGGACAGTACTGAGGGAGTGCGACACTGTCAGAGGGTCACTACTGAGGGAGTGCTGTACTGTCTGAGGGTCAGTACTGAGGGAGTGTCGCTCTGTCATAGGGTCAGTACTGAGGGAGCTCTGCACTGTCAGAGGGTCAGTACTGAGGTAGTGCCGCTCTGTCAGAGGGTCAGTACTGAGGGAGTTCTGCACTGTCAGAGGGTCAGTACTGAGGGAGCGCTGCACTGTCAGAGGGTCAGTACTGAGGGTGTGCCACTCTGTCAGAGGGTCAGTACTGAGGGAGTGCTGCACTGTCAGAAGGTCAGTACTGAGGGAGTGTCGCACTGTCAGAGGGTCAGTACTGAGGGAGTGCCGCACTGTCAGAGGGTCAGTACGGAGGGAGTGCCGAACTGTCAGAGGGTCAGTACTGAGGGAGTGCCGCACTGTCAGAGGGTCAGTACGGAGGGAGTGCTGCACTTTCAGAGGGTCAGTACTGAGGAAGTGCTGCTGCACTGTCAGAGGGTCAGTACTGAGGGAGTGCCGCACTGTCAGAAGGTCAGTACTGAGGTAGTTCCGCACTGCCAGAGGGTCAGTACTGATGGAGTGCTGCACTGTCAGAGGGTCAGTGCTGAGGGAGTGCTGCACTGTCGGAGGGTCAGTACTGAGGGAGTGCTGCACTGTCAGAGGGTCAGTACTGAGGGAGTGCTGCACTGTCAGAGGGTCAGTATTGAGGAAATGCCGCACTGTCAGAGGGTCAGTACTGAGGGAGTTCCGCACTGTCAGAGGGTCAGTGCTGAGGGAGTGCCGCACTGTCAGAGGGTCAGTACTGAGGTAGTTCCGCACTGCCAGAGGGTCAGTACTGAGGGAGTGCTGCACTGTCAGAGGTTCAGTGCTGAGGGAGTGCTGCACTGTCGGAGGGTCAGTACTGAGGGAGTGCTGCACTGTCAGAGGGTCAGTACTGAGGGAGTGCTGCACTGTCAGAGGGTCAGTATTGAGGAAATGCCGCACTGTCAGAGGGTCAGTACTGAGGGAGTTCCGCACTGTCAGAGGGTCAGTGCTGAGGGAGTGCCGCACTGGCAGAGGGTCAGTACTGAGGGAGTGCTGCACTGTCAGAGGGTCAGTACTGAGGGAGTGCTGCACTGTCAGAGGGTCAGTACTGAGGGAGTGCCGCACTGTCAGAGGGTCAGTACTGAGGGAGTGCTGCACTCTCAGAGGGTCAGTACTGAGGGAGAGCCGCACTGTCAGAGGGTCAGTACTGAGGGAGTGCCGCACTGTCAGAGGGTCAGTACTGAGGGAGCGCCGCACTGTCAGAGGGTCAGTACTGAGGGAGTGCCGCACTGTCAGAGGGTCAGTACTGAGGGAGTGCTGCACTGTCAGAGGGTCGGTACTGAGGGAGGGCCGCACTGTCAGAGGGTCAGTACTGAGGGAGTGCCGCACTGTCAGAGGGTCGGTACTGAGGGAGAGCCGCACTGTCAGAGGGTCAGTACTGAGGGAGTGCCGCACTGTCAGAGGGTCAGTACTGAGGGAGCGCCGCACTGTCAGAGGGTCAGTACTGAGGGAGTGCCGCACTGTCAGAGGGTCAGTACTGAGGGAGTGCTGCACTGTCAGAGGGTCGGTACTGAGGGAGGGCCGCACTGTCAGAGGGTCAGTACTGAGGGAGTGCCGCACTGTCAGAGGGTCAGTACCGAGGGAGTGCCGCACTGTCAGAGGGTCGGTACTCACTATAAGTGCAAGCCAGTGTCTTTTCAATATTTATCCATGAAAGATTCTCACCAAAACAGATGACCTATACTTCCCCAGAGTCACGGGACTAGGTTTAACTCCCCCAGCACCTAAACCTTTCTCCTTGTGTCTAATTTCAGACAAACACTTTCTTATTTTCCTGGTTGCTGGTTTTTAGGTGCGATCTGTAATAATCTGGAACTTCAGGAGGGCCAGTGATATCTTAATTAGTTGGAGCTGCTACTCTAATGCTTTGTCACTTCCATGTTTGAGTAATTTGTAAGTTTACAAGCAGCAGATTGTATAAATTACAGTGGAGGCGGTGTCTTTGGCCAAACTCTGACAGTGAGGACATTGCGAACTGTGGCTTTGTCCAATTGTTTGAATGGTGTGTGTGGGAGGTTTGGGGAAAGAGCTGTTCAGAGCAGTGCATCAGGCCAAGCGGATTATTAGTCGAGGAGGTTGCTTCGTTAGTTAGTTGGAGTTAGCTCGGCTGGTCAGTGAGTGGTTGCAGGAGGAGGGACTGGAGAGTGAGACCCCGATAGATCCCACCTCAATGGGTTAGCAACCTGAGAAGTTACAATTCGGGGTTATGGATGGAATGTATTAATGTGACCGGCCACGTGTAACCTGTTGTGTTAATGGACAGGATTTGATATGAGCATGTAAAATTCCACTCTGAGATATTTTAACCCACTGTCCTGCCAAATTCTGTTTCGCACAGCGAGACTCTCTCTGGAATGAAGCCTGCACACCCCAACAATCCAGCGTGTGGATTCAACAGCAATGTGACAACTGGGAGAGAAACCACTGAATGCACATTCCTGCCTGTCCCTCTCCCGCCCATCCCAAACCTTCAACCTATCAATCCCAGCATTAACACCTACACTGGACTGTAATCCCAGTCACAGCACTTCCCAATGATTTTAAATCCCTGGGAATTCTATCCGTTTTAATCGCTGAGATTGTTTTAGTTTCACCAGTGAAGGAACCCCAGTTTTAACAGTTCCCAGTATCCTGCTGGTTTTACTGGTTCAGTTTTGTTGATTTTGCTAACCACAGCTGTCTCCTCATTGCAGATTCATCAGAGTCGAATGAAATCGAGGACGGTAAGACGTTTTTCCCAAACACCTTCTTTGTGACAAGCTGGTTTTGTTGTGGGGACAGTGAATCTCACAGTGTCCTATACTGGCAGCAGGATCACACCTAGCACTGGAATATTGACAGTGACTTACAGTGGGGGAGGGACACTGGGGGAGCGACACTGGGGGAGGGACACTGGGGGAGGGACACTGGGAGAGGGACACTGGTGGAGTCACACTGGGAGAAGGATACTGGGGATGTGACACTGGGAGAGGGACACTGGGGGAGGGACACTGGGGAAGGACACTGGGGGAATGACACTGGGGGTGTGACACTGGGGGTGTGACACTGGGAGAGGGACACTGGACGAGGGACACTGCGGGAGTGACACTGGGGAAGGACACTGGGGAAGGACACTGGGGGAATGACACTGGGGGTGTGACACTGGGAGAGGGACACTGGGAGAGGGACACTGGGGGAGGGACACTGGGGGAGAGACACTGGGAGAGGGACACTGGGGGAGGGACACTGGGGGAGAGACACTGGGGAGGGACACTGGGGGAGGGACACTGGGGGAGGGACACTGGGAGAGGGACACTGGGGGAGAGACACTGGGGGAGGGACACTGGGGGAGGGACACTGGGGGAGGGACACTGGGGGAGAGACACTGGTGGAGGGACACTGGGGGAGGGACACAGGGGGAGAGACACTGGGGAGGGACACTGGGGGAGGGACACTGGGGGAGAGACACTGGGGGAGAGACACTGGGGGAGGGACACTGGGGGAGAGACACTGGGGGAGGGACACAGGGGGAGGGAGACTGGGGGAGAGACACTGGGGGAGGGACACTGGGGGAGGGACACTGGGAGAGGGACACTGGGGGAGGGACACTGGGAGAGGGACACTGGGAGAGGGACACTGGGGGAGTCACACTGGGAGAAGGATACTGGGGATGTGACACTGGGAGAGGGACACTGGGGGAGGGACACTGGGGGAGAGACACTGGGGGAGGGACACTGGGGGCGAGACACTGGAGAAGGACACTGGGGGAATGACACTGGGGGTGTGACACTGGGGGTGTGACACTGGGAGAGGGACACTGGGCGAGGGACACTGCGGGAGGGACACTGGGGAAGGACACTGGGGGAATGACACTGGGGTGTGACACTGGGGGAGGGACACTGGGGGAGGGACACTGGGGAAGGACACTGGGGAGTGACACTGGGGTGCGACACTGGGAGAGGGATACTGGGGAGGGACACTGGGGGAGGGACACTGGGGAGGGACACTGAGGGAGGGACACTGGGGGAGGGACACTGGGAGAAGGATACTGGGCAGGTGACACTGGGAGAGAGACACTGGGTGAGGGACACTGGGCGTGGGACACTGGGCGAGGGACACTGGGGGAGGGACACTGGGGGAGGGACACTGGGCGAGGGACACTGCGGGAGCGACAGTGGGGGAGGGACACTGGGCGAGGGACACTGCGGGAGTGACACTGGGGGAGGGACACTGGGGAGGGACACTGTGGGAGGGACACTGCGGGAGCGACACTGGGGATGGACACTGCGGGAGCGACACTGGGGGAGGGACACTGGGGGAAGGACACTGGGCGAGGGACACTGGGGGAGGGACACTGGGGGAGCGACACTGGGCGAGGGACACTGGGGGAAGGACACTGGGGGAGGGACACTGGGGGAAGGACACTGGGGGAAGGACACTGGGGGAGGGACACTGGGGGAAGGACACTGGGGGAGGGACACTGGGCGAGGGACACTGGGGGAGAGACACTGGGCGAGGGACACTGGGGGAAGGACACTGGGCGAGGGACACTGGGGGAGAGACACTGGGCGAGGGACACTGGGGGAGGGACACTGGGGGAGAGACACTGGGAGAGGGACACTGGGGAGGGACACTGGGCGAGGGACACTGGGGGAGGGACACTGGGCGAGGGACACTGGGGGAGCGACACTGGGGGAGGGACACTGGGGGAAGGACACTGGGGGAGAGTCACTGGGGGAGCGACACTGGGGTAACGGCTCTGAAATGGTGTGAATTCTGGTGCATTAACTTCACTCATCTCCATTTAATTAGTTCTGTTCCTCGGGAGGAGAGATGCAAATTCCTTTATGCGGCAGCCCAGACCCCCCAATCATTGGGACAGGTTTGTAATTTTCTTTTTTAATTTTGTCACGATCTCAAGCCTCAAATGTTACTTTCAAACATTCCACCATCGGAGCAGAAAACAAGGTAAAAACCGAGAAATAGAGTGTGCGGAGAGGTGAGGCGATAGATAAAGAGGTAAACTGTGGAAGAGTTTGGCAGCTTTAGTGGGCTGGTGTGAGGTTCCAAATGAATCCGACACGGGTTGAGTTGCTGTTCCGCTGCCAGACTCCCCGGGCGAAATTCTCCCCCAACGGCGGGATGCCCGCCGACTGGCGCCAAAGCTGGCGCAAATCAGACGGGCATCGCGCCGGCAAAAAGGTGCGGAAGTCTCCGCATCTTTGGTGGCCTAGCCCCAACATTGAGGGGCTAGGCCGACGCCGGAGGGATTTCCGCCCCGCCAGCTGGCGGAAATGGCGTTTGTTGCCCCGCCAGCTGGCGCGGAAATGCGGCGCATGCGCGGGAGCGTCAGCGGCCGCTGTCAGTTTCTCCGCGCATGCGCGGGAGCGTCAGCGGCCGCTGTCAGTTTCTCCGCGCATGCGCGGGAGCGTCAGCGGCCGCTGTCAGTTTCCCGCGCATGCGCAGTGGGGAGAGTCTCTTCCGCCTCCGCCATGGTGGAGGCCGTAGCGGAGGCGGAAGGGAAAGAGTGCCCCCACGGCACAGGCCCGCCCGCGGATCGGTGGGCCCCGATCGCGGGCCAGGCCACCGTGGGGGCACCCCCCGGGGTCAGATCGCCCCGCGCCCCCCCCCAGGACCCCGGAGCCCGCCCACGCCGCCTGGTCCCGCCGGTAAATACCAGGTTTGATTTACGCCGGCGGGACAGGCAGTTTCTGGGCGGGACTTCGGCCCATCCGGGCCGGAGAATCCAGCGGGGGGTCCCGCCAACCGGCGCGGCTGGATTCCCGCCCCCGCCCAATCTCCGGGAGCGGAGACTTCGGCGGGGGCGGGGGCGGGATTCACGGCGGCCAACGGCCATTCTCCGACCCGGCGGGGGGTCGGAGAATGACGCCCCCCGTCTCCTCGGCCGCCTCGTGTTTGATCTGAATTTGGTGGGGCAGAGTGCAGTCCGAGCTGAAAACCCTGACGTCCTGTAACGAGAGAGTCCCCGGGCCGGCTGGCGAGGATGGGGGCATCGCCCGTGCAGAGGGTGAGGTGGGGGCGCCGGGCAAACTTCAGAACCCTCAACACAAGCACCGAGGAGGAGTCACAGCTTTCACTCGTACCCTCCCACCTCAGAGAAATTAACTGGTGACACAACTGCTGGATCTGCAAAGGCAGAGTGAGCGTCAGGAAGGAGTCACAGCCTTCATCCTCGGAATGCAAGGCCGACTGGAGGAGACCCACCGTCTTCTGGCTGAGGAGAGGGGCCTTCGCTGCTACACAGAGGTCAACAGGGCGAGGGTGGCAGCCAGAGCGGAGACCTTGGCCCAGGACATGCACTCCATGGCGGGAGGGGGGGGGGGGGGTGTCTGCACTATTGCTGAGGGCATTAGCTCCATGATGTAGGGCTTAAACCCCACAGTGTAGGCACTGGTGAGAATCCAGGGAGATTCTTCACCAAGGGAGTGGGGAGAATATGGGACTCGCTCCCACAGGGAGGGGGGAGAATGTGGGACTCGCTCCCACAGGGAGTGGGGGAGAATGTGGGACTCGCTCCCACAGGGAGTGGGGAGAATGTGGGACTCACTCCCACAGGGAGTTGGAGAGAATGTGGGACTCGCTCCCACAGGGAGTGGGGGGGAATGTGGAACTCGCTCCCACAGGGAGTGGGGAGAATGTGGGACTCGCTCCCACAGGGAATGGGGGAGAATGTGGGACTCTCTCCCACAGGGAGTGGGGAGAATGTGGGACTCGCTCCCACAGGGAGTGGGGGAGAATGTGGGACTCGCTCCCACAGGGAATGGGGGAGAATGTGGGACTCTCTCCCACAGGGAGTGGGGAGAATGTGGGACTCGCTCCCACAAGGAGTGGGGGAGAATGTGGGACTCTCTCCCACGGGGAGTGGGGGAGAATGTGGGACTCGCTCCCACAGGGAGTTGGAGAGGTGAATAGAATCAACACATTTCAGAGAATCAGGAGTAGGATATAGGACAGGAAAGTCGGGTTCGATGGGGAGGGTTAGTGGCGCTGCGTTGAGGGGCTGAAGTCCTACCCCTGCTCCTATTTCTAACGTTCTCTAGGGGGAACTAGATATGCACATGAAGAAGACGGGGGGGGGGGGGGGGGGGGATACTGACGGAGTGAAATGATGTAAAGAGAAGGAGAAGGTTCATGTGGTGCCTCGACCTGAGCAATGGGGCAAAGGGGGCGTTGTCTGTGCCGTCAATGCTGGGAATCTCTGAATCTCTGCAAGATGTTACATTAAATGAGGAGAACTGATTATTTGTGATGTATTCCGGCAGCAGGGTCCGATACAAGTCTCCGCGCGAGAGGACAAGGGAAGTGTGCGAGGAGCACCGGCCTTGTGGGCGTCTGGCAAGACAGGTGGGGATGAAACAGGCCTATGGCAAATACTTTGGTGTCAGGAGACAGCACCCCAGTGGCTATGAGGGAATGAGGCCCAGGAGACACCGACAAACTCGCTACAGGAATCGTCACTACAGATTTTAAGCATTGTTGTCAACGATTCGCCAAAACACACAATAAAAATAAAATCTGCAATTAGCAGGATAATGTTACCTGGGATAAGAGTCAGGGAAGCCCCCAGTAAGTAAAGGCCAAAATTTAAGTCATCTTCTGAAAATTCCAATCTGACTGGATTCATGAGAATGTGTTTCCCCTGCCTTAACCTCCGACCCTGAAGGCACTGGTTGGTATTGGTTAACATATTCACTCGGTTCGGCCTAGCAGCTCTGGTCTTGAATACTTCAAACTGACACCGAGGCTAAATCCAGTCCCACCACTCACCAACCTAAATTTACCTAATTGACATGGGGGCTGACACCCACTCCCCTACCCACCCCCCCCACCCCCATCTCAAATCCGTCATCACTCACACACACCCCAAAACCACATACACCCGCCTCAGCCCTAATCCAAACCCCATTTCCGACACCCCTAAGGCTCATCGCCCTGCTCCCCCTGCCTTGACCAAACCACACTCACCATCCCCAAAACCCCGTCACACCAGCTACCCACCCAAAGCACCACCCACGTGACCATGCATCCCAATGGTAAAATAGCACAGAAGGTCAGATTGAGTGTGTTGGAGATGGAGGTTCACTCACTGGGAGTGAGAGGGTTAGAGGGTTCAGTTCGCACTGGGAGTGAGTGTGTTAGAGACGGGGTTCAGCTCACACTGGAAGTGAGTGTGTTAGAGACAGGGTTCAGCTCACACTGGTAGTGAGTGTGTTAGAGACAGGGATCAGCTCACACTGGGAGTGAGTGTGTTAGAGACAGGGTTCAGCTCACACTGGTAGTGAGTGTGTTAGAGACAGGGATCAGCTCACACTGGGAGTGAGTGTGATAGAGACAGGGATCAGCTCACACTGGAAGTGAGTGTGTTAGAGACAGGTTTCAGCTCACACTGGGAGTGAGTGTGTTAGAGACAGGGTTCAGCTCACACTGGAAGTGAGTGTGTGAGAGACAGGGTTCAGCTCACACTGGGAGTGAGTGTTTTATAGACAGGGTTCACTCACTGGGAGTGAGTGTGTTAGAGACAGGGTTCAGCTCACACTGGGAGTGAGTGTGTTAGAGACAGGTTTCAGCTCACACTGGGAGTGAGTGTGATAGAGACAGGGCTCACTCACTGGTAGTGAGTGTGTTAGAGACAGGGTTCAGCTCACACTGGGAGTGAGTGTGATAGAGACAGGGCTCACTCACTGGGAGTGAGTGTATTGTAGACAGGGTTCAGCTCACACTGGGAGTGAGTGTTTTATAGACAGGGTTCACTCACTGGAAGTGAGTGTGTTAGAGACAGGGTTCAGCTCACACTGGTAGTGAGTGTGTTAGAGACAGGGATCAGCTCACACTGGGAGTGAGTGTGTTAGAGACAGGGATCAGCTCACACTGGGAGTGAGTGTGTGTCATGGAGAGAAAGATTGTTGAGATTCTGTAGTGAGTGTGCAGGGGAAGGAGGCAAAATCTCATCCCTTCATTGGGCTACAGATTTTGTTAAATCCTCCTGACGGTCAGTCGGGTCACTGAATTGACCCTGTTAGCTGTTAGACCAGCCTCAGGTTAAGGATTATGGTGGTGTGGGCATTAAGTTACTGGTGTGATATTCTACCGTTTCTTCACTCAAACCCCATCAGGGCAAATTGTGAATACAAATGGAGTTTGAAAACCAATGTTCTTTCGGGAAGGCTACAGTAAGACACACTTTCACAGACTTTGTTCAAAACACAAAAGCATTTCTGAACTGTAGCAGCCGTACAGCTGCACCCAGCTCGATACTTGTCTCCTGCCTAAGAGAGGACACCACCCCTTGGGGGATTACTCACTCGGAGTCCCAATTGGTTCCCCAAGCCAGGTGACCCATACTCTGCTGTGTTGACCTGAAAGTGACAATCCTTGCAAATCGCCACAGATACCGACTGTCCTGACCCTGTGTGTGCCTAGGTGTAATTCCAGTCCCACTCCAGCATGGTTAATTCGAAAGTGATGTGTTAAATGTTTGCGTTAAAGTGGAGAATGAGGTTGAAATTCAATCGCTGCCTGTTCTCCGCTGGTTTGGGACAGGCCCTGTCTATTCCCTGTGGCTACTGTGCTGTAAGTCAACCACATTCATCCCATTATAGAATTATAGAATTCCTACAGTGCAAAAGGAAGCCATTCGGGCCATCGGGTCTGCACCCACCTTCTGAAAGAGCACCCCACCCAGGCCCAATCCCCCACCCTATCCCAGTAACCCCACCTAACCTGCACATTTTAGGACATTTTGTACATGAGAATGGGTCTGTCTTCAACACAGAGAGATATCAGGAACTGAGAGCCAGTGATGAGGTTATGTTTTGGGGAGGGGGGGGGGTACAGTTTAGACCCTCCTATTCCCCCCACACACCACAGAGTGGTATCTGTCCCAAATCTGTTAATAAATTTAGCGTCACATTCCCAGATAATAGTGACCCCAGAGCAGAGACACATTGGGCTCCCTCTTCCCAGTAACAATATCCTTCTTGCTAAATACCTGTAATCGAAGTCGCCTGGAGTATATCAGCAGAGAGAATCCGATAGACGGCAAGTATATAAGCCTTGTAAATAAAGCCTGGCAACACAACTCTCCTACTGCTTATCAATGACTGCCTAAAGCTTCCAATCTAATCATTATTTGCACAGCCATGGAAATCTGCAATGGCATTTACAGAAATATATAATAAAAAATATTGAAACTCTTTCTTCTGTGCTTGGCTTCAATGTTGTACTGATTTTATTGTATTGCCTATCTCGCCTCTCCCTGATCACAAACCTCTCAACGTTCTCAAGTCGGCTGAATGTCAAAATCTGTCAACATTTACTCAGCTACAGGGGTTAGCACTGCTGCCTCACGGCGCCGAGGTCCCGGGTTCGATCCCGGCTCTGGGTCACTGTCCGTGTGGAGTTTGCACATTCCCCCCGTGTCTGTGTGGGTCCCACCCCCACAACACAAAGATGTGCAGGGTAGGTGGATTGGCCACGCTAAATTACCCCTTAATTGGAAAAATAAATAATTGCGTACTCTAAATTTCTAAAAAAACATTTACTCAGCTCCCTCCCCCTCACAAAGCTACGCGGATCCAGCGGATACTGATCCCGACAGACCCTGGATGGAAGGCCGTCCCACAGCCTGTGTTGAGGTGGGAGGGTTGCGGGGGGGAGGGGGGGGACAGACAGGAAGCTGTCCTGCCGGAATGCCTTAGTGTGCGGATGTTTCACAAGAACAACACTGAACTGGCTTAGCACACACACACGTGGAAGATAGTCACTCAAGTGAGATGCAGGTGGGAGCGCTGGTGCCTGAGGACATGGACAGGTGTGTCAGCTCACAATGTAGCCCCTTGAGTTGGAAGCCTGAGCTGAGGGAACTGGGTCCATAGTCACCGGCAGCTCCTGCCCACCTACTGTGAGGAGCCAGCACGTGGAGAACTGCGGGCAGCCTCCCATGATCCGGATGAGACAGCTGGGACATCACACTGCAAATGGAGGGATTAGTTAACCGAATATTGTAGCTACACAGCAGGAGTGTGAGTTTGGACAATTACCCCATCTCAATAAATTAGTAACTCCTGGTAGTAGTGACACTCACTCCTGGAGCGGAGTGACTCTCACTCCTGGAGCAGAGTGACTCTCACTCCTGGAGCGGAGTGACTCTCTCTCCTGGAGCGGAGTGACTCTCTCTCCTGGAGCGGAGTGACGCTCACTCCTGGAGCGGAGTGACTCTCACTCCTGGAGCGGAGTGACGCTCACTCCTGGAGCAGAGTGACTCTCACTCCTGGAGCGGAGTGACGCTCACTCCTGGAGCAGAGTGACTCTGACTCCTGGAGCGGAGTGACTCTAACTCCTGGAGCGGAGTGACTCTCACTCCTGGAGCGGAGTGACTCTCACTCCTGGAGCGGAGTGACTCTCACTCCTGGAGCGGAGTGACGCTCACTCCTGGAGCGGAGTGACTCTCACTCCTGGAGCGGAGTGACGCTCACTCCTGGAGCGGAGTGACGCTCACTCCTGGAGCGGAGTGACTCTCACTCCTGGAGCGGAGTGACTCTCACTCCTGGAGCAGAGTGACTGTCAGCGGAGTGATACAAGCTCCAGGAATCAGTGTGCTGTGTGGTTGGAGAGAAAGTTACAGCTGGTATGCACCTGCTGACTTGTCCATCCTGGTGATAAAGGTCTTGGGTTTGGAAGGTGCTGTCGAAGGAACCTCAGTGAGTTGCTGCAGTGCATCTTGTAGATGGTACACACGGCTGCCACTGTGCGTCGGTGGGGTGTATATTTGTTGAAGGGGTGCCAATAAAGTGGGCTGCTTTGTCCTGGATGGTGTGGAGTTTCTCGAGTGCTTACCCCCATCCAGGCAAATGGAGAGTATTCCATCACATTCCTGACTTGTGTCTTGTCGATGATGGACAGGCTTTGGTGAGTCAGGAGGTGAGTTACTCACCGTAGGATTCCCAGCCTCTGACCTGCTCTTGTAGTCCCAGTATTAATGTGGCTGGGTCCGGTTCAGTTTCTGATCAATGGTCACCCCCAGGATGTTGATAGTGGGAGATTCAGTGATGGTGATGCCATTGAATGTCATGGGGAGATGGTTAGATTCTCCCTTGTTGGAGATGGTTATTGACTAGCACTTGTTTGGGGCAAATCTTACTTACCACTTACCACCTCAAGCCTGAATATTGTCCCGGTCTTGCTGCATTTGGACACGGACTGCTTCAGTTTCTGAGGAGTTGTGAATGTGTAAACATTATGCAATCATCAGCCAACATCCCTATTTCTGATCTCAGGATGGAACAACTGAATATGATTGACCCTCAGGCCCTACCCATGGAACTCCCTCAGCGATGTCCCACAGAAAACCCTGCAGGTGATTGGCCCCAAACATCCAAAACATTGTTCCCGGTATGATGTACCAATGGAGAGTTATATCCGAATTCCTTTGAATTTAATTTTGTTCAGGCGCCTTGATGCTACATTCAGTCAAATGCTACCTTGTTGACATGGGAAAACGGTGCAGCTGTCAATCATCCTGGGGTCAGTGCAGCTGTCAATCATCTTGGGGTCGGTGCAGCTGTCAATCACTCTGCGGGTCAGTGCAGCTGTCAATCATCCAGGGGTCAGTGCAGCTGTCAATCATCCTGGGGTCAGTGCAGCTGTCAATCATCCTGGGGTCAGTGCAGCTGTCAATCACTCTGGGGGTCAGTGCAGCTGTCAATCATCCAGGGGTCAGTGCAGCTGTCAATCATCCTGGGGTCAGTGCAGCTGTCAATCATCCTGGGGTCAGTGCAGCTGTCAATCATCCTGGGGTCAGTGCAGCTGTCAATCATCCTGGGGTCAGTGCAGCTGTCAATCATCCTGGGGTCAGTGCAGCTGTCAATCATCCTGGGGTCAGTGCAGCTGTCAATCATTCCGGGGTCAGTGCAGCTGTCAATCACTCTGGGGGTCAGTGCAGCTGTCAATCAATCCGGGGTCAGTGCAGCTGTCAATCAATCCAGTGGTCGGTGCAGCTGTCAATCACTCTGGGGGTCAGTGCAGCTGTCAAACACTCTGGGGTCAGTGCAGCTGTCAATCAATCCAGTGGTCGGTGCAGCTGTCAATCACTCTGGGGGTCAGTGCAGCTGTCAATCATTCCGGGGTCAGTGCAGCTGTCAATCACTCCGGGGTCAGTGCAGCTGTCAATCATTCTGGGGTCAGTGCAGCTGTCAATCATTCTGGGGTCAGTGCAGCTGTCAATCACTCCGGGAACAGTGCAGCTGTCAATTATTCTGAGGGTCAGTGCAGCTGTCAATCATTCCGGGGTCAGTGCAGCTGTCAATCACTCTGTGGGTTAGTGCAGCTGTCAATCATTCCGGGGACAGTGCAGCTGTCAATCATTCTGAGGGTCAGTGCAGCTGTCAATCATTCTGGGGGTCAGTGCAGCTGTCAATCATTCTGGGGTCAGTGCAGCTGTCAATCACTCTGTGAGTCAGTGCAGCTGTCAATCATTCTGAGGGTCAGTGCAGCTGTCAATCATTCTGGGGGTCAGTGCAGCTGTCAATCATTCAGGGGTCAGTGCAGCTGTCAATCACTCCAGGGGTCAGTGCAACTGTCAATCACTCCAGGGGTCAGTGCAGCTGTCAATCATTCTGGGGTCAGTGCAGCTGTCAATCATCCTGCGGTCAGTGCAGCTGTCAATCACTCTGGGGGTCAGTGCAGCTGTCAATCATCCAGGGGTCAGTGCAGCTGTCAATCATGCTGGGGTCAGTGCAGCTGTCAATCATCCTGGGGTCAGTGCAGCTGTCACTCATCCTGGGGTCAGTGCAGCTGTCAATCATCCTGGGGTCAGTGCAGCTGTCAATCATCCTGGGGTCAGTGCAGCTGTCAATCACTCTGGGGGTCAGTGCAGCTGTCAATCATCCAGGGGCCAGTGCAGCTGTGAATCATCCAGGGGTCAGTGCAGCTGTCAATCATCCTGGGGTCAGTGCAGCTGTCAATCATCCTGGTGTCAGTGCAGCTGTCAATCATCCTGGGGTCAGTGCAGCTGTCAATCATTCCAGAGTCAGTGCAGCTGTCAATCATTCTGAGGGTCAGTGCAGCTGTCAATCACTCTGGGGGTCAGTGCAGCTGTCAATCAATCCAGTGGTCGGTGCAGCTGTCAATCACTCTGGGGGTCAGAGCAGCTGTCAATCACTCTGGGGTCAGTGCAGCTGTCAATCAATCCAGTGGTCGGTGCAGCTGTCAATCACTCTGGGGGGCAGTGCAGCTGTCAATCACTCTGGGGGTCAGTGCAGCTGTCAATCATTCCGGGGTCAGTGCAGCTGTCAATCACTCCGGGGTCAGTGCAGCTGTCAATCATTCTGGGGTCAGTGCAGCTGTCAATCATTCTGGGGTGAGTGCAGCTGTCAATCACTCTGGGATCAGTGCAGCTGTCAATCATTCCGGGGACAGTGCAGCTGTCAATCATTCTGAGGGTCAGTGCAGCTGTCAATCATTCCGGGGTCAGTGCAGCTGTCAATCACTCTGTGGGTCAGTGCAGCTGTCAATCATTCCGGGGACAGTGCAGCTGTCAATCATTCTGAGGGTCAGTGCAGCTGTCAATCATTCTGGGGTCAGTGCAGCTGTCAATCACTCTGTGGGTCAGTGCAGCTGTCAATCATTCTGAGGGTCAGTGCAGCTGTCAATCATTCTGGGGGTCAGTGCAGCTGTCAATCAATCTGGGGTCAGTGCAGCTGTCAATCACTCCAGGGGTCAGTGCAGCTGTCAACAATTCTGGGGTCAGTGCAGCTGTCAATCATTCTGGGGTCAGTGCAGCTGTCAATCACTCCAGGGGTCAGTGCAGCTGTCAATCAATCCAGGGGTCGGTGCAGCTGTCAATCATTCTGGGGGTCGGTGCAGCTGTCAATCACTCTGGATGTCGGTGCAGCTGTCAATCACTCGGGGGGGCGGGTCTGTGCAGCTATCAATCATTCTGGGGTCAGTGCAGCTGTCAATCACGCCAGGGGTCAGTGCAGCTGTCAATCATTCTGGGGTCAGTGCTGCTGTCAATCACTCCAGGGGTCGGTGCAGCTGTCAATCAATCCAGGGGTCGGTGCAGCTGTCAATCATTCTGGGGGTCAGTGCAGCTGTCAATCACTCCGGGGTCAGTGCAGCTGTCAATCATTCTGGGGGTCAGTGCAGCTGTCAATCATTCTGGGGGTCAGTGCAACTGTCAATCACTCTGGGGGTCAGTGCAGCTGTCAATCATTCCGGGGACAGTGCAGCTATCAATCACTCCAGGGGTCAGTGCAGCTGTCAATCATTCTAAGGGTCAGTTCAGCTGTCAATCATTCTGGTGGTCAGTGCAGCTGTCAATCATTCTGCGGATCATTGCAGCTGTCAATCATTCCAGGGGTCGGTGCAGCTGTCAATCACTCCAGGGGTCAGTGCAGCTGTCAATCACTCTGGAGGTCAGTGCAGCTGTCAATCATTCTCGGGGTCAGTGCAGCTGTCAATCATTCTGAGGGTCAGTGCAGCTGTCAATCACTCTGGGGGTCAGTGCAGCTGTCAATCACTCCAGGGGTCAGTACAGCTGTCAATCAGTCCGGGGTCAGTGCAGCTGTCAATCATTCTGAGAGTCAGTTCAGCTGTCAATCATTCTGGGGGTCAGTGCAGCTGTCAATCATTCTGCGGATCATTTCAGCTGTCAATCATTCCAGGGGTCGGTGCAGCTGTCAATCACTCCGGGGTCAGTGCAGCTGTCAATCACTCTGGGGGTCAGTGCAGCTGTCAATCACTCTGGGGATCAGTGCAGCTGTCAATCACTCCAGGGGTCAGTGCAGCTGTCAATCACTCTGGGGGTCAGTGCAGCTGTCAATCACTCCAGGGGTCGGTGCAGCTGTCAATCATTCTGGGGGTCAGGGCAGCTGTCAGTCACTCCGGGGACAGTGCAGCTGTCAATCATTCTGGGGGTCAGTGCAGCTGTCAATCACTCTGGGGGTCAGTGCATCTGTCAATCACTGCAGGGGTCGGAGCAGCTGTCAATCATTCTGGGGGTCAGTGCAGCTGTCAGTCACTCCGGGGTCAGTGCACCTGTCAATCACTCCGGGTGTCAGTGCAGCTGTCAATCACTCCAGGGGTCAGTGCAGCTATCAATCACTCCAGGGGTCAGTGCAGCTGTCAATCATTCTGGGGGTCACTGCAGCTGTCAATCACTCCGGGGGTCAGTGCAGCTGTCAATCACTCTGGGGTCAGTGCAGCTGTCAATCACTCTGGGGGTCAGTGCAGCTGTCAATCACTCTGGGGTCAGTGCAGCTGTCAATCACTCTGGGGGTCAGTGCAGCTGTCAATCAGTCCGGGGTCAGTGCAGCTGTCAACAATTCTGGGGGTCAGTGCAGCTGTCAATCATTCTGAGGGTCTGCGCAGCTGTCAATCATTCTGAGGGTCAGCGCAGCTGTCAATCATTCTGAGGGTCAGCGCAACTGTCAATCATTCTGGGGGTCAGTGCAGCTGTCCGTCACTCCGGGGTTAGTGCAGCTGTCAATCATTCTGAAGGTCAGTGCAGCTGTCAGTCACTCCACGGGATCGGTGCAGCTGTCAGTCACTCCGGGGTCAGTGCAGCTGTCAATCATTCTGACGGTCAGTGCAGCTGTCAATCACTCTGGGGGTCAGTGCAGCTGTCAATCATTCTGAGGGTCAGTTCAGCTGTCAATCATTCTGGGGGTCAGTTCAGCTGTCAATCATTCTGGGGGTCAGTGCAGCTGTCAATCATTCTGAGGGTCAGTTCAGCTGTCAATCATTCTGGGGGTCAGTGCAGCTGTCAGTCACTCCGGGGTCAGTGCAGCTGTCAATCATTCTGAGGGTCAGTTCAGCTGTCAATCATTCTGGGGGTCAGTGCAGCTGTCAATCATTCTGCGGATCATTGCAGCTGTCAATCATTCCAGGGGTCGGTGCAGCTGTCAATCACTCCGGGGTCAGTGCAGCTGTCAATCACTCTGGGGGTCAGTGCAGCTGTCAATCACTCTGGGGATCAGTGCAGCTGTCAATCACTCCAGGGGTCAGTGCAGCTGTCAATCACTCTGGGGGTCAGTGCAGCTGTCAATCACTCCAGGGGTCAGTGCAGCTGTCAATCATTCTGGGGGTCAGTGCAGCTGTCAATCATTCTGGAGGTCAGTGCAGCTGTCAATCATTCTGATGGTCAGTGCAGCTGTCAATCATTCTGGGGGTCAGTGCAGCTGTCAGTCACTCTGGGGGTCAGTGCAGCTGTCAGTCACTCTGGTGTCAGTGCAGCTGTCAATCACTCCAGGAGTCAGTGCAGCTGTCAATCACTCTGGGTGTCAGTGCAGCTGTCAATCACTCCGGGGTCAGTGCAGCTGTCAATCATTCTGGGGGTCAGTGCAGCTGTCAATCACTCTGCGGGTCGGTGCAGCTGTCAATCACTCTGGGGGTCAGTGCAGCTGTCAATCACTCCGGGGTCAGTGCAGCTGTCAATCATTCTGAGGGTCAGTGAAGCTGTCAATCAATCTGGGGTCAGTGCAGATGTCAATCACTCTGGGGGTCAGTGCAGCTGTCAGTCACTCTGGGGGTCAGTGCAGCTGGCAATCATTCTGGGGGTCAGTGCAGCTGTTAATCATTCCGGGGGTCAGTGCAGCTGTCAATCACTCTGCGGGTCGGTGCAGCTGTCAATCAATCTGCGGGTCAGTGCAGCTGTCAATCACTCTGCGGGTCAATGCAGCTGTCAATCATTCCGGGGTCAGTGCAGCTGTCAGTCACTCTGGGGGTCAGTGCAGCTGTCAATCATTCTGGGGGTCAGTGCAGCTGTCAATCACTCCAGGGGTCAGTGCAGCTGTCAATCATTCTGGGGGTCAGTGCAGCTGTCTATCATTCTGGGGGTCAGTGCAGTTGTCAATCATTCTGGAGGTCAGTGCAGCTGTCAATCATTCTGGTGGTCAGTGCAGCTGTCAATCATTCTGGGGGTCAGTGCAGCTGTCAGTCACTCTGGGGGTCAGTGCAGCTGTCAGTCACTCTGGTGTCAGTGCAGCTGTCAATCACTCTGGGGTCAGTGCAGCTGTCAATCACTCTGGGTGTCAGTGCAGCTGTCAATCACTCCGGGGTCAGTGCAGCTGTCAATCATTCTGGGGGTCAGTGCAGCTGTCAATCACTCTGCGGGTCGGTGCAGCTGTCAATCACTCTGGGGGTCAGTGCAGCTGTCAATCACTCCGGGGTCAGTGCAGCTGTCAATCATTCTGAGGGTCAGTGAAGCTGTCAATCAATCTGGGGTCAGTGCAGATGTCAATCACTCTGGGGGTCAGTGCAGCTGTCAGTCACTCTGGGGGTCAGTGCAGCTGGCAATCATTCTGGGGGTCAGTGCAGCTGTTAATCATTCCGGGGGTCAGTGCAGCTGTCAATCACTCTGCGGGTCGGTGCAGCTGTCAATCAATCTGCGGGTCAGTGCAGCTGTCAATCACTCTGCGGGTCAATGCAGCTGTCAATCATTCCGGGGTCAGTGCAGCTGTCAGTCACTCTGGGGGTCAGTGCAGCTGTCAATCATTCTGGGGGTCAGTGCAGCTGTCAATCACTCCAGGGGTCAATGCAGCTGTCAATCATTCTGGGGGTCAGTGCAGCTGTCAATCACTCTGCGGGTCAATGCAGCTGTCAATCATTCTGGGGGTCACTGCAGCTGTCAATCACTCTGGGGTCAGTGCAGCTGTCAATCACTCTGCGGGTCAGTGCAGCTGTCAATCACTCTGCGGGTCAGTGCAGCTGTCAATCACTCTGCGGGTCAGTGCAGCTGTCAATCACTCTGCGGGTCAGTGCAGCTGTCAATCACTCTGCGGGTCAGGGCAGCTGTCAATCACTCCGGGGTCAGTGCAGCTGTCAATCATCCTGGGGTCAGTGCAGCTGTCAATCATCCAGGGGTCAGTGCAGCTGTCAATCACTCCGGGGTCAGTGCAGCTGTCAATCATTCTGGGGGTCAGTGCAGCTGTCAATCATTCTGGGGGTCAGTGCAGCTGTCAATCACTCTGCGGGTCAGGGCAGCTGTCAATCACTCTGGGGGTCAGTGCAGCTGTCAATCAATCCAGGGGTCGGAGCAGCTGTCAATCACTCCAGGGGTCAGTGCAGCTGTCAATCACTCTGGGGTCAGTGCAGCTGTCAATCACTCCAGGGGTTGGTGCAGCTGTCAATCATTCTGGGGTAGGTGCAGCTGTCAATCATTCTGAGGTCAGTGCAGCTGTCAATCACTCTGGGGTCAGTGCAGCTGTCAATCATTCTGGGGGTCAGTGCAGCTGTCAATCATTCTGGGGTCAGTGCAGCTGTCAATCATTCTGAGGTCAGTGCAGCTGTCAATCATTCTGCGGTCGGTGCAGCTGTCAATCATTCTGGGGGTCAGTGCAGCTGTCAATCATTCTGGGGTCAGTGCAGCTGTCAATCATTCTGAGGTCAGTGCAGCTGTCAATCATTCTGAGGTCGGTGCAGCTGTCAATCATTCTGAGGTCGGTGCAGCTGTCAATCATTCTGAGGTCGGTGCAGCTGTCAATCATTCTGCGGGTCGGTGCAGCTTTCAATCACTCCAGGGGTCAGTGCAGCTGTCAATCACTCTGGGGTCAGTGCAGCTGTCAATCAATCTGCGGGTCAGTGCAGCTGTCAATCATTCTGGGGGTCAGTGCAGCTGTCAATCATTCTGAGGGTCAGTGCAGCTGTCAATCATTCTGAGGGTCAGTGCAGCTGTCAATCACTCTGAGGGTCAGTGCAGCTGTCAATCATTCTGAGGGTCAGTGCAGCTGTCAATCACTCTGAGGGTCAGTGCAGCTGTCAATCATCCTGGGGTCAGTGCAGCTGTCAATCATTCTGGGGGTCAGTGCAGCTGTCAATCATTCTGAGGGTCAGTGCAGCTGTCAATCACTCTGAGGGTCAGTGCAGCTGTCAATCATTCTGAGGGTCAGTGCAGCTGTCAATCACTCTGAGGGTCAGTGCAGCTGTCAATCATCCTGGGGTCAGTGCAGCTGTCAATCATTCTGGGGGTCAGTGCAGCTGTCAATCATTCTGAGGGTCAGTGCAGCTGTCAGTCACTCTGAGGGTCAGTGCAGCTGTCAATCATTCTGAGGGTCAGTGCAGCTGTCAATCACTCTGGGGGCAGTGCAGCTGTCAATCATTCCGGGGACAGTGCAGCTGTCAATCAATCCAGGGGTCAGTGCAGCTGTCAATCACTCTGGGGGTCGGTGCAGCTGTCAATCACTCCAGGGGTCAGTGCAGCTGTCAATCGCTCTGGGGTCAGTGCAGCTGTCAATCACTCCAGGGGTCGGTGCAGCTGTCAATCACTCTGGCGGTCGGTGCAGCTGTCAATCTCTCCAGGGGTCGGTGCAGCTGTCAATCACTCCAGGGGTCGGTGCAGCTGTCAATCATGGAATGATAGAATCCCTCCACTGCAGGAGGGGGCCATTTGACTCATTGAGTCTGCACCAGCCGTCTGAAGGAGCACCCTGTCTAGACTCACTTTCCCCGCCTTATCCCCGTAACCCCACCCAACCTACACATCTTTGGACACTCAGAGGCAATTTAGCACAGTCAATCCACCTAACCTGCACATCTTTGGACTGTGGGAGGAAACCGGAGCACCCGGAGGGAACCCACGCACACACGGGGAGAACGTGCAGACTCCGCACAGACAGTGACCCAAGCCGGGAATCGAACCTGGGATCCTGCAGCTGTGAAGCAACAGTGCTAACCACTGTGCTACCGTGCCGCCCAGAGGAGGGTCAGTGAAGCGGTGAATCATTCTGTGTGTTTGTGAGGCTGTCCATCATTCTGCAATCAGTGTAATGAAACATCGATAATAGGAGCAGGAGGGGGCATCCAGCCCCTCGAGCCTGCTGTGCCATTCATTCTGATCACAGCTGATCATCCAGCTCGGGAAGCAGTTCCAGCTTTCCCCCCGTTTCCCAGGGATTCGCTGTCTGCTGAGCGTTGACGCTGTCCCAGTCTCATAGCCTGCTGCAGGTTAAATCCAGTTCCCGCCCCTTGACAGAAACCCGCTCTGCCTGCGAATAATTAAATCATCGAGGAAGTTACAAACCTCAGTCTCCAAACATGGTGTTCTGGAAATGTTTCGGTTACACCTCTTAATGAACCCACAGAGTCTGTATTGGAGCTGCCGTTACAATCTAGGCGCCGCGTGAATGGAGCAATTTGGGGTGTAATAGAACAGTGACATAAATTTGAGTTTTTCGTACAGTCACCGCTCCCGAGCAGTTGCCAGTCTGGAATTTTACAGCAAGGATATACAGCGGGATTGGAAAACCAGGATGAGAATTTTCAAGTCGAGGTGCTGTCAGAGTGGGAGCCAATGCAGGGACGGCGAGCACGGGGGCCGTGGGGGAACAGCGTTTGGGTTCCAGGTCCCTGGAGGGTGAAAAGTGGGAGATTAGGCAGGAATAGCCTGGGATCGAACTGGAACTGGGAGACATCAGTGAGTATAAATCAGAAGTGAAGCAATTTATAAATCAGAGCTCCGTGACAACACAGCTTTCCCCAGGGGCCTGTGGATTGTACTAGGGAACTGGGGTTGAGCTTGATCCGATATCCCAGGTGTCAGAGTCCAGGATCCTCGTCACCCAGCGGAGTAACATCATTGGCTGGTTACTGTCAGTTACGGACTCAGGCATGATGGTGAAAACCAGTGTGTGGGACAGAGAACAGAACTATGAGAAAGGCCAGGATTACACGAGGGTTCACACATCAGAAACTGACCACGGGACAAGCTAAATCCAAAACATTCTTCGGCTTACTCAAAACTATCCTCAGCCAGCCAGTCATTGGGCTTTAGAACACAGAACATGGAACAGTCCAGCACCGTACAGGCCCTTCGGCCCACAATGTTGTGCCAACCACTTATCCTAATCTAAGATCAACCTCACCTACACCCCTTCAATTTACTGCTGTCCATGTGCCTGTCTAAGAGTCGCTTAAATGTCCCGAATGACTCTGACTCCACCACCTCTGCTGGCAGTGCGTTCCACACACCCACCACTCTCTGTGTAAAGAACCGACCTCTGACATCTCCCCTATACCTTCCTCCAATCACCTTAAAATGATGTCCCCTTGTGACAGCCATTTCCACCCTGGGGAAAAGTCTCTGGCTATCCACTCTATCCATGCCTCTCATCACCTTGTACACCTCTATCAAGTCACCTCTCTTCCTCCTTTGCTCCAGTGAGAAAAGCCCTAGCTCCCTCAACCTTTCTTCATAAGACATACCCTCCAGACCAGGCAGCAGCCTGGTAAATCTCGTCTGTACCCGCTCCAAAGCATCCACATCCTTCCTATAATGAGGCGACCGGAACTGGACACAATATTCCAAGTGTGGTCTAACTAGGGTTTTATAAAGCTGCAGCCTTCGCGGCTCTTAAACTCAATCCCCCTGTTAATGAAAGCTAACACACCATACGCCTTCTTAACAACCCTATCAACCTGGGTGGCAACTTTGAGGGATCTATGTACGTGGACCCCAAGATCCCTCTGTTCTTCCACACTTCCAAGAATCTTGCCCTTAACCCTGTATTCAGCATTCAAATTCGATCTTCCAAAATGAATCACTTCACATTTATCAAGGTTGAACTCCATCTGCCACTTCTCAGCCCAGCTCTGCATCCTGTCACTGTCCTGCTGTAGCCTGCAACAGCGCTCGGCACTATCTACAACCTCCCCAACCTTCGTGTCATCGGCAAACTTACTAACCCACCCTTCCACTTCCTCATCCAAGTCATTTATAAAAACCACAAAGAGCAGAGGTCCCAGAACAGATCCCTGCGGGACACCACTGGTCACCGACCTCCAGGCGGAATACTTTCCATCCACTACTGTCATAATATACACCAGTATATCATGGTGCAGACACACACACTGATGGACACAGTGGGACCAATCAACATACACAACACCGCAGCCAATCACCAGTGAAAGCACACGCACTAAAAAGACAGGGGGCATCAGAGTTCCCGCTCATTCGAGTAGCAGCCACCTTGGAGCACAGAGCTCACAGCCTGCAGCACAGACATTCACCATGTGCTGAGTGCATCGACTGGTTAGGACAAGGCAAAGGTCTCTAGTTAAAGCTAGCATCGTATTTACCCACAGTTCAAGTATGTTTAAATAGTTAACCTTTTAATAAAATAATGTTGCACCACTTCAAGTGTTGGTGACCTGTATGTGATCCAGAACACACAACACATCAACTACCACACGCTGTCTTCTTTTGGCCAGCCAATTCTGTATCCAGACAGTTACACTTCAGCCTGTGTGAAGTCAAAGTGACTGTGAGACTGTCACCTACAGATAGAAAAGAGTAAAACAAGGGACTGCATGGGTGATACATTTCCCCAAGTGAGTCTGGGTGGCTGCTTCATCAAACAGAATCAGAATGGTGCTTGTAAAAGGAGGAATATTAAAGGGTGCAGGGAGTGAGGGGGGAGAGCGGGATTAGACTGGGTGGGACATTAAAGGGTGTGGGAAGTGAGGGGGAGAGTGGGATTAGACTGGGTGGGATATTAAAGGGTGTGGGGAGTGAGGGGGAGAGTGGGATTAGACTGGGTGGGATATTAAAGGGTGTGGGGAGTGAGGGGGAGAGCGGGATTAGACTGGGTGGGACATTAAAGGGTGTGGGAAGTGAGGGGAGAGTGGGATTAGACTGGGTGGGACATTAAAGGGTGTGGGGAGTGAGGGGAGAGTGGGATTAGATTGGGTGGGATATTAAAGGGTGCGATGAGGGGAGAGTGGGGAGACTGGGTGGGACATTAAAGGGTCTGGGGAGTGAGGGGAGAGTGGGATTCGACTGGGTGGGATATTAAAGGGTGTGGGGAGTGAGGGGAGAGTGGGATTAGACTGGGTGGGATATTAATGGGTGTGGGGAGTGAGGGGAGAGTGGGATTAGACTGGGTGGGATATTAAAGGGTGTGGGGAGTGAGGGGAGAGTGGGATTAGACTGGGTGGGATATTAAAGGGTGAGGGGAGTGAGGGGGAGAGTGGGATTAGACTGGGTGGGATATTAAAGGGTGCGATGAGGGGAGAGTGGGGAGACTGGGTGGGACATTAAAGGGTCTGGGGAGTGAGGGGAGAGTGGGATTAGACTGGGTGAGATATTAATGGGTGTGGGGAGTGAGGGGAGAGTGGGATTAGACTGGGTGGGATACTAAAGGGTGTGGGGAGTGAGGGGGAGAGTGGGATTAGACTGGGTGGGATATTAAAGGGTGTGGGGAGTGAGGGGGGAGTGGGATTAGACTGGGTGGGATATTAAAGGGTGCAGGGAGTGAGGGGGGAGTGGGATTAGACTGAGTGGGATATTAAAGGGTGTGGGGAGTGAGGGGGAGAGTGGGATTAGACTGGGTGGGATATTAAAGGGTGTGGGGAGTGAGGGGGAGAGTGGGATTAGATTGGGTGGGATGTTAAAGGGTGCGGGGAGTGAGGGGGAGAGGGGGATTAGACTGGGTGGGTTATTAAAGGGTGCGGGGAGTGAGGGGAGAGTGGGATTAGACTGGGCGGGATATTAAAGGGTGTGGGGAGAGAGCGGAGAGTGGGATTAGACCGGGTGGGATATTAAAGGGTGCGGGGCGTGAGGGGGAGAGTGGTATTCGACTGGGTGGGATATTAAAGGGTGTGGGGAGTGAGGGGGAGAGTGGGATTAGACTGGGTGGGATATTAAAGGGTGCGGGGAGTGAGGGGTGAGTGGGATCAGACTGGGTGGGATATTAAAGGGTGCGGGGAGTGAGGGGAGAGTGGGATTAGACCGGGTGGGATATTAAAGGGAGTGCGGAGTGAAGGGGAGAGTGGGATTAGACTGGGTGGGACATTAAAAGGTGTGGGGAGTGAGGGGGGAGAGGGATTAGACTGGGTGGGATATTAAAGGGTGTGGGGAGTGAGGGGAGGGTGGGATTAGACTGGGTGGCACATTAAAGGGTGTGGGGAGTGAAGGGGAGAGTGGGATTAGACTGGGTGGGACATTAAAAGGTGTGGGGAGTGAGGGGGGAGAGGGATTAGACTGGGTGGGATATTAAAGGGTGCGGGGAGTGAGAGGGAGAGTGGGATTACACTGGGTGGGATATTAAAGGGAGTAGGGAATGAGGAGAGAGTGGGATTAGACTGGGTGGGTTATTAAAGGGTGTGGGGAGTGAGGGGAGAGTGGGATTAGACTGGGTGGGATATTAAAGAGTGTGGGGAGTGAGGGAGTAGACTGAGTGGGATATTAAAGGGAGTAGGGAATGGGGGGAGGGTGGGATTAGACTGGGTGGGATATTAAAGGGTATGTGGGCTGAGTGGGGAGAATGGGATTAGACTGGGTGGGATATTAAAGGTTATGGGGAGTGAGGGGAGAGTGGGATTAGACTGGATGGGATATTAAAGGGTGCGGGGAGTGAGGGGAGAGTGGGATTAGACTGGGTGGGATATTAAAGGGAGAGGGGGGTGAGGGGAGAGTGGGATTATACTAGGTGGGATATTAAAGGGTGCGATGAGGGGAGAGTGGTGAGACTGGGTGGGACATTAAAGGGTCTGGGGAGTGAGGGGAGAGTGGGATTAGACTGGGTGGGATATTAATGGGTGTGGGGAGTGAGGGGAGAGTGGGATTAGACTGGGTGGGATACTAAAGGGTGTGGGGAGTGAGGGGGAGAGTGGGATTAGACTGGGTGGGATATTAATGGGTGCGGGGAGTGAGGGGGGAGTGGGATTAGACTGAGTGGGATATTAAAGGGTGTGGGGAGTGAGGGGGAGAGTGGGATTAGACTGGGTGGGATATTAAAGGGTGTGGGGAGTGAGGGGGAGAGTGGGATTAGATTGGGTGGGATGTTAAATGGTGCGGGGAGTGAGGGGGAGAGTGGGATTAGACTGGGCGGGATATTAAAGGGTGTGGGGAGAGAGCGGAGAGTGGGATTAAACCGGGTGGGATATTAAAGGGTGCGGTGAGTGAGGGGGAGAGTGGTATTAGACTGGGTGGGATATTAAAGGGTGTGGGGAGTGAGGGGGAGAGTGGGATTAGACTGGGTGGGATATTAAAGGGTGTGGGGAGTGAGGGGGAGAGTGGGATTAGACTGGGTCGGATATTAAAGGGTGCGGGGAGTGAGGGGAGAGTGGGATTAGACTGGGTGGGACATTAAAGTGTGTGGGGAGTGAGGGGGGAGTGGGATTAGACTGGGTGGGATATTAAAGAGTGCGGGGAGTGAGGGGGAGAGTGGGATTAGACTGGGTGGAATATTAAAGGGTGTGGGGAGTGAGGGGAAAAGTGGGATTAGACTGGGTGGGATATTAAAGGGTGCGGGGAGTGAGGGGTGAGTGGGATTAGACTGGGTGGGATATTAAAGGGTGTGGGGAGTGAGGGGGAGAGTGGGATTAGACTGGGTGGGATATTAAAGGGTGTGGGGAGTGAGGGGGAGAGTGGGATTAGACTGGGTGGGATATTAAAGGGTGCGGGGAGTGAGGGGAGAGTGGGATTAGACCGGGTGGGATATTAAAGGGTCTGAGGGCTAAGTGGGGAGAATGGGATTAGACTGGGTGGGATATTAAAGAGTGTGGGGAGTGAGGGATTAGACTGAGTGGGATATTAAAGGGAGTAGGGAATGGGGGAGGGTGGGATTAGACTGGGTGGGATATTAAAGGGTATGTGGGCTGAGTGGGGAGAATGGGATTAAACTGGGTGGGATATTAAAGGTTATGGGGAGTGAGGGGAGAGTGGGATTAGACTGGATGGGGTATTAAAGTGTGTGGGGAGTGAGGGGGAGAGTGGGATTAGACTGAGTGGGATATTAAAGGGTGCGGGGAGTGAGGGGGAGAGTGGGATTAGACTGGGTGGGATATTAAAGGGCGCGGGGAGTGAGGGGAGAGTAGGATTAGACTGGATGGGGTATTAAAGTGTGTGGGGAGTGAGGGGGAGAGTGGGATTAGACTGGGTGGGATATTAAAGGGTGCGGGGAGTGAGGGGTGAGTGGGATTAGACTGGGTGGGATATTAAATGGTGCGGGGAGTGAGGGGAGAGTGGGATTAGACCGGGTGGGATATTAAAGGGTCTGTGGGCTAAGTGGGGAGAATGGGATTAGACTGGGTGGGATATTAAAGAGTGTGGGGAGTGAGGGATTAGACTGGGTGGGATATTAAAGGGAGTAGGGAATGGGGGGAGGGTGGGATTAGACTGGGTGGGATATTAAAGGGTATGTGGGCTGAGTGGGGAGAATGGGATTAAACTGGGTGGGATATTAAAGGTTATGGGGAGTGAGGGGAGAGTGGGATTAGACTGGATGGGATATTAAAGGGCGCGGGGTGTGAGGGGAGAGTGGGATTAGACTGGGTGGGATATTAAAGGGTGAGGGGGGTGAGGGGAGAGTGGGATTAGACTAGGTGGGATATTAATGGGTGCGGGGAATGTGGGGCGAGTGGGATTAGACTGGGTGGGATATTAAAGGGTGAGGGGGTGAGGGGAGAGTGGGATTAGACTGGGTGGGATATTAAAGGGTGCGGGGAATGAGGGGAGAGTGGGATTAGACTAGGTGGGATATTAATGGGTGCGGGGAATGTGGGGAGAGTGGGATTAGACTGGGTGGGATATTAAAGGGTGAGGGGGTGAGGGGAGAGTGGGATTAGACTGGGTGGGATATTAAAGGTTATGGGGAATGAGTGGGATTAGACTGGGTTGGATATTAAAGGGTGTGGGGAGTGAGGGGAGAGTGGAATTAGACTGGGTGGGATATTAAAGGGTGCGGGGAGTGAGGGGTGAGTGGGATTAGACTGGGTGGAATGTTAAAGGGTGTGGGGAGACTGGGATTAGAGACTGGGTGGGATATTAAAGGTTGCGGGGAATGAGGGGAGAGTGGGATTAGACTGGGTGGGATATTAAAGGGTGAGGGGGGTGAGGGGAGAGTGGGATTAGACTGGGTGGAATATTAAAGGGTGTGGGGAGTGAGTGGGAGAGTGGGATTAGACTGGGTGGGATATTAAAGGTTATGGGGAGTGAGGGGGAGAGTGGGATTAGACTGGGTTGGATATTAAAGGGTGCGGGGAATGAGGGGAGAGTGGGATTAGACTGGATGGGGTATTAAAGGGTGCGGGGAGTGAGGGGAGAGTGGGATTAGACTGGGTGGGATATTTAAGGGTGCGGGGAGTGAGGGGAGAGTGGGATTAGACTGGGTGGGATATTAAAGGGTGCAGGGAGTGAGGGGGAGAGTGGGATTAGACTGGGTGGAATATTAAAGGGTGCGGGGAGTGAGGGAAGTGTGGGATTAGTCTGGGTGGGATATTAAAGGGTGCAGGGAGTGAGGGGGAGAGTGGGATTAGACTGGGTGGGATATTGAAGAGTGTGGGGAGTGAGGGATTAGGCTGAGTGGGATATTAAAGGGTGCGGGGAGTGAGGGGAGAGTCGGATTAGACTGGGTGGGATATTAAAGGGTGCGGGGCGTGAGGGGAGAGACTGGGATTAGACAGGGTGGGATATTAAAGAGTGTGGGGAATGAGGGATTAGACTGAGTGGGATATTAAAGGGTGTAGGGAATGGGGGGAGGGTGGGATTAGACTGGGTGGGATATTAAAGGGTCTGTGGGCTGAGTGGGGAGAATGGGATTAGACTGGGTGGGATATTAAAGGGTGTGGGGAGTGAGGGGGAGTGAGTGGGATTAGACTGGGTGGGATATTAAAGGGTGTTGTGAGTGAGGGATTAGACTGGGTTGGATATTAAACAGAGTAGGGAATGGGGGGAGGGTGGGATTAGACTGGGCGGGATATTAAAGGGTGTGGGGAGTGAGGGGGAGAGTGGGATTAGACTGGGTGGGATATTAAAGGGTGTGGGGAGTGAGGGGGAGAGTGGGATTAGACTGGGTGGGATATTAAAGGGCGCAGGGAGTGAGGGGAGAGTGGGATTAGACTGGATGGGGTATTAAAGTGTGTGGGGAGTGAGGGGGAGAGTGGGATTAGACTGGGTGGGATATTAAAGGGTGCGGGGAGTGAGGGGTGAGCGGGATTAGACTGGGTGGGATATTAAAGGGTGCGGGGAGTGAGGGGAGAGTGGGATTAGACCGGGTGGGATATTAAAGGGTCTGTGGGCTAAGTGGGGAGAATAGGATTAGACTGGGTGGGATATTAAAGAGTGTGGGGAGTGAGGGATTAGACTGGGTGGGATATTAAAGGGAGTAGGGAATGGGGGGAGGGTGGGATTAAACTGGGTGGGATATTAAAGGTTATGGGGAGTGAGGGGAGAGTGGGATTAGACTGGATGGGATATTAAAGGGCGCGGGGAGTGAGGGGAGAGTGGGATTAGACTGGGTGGGATATTAAAGGGTGAGGGGGGTGAGGGGAGAGTGGGATTAGACTAGGTGGGATATTAATGGGTGCGGGGAATGTGGGGAGAGTGGGATTAGACTGGGTGGGATATTAAAGGGTGAGGGGGTGAGGGGAGAGTGGGATTAGACTGGGTGGGATATTAAAGGGTGTGGGGAATGAGGGGAGAGTGGGATTAGACTAGGTGGGATATTAATGGGTGCGGGGAATGTGGGGAGAGTGGGATTAGACTGGGTGGGATATTAAAGGGTGAGGGGGTGAGGGGAGAGTGGGATTAGACTGGGTGGGATATTAAAGGTTATGGGGAATGAGTGGGATTAGATTGGGTTGGATATTAAAGGGTGTGGGGAGTGAGGGGAGAGTGGAATTAGACTGGGTGGGATATTAAAGGGTGCGGGGAGTGAGGGGTGAGTGGGATTAGACTGGGTGGAATGTTAAAGGGTGTGGGGAGACTGGGATTAGAGACTGGGTGGGATATTAAAGGTTGCGGGGAATGAGGGTAGAGTGGGATTTGACTGGGTGGGATATTAAAGGGTGAGGGGGGTGAGGGGAGAGTGGGATTAGACTGGGTGGAATATTAAAGGGTGTGGGGAGTGAGTGGGAGAGTGGGATTAGACTGGGTGGGATATTAAAGGTTATGGGGAGTGAGGGGGAGAGTGGGATTAGACTGGGTTGGATATTAAAGGGTGCGGGGAATGAGGGGAGAGTGGGATTAGACTGGATGGGGTATTAAAGGGTGCGGGGAGTGAGGGGAGAGTGGGATTAGACTGGGTGGGATATTTAAGGGTGAGGGGAGAGTGGGATTAGACTGGGTGGGATATTAAAGGGTGCAGGGAGTGAGGGGGAGAGTGGGATTAGACTGGGTGGAATATTAAAGGGTGCGGGGAGTGAGGGAAGTGTAGGATTAGTCTGGGTGGGATATTAAAGGGTGCAGGGAGTGAGGGGGAGAGTGGGATTAGACTGGGTGGGATATTAAAGAGTGTGGGGAGTGAGGGATTAGGCTGAGTGGGATATTAAAGGGTGCGGGGAGTGAGGGGAGAGTCGGATTAGACTGGGTGGGATATTAAAGGGTGCGGGGCATGAGGGGAGAGACTGGGATTAGACTGGGTGGGATATTAAAGAGTGTGGGGAATGAGGGATTAGACTGAGTGGGATATTAAAGGGTGTAGGGAATGGGGGGAGGGTGGGATTAGACTGGGTGGGATATTAAAGGGTCTGTGGGCTGAGTGGGGAGAATGGGATTAGACTGGGTGGGATATTAAAGGGTGTGGGGAGTGAGGGGGAGTGAGTGGGATTAGACTGGGTGGGATATTAAAGGGTGTTGGGAGTGAGGGATTAGACTGGGTTGGATATTAAACGGAGTAGGGAATGGGGGGAGGGTGGGATTAGACTGGGTGGGATATTAAAGGGTGTGGGGAGTGAGGGGGAGAGTGGGATTAGACTGGGTGGGATATTAAAGGGTGCGGGGCATGAGGGGAGAGACTGGGATTAGACAGGGTGGGATATTAAAGAGTGTGGGGAATGAGGGATTAGACTGAGTGGGATATTAAAGGGTGTAGGGAATGGGGGGAGGGTGGGATTAGACTGGGTGGGATATTAAAGGGTCTGTGGGCTGAGTGGGGAGAATGGGATTAGACTGGGTGGGATATTAAAGGGTGTGGGGAGTGAGGGGGAGTGAGTGGGATTAGACTGGGTGGGATATTAAAGGGTGTTGGGAGTGAGGGATTCGACTGGGTTGGATATTAAACGGAGTAGGGAATGGGGGGAGGGTGGGATTAGACTGGGTGGGATATTAAAGGGTGTGGGGAGTGAGGGGGAGAGTGGGATTAGACTGGGTGGGATATTAAAGGTTGTGGGGAATGGTGGGAGGGTGGGATTAGACTGGGTGGGATATTAAAGGGTCTGCGGGCTGAGTGGGGAGAGTGGGATTAGACTGGGTGGGATATTAAAGAGTGTGAGGAGTGAGGGGGAGAGTGGGATTAGACTGGGTGGGGTATTGAAGGGTGAGGGGGTGAGGGGAGAGTGGGATTAGACTGGGTGGGATATTAAAGGTTATGGGGAGTGAGTGGGATTAGACTGGGTTGGATATTAAAGGGTGCGGGGAATGAGGGGAGAGTGGGATTAGACTAGGTGGGATATTAATGGGTGCGGGGAATGTGGGGAGAGTGGGATTAGACTGGGTGGGATATTAAAGGGTGAGGGGGTGAGGGGAGAGTGGGATTAGACTGGGTGGGATATTAAAGGTTATGGGGAGTGAGTGGGATTAGACTGGGTTGGATATTAAAGGGTGTGGGGAGTGAGGGGAGAGTGGAATTAGACTGGGTGGGATATTAAAGGGTGCGGGGAGTGAGGGGTGAGTGGGATTAGACTGGGTGGAATGTTAAAGGGTGTGGGGAGACTGGGATTAGAGACTGGGTGGGATATTAAAGGTTGCGGGGAATGAGGGGAGAGTGGGATTAGACTGGGTGGGATATTAAAGGGTGAGGGGGGTGAGGGGAGAGTGGGATTAGACTGGGTGGAATATTAAAGGGTGTGGGGAGTGAGTGGGAGAGTGGGATTAGACTGGGTGGGATATTAAAGGTTATGGGGAGTGAGGGGGAGAGTGGGATTAGACTGGGTTGGATATTAAAGGGTGCGGGGAATGAGGGGAGAGTGGGATTAGACTGGATGGGGTATTAAAGGGTGCGGGGAGTGAGGGGAGAGTGGGATTAGACGGGGTGGGATATTTAAGGGTGAGGGGAGAGTGGGATTAGACTGGGTGGGATATTAAAGGGTGCAGGGAGTGAGGGGGAGAGTGGGATTAGACTGGGTGGAATATTAAAGGGTGCGGGGAGTGAGGGAAGTGTGGGATTAGTCTGGGTGGGATATTAAAGGGTGCAGGGAGTGAGGGGGAGAGTGGGATTAGACTGGGTGGGATATTAAAGAGTGTGGGGAGTGAGGGATTAGGCTGAGTGGGATATTAAAGGGTGCGGGGAGTGAGGGGAGAGTCGGATTAGACTGGGTGGGATATTAAAGGGTGCGGGGCATGAGGGGAGAGACTGGGATTAGACAGGGTGGGATATTAAAGAGTGTGGGGAATGAGGGATTAGACTGAGTGGGATATTAAAGGGTGTAGGGAATGGGGGGAGGGTGGGATTAGACTGGGTGGGATATTAAAGGGTCTGTGGGCTGAGTGGGGAGAATGGGATTAGACTGGGTGGGATCTTAAAGGGTGTGGGGAGTGAGGGGGAGTGAGTGGGATTAGACTGGGTGGGATATTAAAGGGTGTTGGGAGTGAGGGATTAGACTGGGTTGGATATTAAACGGAGTAGGGAATGGGGGGAGGGTGGGATTAGACTGGGTGGGATATTAAAGGGTCTGTGGGCTGAGTGGGGAGAGTGGAATTAGACTGGATGGGATATTAAAGGTTGTGGGGAATGGTGGGAGGGTGGGATTAGACTGGGTGGGATATTAAAGGGAGTAGGGAATGGGGGGAGGGTGGGATTAGACTGGGTGGGATATTAAAGGGTGTGGGGAGTGAGGGGGAGAGTGGGATTAGACTGGGTGGGATATTAAAGAGTGTGAGGAGTGAGGGGGAGAGTGGGATTAGACTGGGTGGGATATTAAAGGGTGTGAGGAGTGAGGGGGAGAGTGGGATTAGACTGGGTGGGATATTAAAGGGTGAGGGGGTGAGGGGAGAGTGGGATTAGACTGGGTGGGATATTAAAGGTTATGGGGAGTGAGTGGGATTAGACTGGGTTGGATATTAAAGGGTGCGGGGAATGAGGGGAGAGTGGGATTAGACTAGGTGGGATATTAATGGGTGCGGGGAATGTGGGGAGAGTGGGATTAGACTGGGTGGGATATTAAAGGGTGAGGGGGTGAGGGGAGAGTGGGATTAGACTGGGTGGGATATTAAAGGTTATGGGGAGTGAGTGGGATTAGACTGGGTTGGATATTAAAGGGTGTGGGGAGTGAGGGGAGAGTGGAATTAGACTGGGTGGGATATTAAAGGGTGCGGGGAGTTAGGGGTGAGTGGGATTAGACTGGATGGAATGTTAAAGGGTGTGGGGAGACTGGGATTAGAGACTGGGTGGGATATTAAAGGTTGCGGGGAATGAGGGGAGAGTGGGATTAGACTGGGTGGAATATTAAAGGGTGTGGGGAGTGAGTGGGAGAGTGGGATTAGACTGGGTGGGATATTAAAGGTTATGGGGAGTGAGGGGGAGAGTGGGATTAGACTGGGTTGGACATTAAAGGGTGCGGGGAATGAGGGGAGAGTGGGATTAGACTGGATGGGGTATTAAAGGGTGCGGGGAGTGAGGGGAGAGTGGGATTAGACTGGGTGGGATATTTAAGGGTGCGGGGAGTGAGGGGAGAGTGGGATTAGACTGGGTGGGATATTAAAGGGTGCAGGGAGTGAGGGGGAGAGTGGGATTAGACTGGGTGGGATATTAAAGGGTGCAGGGAGTGAGGGGAGAGTCGGATTAGACTGGGTGGGATATTAAAGGGTGCGGGGCATGAGGGGAGAGACGGGGATTAGACAGGGTGGGATATTAAAGAGTGTGGGGAATGAGGGATTAGACTGAGTGGGATATTAAAGGGTGTAGGGCATGGGGGGAGGGTGGGATTAGACTGGGTGGGATATTAAAGGGTGCGGGGAGTGAGGGAAGTGTGGGATTAGTCTGGGTGGGATATTAAAGGGTGCAGGGAGTGAGGGGGAGAGTGGGATTAGACTGGGTGGGATATTAAAGAGTGTGGGGAGTGAGGGATTAGGCTGAGTGGGATATTAAAGGGTGCGGGGAGTGAGGGGAGAGTCGGATTAGACTGGGTGGGATATTAAAGGGTGCGGGGCATGAGGGGAGAGACTGGGATTAGACAGGGTGGGATATTAAAGAGTGTGGGGAATGAGGGATTAGACTGAGTGGGATATTAAAGGGTGTAGGGAATGGGGGAGGGTGGGATTAGACTGGGTGGGATATTAAAGGGTCTGTGGGCTGAGTGGGGAGAATGGGATTAGACTGGGTGGGATATTAAAGGGTGTGGGGAGTGAGGGGGAGTGAGTGGGATTAGACTGGGTGGGATATTAAAGGGTGTTGGGAGTGAGGGATTAGACTGGGTTGGATATTAAACGGAGTAGGGAATGGGGGGAGGGTGGGATTAGACTGGGTGGGATATTAAAGGGTCTGTGGGCTGAGTGGGGAGAGTGGAATTAGACTGGGTGGGATATTAAAGGTTGTGGGGAATGGTGGGAGGGTGGGATTAGGCTGGGTGGGATATTAAAGGGAGTAGGGAATGGGGGGAGAGTGGAATTAGACTGGGTGGGATATTAAAGGTTGTGGGGAATGGTGGGAGGGTGGGATTAGACTGGGTGGGATATTAAAGGGAGTAGGGAATGGGGGGAGGGTGGGATTAGACTGGGTGGGATATTAAAGGGTGTAGGGAATGGGGGGAGGGTGGGATTAGACTGGGTGGGATATTAAAGGGTGTGGGGAGTGAGGGGGAGAGTGGGATTAGACTGGGTGGGATATTAAAGGGTGCGGGGAGTGAGGGGGAGAGTGGGATTAGACTGGGTGGGATATTAAAGGGTGTGAGGAGTGAGGGGGAGAGTGGGATTAGACTGGGTGGGATATTAAAGGGTGTGAGGAGTGAGGGGGAGAGTGGGATTAGACTGGGTGGGATATTAAAGGGTGTAGGGAGTGAGGGGGAGTGAGGGATTAGACTGAGTGGGATATTAAAGGGAGTAGGGAATGGTGGGAGGGTGGGATTAGACTGGGTGGGATATTAAAGGGTCTGTGGGCTGAGTGGGGAGAGTGGAATTAGACTGGGTGGGATATTAAAGGTTGTGGGGAATGGTGGGAGGGTGGGATTAGACTGGGTGGGATATTAAAGGGAGTAGGGAATGGGGGGAGGGTGGGATTAGACTGGGTGGGATATTAAAGGGTCTGCGGGCTGAGTGGGGAGAGTGGGATTAGACTGGGTGGGATTAGACTGGGTGGGATTAGACTAGGTGGGATATGTACAGTAAAACCTTGGGACAAATTTCCTTTTCCTGAGCTGTAACTTGCTCATTTTGATTCTAATATCTCACTGACCAACACTACAGTAAATAGCAGCACAGGGGTTAGCACTGTGGCTTCACAGCTCCAGGGTCCCAGGTTCGATTCCGGCTTGGGTCACTGTCTGTGCGGAGTCTGCACGTTCTCCCCGTGTCTGCGTGGGTTTCCTCCGGGTGCTCCGGTTTGCTCCCACAACCCCCGAAAGACGTGCTGTTAGGTGAATTGGACGTTCTGAATTCTCCCTCAGTGTACCCGAACAGGCGCCGGAGTGTGGCAGCTAGGGGCTTTTCACAGCAACTTCATTGCAGTGTTAATGTAAACCTACTTGTGACAATAATAAAAATTATTATTATTAGTAAACCCTGATTATTCGGCCTGACTGAGATCAGTGGATCAACCCCACAATTCCCATCCTGTAATATCCCACAGGAACTACGGGGTGGGAATGCTGGTCTTCCCCGTGATCCTTGTGGAGTATGTGCTCCCCCGCTAGGAGCGGGTGTCTATTACCCAGTGTATAAGGTGAGCCAGCAAGGATCCCAGTAAGGCTCTCCCGGGAAGTGTGGACACCGTTTGTAAATCAATCTGGGCAGACCATTAAGCAGCGGGAGCAAGGAGACGCCGCTGTTCCCTGTGGCTGACTCCATGATGGATGGCCAGTTTGTGAGAGAAATATGTGGACACCTCAGCTGTTATATTCCATGTTCGCTCGGAGCTGAAACACCGCAAGACAAGGGTGATTGCAACACTGGCAAATAACACAAATTAAATCTTTCAGACACCATCCCAACTCACCCAAACAGCTTTGTTTACACAGAGAGTCAGAATTGCTGAATCAATATTGGAGTTACCCCATTTACGAAGTTGGTGGCGAGTCCTGTGGGATATCCCACACTGACACAGCCAAGCCCACCAATGCCCAGGGGGATGGAAGGAGTGACTGGGAAAATCATCCACCTGTTTAATTAGATCCTGGAGGAATGTTTCCAGCCAAATTAGTGAAAAACAAACTGACCTGACGGTAAGCGTGCCCCACAGGCATTTTCCTGCTTTTTGCCTTTGCACCTTTTCTTCAATGGCGAAGGGATGATTCGCACTCTATCTCCAGTTCTTGTCTGATTGTTCGATCCCGCAGTTTCCTCCATACCCCCAGCTCCAAGCAGACTCGAAGTCTGAGTAAATCGTCCCATTTTCAATTAACCTCCCAGCGAAGCCGCCCCAGATTATTCTCTCACAGATTCTCTCCCCAGCCAGCCGCACACGTCCAACGTTTCGTGCTCCTTGGTTGAGTCGTTTGCTTGGGAGATCTGTAAACAGGTGAGAGGTTCCTGTGTGGGTCACTAACCCAGTCAAGCAGTGATACCAATCACTGGCAACACCCTCAGGAGTGTCACAATGACCATCAGTTATCCAGAGCAAAATGACTCTCATCCCAATGGAAAGAGTCAAAGTTATGGGTGTTCGATGTTTTACAAGTTACCTGTCTATAATCCTACCCTTGGATGAACTGCTCGGCTACGCAACTTTACTTGTTGTTCTCATGTTTTTATCACATTTTTTTGTGTCAGCTCTTTGATGGTAAATACCAGTTTTCAAGGTTACAATGGGAATTGTCCATGTAAACCATCACGGTGTACTTACGCTGTCACACCAGCAGTGGCGCTGTAATGGCGAGGTTCTGCATTGCCCATATAATAAAAGCAAATCGCTGCAGATGCTGCAAAACTGAAATAAAAACAGAAAACGCTGGAAAGGCTCAGCAGGTTTGGCAGCTGCTGTGGAGAAAGGAACAGAGTTAATCGGGGGGGGGGGGGGGGGGTGGAGGTTAAAGAGGGTAGTGGGTGCCTGGAACTCGCTGCCAGAGGAAGCAGAAACGATAGTGACTTTCAAGGAGCGTCTTGACAAATACATGAATAGGATGGGAATAGAGGGATACGGACCCCGGTAGTGTAGAAGATTTTAGTTTAGTCGGGCAGCATGGTCAGCACGGGCTTGGAGGGCCGAAGGGCCTGCTCCTGTGCTGTACTTTTCTTTATTCTTTGTTAACTACATAGAAATGAAGAAAGGAGCAAACATTGAAAACATTGATTGAATTTTGTTCTGCTCTAATTGGAAGTTTCCCTTCCACCAATCCAATTTCAACAAAAGAACAAAGAACAAAGAAATGTACAGCACAGGAACAGGCCCTTCGGCCCTCCAAGCCCGTGCCGACCATGCTGCCCGACTAAACTACAATCTTCTACACTTCCTGGGTCAGTATCCCTCTATTCCCATCCTATTCATGTATTTGTCAAGATGCCCCTTAAATGTCACTATCGTCCCTGCTTCCCAGGCACCCACTACCCACTGCGTAAAAAAACTGGCCTCGTGCATCTACTCTAAACCTTGCCCCTCTCATCTTAAACCTATGCACCCTAGTAATTGACCCCTCTACCCCGGAGAAAAGCCTCTGACTATCCACTCTGTCTATGCCCCTCATAATTTTGTAGACCTCTATCAGGTCGCCCCTCAACCTCCTTCGTTCCAGTGAGAACAAACCGAGTTTATTCAACCGCTCCTCATAGCTAATGTCCTCCATACCAGGCAACATTCTGATAAATCTCTTCTGCACCCTCTCTAAAGCCTCCACATCCTTCTGGTAGTGTGGCGACCAGAATTGAACACTATACTCCAAGTGTGGCCTAACTAAGGTTCTATACAGATGCAACATGACTTGCCAATTCTTATACTCAATGCCCCGGCCAATGAAGGCAAGCATGCCGTATGCCTTCTTGTCTACCTTCTCCACCTGTGTTGCCCCTTTCAGTGACCTGTGGACCTGTACTCCTAGATCTCTTTGACTTTCAATACTCTTGAGGGTTCTACCATTCACTGTATATTCCCTACCTGCATTAGACCTTCCAAAATGCATTACCTCACATTTGTCCGGATTAAACTCCACCTGCCATCTCTCCGCCCAAGTCTCCTAACAATCTAAATCCTGCTGTATCCTCTGACAGTCCTCATCGCTATCCACAATTCCACCAACCTTTGTGTCGTCTGCAAACTTACTAATCAGACCAGTTACATTTTCCTCCAAATCATTTATATATACTACAAACAGCAAAGGTCCCAGCACTGATCCCTGTGGAACACCACTGGTCACAGCCCTCCAATTAGAAAAGCATCCTTCCATTGCTACTCTCTGCCTTCTATGACCTAGCCAGTTCTGTATCCACCTTGCCAGCTCACCCCTGATCCCGTGTGACTTCAACTTTTGTACTAGTCTACCATGAGGGACCTTGTCAAAGGCCTTACTGAAGTCCATATAGACAACATCCACTGCCCTACCTGCATCAATCATCTTAGTGACCTCCTCGAAAAGCTCTATCAAGTTAGTGAGACACGACCTCCCCTTCACAAAACCGTGCTGCCTCTCACTAATACGTCCATTTGCTTCCAAATGGGAGTAGATCCTGTCTCGAAGAATTCTCTCCAGTCATTTCCCTACCACTGAAGTAAGGCTCACCGGCCTGTAGTTCCCTGGATTATCCTTGCTACCCTTCTTAAACAGAGGAACAACATTGGCTATTCTCCAGTCCTCCGGGACATCACCTGAAGACAGTGAGGATCCAAAGATTTCTGTCAAGGCCTCAGCAATTTCCTCTCCAGCCTCCTTCAGTACTCTGGGGTAGATCCCATCAGGCCCTGGGGATTTATCTACCTTAATATTTTTTAAGACACCCAACACCTCGTCTTTTTGGATCTCAATGTGACCCAGGCTATCTACACACCCTTCTCCAGACTCAACATCTACCAATTCCTTCTCTTTGGTGAATACTGATGCAAAGTATTCATTTAGTACCTCGCCCATTTCCTCTGGCTCCACACATAGATTCCCTTGCCTATCCTTCAGTGGGCCAACCTGAAGATTAATCTCAGCATTGTCACCATGGGAGACCAGTGGGTTATTTTAAAATATCCAACATCTTCCAGCCTCTGGGTTATTTTCACAGGTGTAAATAGTTAGCCAGAGTCAGACAGAAGTTAAGTATCAGACCAACAGGAAGTGTATAATTGCAGCTCCTGCACGCTCCACGAGCAACATGTACACAGTATTGTTGACCAGAAAAATAGCAAGTTTCCCGGAGCCCCACCAAGTGTTTTTATCAATGTTCAAAGCAGTCAGCTCCCTGGACTGCCAGTGTCATAAACCCCCAGGAGGAGCACGGGGAAACCATCACTGACCTCCAGGGTCTGGCAAAGTACGAGCTTCCCAGGTGAGAGATAATATAAAAGTCGGCCCAAAGCAGGGCTGGGTTGGACAGTCCTCCCAGCTAGGGCTGTCCTGGGAGCCATACGCTGTGTATTGCAGACCTTTGTAAATAGTGTCAACAAATCTGTGTCCGTTTACCGTCACCCTCCTCTGAGTCACCAAAGCCAGAGACATGCAATGAATGACTGCATCAATGAGACAGTGTGAAACACAAAGGTTACAGCAATAAACTGGGATCACACCTCCGGCCGGCTATTTCACCTCAATGTTTGATCAGAGTTAAAGGTTAAGTTTTTCTGACATTGAGGAACACCTAAGGCACCTTCACAATTGCAGAGAATAAAGACATTGTGAATTACAGCTCGAACAAAACAGAGGAGGTAATTTTCTGAGGGAGTGTTCGCGGTCTTAACCAGGGTAGTGGAGGAGGGAGTGGACCCGGACCCTTTGGTGGCGATATTTGGGGTTTCAGAGAAGCCGGATAGGAGGAAGGCCGATGTCGCGACCTTCGCCTCTCTGATTGCACGGCGGTGAATTTTGCTGGAGTGGCGGTCGGCATCGCCACTGGGGGGAGCGGCTTGGTTGGGTGACCTGTACGACTTCCTGCGGTTAGAGAAGATAAAGTATGAGCTAAGGGGCTCAGCAGGGGAGTTTGAGAAAAGGTGGGGGATGTTTGTGACCGTGTTTGAGGAGCTGTTCGTCGCGGGGGGGGGGGGGGGGGGGGGGGGTGAAAAAGGGGGAAAATCTGTACAGACTGGTTGTTGGGAAGTATGTTTCCCGGGTGTTTATTTGCTGCAACCTACTTTGATGCATGTTTCTAATAAAATATATATTTAAAAAGAATAGAAAGCCCATGTTGCTGCTGTCTGCGAGTGCGATGGACAAGGCTTCCTGGAAATTGTTACTCATGTTTGTGAATTGGTGTGTCTGCCAACTCGGGCGGAATGAATAACATCTGTTGTGAATCTGATTCACGCACAGACATCCCAACCACTTTCCAGAATGTTAGCACTGTCTAAACCCTAACAAGTGAAAGTACAAACCCCACTCTCTGGAATTGCGATCTTGTGTTTCATCCCCCAGACCCCTGGTAACTGTTCACTCCGAACTCGGAGCCGGATTTAACCCCCGCATGTTCGGGACTCGCGGCCGGGCGCTATTCGTCACCAGACAGCTGTTTAATTGCTGAGGTTTCACGGCTCAGATACAGGTGTTGAGCCAGTTCCAAATCTCCGAAAGCGGACAGTGACCCCATTTCAGACGAGGAACCCCAGGTTTAGGGGGCAGAGGAGAGGCACGTCTATATCTGCCATGCCAGGCCGATTAAACATTGTGACTGATGGTGGCCTCAGTGAATACCAGCTCATGACGCGTCCCACAAACACCCAGCTCCAGCTGTCCCCAATCCAGTGCCACGCTGTCAGAGGGTCAGTACTGAGGGACTGCAGCACTGTCAGAGGGTCAGTACTGAGGGAGTGCCGCACTGTCAGAGGGTCAGTACTGAGGGAGTGCCACACTGTCAGAAGGTCAGTACTGAGAGAGTGCCGCACTGTCAGAGGGTCAGTACTGAGGGAGTGCTGCACTGTCAAAGGGTCAGCACTGAGGGAGTGCTGCACTGTCAGAAGGTCAGTACTGAGAGAGTGCCGCACTGTCAGAGGGTCAGTACTGTGGGAGTGCTGCACTGTCAGAGGGTCAGTGCTGAGGGAGTGCTGCACTATCAGAGGGTCAGTACTGAGGGAATGCTGCACTGTCAGAGGGTCAGTACTGAGGGAGTGCCGCACTGTCAGAGGGTCAGTACTAAGGGAGTGCCGCACTGTCAGAGGGTCAGTACTGAGGGAGTGCCGCACTGTCAAAGGGTCAGTGCTGAGGGAGTGCTGCACTGTCAGACGGTCAGTGCTGAGGGTGTGCTGCACTGTCAGAGGGTCAGTACTGAGGGAGTGCTGCACTGTCAGAGGGTCAGTGCTGAGGGAGTGCCGCACTGTCAGAGGGTCATTACTGAGGGAGTGCTGCACTGTCTGAGGGTCAGTACTGAGGGAGTGCCGCACTGTCAGAGGGTCAGTACTGAGGGAGTGCTGCACTGTCAGAGGGTCAGTACTGAGGGTGTCCTGCACTTTCAGAGAGTCAGTACTGAGGGAGTGCCGCACTGTCAGAGGGTCAGTACTGAGTGAGTGCTGCACTGTCAGAGGGTCAGTACTGAGGGAGTGCTGCACTATCAGATGGTCAGTACTGAGGGAGTGCCGCACTGTCAGAGGGTCAGTACTGAGGGAGTGCCGCACTGTCAGAGGGTCAGTACTGAGGGAGTGCCGCACTGTCAGAGGGTCAGTACTGAGGGAGTGCCGCACTGTCAGAGGGTCCTGCTGAAACTCTGTGCCAATGGCCTGTCCCCACACAGAGCTGAGTGTTTTCCTGTAATTAGCTGTGTGCGTCTATGATTGGATGAGTGTCGGACGTTGGTGATGTGATTGAGTGCGTCCCCAGTGTGAATCACGTTTTATGAAATTTTCCACAGAATTTTCCACAGTAAACGGGCTCTGGATGGCCTGCTACATTTCACAGCCCCGCCCCTCTGCTCGTGCAGAGTCAGATTCCGCCCACACTCTTGTACAATATCCCAGTCACTGTCTGTCACACTTGTGAAAACCTCTTTTAATCACAAATACTTTGACACACACTGACACACGCAATCTGGGACATGACATCTAAGACACTCAGAAGGTAAGAAGGTAAGTAAGTGATTTTTACTCATTTTTACTTTTATACCTTTTTTCAAATTGTGTGTGTCGGGGGGAAACTGAAGTGACATCACAGAAAAGCTATGGCCAGAGTGGCTGGTTGGGATTCTACACTAAATTAAAAAAAATTGAGTATTTGGTAACTAATTAAACATAATAACTTAATTATAATTTAGAGGGATATCTAAGCCAGAGATCGGAGAGTACTGTAGTTAGCTATCGCATTTCTATTAGAAATCTAGTGCTAGGAAACAGATAGTTGACAGTAACTTTGAAATTTTTTTTGAAATGTTTTTTTTAAAAAGACAAATTTTAATTTTAATTTTAATTAATTGACGCAATGTCAGTTAGAGGGGTGCTGTGCCCTGACTGTGAGATGTGGCAGGTCCAGGAGGCTTCCAGCATCCCGGATGGCTTCATCTGCAGAAAGTGCACCCAACTGGAGCTCCTCACAGACCGCATGGTTAGGTTGGAGCAGCAATTGGATGCATTTAGGAGCATGCAGGTGGCGGAAAGCGTCATAGATCGCAGTTATGTAAATGTGGTCACACCCAAGGTGCAGGCAGAGGAATGGGTGACCACCAGAAAGGGCAGGCAGCCAGTGCAGGAATCCCCTGTGGTTGTCCCCCTCTCGAACAGATATACCCCTTTGGATACTGTCGGGGGGGATAGCCTATCAGGGGAAAACAGCAGCAGCCAGAGCAGTGGCACCACGGCTGGCTCTGATGTTCAGAAGGGAGGGTCAAAGCGCAGAAGAGTAATAGTAATAGGGGACTCTATAGTCAGGGGCACAGGTAGGCGCTTCTGTGGACGTGAAAGAGACTCCAGGATGGTATGTTGCCTCCCTGGTGCCAGGGTCCAGGATGTCTCCGAACGGGTAGAGGGCATCCTGAAGGGGGAGGGCAAACAGGCAGAGGTCGTTGTACATATTGGTACTAACGACATAGGCAGGAAGGGGCATGAGGTCCTGCAGCAGGAGTTCAGGGAGCTAGGCAGAAAGTTAAAAGACAGGACCTCGAGGGTTGTAATCTCGGGATTACTCCCTGTGCCACGTGCCAGTGAGGCTAGAAATAGGAAGATAGAGCAGCTAAACACGTGGCTAAACAGTTGGTGTAGGAGGGAGGGTTTCCATTATCTGGACCACTGGGAGCTCTTTCGGGGCAGGTGTGACCTGTATAAGAAGGACGGGTTGCATCTAAACCGGAGAGGCATAAATATCCTGGCCGCGAGGTTTGCTAGTGTCACATGGGAGGGTTTAAACTAGTATGGCAGGGGGGTGGGCACGGGAGCAATAGGTCAGAAGGTGAGAGCATTGAGGGAGAACTAGGGAATAGGGACAGTGTGGCTCTGAGGCAGAGCAGACAGGGAGAAGTTGCTGAACACAGCGGGTCTGGTGGCCTGAAGTGCATATGTTTTAATGCAAGGAGCATTACGGGTAAGGCAGATGAACTTAGAGCTTGGATTAGTACTTGGAACTATGATGTTGTTGCCATTACAGAGACCTGGTTCAGGGAAGGGCAGGATTGGCAGCTAAACGTTCCAGGATTTAGATGTTTCAGGCGGGATAGAGGGGGATGTAAAAGGGGAGGCGGAGTTGCGCTACTGGTTCGGGAGAATATCACAGCTGTACTGCGAGAGGACACCTCAGAGGGCAGTGAGGCTATATGGGTAGAGATCAGGAATAAGAAGGGTGCAGTCACAATGTTGGGGGTATACTACAGGCCTCCCAACAGCCAGCGGGAGATAGAGGAGCAGATAGGTAGACAGATTTTGGAAAAGAGTAAAAACAACAGGGTTGTGGTGATGGGAGACTTCAACTTCCCCAATATTGACTGGGACTCACTTAGTGCCAGGGGCTTAGACGGGGCGGAGTTTGTAAGGAACATCCAGGAGGGCTTCTTAAAACAATATGTAGACAGTCCAACTAGGGAAGGGGCGGTACTGGACCTGGTATTGGGGAATGAGCCCGGCCAGGTGGTAGATGTTTCAGTAGGGGAGCATTTCGGTAACAGTGACCACAATTCAGTAAGTTTTAAAGTACTGGTGGACAAGGATAAGAGTGGTCCGAGGATGAATGTGCTAAATTGGGGGAAGGCTAATTATAACAATATTAGGCAGGAACTGAAGAACATAGATTGGGGGCGGATGTTTGAGGGCAAATCAACATCTGACATGTGGGAGGCTTTCAAGTGGCAGTTGAAAGGAATACAGGACCGGCATGTTCCTGTGAGGAAGAAAGATAAATACGGCAATTTTCAGGAACCTTGGATGACGAGTGATATTGTAGGCCTCGTCAAAAAGAAAAAGGAGGCATTTGTCAGGGCTAAAAGGCTGGGAACAGACGAAGCCTGCATGGAATATAAGGAAAGTAGGAAGGAACTTAAGCAAGGAGTCAGGAGGGCTAGAAGGGGTCACGAAAAGTCATTGGCAAATAGGGTTAAGGAAAATCCCAAGGCTTTTTACACGTACATAAAAAGCAAGAGGGTAGCCAGGGAAAGGGTTGGCCCACTGAAGGATAGGCAAGGGAATCTATGTGTGGAGCCAGAGGAAATGGGCGAGGTACTAAATGAATACTTTGCATCAGTATTCACCAAAGAGAAGAAATTGGTAGATGTTGAGTCTGGAGAAGGGGGTGTAGATAGCCTGGGTCACATTGTGATCCAAAAAGACGAGGTGTTGGGTGTCTTAAAAAATATTAAGGTAGATAAGTCCCCAGGGCCTGATGGGATCTACCCCAGAATACTGAAGGAGGCTGGAGAGGAAATTGCTGAGGCCTTGACAGAAATCTTTGGATCCTCACTGTCTTCAGGGGATGTCCCGGAGGACTGGAGAATAGCCAATGTTGTTCCTCTGTTTAAGAAGGGTAGCAAGGATAATCCCGGGAACTACAGGCCGGTGAGACTTACTTCAGTGGTAGGGAAATTACTGGAGAGAATTCTTCGAGACAGGATCTACTCCCACTTGGAAGCAAATGGACGTATTAGTGAGAGGCAGCACGGTTTTGTGAAGGGGAGGTCGTGTCTCACTAACTTGATAGAGTTTTCCGAGGAGGTCACTAAGATGATTGATGCAGGTAGGGCAGTAGATGTTGTCTACATGGACTTCAGTAAGGCCTTTGACAAGATCCCTCATGGTAGACTAGTACAAAAGGTGAAGTCACACGGGATCAGGGGTGAGCTGGCAAGGTGGATACAGAACTGGCTAGGCCATAGAAGGCAGAGAGTAGCAATGGAGGGATGCTTTTCTAATTGGAGGGCTGTGACCAGTGGTGTTCCACAGGGATCAGTGCTGGGACCTTTGCTCTTTGTAGTATATATAAATGATTTGGAGGAAAATGTAACTGGTCTGATTAGTAAGTTTGCAGACGACACAAAGGTTGGTGGAATTGCGGATAGCGATGAGGACTGTCGGAGGATACAGCAGGATTTAGATTGTCTGGAGACTTGGGCGGAGAGATGGCAGATGGAGTTTAATCCGGACAAATGTGAGGTAATGCATTTTGGAAGGTCTAATGCAGGTAGGGAATATACAGTGAATGGTAGAACCCTCACGAGTATTGAAAGTCAAAGAGATCTAGGTGTACAGGTCCACAGGTCACTGAAAGGGGCAACACAGGTGGAGAAGGTAGTCAAGAAGGCATACGGCATGCTTGCCTTCATTGGCCGGGGCATTGAGTATAAGAATTGGCAACTCATGTTGCAGCTGTATAGAACCTTAGTTAGGCCACACTTGGAGTATAGTGTTCAATTCTGGTCGCCACACTACCAGAAAGATGTGGAGGCTTTAGAGAGGGTGCAGAAGAGATTTACCAGAATGTTGCCTGGTATGGAGGGCATTAGCTATGAGGAGCGGTTGAATAAACTCGGTTTGCTCTCACTTGAACGAAGGAGGTTGAGGGGAGACCTGATAGAGGTATATAAAATTATGAGGGGCATAGACAGAGTGGATAGTCAGAGGCTTTTCCCCAGGGTAGAGGGGTCAATTACTAGGGGGCATAGGTTTAAGGTGAGAAGGGCAAGGTTTAGAGTAGATGTACGAGGCAAGTTTTTTACGCAGAGGGTAGTGGGTGCCTGGAACTCGCTACCGGAGGAGGTGGTGGAAGCAGGGACGATAGGGACATTTAAGGGGCATCTTGACAAATACATGAATAAGATGGGAATAGAGGGATACTGACCCAGGAAGTGTAGAAGATTGTAGTTTAGTCGGGCAGCATGGTCGGCACGGGCTTGGAGGGCCGAAGGGCCTGTTCCTGTGCTGTACTTTTCTTTGTTCTTTGTTTGTTCTTTGATTCAGGGTCGTGTCCGAGGCCCAACCATCTTCAGCTACTTCATCAATTACCTCTCTGCAGAATAAGGTCAGAAGTGGGGATGTTTGCGATGACTGCACAATGTTCAGCACCATTCGCGACTCCTCAGATAATGAAGCAGTCCCTGTCCAAATGCAGCAAGACCTGGGCAATATCCAGGCTCGGGCTGACAAGTGGCAAGTTACATTCACACCACACAAGTGCCAGGCAATGACCATCTCCTACAAGAGACAATCTAACCATCGCCCCTTGACATTCAACGGCATTACCATCGCTGAATCCCCCACAGTCAACAGCCTGGGGGTTGCCATTGACCAGAAACTGAACTGGACCAGCCACATTAATACTGTGGCTACCAGGGCAGGTCAACGGCTAGGAATCCTACAGCGAGTAACTCACCTCCTGACCCCCAAAAGCCTGTCCACCAGCTACAAGGCACAAGTCAGGAGTGTGATGGAATACCCTCCACTTCCTGGATGAGCGCAGCTCCAACAACACTCAAGAAGCTCAACACCATCCAGGACAAAGCAGCCCCGCTTGATTGCTCCCCTTCCACAAACATTCAAACCCTCCACCACCGACGCACAGTGGCAGCCGTGTGTGCCATCTACAAGATGCGATGCAGCAACTCACCAAGGTTCCTTAGACAGCACCTTCCAAACCCCGACCACTACCATCGCGATGGACAAGAGCAGCAGATACCTGGGAACACCACCACCTGGAGGTTCCCTCCAGTCACTCACCACCCTGACTGGGAAATATATCGGCCGTTCCTTCAAAATCCTGGAACTCCCTCCCTAACAGCACTGTGGGTATACCTACACCTCAGGGATTGCAGTGGTTCAAGAAGGCAGCTTCTGAAGGGCAACTAGGGAGGGGCAATAAACACTGACCTAACCAGCCACGCCTACATCCCGTTAATGAATAAAATATAAATTCAGGCACACACACTCTCACAGGCACACACACACACTCTCACAGACACACACTCTCACAGACACACACACACACACTCTCACAGGCACACACACACACACTCTCACAGACACACACTCTCACAGACACACACACACACACTCTCACAGGCACACACACACTCTCACAGGCACACACACTCTCACAGGCACACACACACTCTCACAGACACACACACACACACTCTCACAGGCACACACACACACACTCTCACAGACACACACTCTCACAGACACACACTCTCACAGACACACACACACACACTCTCACAGGCACACACACACACACTCTCACAGACACACACACACACACTCTCACAGGCACACACACTCTCACAGGCACACACACTCTCACAGGCACACACACTCTCACAGACACACACACACACTCTCACAGGCACACACACTCTCACACACACTCTCACAAACACACACACACTCTCACAGACACACACACTCTCACAGACACACACACTCTCACAGACACACACACTCTCACAGACACTCACACACTCTCACAGACACACTCTCACAGACATATGCACACACTCTCACAGACACACACACTCTCACAGACACACACACTCTCACAGACACACACTCACAGACACACACTCCAACAGACACACGCACTCTCACAGGCACACACACTCTCACAGACACATACACACACTCACAGACACACACACACTCACAGACCCACACACACTCTCACAACCACACACACACACTCACAGACACAGACACACACTCACAGACACACACACACACTCACAGACACACATACACACTCACACTCTCTCACAGACATACACACTCTCTCACAGACACAGACACACACTCACAGAGACATACACACACTCACAGACACACACACACTCTCACAGACACATACACACACTCACAGACACTCACACACACTCACAGACCCGCACACACTCTCACAGCCACACACACACAATCACAGACCCACACACACTCTCACAGACACACACACACTCACAGACACAGACACACACTCACAGACACACACTCACAGACACATATACACTCACAGACCCACACACACTCTCACAGACACACACACACTCACAGACACAGACACACACTCACAGGCACACACACACACTCACAGACAGACACGCACTCTCACAGACACACACGCACTCACAGATGCAGACACACACTCACAGACACACACACACACTCACAGACTCACACACACTCTCACAGACACACACGCACTCACAGACGCAGACACACACACACAGACACACACACACACTCACAGACTCACACACACTCTCACAGACACACACACACTCTCACAGACACACACGCACTCACAGACGCAGACACACACTCACAGACTCACACACACTCACAGACACACACACACTCAGACACAGACACACACTCACAGACACAGACACACACTCACTGACACACACACTCTCTCCCAGACATACACACACTCTCACAGACACATACACACACTCACAGACACACACACTCACACAGACACACACACTCTCACAGACACACACACACTCTCACAGACACAGACACACACTCACAGACACACACTCTCTCACAGACATACACACACTCTCACAGACACATACACACACTCACAGACACACACACTCTCACAGACACACACACTCTCTCAGACACACACACACTCACAGACTCACACACACTCTCACAGACACACACACACTCTCTCACAGACATACACACACTCTCTCAGACACACACACACTCACAGACTCACACACACTCTCACAGACACACACACACTCTCTCACAGACATACACACACTCTCACAGACACATACACACACTCACAGATACACACACTCACTCACAGACCCACACACACTCTCACAGAAACACACACTCTCACAGACACACACACACTCACAGACACACACACACACACTCTCACAGACACACACACACTCACAGACACAGACACACTCACAGGCACACACACACACTCATAGGCACGCACAGACACAGACACACACTCACAGACACAGACACACACACTCTCTCACAGACATACACACACTCTCACAGACACAGACACATACACACACTCGCAGACACACACACACTCTCTCAGACACACACACACTCACAGACACACACACACACTCATAGACACGCACAGACACAGACACACACTCACAGACACAGACACACACTCACAGACACGCACACTCTCTCACAGACATACACACACTCTCACAGACACATACACACACTCACAGACACGCACACACACACTCACAGACACATACACACACTCACATACACACACACACACTCACAGACCCACACACACTCTCCCAGACACACACACAGACACACACACACACTCACAGACACACACACACTCTCACAGACACATACACACACACTCACAGACACAGACACACACTCACAGACCCACACACACTCACAGACACACACACGCTCACACACACACACTCACAGACACACACTCACAGACACACACTCTAACAGACACAGACACACACACTCAAACTCTCAGACACACACACTCACAGACACACACACTCTCACAGACACACACGCACTCACAGACACACACACGCGCACTCACAGACACACACACTCTCACAGACACACACACACACACACAATTTCACAGACACACACACTCTCAGAGACACACACACACTCACAGACACATATACAAACACACACACACTCTCACAGACACACACACACTCACAGACACACACACCCAGACACAGACACACACCCTCTCACAGACACACACACACTCTCACAGACACATACACACACTCACAGACACACACACACACTCACAGACCCACACACACTCACAGAGCCACACATACACAATCACAGACCCACACACACTCTCACAGACACACACACACTCACAGACACAGACACACACTCACAGACACACACTCACAGACACACATACACTCACAGACCCACACACACTCTCACAGACACACACACTCACAGACACAGACACACACTCACAGGCACACAGACACACACTCTCTCACAGACATACACACTCTCTCACAGACACAGACACACACTCACAGACACATACACACACTCGCAGACACACACACACTCTCTCAGACACACACACACTCACAGACACACACACACACACTCATAGACACGCACAGACACAGACACACACTCACAGACACAGACACACACTCACAGGCACGCACACTCTCTCACAGACATACACACACTCTCACAGACACATACACACACTCACAGGCACACACACACACTCACAGACACATACACACACTCACATACACACACACACACTCACAGACCCACACACACTCTCACAGACACACACACACACTCACAGACACATACACACACTCACATACACACACACACACTCACAGACCCACACACACTCTCACAGACACACACACAGACACACACACACTCACAGACACACACACACACACTCACAGACCCACACACGCACTCACAGACACACACACTCGCACTCACAGACACACACACTCTCACAGACAAACACACACAATTTCACAGACACACACACTCTCAGAGACACACACACACTCACAGACACACACACATATACAAACACACACACACTCTCTCAGACACGCACACACTCACAGACACACACACCCAGACACAGACACACACCCTCTCACAGACACACACACTCTCACAGTCACAGACACACACACTCTCACAGACACACACACTCTCACAGACACAGACACACACACTCTCACAGACACACACACAATTTCACAGACACACACACTCTCAGAGACACACACACACACTCGCAGACACACACACGGATACAAACGCATACACGTTCTCACAGACACACATGCTCTCACAGACACACACACACACTCTCACAGACACACACACACTCACAGACACCCACAGGCACAGACACACACTCTCTCACAGACACACACACACTCACAGACACACACACCCAGACACAGACACACACCCTCTCACAGACACACACACTCTCACAGACACAGACACACACACTCTCACAGACACACACACAATTTCACAGACACACACACTCTCAGAGACACACACACACACTCTCACAGACACACACACAATTTCACAGACACACACACACTCACAGACACAGACACACACACCCAGACACAGACACACACCCTCTCACAGACACACACACTCTCACAGACACAGACACACACACTCTCACAGACACACACACAATTTCACAGACACACACACTCTCAGAGACACACACACACACTCTCACAGACACACACACAATTTCACAGACACACACACTCACAGACACAGACACACACTCACAGACACACACTCACAGACACACATACACTCACAGACCCACACACACTCTCACAGACACACACACTCACAGACACAGACACACACTCACAGGAACACAGACACACACTCTCTCACAGACATACACACTCTCTCACAGACACAGACACACACTCACAGACACATACACACACTCGCAGACACACACACACTCTCTCAGACACACACACACTCACAGACACACACACACACACTCATAGACACGCACAGACACAGACACACACTCACAGACACAGACACACACTCACAGGCACGCACACTCTCTCACAGACATACACACACTCTCACAGACACATACACACACTCACAGACACACACACACACACTCACAGACACATACACACACTCACATACACACACACACACTCACAGACCCACACACACTCTCACAGACACACACACAGACACACACACACACTCACAGACACACACACACACACTCACAGACCCACACACGCACTCACAGACACACACACTCGCACTCACAGACACACACACTCTCACAGACACACACACACAATTTCACAGACACACACACTCTCAGAGACACACACACACTCACAGACACACACACATATACAAACACACACACACTCTCACAGACACACACACCCAGACACAGACACACACCCTCTCACAGACACACACACTCTCACAGTCACAGACACACACACTCTCACAGACACACACACTCTCACAGACACAGACACACACACTCTCACAGACACACACACAATTTCACAGACACACACACTCTCAGAGACACACACACACACTCACAGACACACACACGGATACAAACGCATACACGTTCTCACAGACACACATGCTCTCACAGACACACACACACACTCTCACAGACACACACACACTCACAGACACCCACAGGCACAGACACACACTCTCTCACAGACACACACACACTCACAGACACACACACCCAGACACAGACACACACCCTCTCACAGACACACACACTCTCACAGACACAGACACACACACTCTCACAGACACACACACAATTTCACAGACACACACACTCTCAGAGACACACACACACACTCGCAGACACACACACGGATACAAACGCATACACGTTCTCACAGACACACATGCTCTCACAGACACACACACACACTCTCACAGACACACACACACTCACAGACACACACACGCACAGACACACACTCTCTCACAGACACACACACTCTCACAGACACACTCACAGACACAGACACACACACTCACACTCTCAGACACACACACACTTGTCATAATATACACCAGTATATCATGGTGCAGACACACACTGATGGACACACAGTGGGACCAATCAACACACACAACACCGCAGCCAATCTCCAGTGAGAGCACACGTGCTGTAAAGACAGGGGGCATCAGAGTTCCCGCTCATTCGAGTTGCAGCTAGCTAGGAGGACAGAGCTCACAGCCTGCAACAGAGACATTCACCATGTGCTGAGTGCATCGACTGGTTAGGACAAGGCAAAGGTCTTTAGTTAAAGTTGGTATCGTATTTACCCACAGTTCAAGTATGTTTAAATAGTTAACCTTTTAATAAAATAGTGTTGCCCTATTTCAAGTGTTGGTGACCTGTATGTGATCCAGAACACCCAACACATCATGATACCAGGAGTGGTTGCATACTAGCACTTCTTAGACCTACCTGCAAGTGATCTGCCTTCCGCCAGCATTCCGTCATCCTGCGACATGGACAACATCAGCCCGCCGCCGCCGCTCCGCATCGCCGGCAACCTCGGGGCCAACTGGAAGATTTTCAAACAGCGCTTCCAGCTCTTCCTCGAAGCCACGGACAGGGAGGGCGCCTCGGACACCAGAAAGATTGCTCTTCTCCTCTCCACGGCCGGGGACCATGCCATCCACATTTTCAACTCTCTCACCTTTGCAGATGACGAAGATAAGACGAAGTTCAAGACGGTCCTCCTCCAGTTTGACACTCATTACAGCGTAGAGGTGAATGAAAGTTTTGAACGCCACGTGTTCCAGCAGCGTTTGCAGAGTGAGGACGAGCCTTTCCAATCCTTTCTAACACACCTCCGCATCCTTGCGCAATCTTGTAGCTACACTCACAGACACACACACACAGACACACACACACATACACACACACACATACACACACACACATACACACACACACACACACTCACAGACACACACACACTCTCAGACACACACGCTCACAAACACACACACACTCACAGACATACACACACACACATACACACACACACTCTCAGACACACACACACTCACAGACATACACACACACATACACACACACACACTCTCACAGACACACACACACTCACAGACCCACACACACACTCTCACAGACATACACACATTCTCACAGACCCACGCACACACTCTCACAGACACACACACACTCACAGACACACACACACACTCACAGGCCCACGCAGACACGCACAGCCACACACACTCTCACAGACACACACACTCACAGACACACACACACACTCTGACAGACACACACACACACACTCACAGACACACACACTCACAGACCCACGCACACACTCTCGCAGACACACACACTCTCACAGACAGACACACTCTCTCACAGACACGCACACACACTCTCACAGACACTTACACACACTCACAGACACACACACACTCACAGATCCACGCACACACTCACAGACACACACATACTCACAGACACACACACACTCTCACATACACACACACACACACTCTCACAGACACACACACACTCACAGACACACACATACTCACAGACACACACACACTCTCACAGACACACACACACACAGACACACACATACTCACAGACACACACACACTCTCACAGACACACACACACTCTCACAGACACACACACTCACAGACACACACACACTCTCTCAGACACACACACACTCACAGACACACACACTCACAGACACACACACTCACAGACACACACACACTCTCACAGACACACACACACTCTCACAGACACAGACACACACATGTTGTGTTATTGACCCTGGGGTCACAGGGACTGCGACTGGGTGCAGTTAGACTGGAAAGCAGACACCAAACTTAGACGTTGGTTCAATACAATTTATTGAACTTCTGTAACAATGCACACAGCTGGCTGTGGGTTGACACTCTACGACTCTAAGTGTGCTAACTTTAACTAACTGTACCAGACTAGCTCTGATCCACGTGTAGAAGGTGCTGGCTGATATATACACACTGACTGTCACTACAGTTGTCACCAGTGGAAAGAGGCGGAGTGATGATGCCTTGTGCGTTTTATAGTGGGAAAACCCCCTCTGGTGTTTTGTCTGCTGATTGGTTGTGTTCTGTCCTGTGTGTTGATTGGCTAACCTGGGTATCTGTCACTGCCTGTCTTTACCTCATAATGTGCATGGGTGCATATTATGACAACACACACTCACACTCTCACAGACACACACACACTCTCACAGCCACACACACTCTCACAGACACACACACACACACTCTCACAGCCACACACACTCTCACAGACACACACACACACACTCTCACAGACACACACACTCACACTCTCACAGACACACACACACTCTCACAGCCACACACACTCTCACAGACACACACACACACTCTCACAGACACACACACTCACACAGACACACACACTCTCACAGACACACACTGACAGACACACACACTCTCACAGACACACACTCTCACAGACATACACTGACAGACACACACACTCACACAGACAGACACACACACACACACTCTCACTGACAGACACACACTCTCACAGACACACACACTCTCACAGACACACACTGACAGACACACACACACACAGACACACACACTCTCACTGACACACACACTCTCACAGACATAGACAGACACTCTTTTACTGAAATAAATTTTGAGTACCCAATTATATTTTTTCCCAGTTAAGGGGCAATTTAGCGTGGCCAATCCACCTACCCCGCACATCTTTGGGTTGTGGGGGTGAGACCCACACAGACACGGGGAGAATGTGCAAACTCCACACGGACAGTGACCCAGAGCCGGGATCGAACCTGGGACCTCGGCACCCTAGGCAGCAGTGCTAACCACTGTGCCGCCGTGCCCCCTCGCAGGCACACTCTCACATGCACACACACACACACACACACACACGTCCTCTCCTCGACAGTCACTCAGAGATGGGGTGCTGGCCGACGAGGGTGATGAGGTATTTGGAGGCTGTGGTCGGCCTCACAGGAACTCCTGTTCAATGTGCTGGCGAGTGTGACAGAAACACTGCCCCGGTTTGAAGTACTTTGAAAGGGATAGCTGAACTGGAGCCTCCCACTGAGCTGGAGAGCTGATCACTCCCACTGACTGAGGAATGTGAGCCTCCAGCAGGAGACTTTGATTCTGTTTTGTTGACACATCTTAACCTGTTCCGGATATCTGCAGCCAGAGATTGAAGCCACTTTGATGATTATTTTTTCTGCTTTTCTTCTAAGCTGAGAGTGGTGAATCGTATCGTGGGTGGAGGCTATTATAGATGGCAGTGGGAGAGTTAGTTACTTTATCTCATACTTCCTCTATAAATATAACAACAAATATCATCACAATCTCTTCCTGTTCTGTTTAGTGCCACGTCCTATCAGGTCTGAAGCGGTGCCACACGACTAGATTGAAGCCCATGGCCTGGGCGAACACTCACATCTCATTTCCCCAGTTTACATTTACAGCTGACAGGCAGCAGCTTGATTTTAGCTGCAAACATTCTTCAGATACGGAGACGAAACAGAAAATGCAGGAAAGAATCAGCATGTCTGGTAACATCTGTGGCAGAGAAACAGAGTTAACCTTTCTGGTCAACGGTCTTTAATCAGAACTGGGAAAAGTGAGAGATTTGATGGGTTTTAACAAGTAAAGAGACAGCGAGAGAGAGAGAGAGAGTAAAAGAGAAGGTTGGTGATAGGGCAGAAAATAGAAGAGATTCATCTTTAATCTTTATTGTCACAAGTGGGCTTACATGAACACTGCAATGAAGTTGCTGGGAAAAGCCCCTCGTCGCCACATTCCGGCGACGGTTCGGGTACACGGAGGGAGAATTCAGAATGTCCAATTCACCCAACAGCACGTCTTTCGGGACTTGTGGGAGGAAACCGGAGCGCCCGGAGGAAACCCACGCAGACACGGGGAGAATGTGCAGACTCCACACAGACAGGGAGCCAAGCCGGGAATCGAACCTGGGACCCTGGAGCTGTGAAGCAACAGTGCTAACCTCTGTGCTACCGTGCTGCCCATAATAACAAAGAACATCCCCCCACAAGGATCAGTTTGTCTCGAGGAGGAGTTTCCAATTGCAATTCTCTTCTCACACCTAGTGGAGCACTATGGCAGACTTTCATCTATTTCCATGGCGAGTGATTCCCGGGTCAGGTGGCTAGTCTGTTGCCAGAGGCTGATAACTTGAGGAGCACTGCCCCACATGGAGTGTGGCTGACCAGGAGTCTCGACTGCTCTTACCGTTAGCCATTGGCATGTTGGAAGGATTTTGGAAGAGATTGATACATTCAACTGCTTTATGAACCCCACCCCCTGACCATCGAGTCCTGGGGAGGGACCCGAAGGCAGAGATTCTGACTCCGAGGCGGGGTCACTACCCACTGCCCCACAAGACAAAGAGTAGCAAATCTATCCAGGTGGATAGAGATTGCAAAACTCTGAGGTACAGCGGGACCTGGATGTTCTGGTCCATGAATCAGAGAAAGTTCATCAGCAGGGTGCAACAAATGACCAGGAATCCAATCGGAATTTTGTTATTTATTTCCTGGGGATTGGAATATAAAAGTCAGGCAGTTTTACTGTAGCTTTGCAGGACTTGACGAGACCACATCTGGAATGCTGTGTACAGCTGTGGCCTCTTTATTTGAAAATGAGATCTGATTGCTTTCCAGGCAGTTCCAAGAAGTTTCACACGACTCCTACCTGGGATGAGGGCTTCTTGAGGCGATTGGAGTTTAGAAGAATGAAAGGTGGTCTCATTATAAAATCCTGAGGAAACTTGATAGTGTCGATACCGGGAGATGTTCCCTCCTGTGAGGGACACTGGGACAGGTGGACAGAGTTTAAAATATAATTTAAGATGGATATGCAGAGAACCTTTCGGACAAATGGTCATTAGTCTGTGGGAATCTCCTCCCAGTGAGCCGCGAAGACCGGCTCACTGAAGATATTGAAGAATGTGTTGGGCAGATTTTTCAAGGACATTGGGGTCGAGGGTTACGGGGACAGACAGGAAAGTGGAGTTCAGGCCACAATCAGCCAACTTCTTACTGAATGGAAGAGCAGGCTCGAAGGGCCGAATGGCTTACTCCTGCTACTTTGCACTGACACCAATGTAGAAAGGGAAGAACTCCAACCTGGAAGCATTGGTGAAATTTTCTATTGGAATTTTTCAGTTTGCTGAATTTCACCGCCCCTGTCCCCATTAATTCTGAATTTCTCCCCAATGAGGATGCGACAGCTGAGGATTCTTCCCCGCATTTCAGATTTTTCCCCTTTTTATACATCTGCACTGTCAGAGGGTCAGTACTGAGGGAGTGCTGCACTGTCAGAGGGTCAGTACTGAGGGAGTGCCGCACTGTCAGAGGGTCGGTACTGAGGGAGTGCCGCACTGTCGGAGGGTCAGTACTGAGGGAGTGCCGCACTGTCAGAGGGTCAGTACTGAGGGGGTGCCGCACTGTCAGAGGGTCAGTACTGAGGGAGTGCCGCACTGTCGGAGGGTCAGTACTGAGGGAGTGCCGCACTGTCAGAGGGTCGGTACTGAGGGAGTGCCGCACTGTCAGAGGGTCGGTACTGAGGGAGTGCCGCACTGTCGGAGGGTCAGTACTGAGGGAGTGCCGCACTGTCAGAGGGTCAGTACTGAGGGGGTGCCGCACTGTCAGAGGGTCAGTACTGAGGGAGTGCCGCACTGTCAGAGGGTCAGTACTGAGGGAGTGCCGCACTGTCAGAGGGTCAGTACTGAGGGAGTGCTGCACTGTCGGAGGGTCAGTACTGAGGGAGTGCCGCACTGTCAGAGGGTCAGTACTGAGGGAGTGCCGCACTGTCAGAGGGTCAGTACTGAGGGAGTGCCGCACTGTCAGAGGGTCAGTACTGAGGGAGTGCCGCACTGTCAGAGGGTCAGTACTGAGGGAGTGCTGCACTGTCAGATGGTCAGTACTGAGGGAGTGCCGCACTGTCAGAGGGTCAGTACTGAGGGAGTGCTGCACTGTCAGAGGGTCAGTACTGAGGGAGTGCTGCACTGTCAGAGGGTCAGTACTGAGGGAGTGCTGCACAGCCAGAGGGTCAGTGCTGAGGGAGTACCACACTGTCAGAGGGTCAGTACTGAGGGAGTGCTGCACTGTCAGAGAGTCAGTACAGAGGGAGTGCCGCACTGTCAGAGGATCAGTACTGAGGGAGTGCCGCACGGTCAGAGAGTCAGTGCTGAGGGATTGTTGCACTGTCAGAGGGTCAGTACTGAGGGAGTGCCGCACTGTCAGAGAGTCAGTACTGAGGGAGTGCTGCACTGTCAGAGGGTCAGTACTGAGGGAGTGCTGCACTGTCAGAGAGTCAGTACTGAGGGAGTGCTGCACTGTCAGAGGGTCAGTACTGAGGGAGTGCCGCACTGTCAGAGGGTCAGTACTGAGGGAGCACTGCACTGTCAGAGGGTCAGTATTGAGGAAGCGCCGCACTGTCAGGGGGTCAGTGCTGAGGGAGCGCCGCACTGTCAGAGGGTCAGTACTGAGGGAGTGCTGCACTGTCAGAGGGTCAGTACTGAGGGAGTGCCACACTGTCAGAGGGTCAGTACTGAGGGAATGCCGCACTGTCAGAGGGTCAGTACTGAGGGAGTGCCGCACTGTCAGAGGGTCAGTACTGAGGGAGTGCCGCACTGTCAGAGGGTCAGTACTGAGGGAGTGCCGCACTGTCAGAGGGTCAGTACTGAGGGATTGCCGCACTGTCAGAGGGTCAGTACTGAGGGAGTGCCGCACTGTCAGAGGGTCAGTACTGAGGGATTGCTGCACTGTCAGAGGGTCAGTGCTGAGGGAGTGCCGCATTGTCAGAGGGTCAGTACTGAGGGAGTGCCACACTGTCAGAGGGTCAGTACTGAGGGAGTGCCGCACTGTCAGAGGGTCAGTACTGAGGGAGTGCCGCACTGTCAGAGGGTCAGTACTGAGGGAGTGCCGCACTGTCAGAGGGTCAGTACTGAGGGATTGCTGCACTGTCAGAGGGTCAGTGCTGAGGGAGTGCCGCACTGTCAGAGGGTCAGTACTGAGGGAGTGCTGCACTATCAGAGGGTCAGTACTGAGGGAGTGCTGCACTGTCAGAGGGTCAGTACTGAGGGAGTGCTGCACTGTCAGAGGGTCAGTACTGAGGGAGTGCTGCACTGTCAGAGGGTCAGGACTGAGGGAGTGCTGCACTGTCAGAGGGTCAGTACTGAGGGAGTGCTGCACTATCAGAGGGTCAGTACTGAGGGAGCCCCGCACTGTCAGAGAGTCAGTACTGAGGGAGTGCCGCACTGTCAGAGGGTCAGTACTGAGGAAGCGCTGCACTGTCAGAGGGTCAGGACTGAGGGAGTGCTGCACTGTCAGGGGGTCAGTACTGAGGGAGTGCTGCACTGTCAGAGGGTCAGTACTGAGGGAGTGCTGCACTGTCAGAGGGTCAGTACTAAGGGAGTGCTGCACTGTCAGTGGATCAGTACTGAGGGAGTGCTGTACTGTCCCATTCCCATTGAAGTACCAACACTGGTACAGTGGTACACTGGATAAAAGCAAATTACTGCAGATGCTGGAACCTGAAACGAAAGAGAAAATGCCGGAAAATCTCAGCAAGTTTGGCAGCATCTGTAGGGAGAGAAAAGAGCGAACGTTTCGAGTCCGATGACTCCTTGTCAATTGCAAGGTCCCAACAAAGCTTTGACAAATAGTCATCGGACTCGAAACGTCAGCTCTTTTCTCTCCCTACAGATGCTGCCTGACTTGCTGAGGTTTTCCAGCATTTTCTCTCTCGCAACACTGGTACAGTGAGCTGAATGGCCGCCTCCTGTGTGTGATGAATGTCGCAAATTCTTTTACATATTATATATCTGCTGCAGTAATACAATTAAAGAATCTAGGTTAAGGTATCCAGACTGAGTTTCTGCAAAGGCTGTAATTAAGGAGTCGTAAATGTGAGGTCATGATTGTTTCCAACCATTTACTTGGTTGCAGAGGTGAAGGGGCTAATGGAATCAGGGGCGAGATTCTCCGACCCCCCGCCAGGTCGGAGAATCGCCGGGGGCTGGCGTGAATCCTGCCCCGCCGGTTGCCGAATTCTCCACCACCGGATATTCGGCGGAGGCGGGAATGGTTGGCGCCCCCCCCGCCCCCCCCCCCCCCCCCCCCCCCCCCCGCGATTCTCCGGCCCGGATGGGCCGAAGTCCCGCCGCTAAAATGCCTGTCCCACCAGCGTAGATTAAACTACCTACCTTACCGGCGGGACAAGGCGGCGCGGGCGGGCTCTGGGGTCCTGGGGGGGGCGCGGGCCGATCTAGCCCTGGGGGGTGCCCCCACGGTGGCCTGGCCCGCGATCGGGGCCCACCGATCCACGGGCGGGCCTGTGCCATGGGGCACTCTTTCCCTTCCGCCTTCGCCACGGTCTCCACCATGGCGGAGGCGGAAGAGACTCCCTCCACTGCGCATGCGCGGGGATGCCGTCAGCGGCCGCTGACGCTCCCGCGCATGCGCCGCCCGGAGATGTCATTTCCGTGCCAGCTGGCGGGGCACCAAAGGCCTTTTCCGCCAGCTGGCGGGGCGGAAATTCGTCCGGCGCCGGCCTAGCCCCTTAAGGTTGGGGCTCGACCCCCAAAGATGCGGAGCATTCCGCACCTTTGGGGCGGCGCGATGCCCGACTGATTTGCGCCATTTTGGGCGCCAGTCGGCGGACATCGCGCCGTTTCCGGAGAATTTCGCCCCAGGTTCTGATTGCTGGAGGTATCCTGGAGAATTAGATAATCTGAGATACCTGTTTAGACTTAGGCAAGCCGGTCATGGGACAACTGAGTGGGATAGAGGTGATGTAATTAATAGGAGGAGCCAGGTCAGTAGCAAGCAATTTAGCTGTAAGATATTTTTGAGTCTGACAAAGACAAGCTACGGGATTCTCCGCCGGCGGGATTCTCTGTACCACCGGTAGTGCACCCACGCCTGCGCATTTCCCGACAGCGTGGGAGAATCCCGCTGCCAGCAGGGGCGCACCACGCCGGAAATTGGGGTCAAGCTTTCCAGGTTGTGCCTGAAAGGGTGTCTCTCTCCAAGAAATCCCTCCAAGAAATCTCGACACAGTAGGACAGCAAGTAACCCTGCATCTGCTAACTTTATTTACAGGTGGCTTATGACCTGTAATGGGCTTTGTTTAATTGGAGATAGAGAAAGTATAAGTTAGTCATTAATCGTGTCTCCATTTATCTTAAGAATTGTTTAACTGTTAATTGTAAAGCTATTTCTGTGATGTTAATGTGGTTAGTCCTGTGTTAAGAATAAAATTGTTTTAATATGAAAGATACCTGTTGATCAGAGTGATCACTGGGGTGAAGTATCCTTTCTCAGTTTTACAAAATAAGAAAGATAGTTTGGGATTCTTGTCCGGTATCCCAGCAAACGTTGGGGTCTAGTCCAGGATCTGAACACGTGCAGTGAGATTTGCTGATTCAACATGGTCACTCTACCCCGTCAGCGGAGCCAGAGAGCTCCCCAGTAGGAGGATGCAGCCATACAACTGGAATCAGGGATGTACACTAGCAGCAGTATAACTCCAATCTGAGGCTTGCGCACATTAAGATGAGGCAGTTTGCATGGCCCTTCTTTCTCGTACGGGCAGCACGGTAGCACAGTGGTTAGCACAGTTGCTTCACTGTCCAGAGATGTGCAGGTTAGGTGGATTGGCCGTGCTAAATTGCCCTTAGTGTCCAAAAGGGTTAGGTAGGGGTTACGGGGATAGTGTGGAGGTGTGGGGCTTAAGTAGGGTGCTCTTTCCAAGGGCTGGTGCAGACCCGATGGGCTGAATGACCTTCTTTTGCACTGTAAATTCTATGATACTATACACGGGGCTGGTTGGACAATGATCCACTGCATGGCTTCACTAGGACTTTTCCCTAAAAAAGTAACGGCTGGGGATGACCTGATCGAGGTGTTTGAAATTCTGTAAGTGCTTGGTCCGGGCGATGTAGAGAAGATGTTTCCACTCGTGGTTTGGGGGGGGGGACATTTTCCCAGAGAGTGGGGAAAATGTGGGACTCGCTCCCACAGTTAGAGGTGAATGGAATCGACACATTTAAGGAGAAGAAGGATAAATACATTCGGGAGGAAGGATATGATACAGACACAGAAATTGCTGGAAATAGACTGCATGCCAGACAACATCTGTGCAGAGAGAAGCACGGTTCTGGGTATGCTGATGGGGCGAGATGAAAATGGATAGGAAGAGGCTCGTGAGGGGTCGGAAGTACGGCTGAATGGCCTGTATCTTTCTCTGAATACCCTTGTCCTGTACAAAGCTGCCCAATATTACTGACCACCTGCTCTGTCCATCATTAGTGAGCACAGATTTCATAGAATTTACAGTGCAGAAGGAGGCCGTTCGGCCCATCGAGTCTATACGGCCCCTGAAAAAGCGCCCTACCTAAGCCCACACCTCCACCCTGTCCCCGTAACCCAGCAACCCTACCTTTTGGGCACTACAGAGCAATTTAGCGTCACCAATGCCCCTAGCCCGCACATCTTTGGACTGTGGGAGGAAACCGGAGCACCCGGAGGAAACTCACGCACACACGGGGGAGAACGTGCAGACTCCGCACAGACAGTGACCCAGCGGGGAATCGAACCCGGGGTGCCTGCCGTTGAGATCTTCCCTGCCCACAAGGTATTTAGTGGGGTTAAAGTCTGCAATAGCAGTAACTGTGGTATAACTGCAGTCCAAAGCTGGCTGAACTCTGCCCATTGTGTCAATAACTAATAGCAGCAATCCGTTTCAATCCTGAACCCATTTCACATTAACTGGGAGCAGACAGACCCGTGCATATTTTCGTGGACATTGCCTATTACTTTCCGCTGTGTCACATCCATGATCCGATGCAGCAGGCTTCTGGGGCTTGATCGATGGCTGTTGATGATGAAAGGGGAGATATTTACCCAGTTCAGCAGAGCCCGAAATCCACCAAACAAAGATTTCCTGTGCTTGCTCCAACAGTCCGGTGAGTAATACTGTGGTGGATCCTGTGGCCAGCACTTCCTTGTCATTAGAATGGAGCCTTCCACCCACTCACTACCTGCCCTGACCAGGCACACACTCAACTCCATCCCACAAAGACATTTCCCAATTCCCACTGGATTGTCAATGTTTCCACATCTCTCATTCCATCTGTTCAGAGAGGTCTACACTCCAATTCAACTTGACGTGTTTTTCTATAGGAGAGGCTGGTTCGATCTGCGTCTTCTGTTCATGTTATTCCCGGCACGTAGACACTGCAGCAAAGTTACTCATCAACACCGAGGTTCCCATAAAACCAGAAGAAATAGGAACAAGAGTGGGCCATTCGGCCCCTCTAATCTGCTCCATCATTCAATAGGATCATGGTTAATCTGACATTCCTCAAGCCCATTTTCCTGCCCTTTCCCGTAACCCTCCATTCCCTCACTGGTCAAGAATCTACCTCAGCCTTAAACACACACAAGGGACTCGCGGTGACGGCGGGCGGGAGGCAGCCGCACACTGGAGGGCTCCTGCTCGGGAATAGAAATTTCGGCGTTTTAACGCCCGGTCCCAGGGGCAACGGAGGCTGAAAAAGCTGTCAGAAGGCACAGGGAGGAGAAATGTCCAAGTTTGGGGGAAAAACGGCCATGAAAAAGGGGTTAATGAAAGTCCGCCAGTGAGTGGAAAAGTCAGCGCGGGAACTGTAAGGAAAGTGGAGGCTGGAGCACCAGGGGAGGCCGCATCGCTCACAGCAGAAGAAATGACCAAGGTGATGGCCATGGAACTCGAAAAACAGTTGACAAAGCACACAAAGCGATGAAGGAGGAGATGGGGGCAGTATTGAAAGTGCTGGTGGAGGAGGCGATCTCCCCGGTGAGGGCGGCGGTATCAAGCGCAGCGGCGGAGGTGCGGGAGCAAGGTGAGACACTGACGGACGTGGGAGAGGCATTATCGCAGCACAGCGACCAACTCACCTCGATGGGGAAGGAGTTGCGGAAGGTGACAGAGACCAAAAAGGGTCGGCGAGCCAAAATGGAAGATCTGGAAAACAGATCCAGGCGACAGAATCTGACGATTGTGGGTCTGCCCGAAGGAGTGGAAGGCCCGAGGCCGACAGAGTATTTTGCCGCGATGTTGGCGGAGCTATTGGGGGAGGGGGATGATCCCTCCCGATACGAACTGGATCGGGCTCATCGGTTGTGGAGGCCTGTACCAAAGGCGAGTGAGCCGCCAAGGGCAGTGACTCTGTGTTTCCGTAGGTACAGTGTGAAGGAGAAGGTCCTGAGCTGGGCCAAGCAGAAGCGGGTGGTGCAGTGGGCTGGAGCTGGTATACGTGTATACCAGGACTTTACGGTGGAGCTGGCGAGGAGGCGGGCGGCCTTCAGCCGGGTGAAGAGGGCACTGTACATCAGCAAGGTGCGGTGCGGCATAGTATACCCAGCTAAGCTGAGGGTGACCTACAAATCCAAGGACTTTTATTTTGGGACGGCGGAAGCGGGGAGGAGTTTGCGAAGGCAGAAGGACTGTGGCAGAATTGAGAAATGGGACTGAGAGCGGATCTGTACCGATGTAGCCTCATGTAACTTTATTCTTTCACTGCGTGTTAGTGTCTGTACTAAATGAGTTGACGCTGTATATATTTGGACAAGGGAAGAGATGGGACTTTCACTTGCAATGATGGTTCTTTGGGGCTTGGGTGTGTATGCGGGGTTTGTGTGCTAAAGGGTATTTCTTGATTTTCCTGGGACCGGGCAAGGGGGAAGGAGACCCGGGCGGGGGCCTCCACGCTGGCCAGTGAACGGGAGTGAGGTGGGGGAAGGGCTGCGGCCATCGGAGCCTGGCAGAACAGGTTTCGGTGAGTCTAGCCGGGGTGAAAAGTTGGGGGAAGGAACCGAGGTTGGGGGGAGGAGTTTACAAGAAGAAGTGGAGGGGGGGAGTCTGGGAGGGGGTGGGGGGTGTCTACAATTCATGGGTGCCTTCACGGTACTCTTTCGGGGATTGAATATTAGGGGGGATTTGGGGGGGGGGGGTGGACTATATATGTCAACGGTGACCAGGGGCGATTCCTGATTCCTTTTTCTTTTTTCATTTTTTTCCAATTGGGAGGTTAGTTTTATTTGATGCTGATATTGTCAGGTGGGCCGTTGTTTGGGGGTTGGTGGGAGGATGGGATCGTTGTTGTTGGTAGGGGGATTGACATTGTATTTGTTGTATTCGTTACTGTTAGTTGGTGGTGTGTAAACTCTGAATAAAATGTGAAAATGGAGAATAAAAATATTTTTTTAAAAACAAAACACACACAGGACTCTGCCCCCACAGCTCTCTGTGCTCCAGAGACTCTAAACCCTCGGAGAGAAGAAATTCCTCCTCACCTCAGTCCTATTCTGAGAGTGTGCCCTCTGGCCCTAGACTCTCCCACATCCCCTCAGCCCCCTAAGAATCCGACATGTTTCAATGAGATCATCTCTCAATCTCAATCCCAATGAGCAGTGTCCCAGCCTGTTTAACCTTTGCTCACAAGACAATCCCTCCACCCCAGGATTCATACTAGTGAACCTTCTCTGAACCTCCTCCAATGACATAATATCTTTCATTAAATAACGGGACCATAACTGCTCCCAGTGTTCCAGATGTGGTCTCACCAGTACCTTGCACAGCTGCAGCAAGACTTCCCGACTCTGATACTCCAACCCCATTGAAATAAGGGCCAACATTCCATTCTCCTTCCTGACTACCTGCTGCCCCTGTGTGCGAGCTTGTGTTTCGTGCACAAGCCCCCCCCCCCCCCCCCCCCCCAGTCCCTTTGAGTTGCAGCTTGCTGCAGTTTGTCTCCATTTAAATAATACTCCCTGTTCAGACAGGGCATTGGAGGGACACAAGATAGCCAGGAGGGAACTGAAGAAAGGGATTAGGAGAGCTAAGAGAGGGCATGAACAATCTTTGGCAGGTAGAATCAAGGAAAACCCCAAGGCCTTTTCCACATATGTGAGAAATATGAGAATGACTAGAGCGAGGGTAGGTCCGATCAAGGACAGTAGCGGGAGATTGTGTATTGAGTCTGAAGAGATAGGAGAGGTCTTGAACGAGTACTTTTCTTCTGTATTTACAAATGAGAGGGGCGATATTGTTGGAGAGGACAGTGTGAAACAGATTGGTAAGCTCGAGGAAATACTTGTTAGGAAGGAAGATGTGTTGGGCATTTTGAAAAACTTGAGGATAGACAAGTCCCCCGGGCCTGACGGGATATATCCAAGGATTCTATGGGAAGCAAGAGATGAAATTGCAGAGCCGTTGGCAATGATCTTTTCGTCCTCACTGTCAACAGGGGTGGTACCAGGGGATTGGAGAGTGGCGAATGTCGTGCCCCTGTTCAAAAAAGGGACTAGGGATAACCCTGGGAATTACAGGCCAGTTAGTCTTACTTCGGTGGTAGGCAAAGTAATGGAAAGGGTACTGAAGGATAGGATTTCTGAGCATCTGGAAAGACACTGCTTGATTAGGGATAGTCAGCACGGATTTGTGAGGGGTAGGTCTTGCCTTACAAGTCTTATTGAATTTTTTGAGGAGGTGACCAAGCATGTGGATGAAGGTAAAGCAGTGGATGTAGTGTACATGGATTTTAGTAAGGCATTTGATAAGGTTCCCCATGGTAGGCTTATGCAGAAAGTAAGGAGGCATGGGATAGTGGGTAATTTGGCCAGTTGGATAACGAACTGGCTAACTGATAGAAGTCAGAGAGTGGTGGTGGATGGTAAATATTCAGCCTGGATCCCAGTTACCAGTGGCGTACCGCAGGTATCAGTTCTGGGTCCTCTGCTGTTTGTGATTTTCATTAATGACTTGGATGAGGGAGTTGAAGGGTGGGTCAGTAAATTTGCAGACGATACGAAGATTGGTGGAGTTGTGGATAGTGAGGAGGGCTGTTGTCGGCTGCAAAGAGACATAGATAGGATGCAGAGCTGGGCTGAGAAGTGGCAGATGGAGTTTAACCCTGAAAAGTGTGAGGTTGTCCATTTTGGAAGGACAAATATGAATGCGGAATACAGGGTTAACGGTAGAGCTCTTGGCAATGTGGAGGAGCAGAGAGATCTTGGGGTCTATGTTCATACATCTTTGAAAGTTGCCACTCAAGTGGATAGAGCTGTGAAGAAGGCCTATGGTGTGCTCGCGTTCATTAACAGAGGGATTGAATTTAAGAGCCGTGAGGTGATGATGCAGCTGTACAAAACTTTGGTAAGGCCACATTTGGAGTACTGTGTACAGTTCTGGTCGCCTCATTTTAGGAAGGATGTGGAAGCTTTGGAAAAGGTGCAAAGAAGATTTACCAGGATGTTGCCTGGAATGGAGAGTAGGTCTTACGAGGAAAGGTTGAGGGTGCTAGGCCTTTTCTCATTAGAACGGAGAAGGATGAGGGTTTATAAGATGATCAGGGGAATAGATAGAGTAGACAGTCAGAGACTTTTTCCCCGGGTGGAACAAACCATTACAAGGGGACATAAATTTAAGGTGAAAGGTGGAAGATATAGGAGGGATATCAGAGGTAGGTTCTTTACCCAGAGAGTAGTGGGGGCATGGAATGCACTGCCTGTGGAAGTAGTTGAGTCGGAAACATTAGGGACCTTCAAGCAGCTATTGGATAGGTACATGGATTACGGTAAAATGATATAGTGTAGATTTATTTGTTCTTAAGGGCAGCACGGTAGCATTGTGGATAGCACAATGCTTCACAGCTCCAGGATCCCAGGTTCGATTCTGGCTTGGGTCACTGTCTGTGCGGAGTCTGCACGTCCTCCCCGTGTCTGCGTGGGTTTCCTCCGGTTGCTCCGGTTTCCTCCCACAGTCCAAAGATGTGGTTAGGTGAATTGGCCAATGATAAATTGCCCTTAATGTCCCAAATTGCCCTTAGTGTTGGGTGGAGGTGTTGGGTTTGGGTGGGGTGCTCTTTCCAGGAGCCGGTGCAGGCTCAGGGGGCCGAATGGCCTCCTTCTGCACTGTAAATTCAATGATAATCTATGATTAATCCCAGACAAAGGTTCGGCACAACATCGTGGGCTGAAGGGCCTGTTCTGTGCTGTATTTTCTATGTTCTATGTTCTTGTGTTCTCCCTTCCAAAATGAACACCTTTGCATTTTCCCACATTATACTCCATTTGCCAACTTTTTTGCCCTCTTACTTAACCTGTCAATATCTCTTTGCAATAACTGTTTGTATCCCTCTCACAACTTGCCTTTCCACCTATTTTTGTGTCATCTGCCAAATTTGCTTCAGTCCATTCAGTTCCTTTCGCCAAGTCATTAATATAAATTGTAAACAGTTGCGGGCCCAGCACTGATCCCTGTGGAACCCCACTGATGACAGGTCAGCAACCTGAAAAATAACCCTTTATCCCCACTCGCTGGTTCCTGCCCATTAGCCAATTCTCTGTCCATGCCAATATACCACCTCCAGCCCCATGGGCTCTAATCTTGTAACTTAACCTTTTGTGAGGTATTTTGTCGAATGCCTTCTGGAAGCCCCAATACATCACATCTACTGGTTCTCCTCTATCCACTCTGATTGAGGCTTCCTCGAACATTCTAATGAATTAGTCCGACACAATTTCCCTTTCATGAAACCATGCTGACTCTGCTTGATCCGATTACGATTTTCCAAATGTGCTGCTGTTACTTCCTTAATAATTGATTCCAACATTTTTCCAACAATAGATGTCAGGCTAATCAGCCTACAGTTACCCGCCTTTTGCCTCCCTCCCTTTTTGAATAGGGGTGGCACATTGGCAGTTTCCCAATCCTCCGGGACTTCTCCAGAATCCAAGGATTATTAGAAAATTACAACCAATGCATCCACTATCTCTGTCACTACTTCTTTTACAATTCTACAGCATGCAAACCATCATGGCCAGGGGACCTTTCTGCCTTTAGCCCCATGAGTTTGTCTATTACTACTTTACTAGTGATGATAATGGTATTTAATTCCTCCTCCATATTCTTCAGTATTAATGGGATATTCAAAGTATCTTCCACCTGATGCAAAATATCTGTTTAACTCCGCTGCCATTTCCTTGTTCCCCATAACTATTCCCCCAGATTCATTTTCTAATTACCTCCTTAAATGTCTGCCACTGCTTATTTACCGTCTTTCCTGCCAATCTATCCGCCCAGTCCACTTTAGCCAACTCATTTCATTGTAATCATCTTAATTTAAGTTAAACACAGTTGTTTCCGACCCAAATTCCTCACTCTCAAACTGAATATTAAATTCCTTCACGTTATGATCACTACTTCCTAGTGGATCTCTTGTTCTGACGTAATTTATTAAACCTGCCTCATTAATCATCACCAACTCCAATATAGCCTGTTCCCTGGTTGGCCCATGACATATTGCTCTAACAAACTATCCCCTATGCATTCTATAAATTCATTGTTGTAGCTATCCTTTCCACCGTGATTAACCCAATCAACATGAAGATTAAAGTCACCCATAATTATTGCTCTATTCTTTTTACATGCTCCTTTTATTTGTTGATGTATGCCCTTCCTGACAATGTGGCTGCTATTTGAGGGTCTCTACCCTGCTCCTACCAATGTCTTCTTTCCCTTGCTGTTGTTTACATCCATCCAAATGGACTCTACATCACCCAAGTCTAGATTAGCTCTCATAATTGTCCCAATTTATCTCTTATTAACAGCGCTACCCCACCACCTTTTCCTTCCTTCCTGTCCTTCAGAATTGTCAGATCTCTCTGAATATTAAGTTCCCTGTTTTGATCTCCTTGTAAACTTGTTTCTATAATGGCTATGAGATCACGGGCAGCACGGTGGCGCAGTGGTTAGCACTGCTGCCTCACGGCGCCGAGGTCCCAGGTTCGATCCCGGCTCTGGGTCACTGTCCGTGTGGAGTTTGCACATTCTCCCTGTGTCTGCGTGGGTCTCACCCCCACAGCCCAAAGATGTACCGGCTGGGTGGATTGGCCATGCTAAATTGCCCATTGATTGGGGGGGGGAAATGAATTGGGCACTCTAAATTTATATTAAAAAAAGGCTATGAGATCATATCCATTTACCTCGATTTGCACTGTCAGTTCATCCACCTTATTCTGAATCCTATCTGCATTGGGATACAAAGCATTTTGCCCTTTTTAATCATCCTAACCTTTCTTTGTACTGTGGCTCTATTTGCTTCCTGCAATCGATTACCCTGTCTACTGTTTTTGCATTTTCCTGTTCTTTCTTTCATTATTGTCTGTGTTTCTCTTTGCCTTGTCGCCCTCCTTAGGTTCCCATCTGTCTGCCATTCTAGTTTAAACCCTCCCCAAACACATGAGCGAATAGTCGCCCTGGGACATCAGTCCCAGTCCTGCCCAGGTGTAACCCGTCCAGTTTGTCCTGATGCCAGCTCCCCCAGAACCGGTCCCAATGCCCCAGGAATCTGAAACCCTCTCCCCCTGACACCATCTCTTCAGCTACGTATTTATCCTATATATCCTGGTATTTCGACTCTGACTAGCACGTGGCACAGGTAGTAATCCTGAGATCATTACCTTCAAGGTCCGACTTCTCAACTTTCTTCCTAACTCCCTATATTCTGCTTTTAGGACCTCATTCTCTTTTTTACCTGAGTTGTTGGTACCGATTGGTACCACAACCACTGGTTGTTCACCGTCCCCTCCAGAATGTCCTGTACCCGCTCCGAGACATCCTTGACCCTAGCACCAGGGAGGCAGCATACCATCCTAGATCTCGCTTGCAGTCACAGAAACACCTGTCTATTCCCCTTACAACTAAATCCCCTATAACTATTGCATTTTCACACGTTTTACTCCCCGCCTGTGCAGCATAACCACTGTGATGCAATGAATTTGGCTGCTGCTGCTTTCCCCTGAGAGGCCATTCCCAACAGTATCCAAAGCGGGATATCTGCTTTGCAGGGGAATGGCCACAGGAGATTCCTGCACTGCCTGCCTGCCTAGTCCTCTTTCTCTGCCTGGTGGTCCACCCATTCCCTTCCTGCCTGTGGACTCTTAGCCTACTCTATACATTTTAGACACGATACTCTCAGCCTTGCGGATGCTCCACAGTGTCACCAGCTGCTGCTCTATCTCTGAAATCTGGGTTCCAGGAGCTTCAGCTGGGGACACTTCCTGCACACAAGCTGGCCCCGGGCACTGGAAATGTGTCCAACCTCCCACGTAGAACAGGAGGAGCAAACCACGGCTTTGATCTCTCCTGCCATGACTTACCCTTTGCATTAATGAACTCTTAAAATCAAATAATATCAAGTCCATTCGGGCCCTTCTTCCCTTGACCTTGTTAATACAGAATATAGCCCTTACAAACTTTAAGCTCTGCCCCTGATTGAGGGAAGGTAAACTGGGCTGCGTCTTTTAAAGTTTCCCGCTGCTCTGCTCAGCTCCTCCTCATCCAATTCGCTCTCTCCCTCTCTCTCTGATCTCTGGTGCTCTGTACTGTAAGAGTTACTTAAAGTCCCTCTTACCCCTTATGCTGCACATTCCCTGAGACCTTACTTTTATTTTAAAGAGCAGAAGTACTCACCAACCCTACTCACCAATCAGAGAAAAGGAGGGACTGGTCACCCCCTCCCACTTACACCTAACTCCCTGTCTCATCAAACTCCAGCTGCACTCTGTTGCAACAAAGCAGCACTCCAGTGCTGGTATTCCACTCAACCTGGGTCATTCCTCCTCCAGATGTTAACACAAGGGTTATGGCTGATTTTGTAACCCCTGACACTACTTTCTCCAGGATAGGCCCAGGCTCACAGCTGAAGGTTACACTCAGTAAGAGACACAGAGAGACTCCAACGCCTTCCATCTCATACCTCTGAAACACGTCAGCATGGCTTTAGACTCGACATAGCTGGAGCCGCTTGGCTATGAATTCAAGCGGCTTAATGGCCTCATCCTGTTCCTTAAACTCATTCTGGAAGGTGAGGAAAGCTTGATGGGACTGAACTGAACAGGTATGTCCCACACCTGTGTGACTGACGGGCTGTGTAGCTGCAGAGGCTCAACACTGACATGTCTGGGAGGAGGAAATGAAAAATGAAATGAAAATCGCTTATTGTCACGAGTAGGCTTCAAATGAAGTTACTGTGAAAAGCCCCTAGTCGCCACATTCCGGCGCCTGTTCGGGGAGGCTGTTACGGGAATCGAACCGTGCTGCTGGCCTGCCTTGGTCTGCTTTAAAAGCCAGCGATTTAGCCCTGTGCTAAACAGCCCCTGCAGGAGCAAGAGAATCTCACCTGGGACAGAGCAATAAGACGATTATTAGTGATGTCGGAATGAATTGTGAACGAGAAAGTATTGAAAACACTAATAACATTCATTAGAGGATTCAACCAGTGCTTGCAGGAGGGTGCCCCCACGGTGGCCTGGCCCACGATCGGGGCCCACCGATCCGCGGGCGGCCTGTGCCGTGGGGGCACTCTTTTTCTTCCGCCTTCGCCACGGCCTCCACCATGGCGGAGGCGGAAGAGACCCCCTCCCCTGCGCATGCGCGGGGATGCCGTGAGCGGCCGCTGACGCTCCCGCGCAGGCGTCGCCCGGCGAAGACTTATCGCCGCCGGCTGGCGGGGCGCCAAAGGCCTTTCCCGCCAGCTGGCGGAGCGGAAACCGCTCCGGCGCGGGCCTCGCCCCTCAAGGTGAGGGCTTGGCCCCTAAAGGTGCAGAGACCTCCGCACCTTTGGGGCGGCCCGACGCCGGAGTGGTTCCCGCCACTCCATCCCGCCGGAACCCCTCGCCCCGCCGGGGAGGGGAGAATCCCGCCCACGGTGTTTACAGTAGGTGCGTTCCGGAACGCATTGACGCCGTGTCAAGGCACCGGAGAATTGCGACTTGGCGTGAAACCAGCGCCCGCCATGATTTTGGCGTCAAAACAGATTCTCCGCCCAATCGTGTTTCCCGATTCCAGCGTCAACAGACGGAGAATCCCACCCAGGAGCTTTTCCTTCCCAAATGTTTGAGAAAAGTTGCTGCGAGTGTTATTTGAAAGGGGGGATGACATCTTGTGATGTTGAGAACTGGAATTTCACAACCGTCCAATAGGAGTTTTGCCCTTAAACTGTCAGCGTGTGTTTTCATTGTGTGGTATTTATCGGGATGGTGTCGCTCGCGGAGATAATCAGTCAGCACTTTCACTCCTGTTTCCCTACTTTTAATTCATTTCGGTGTCACCTGTAGATACTGAATTCGGTACAGTCCTCTGATGCAGCACGTGGACAGTCCGAATGTGTCACTTTAACTGGTGCGCGGAGGCCATGTGGGGCCCTGGGGAGGGTCCCTGGCTCCGAGCCGAAATCTCCGACTTCGAGTCTCTCCCCAGGACAAGGGAGGTGCGTTCATAACGCAGCCAAACAGGTGGAGTGGGGCCCCTCAAGCTATAAGCCCCCAAGACAGACTAGCGATCAGTCGCAGAAATAACTAGCTAAGGAAACAGACAAGAGTCTGCCTTAGTGCTCCACTGTGAGTGGGAAGGGAATTGGAATTAACTGATGTGGAGCGGCTGGCTATTTGACAATGAGGTGCATCACAACTTGACTTTTTATTCTATTGTGACGTGTGGGGGTCGCAGGGAAGGCCCATCCCTAATTGTGTTATGGGCCAGGGTTTAGAGAACCCCAAAGTGTTGGAGTTCACCTGACCCACAACTTTTAATAGATTGTGGTATGGGGAGCACACGGCCCACTCTACAGGTGTGATACAGCAGAAATGGAAAAGTATTTTTTAAAACAAAACAATGTTTATTCTATGAACTCAAGTTAACCTTTTTAAAACATACAGTGAACATCTTAGCAACCATCAATTCAAATACATCCCCCAAAGAATACAACACTAAGTAATGCTTAATAACTTAACAACATCCAGAAAACAGAAGAAACACCTTTTAACAGAAGCACATCAGGTTTACATTCACGACTGAAAACATTTCTAATTCTGAATTCACCAAATGATCAAGAGATAGTCTTTTGATGGCAGGGAGAACAGCAGTATACCTGCTTGGTCTGGCTTCAGCTCCAACACTGAAAACGAAACTAAAACACACCCTGCTGCAAACAGCCGAAAATGAAAGTAAAAAGCTGACAGACAGCCCAGCTCCACCCACACTCTGACATCACTGATAAACACCCATTTCTTAAAGGTACATTTCTTAAGCACCGATTTCTTAAAGGTACTCTCACATGACAATTGCCCCTGAGCTGTGTTGCTTGCTGGGGCCATTCCAGTTAATAGTCACCCACATTGCTGTGGGTCTAGAGCCACGTGTAGGCCAGACCGGGAAAAAAACAGCAGATTTCCTTCCCTAAAGGACATTACCGAACTGGGTGGATATTCACGACAATCGACTGAAACTGGATCTATTCCACCACTTACTGTTGACCACGTGCCCCCAGAGAATTAGCCTGACCCTCTGGATCATGTGTCTGGTGACATCAGCACTCCGCGACCATCTCCGCCGATCTCGCACGCACTACACTGGTGTGGGTGCCATTGTGTCAGGATGAGGAGTGAAAGTTCCTGATTGTTCGCTCGCTCTGGTCTCGCTGTTTGCCCCATTTCGATTTCCAAGATCAGTTGATACAATGAAGGATTGAAATGTGGCTTTGTTTGACCCTGCATTCTGGATAGTTGAGTGACTCAGTCTGGACTCACAGGACCTCACAGCGAAATGAAGATTGTATCTCACAGCGGGAGGAACATTGGGGATCCCCCGAACAACTTCTGAAATGTATAACTTTGTAAATCCAAGACAACTCCCAAGGCAGGCGGAGCATCTGCTGCACTTCCCAGCATTCTCTGCCTGATCTTTCCTCCATGGTCATCCTGAGGTCAGTGGGCACAATGTCTGAGCTGATGTCCTGAGTGAGGCTGGACTTGCTTCTGTCTCAGACCATTTTCTTACCCCATTCAAAGGCCTGAGACACGGGGCTGGTGTTAACATCGCCAATGACCATCACCATCAGAGCTTCCCTCACCTATCAAATCCCCGGCCCTGCCCCCACCCTCACTGCCTCGGCTTTCAGATCCATCACGCGGTCTCCCTCCAACTCACGTTTCTCAGCAACCTGCATTTATATAGCACCTGGACTGTGTCTGAACCAATCCCCAAGGTGTTTCACGAGGGTGTGTCCGAGCATGATCTGATAGCGAGGCACGAAGGGAGGCAGTGGTTCAACTGATCACAAACTGAGGCGAGGAGGTAGGTTTTAGGCCGGATTTTAAAGGAGGAGAGATGGGGGAGGCGAGGAAAGGGGGAAGGAGCAAAGAACGAACCCAAAAACCATAGGCCTGAGTTTTATTGGCAGCTCTGCTGATCCATCTCATGTCCAGCCCTGACCCCATGGCTTTTGGTCTCGAGTCGACACTGACCCGCATTCCCGCTGGCGGATATATCAGTGCAGAGAGCATTGTGCTACAGCCAATAAAATACTTCTGGAAATATTCACGGCTGTAAATTCGGACACATGGCAGCCAATCAGTGCACAGGAAAACTCCACGAACAGCACTTTCATTATGGTCAGATCGTCAGTTTTTAATTATATTGATTGAAGGAAAAATTAGTGTCAAGAACAGAGGGGATAACCTCAGAACATCCTCGAAATAGGGACCACGGGATCTTCTACATCGAACTGAGAGGCAAGTCAGGGTCGCAGTTTAACGCCTTCTCCAAATGACGACCCCTCCCTCAGTACTGACCCTCTGACAGTGCAGCACTCCCTCAGTACTGACCCTCTGACAGTGCGGCACTCCCTCAGTGCTGACCCTATGACAATGCAGCACTCCCTCAGTACTGACCCTCTGACAGTGCAGCACTCCTTCAGTACTGACCCTCTGACAGTGCAGCACTCCCTCAGTACTGACCCTCTGACAGTGCGGCACTCCCTCAGTGCTGACCCTATGACAATGCAGCACTCCCTCAGTACTGACGCTCTGACAGTGCGGCACTCCCTCAGTACTGACCCTCTGACAATGCGGCACTCCCTCAGTACTGACCCTCTGCCAATGCGGCACTCCCTCAGTACTGACCCTCTGACAGTGCGGCACTCCCTCAGTACTGACCCTCTGACAGTGCGGCACTCCCTCAGTACTGACCCTCTGACAGTGCGGCACTCCCTCAGCACTGGCCCTCTGACAGTGCTGCACTCCCTCAGTATTGACCCTCTGACAGTGCGGCACTCCCTCAGTACTGACCCTCTGACAGTGCGGCACTCCCTCAGTACTGACCCTCTGACAGTGCGGCACTCCCTCAGTACTGACCCTCTGACAGTGCGGCACTCCCTCAGTACTGACCCTCTGACAATGCGGCACTCCCTCAGTACTGACCCTCTGACAATGCGGCACTCCCTCAATACTGACCCTCTGACAGTGCGGCACTCCCTCAGTACTGACCCTCTGACAATGCAGCACTCCCTCAGTACTGACCCTCTGCCAATGCGGCACTCCCTCAGTACTGACCCTCTGACAGTGCAGCACTCCCCCAGTACTGACCCTCTGACAATGCGGCACTCCCTCAGTACTGACCCTCTGACAGTGCGGCAGAGGGTAGCGGGTGCCTGGAACTCGCTACCGGAGGAGGTGGTGGAAGCAGGGACGATAGTGACATTTAAGGGTCATCTTGACAAATACATGAATAGGATGGGAATAGAGGGATACGGACCCAGGAAGTGTAGAAGATTGTAGTTTAGTTGGGCAGCATGGTCGGCACGGGCTTGGAGGGCCGAAGGGCCTGTTCCTGTGCTGTACATTTCTTTGTTCTTTGTTCTATGCGGCCACTGGGGAACGTCAGGCCGAGGTGTTAGTAAGTGACCTGCATCTATTTTTCTCGGTTCACAATATTATATTGACGCAACTTGTCAGTGGTGTTTTAGGGAGTGGAGGGTCGCAGATGGCGGGCGTTGGTCCAATCCAATATCGACCTCACACCCTGGACCCAGAGGCAGCCTGGCACTGAATCGGACCAATGCTACCATCGCAGGGAGCAGTGCCCAACAACCCAAAACTGGGAGGAGATCCTGTCACTGACCGGTCCCAAAACTGGCAGGAGATCCTGTCACTGACCGGTCCCAAAACTGGGAGGAGATCCTGTCACTGACCGATCCCAAAACTGGGAGGAGATCCTGTCACTGACCAGTCCTAAAACTGGGAGGAGATCCTGTCATTGACCGATCCCAAAACTGGGAGGAGATCCTGTCACTGACCGATCCCAAAACTGGGAGGAGATCCTGTCACTGACCGGTCCCAAAACTGGCAGGAGATCCTGTCACTGACCGATCCCAAAACTGGGAGGAGATCCTGTCACTGACCGATCCCAAAACTGGGAGGAGATCCTGTCACTGACCGGTCCCAAAACTGGGAGGAGATCCTGTCACTGACCGATCCCAAAACTGGGAGGAGATCCTGTCACTGACCAGTCCTAAAACTGGGAGGAGATCCTGTCATTGACCGATCCCAAAACTGGGAGGAGATCCTGTCACTGACCGATCCCAAAACTGGGAGGAGATCCTGTCACTGACCGATCCCAAAACTGGGAGGAGATCCTGTCACTGACCGATCCCCAAATTGGGAGGAGATCCTGTCACTGACCGATCCCAAAACTGGGAGGAGATCCTGTCACTGACCGATCCCAAAACTGGGAGGAGATCCTGTCACTGACCGATCCCAAAACTGGGAGGAGATCCTGTCACTGACCGATCCCAAAACTGGCAGGAGATCCTGTCACTGACCGATCCCAAAACTGGGAGGAGATCCTGTCACTGACCGATCCCAAAACTGGGAGGAGATCCTGTCACTGACCGATCCCAAAACTGGGAGGAGATCCTGTCACTGACCGATCCCCAAATTGGGAGGAGATCCTGTCACTGACCGATCCCAAAACTGGGAGGAGATCCTGTCACTGACCGATCCCCAAATTGGGAGGAGATCCTGTCACTGACCGATCCCAAAACTGGGAGGAGATCCTGTCACTGACCGATCCCAAAACTGGCAGGAGATCCTGTCACTGACCAATCCCAAAACTGGGAGGAGATCCTGTCACTGACCGATCCCCAAATTGGGAGGAGATCCTGTCACTGACCGATCCCAAAACTGGGAGGAGATCCTGTCACTGACCGATCCCCAAATTGGGAGGAGATCCTGTCACTGACCGATCCCAAAACTGGGAGGAGATCCTGTCACTGACCGATCCCCAAATTGGGAGGAGATCCTGTCACTGACCGATCCCAAAACTGGGAGGAGATCCTGTCACTGACCGATCCCAAAACTGGGAGGAGATCCTGTCACTGACCAGTCCTAAAACTGGGAGGAGATCCTGTCACTGACCGATCCCAAAACTGGGAGGAGATCCTGTCACTGACCGGTCCCAAAACTGGGAGGAGATCCTGTCACTGACCGATCCCGGATCTTCTGATTAATATCTTTTTAAGCTTTGAAAATAGCAGATTCAGGGACATTTGTTGAATTAATGAGCTCTGCTCGAGCTTGTGAATTGAAAGCTGGACAGAAAATGCCTTCTGCAGCCTCGTCGCCTGGGATCAGCCGCTCAGTGAGGATGTCACAGCCTCCTGGCCACTGTGGCTCAGGCAGAAACTGGCCTGAGATCGGCTGGTCAACTGGGATTCAGTGTAATCCTGGAGTCGTCATGTTTTACCCTCTCTCCTCTCTCACCCTCCAGCCAATAATCAGCCAAGACAGCCTCGTTTGACACTCAGCCTTCCTACACCAACTGGAAAGCAAAAGGACTCATTACCCAATTGGACTGTCAGCCAAGACGCCCTTGGTCCCATTTTCAATTATTTTATATCTGGAAAGGAGAAATGTTCAACACTTGATAAACCCAATCGCTTTTAATGTTCCGATGAATTCTCTCCAACGTCGACACACACCGCCGTGTCCTGGAGATGCATCGTCAATTCCAGGGGACTCCAGGCCAATCTGGGTGGGTTGGTAATAATATTAATAATCCTCATTAGTGTCACAAGTAGGCTTACATTAACACTGCAGTGAAGTTACTGTGACAATCCCCTAGTCGCCACACTCCGGCTCCTGTTCGGGTACACAGAGGGAGAATTTGGAATGTCCAATTCACCTAACAGCGCGTCTTTCGGGACTTGTGGGAGGAAACCGGAGCACCCGGAGGAAACCCACGCAGACACGGGGACAACGTGCAGACTCCGCACAGACAGTGACCCAAGCCGGGAATCGAACCCGGGACTCTGGCGCTGCGAAGCAACAGTGCTAACCATTGGTAATGCTATCCTGAGGCCTTGTTCCTGATCAGTACTACGGGGGGAATTGTGAGGGTATGGGAGTCGAATAGCTCACCCATCACCCACACTCATTGTCCAGTTTTGTCTGTGTGGAACGGTCATTTGCGGGGAGGGGGTCGGAGTGGTACCGGTGCGTGTGCAGCAGCGGAGTAGGGGTCCCGTTGAGTAGGGGGTGGGGGGGGGGATGGAGGGAGTGATTTCTGTTCCTTCGGGGAAGGCAGTCAGTGGGAGCCAGGGGCAGTGATGTCAGGAAGCAGGTCAGAGGCATGAGATTATTACAACGGATCGGAATCCTGGCTGGAGCACAGGAGAGGATGTTGAGAACTGGAGGCAGAACCAAAATAAGAAAGATTAATGCATTTACAAATAGAAGTGTGGTCTACCTCCCGAATGACCACAGCCTCCCGGAATAAATCCCAATAACAACTCTGAGAGGCGGAATAATTTGTCTGGGTCACCGCTCTCACTCTGCTCACACATTGTGATTCCTGACTCCTGGTCCGCTCAGGATTGTAACGGGGGCAGGGTTTCTTTTTGGAGCGCTCTCGCTGTGGTTATCTCTGCTCCCTCCTGGCAGCAAATAGCAGTAGCCGCAGCGTCATGTGACTCGCTCTGACTGTCAATAGGAAGAGTATAAAATGCTCGGGCTGCTGCAACTCAACAATCACAGAACTCCCAGCCTTGGAACTCGCAGCGTTCAACAGCAAGGTCACGTCAAGATGAGACGCCTCCTCCTGATCGCTCTCCTCGCACTCGTCAGCCAGTCCTGTTGCAGAGGTGAGAAATTCTCTCTCTTATCTGGCAGGTAGGATATTCATCCGTTAGTGAGGATAGGACTAGAAGGCAGGCTAGGTTGAAAGAATTTCTACAAAAACCTCTTCAATGACTATTTTTGCTAAGTTGTCACTGTTGGAATATTGCGTCATTTAATTAACTATTTATTAAACTATTGGGAAGGAGCTGAGTCCTAATGCTTTACATTTTCAACAGCCTGTCTGCAATCTAATCAGAGACTCTCTCTGTCCAGATCTGCGAAACACTCATCGTAGGAGTGTTCCATTTTCACCATCGCTGTAAGGTTATTTACTAGGGTCTATTTCCCCCTTACATGCACACACCCATCCCCTAATGTTCTGTAAACACCTGACCCAAAGGACTTCATTAACTTGGGGCAGAAACCCCTCTCAATAACTGTGCAATCTTATACAGTGACCTTGTGACCCAGAACAGTGACCCTGCGACCCCTTAGCCCTGAAACCCCCTTCCATCATAAGGTCAGAAGTGGGGATGTTTGCGGATGACTGCACAATGTTCAGCACCATTCGTGACTCCTCAGATAATGAAGCAGTCTATGTCCAAATGCAGCAAGACCTGGGCAATATCCAGGCTGGGCTGACAAGTGGCAAGTTACACTCGCGCCACACACGTGCCCGGCAATGACCATCTCCTACCATTGCCTCTTGGCATCACCATCGCTGAATCCCCACAATCAACATCCTGGGGGTCATTGACCAGAAACTGAACTGGACCCAGCCATATAAATACTGTGGCTACCAGGTCAGGTCAAAGGCTGGGAATCCTACACCAAGTAACTCATCTCCTGACCCCTCAAAGCCTGGCCCCAATCTACAAGGCAAAAGTCAGGAGTGTGATGGAATACTCCCCACTTGCCTGGATGAGTGCAGCTCCAACAACACTCAAGAAGCTCAACACCACAAGGGTTACTCAGCTCCTGACCTCATTACAGCCTTGGTTCAAACGTGGACAAACGAGCTGAATGCCAGAGGTGAGGTGAGAGTGACTGCCCTTGACATCAAGGCAGCATTTGACCGAGTGTGGCATCAAGGAGCCCGAGCTAAACTGGAGTCAGTGGGAATCAGGGGGAAATCTCTCCGCTGGTTGGAGTCATACCCGGCACAAAGGGAGATGGTTGTGGTGGTTGGAGGTCAATCATCTCAGCTCCAGGACATCACTGCAGGAGTTCCTCAGGGTAGTGTCCTCGGCCCGACCATCTTCAGCTGCTTCATCAATGACCTCCCTTCCATCATAAGGTCAGAAGTGGGGATGTTTGCGGATGACTACACAATGTTCAACACCATTCGCGACTCCTCAGATAATGAAGCAGTCCCTGTCCAAATGCAGCAAGACCTGGACAATATCCAGGCTGGGCTGACAAGTGGCAAGTTACATTCACACCACACAACTGCCAGGCAATGACCATCTCCGAGAAGGAAGGATCTAACCATCGCCCCCTTGTCATTCAATGGCATTACCATCGTTGAATCCTCCACAATCAACATCCTGGGGCTTATTGACCAGGAACTGAACTGGACCCAGCCACATTAATACTGTGGCTACCAGGCAGGTCAAAGGTTAGGAATCCTACAGTGAGTAACTCACCTCCTGACCCCCCAAAGCCTGTCCACCATCTACAAGGCACAAGTCAGGAGTGTGATGGAATACTCTCCACTTGCCTGGGTGAGTGCAGCTCCAACAACACTCAAGAAGCTCGACACCATCCAGGACAAAGCAGCCCCGCTTGATTGCTCCCCCTTCCACAAACATTCACTCCCTCCACCACCGACACACAGTGGCAGCCGTGTGTACATCTACAAGATGCACAGCAGCAACTCACTAAGGTTCCTTAGACAGCACCTTCCAAACCCACGACCACCACCATCTAGAAGGACAAGAGCAGCAGATACCTGGGAACCCCACCACCTGGAGATTCCCTCCAGTCACTCACCACCCTGACTTGGAAATATATCGGCCGTTCCTTCACTGTCGCTGGGGCAAAATCCGGGAACTCCCTCTGCAACAGTGGGTGCACCTACACCAATGGACTGCAGCGATTCAAGAAGGCAGCTCACCCCCACCTTCTGAAGGGCAACTAGGGCTGGACAATAAATGCTGGGCCTAACCTGCGACACCCACATCTTTTGAATGAATAACCCTGTGATTCCTTACACTGGCCGAGGGATCTGACCCCGCGACCCCTCGTCCCACAGATGCTACAACATTCCCAAAAACACAAACAGCAGGGAAATGGCTCAGGGGTAGAGCTTAAAACTCCTCACACCTGGTGGGCATCTGGAGAGAATGGTGAAAGCTTCTGAATCCAGGAGGGTGACACTTTGGGCAGTGGGGAAGGGCAAAGGGTCTTTGATGGTCATTGGAATCGACAGAGGGAAGTGAGGGATTCAGGATGCTGCGTGCAGTCTGGGAAGCCCATTGCATTCTCAGGAGAGCCCATCCCATTCTGTAATAGGATAGACAGACAGACAGGCAAATAGAGAGACAGACAGTCAGATAGAGAGACAGACAGACAGACAGACAGATAGAGAGACCGACAGTCAGACAGACAGGCAAATAGAGAGAGAGATAGACAGACAGATAGAGAGACAGACAGGCAAATAGAGAGACAGACAGGCAAATAGAGAGAGAGATAGACAGACAGATAGAGAGACAGATCGACAGACAGGCAAATAGAGAGACAGACAGTCAGACAGGCAAATAGAGAGAGAGAGAGAGACAGACAGACAGATAGAGAGACAGTCAGACAGACAGGCAAATAGAGAGGACAGACAGTCAGACAGACAGGCAAATAGAGAGAAAGATAGACAGACAGACAGACAGGCAAATAGAGAGACAGACAGACAGATAGAGAGACAGACAGACAGACAGGCAAATAGAGAGACAGACGGTCAGACAGACAGGCAAATAGAGAGATAGACAGTCAGACAGACAGATAGAGACAGACAGACAGACAGATAGAGAGACAGATCGACAGACAGGCAAATAGAGAGACAGACGGTCAGACAGACAGGCAAATAGAGACAGACAGACAGTCAGACAGATGGAGAGACAGATCAACAGACAGGAAAATAGAGAGACAGACAGTCAGACAGACAGGCAAATAGAGACAGACAGACAGACAGATAGAGAGACAGACAGTCAGACAGACAGGCAAATAGAGAGAAAGATAGAGAGACAGACAGACAGGCAAATAGAGAGACAGACAGACAGATAGAGAGACAGACAGACAGGCAAATAGAGAAACAGACAGACAGACAGATAGAGAGACAGACAGTCAGACATACAGGCAAATAGAGAGAGAGAGAGAGACAGACAGATAGATAGAGAGACAGACAGATAGACTGGCAAATAGAGAGACAGACGGCCAGACAGACAGATGGACAGCGAGATACAATGAGCCATGAAGCCCAGCATTGTACAATATTCTGCTAACACTGACATTTTCTGGTCAATCTTTCAGGAAATATTGTTCTTCTAATATTATTATTATTCTAATTTCACTGCCTCTTGATATATTTCAGTTATATCCAGCCGCTCTGATGAGAGTCGAGGCGATGGTCAGTACATCTTTCCTCTCCAATTTCTAGCGTGTCCCTCCCTCTTTTCAAGGGAGATTTTATTGTGATTTCAGTGTGAAAAAAATGTTCTCTTATTTCATTACCGTCGTTTTTGTTTCTACAGATAAACGAGAAGCGGCTAATATTAAAGGTTTGTATATTTCAATATTTAAACTGGATTCTAAATGACCTTGCTCAAATCAATGCATTTTTATCCTGATCAATTACAGCAGCTAACAGCTCTCAATCTTTAACATGGAGGGAAATAGTTCAAACACCATTACAGAGAGGCTGCTGTGAGGAAGGAATTAACGTGTTTGATCTGTTGGATCACAAAGCAGTTTTTGAAAGTCATTAATGATAGAAAGAGACAGAAAGAGAAACAGGGAGAGATAGTGATAAGGCAAGAGAGACAAATAGAAAAAGACAGAGACAGAGTGAGAGAGACGTGGCAAGGGTGAGAGAGTCATAGAGCTCAAATTCCGACATCCATTATTCTATCCTCCAGCCCAGAGGCATCACAGACACAGAGTGAGAGGCAGGATGAGAGAGACCCTTAGACACAGAGACAGGGGGGGGAGACCCTTAGACATAGAAACACAGAGACAGGGTAAGAGAGACCCTAAGACACAGAGACAGGGGGAGAGAGACCCTTAGACACAGAAACACAGAGACAGGGGGAGAGAGACCCTAAGACACAGAGACAGGGGGAGAGAGACACTAAGACACAGAGACAGGGGGAGAGAGACCCTTAGACACAGAGACAGGGGGAGAGAGACCCTAAGACACAGAGACAGGGGGAGAGAGACCCTTAGACACAGAGACAGGGGGAGAGAGACCCTTAGACACAGAGACAGGGGGAGAGAGACCCTAAGACACAGAGACAGGGGGAGAGAGACCCTAAGACACAGAGACAGGGTGAGAGAGACCCTTAGACACAGAGACAGGGGGAGAGAGACCCTAGACCCTAAGACACAAAGACAGGGTGAGAGAGACCCTAAGACACAGAGACAGGGTGAGAGAGACCCTTAGACACAGAGACAGGGTGAGAGAGACCCTAAGACACAGAGACAGGGGGAGAGAGACCCTAAGACACAGAGACAGGGTGAGAGAGACCCTTAGACACAGAGACAGGGAGAGAGAGACCCTTAGACACAGAGACACAGAGACAGGGTAAGAGAGGCCCTAAGACACAGAGACAGGGGGAGAGAGACCCTAAGACACAGAGACAGGGGGAGAGAGACCCTAAGACACAGAGACAGGGTGAGAGAGACCCTTAGACACAGAGACAGGGTGAGAGAGACCCCAAGACACAGAGACAGGGGGAGAGAGACCCTAAGACACAGAGACAGGGGGAGAGAGACCCTAAGACACAGAGACAGGGGGAGAGAGACCCTTAGACACAGAGACAGGGGGAGAGAGACCCTTAGACACAGAGACAGGGGGAGAGAGACCCTTAGACACAGAGACAGGGTGAGAGAGACCCTTAGACACAGAGACAGGGGGAGAGAGACCCTTAGACACAGAGACAGGGGGAGAGAGACCCTTAGACACAGAGACAGGGTGAGAGAGACCCTTAGACACAGAGACAGGGGGAGAGAGACCCTAAGACACAGAGACAGGGGAGAGACCCTAAGACACAAAGACAGGGTGAGAGAGACCCTTAGACACAGAGACAGGGGGAGAGAGACCCTTAGACACAGAAACACAGAGACAGGGGGAGAGAGACCCTAAGACACAGAGACAGGGGGAGAGAGACCCTTAGACACAGAGACAGGGGGAGAGAGACCCTTAGACACAGAGACAGGGGGAGAGAGACCCTTAGACACAGAGACAGGGGGAGAGAGACCCTAAGACACAGCGACAGGGGGAGAGAGTCCCTAAGTCACAAAGACACAGAGACAGGGTGAGAGAGACCCTAAGACACAGAGACAGGGGGAGAGAGACCCTTAGACACAAAGACAGGGTGAGAGAGACCCTTAGACACAGAGACACAGAGACAGGGGGAGAGAGACCCTAAGACACAGAGACACAGAGACACAGAGACAGGGGGAGAGAGACCCTTAGACACAGAGACAGGGGGAGAGAGACCCTAAGACACAAAGACAGGGTGAGAGAGACCCTAAGACACAGAGACACAGAGACACAGAGACAGGGGGAGAGAGACACTAAGACACAGAGACAGGGTGAGAGAGACCCTTAGACACAGAGACAGGGGGAGAGAGACCCTAAGACACAGAGACAGGGTGAGAGAGACCCTAAGACACAGAGACAGGGGGAGAGAGACCCTTAGACACAGAGACAGGGGGAGAGAGACCCTAAGACACAGAGACAGGGGGAGAGAGACCCTAAGACACAGAGACAGGGGGAGAGAGACCCTAAGACACAGAGACAGGGGGAGAGAGACCCTTAGACACAGAGACAGGGTGAGAGAGACCCTTAGACACAGAGACACAGAGACACAGAGACAGGGGGAGAGAGACCCTTAGACACAGAGACAGGGTGAGAGAGACCCTTAGACACAGAGACAGGGGGAGAGAGACCCTTAGACACAGAGACAGGGGGAGAGAGACCCTTAGACACAGAAACACAGAGACAGGGGGAGGGAGACCCTTAGACACAGAGACAGGGTGAGAGAGACCCTTAGACACAGAGACACAGAGACACAGAGACAGGGGGAGAGAGACCCTTAGACACAGAGACACAGAGACACAGAGACAGGGGGAGAGAGACCCTTAGACACAGAGACAGGGTGAGAGAGACCCTTAGACACAGAGACAGGGGAGAGAGACCCTTAGACACAGAGACAGGGGGAGAGAGACCCTTAGACACAGAGACAGGGGGAGGGAGACCCTTAGACACAGAGACAGGGGGAGGGAGACCCTTAGACACAGAGACAGGGGGAGAGAGACCCTTAGACACAGAGACAGGGGGAGAGAGACCCTTAGACACAGAGACAGGGGGAGGGAGACCCTTAGACACAGAGACAGGGGGAGAGAGACCCTTAGACACAGAGACAGGGGGAGAGAGACCCTTAGACACAGAGACAGGGGGAGAGAGACCCTTAGACACAGAGACAGGGGGAGAGAGACCCTTAGACACAGAGACAGGGTGAGAGAGACCCTTAGACACAGAGACAGGGGAGAGAGACCCTTAGACACAGAGACAGGGGGAGGGAGACCCTTAGACACAGAGACAGGGGAGAGAGACCCTTAGACACAGAGACAGGGTGAGAGAGACCCTTAGACACAGAGACACAGAGACACAGAGACAGGGGGAGAGAGACCCTTAGACACAGAGACAGGGTGAGAGAGACCCTTAGACACAGAGACAGGGGGAGAGAGACCCTTAGACACAGAGACAGGGGGAGAGAGACCCTTAGACACAGAGACAGGGGGAGAGAGACCCTAAGACACAGAGACAGGGTGAGAGAGACCCTTAGACACAGAGACAAGGTTAGAGAGACCCTAAGACACAGAGACAGGGTGAGAGAGACCCTTAGACACAGAGACAGGGGGAGAGAGACCCTAAGACACAGAGACAGGGGGAGAGAGACCCTTAGACACAGAGACACAGAGACAGGGGGAGAGAGACCCTAAGACACAGAGACAGGGGGAGAGACCCTAAGACACAGAGACAGGGGGAGAGAGACCCTTAGACACAGAGACAGGGGGAGAGAGACCCTAAGACACAGAGACAGGGGGAGAGAGACCCTTAGACACAGAGACACAGAGACAGGGGGAGAGAGACCCTAAGACACAGAGACAGGGGGAGAGAGACCCTAAGACACAGAGACAGGGGGAGAGAGACCCTTAGACACAGAGACACAGAGACAGGGTGAGGGAGGCCCTAAGACACAGAGACAGGGGGAGAGAGACCCTAAGACACAGAGACAGGGGGAGAGAGACCCTTAGACACAGAGACACAGAGACAGGGGGAGAGAGACCCTAAGACACAGAGACAGGGGGAGAGAGACCCTTAGACACAGAGACAGGGTGAGAGAGACCCTTAGACACAGAGACAGGGGGAGAGAGACCCTTAGACACAGAGACAGGGGGAGAGACCCTAAGACACAAAGACACAGAGACAGGGTAAGAGAGACCCTAAGACACAGAGACAGGGTGAGAGAGACCCTAAGACACAGAGACACAGAGACAGGGTAAGAGAGACCCTAAGACACAGAGACAGGGTGAGAGAGACCCTAAGACACAGAGACAGGGTGAGAGAGACCCTAAGACACAGAGACACAGAGACAGGGGGAGAGAGACCCTAAGACACAGAGACAGGGGGAGAGAGACCCTTAGACACAGAGACAGGGGGAGAGAGACCCTAAGACACAGAGACAGGGTGAGAGAGACCCTTAGACACAGAGACAAGGTTAGAGAGACCCTAAGACACAGAGACAGGGGGAGAGAGACCCTTAGACACAGAGACAGGGGGAGAGAGACCCTAAGACACAAAGAGACAGAGACAGGGTGAGAGAGACCCTAAGACACAGAGAGACAGAGACAGGGTGAGGGAGACCCTTAGACACAGAGACAGAGAGACAGGGGGAGAGAGACCCTTAGACACAGAGACAGGGTGAGTGAGACCCCAAGACACAAAGAGACAGAGACAGGGTGAGAGAGACCCTAAGACACAGAGAGACAGAGACAGGGTGAGGGAGACCCTTAGACACAGAGACAGATACCAGAGAGTGCAGGACATTAACTGACTGAAGTCTGCCCTTTGACCTCCTGTTCAGCAGCTTCCAGTATATTCTCCTGTTGCTCATTTTATTCTGTGACAGGGAGGGGCCACAGCAAGTTCCGACTGAGCTCCCAGTGTGACAGTGGGGCAGCTCCCCAGCTCTGACTTACATTCTGTGATGCGAAACTCTCTGATATCACCCCCTCCTTCAGCAAGTACTGTTTTAATCTCACTGCCTCTCTGTTTGTTGTAGGATTTTCCAGCCACTCTGACGAGAGTCTCGGTGACGGTCAGTATATCAATTTTCCTCTTCACCTTCCGGCCTGTCCCCTCCTCTCCTGACAGTCCTGATATTGGGAGGTGGTTCCTCAGGGATTGGGATATTCCACACTCTCCCCGCCTCCCCCCCCCCCCCCCCCACTGGAGTCGTCCCTCACGGGCAGGTGGCTAGTGAGTGTCAACGGGTTTCACAACCCAGACCGCACGTTTTCTAAGTTCGTTCAAGGGATCTGGGCGTCGCTGGGCTGGGCCGGCATTTATTGCCCATCCCTGAGGACATTTAAGAGTCAACCACATTGCTGGAGTCACGTGTAGGCCAGACCGGGTAAGGACGGCAGATTTCCTCCCCTAAAGGACATTAGTGAACCAGCTTGGTTTTTACGACAATCGGCAATGGTTTCATGGTCATTATTAGACTTTTAATTCCAGATTTTTACTCAATTCAAATTTCACCATCTGCCCTGGTGTGATTTGAACCCGGGACCCAGGTCGTGATTCTGGGTCTCTGGATTAATAGTCCAACTACAATCCCACTGCACTACTGCCTCCCCTGCCCACCATGAGCCATACAATCTGCTGACAAAAGTCACTGGACAGTGACAATGCAGGCATCGCTGGCCCGACCAGCATTTATTATTCATCCCTAATTGCCCTTGGGAAGGTGGGGGTGAGCTGCCTTCTTGAACCGCTGCAGTCCCTGAGGTGTAGGTACCCCACTATGCTGTTGGGGATGGAGTTCTGGGATTTTCCCCCAGCGACAGTGAAGGAATGGCCAATATATTTCCATTTCAGGGGGGTGAGTAACTTGGAGGGGCACCTCCAGGTGGGTGGGGTTCCCAGGTATCTGCTGCTCTTGTCCTTCTAGATGGTAGTGGTCGGGGTTTGAAAGGTGCTGCCTGAAGAACCTTAGTGAGTTACTGCAGTGCATCTTGTAGATGGTACACACGGCTGCCACTGTGCGTTGGTGATGGAGGGTTTGAATGTTTGTGGAAGGGGGAACAATCAAGTGGGGCTGCTTTGTCCTGGATGGTGTCGAGCTTCTTGAGAGTTGTTGGAGCTGCGCTCATCCAGGCAAGTTGAAAATTGCTTATTGTCACAAGTAGGCTTCAAATGAAGTTACTGTGAAAAGCCCCTAGTCGCCACATTCCGGCGCCTGTTCGGGGAGGCTGGTACGGGAATTGAACCATGTTGCTGGCCTGCCTTGGTCTGCTTTCAAAGCCAGTGATTTAGCCCTGTGCTAAACAGCCCCTGGTGAGTATTCCATTACACTCCAGACTTGTGCCTTGTAGATGGTGGATAGGCTTTGGGGGGTCAGGAGGTGAGTTACTCACCGCAGGATTCCTAACCTTTGACCTGATCTGGTACCCACAGTATTAATGTGGCTGGGTCCAGTTCAGTTTCTGATCAATGGTAACCCCCAGGATGTTGATTGTTGGGGATTTAGCGATGGTAATGCCGTTGAATGTTAAAGAGCGATATTGCGAATGATACTTGTCAGCCCAAGCCTGGACATTGTCCAGGTCTTGCTGCATTTGGACAGGGACGGCTTCATTATCTGAGGAGTCGCGAATGGTGTTGAACATTGTGCAGTCATCTGTAAACATCCCCACTTCTGACCTTATGATGGAGGGAAGGTCATTGATGAAGCAGCTGAAGATGGTTGGGTCTAGGACACGACCCTGAGGAACTCCTGCAGTGATGTCCTGGAGCTGAGATGATTGACCTCCAATCACCACAACCATCTCCCTTTGTGCCAGGTGTCATGTGAGAGCACCTTTAAAGGAATGGGTGTTTATAAATGGGTGTGTATATAAATATCCGCAGTGAGAGTACCTTTACTGCTGCAGTGATGTCAGAGAGTGGGTGGAGCTGGACTGTCTGTCAGCTTTTTACTTTCGTTTTTGAGCAGGCTGTTTGCTGCAGGGTGTGCTTTAGTTTCGTTTTCAGAGCTGGATAGCTGCAGTCACAGCCAGAAGGTGTATGAATTTCTCTCTGTAATCTAAAGACTGTAAATCGATCCTGGTGATTTAAAACTAATAACAGTAGTGACTTTAACCTGATGTGCTTCTGGTACAAGGTGTTTTAAGTTGTATGGATGTTAAAAGGAAAGCTTAAAGGATTACTTAGTGTTGTATTATTTGGGGGTTGTATTCGAATTAATGGTTGCTAAGATGTTCACTGTATGTTTTAAAAAGGTTAACTTGAGTTCATAGAATAAACATTGTTTTGCTTTAAAAAATACTTTTCCATTTCTGCTGTCCCACACCTGTAGAGTGGGCCGTGTGCTCCCCAGAACCACAATCTATTAAAAGTTGTGGGTCAGATGAAATCCATAATACACTTTGGGGTTCTCGAAACCGTGACCCATAACACAGGTATGGCTCCAAACAGCAAAGAGTTTCCCCCCTGATTCCCATTGACTCCAGTTTTGCTCGGGCTCCTTGATGCCGCACTCGGTCAAATGTGGTCACGATCAGGGGCAGTCACTCTCACTTCTACCCAGCAAGAAGCAGTAATTCTGCCTGATTTCCCCCTTTCCTGATTCCGGGTGGGGGGGGAGAGGTCACATTCCAGTCCCTATCACTAATTCGGCTCACATCAGCCATGCAGACGGCGGGGCGGGTTAGGGGATTCCTGGATGTGGCACTCATTCCCTTTACCCCAGGCAAGTGAGGGGTGAGAGGGAAGTGCTGGCATCTTGCTGTGCATTCACCCTCCAAATCACCATTTGTTGTTTGGTAAGAATCTCTGTTCACTCTCTGTCCTCTCTGTTTTAGACAAGATAATCTCAATTGACAATAGCAGAAGCTGCAGCCAATTAGCTCCCAATCATTGGCGATGGTCCAACTTCAGTCAGTAATCCTCAAGGTTGACAAACTACTCAAAAGAAAATAGCCATTTGACGGGTTGGATCCAATTTTATTGTGATTTCTGTGGGGTTTCATTTTTAGATTTAACCATTTTGTTTTTCTTTCTACAGATAAACAAGAATCTGATGGGATTGAAGGTTCGTATATAAATGGGATTTGAAATGACCTTGCTTAAATCGATCAATTGTCATTGCATGAATCATTAGGAGTGAAGCTTCTCCTATTTCAGTCATATGCTCTCGACCTGTATCTCTCCCTTATTGTGGGATCGCAGAAATTTACAGGACAATTGGGAAGTCATTCGGAGCCAGCCTGCGACAGAGCTGCCCGGCCTCATCCCTCTATCCAGATCGTGGTCTCCTGTAGGTTCTGGCACTTTCAGTGAAACACGAGTGCTTTTGTTAAATGCAGCTGTATTCCCAAGCCAGGTGCGCAGAGTTGGGAAAATTCCTGGCTCATTGCATCCACCTCAGGAGAAACAGCCCCTCGGGGGGGGAGGGGAATGTGTACGGGAGCCATGCCCACCACCCCGGGAAACAGTTGGGAGGCAGAGGCTTCCAGGCGCGGAGCCGGCTGGTTACGGGTCGCCTCGTTGCTCCGGGTCTTTGTCCCAGTTGTAATTCAAATTGTAAAACAAAAAAACAGCACTCACCCCTTACCCCCCCCAATCACTACCCATGCCCCATCTATGCAACCACCTACTACCTCCCCATGGTGCCTCACACTCTCCATGTCAACCTATGCCCCTTCTACCCATCCCCTGTGACACGTTATGGGCCCTGTGCCAGCTTGGTGTCATCTCATGCCAACCCATGTCCACCCCACCCACCTACCTTTTTCTTACATCAAGCCAATTCACCCTGTATCTATGAGAGGCAGATCTCAGGAGCCATGCTGAGATGAAATAAAATAATGTTCTAAGCATCCATTACAGACTTCACTATCTGTAGTTATAAAAGCCCATTCAAATCCCTCAGAAAAACAATCATTTGTATTCATAACCCTACAACAAAGACAGCTAATCTCTTAATAACCTGTTGGAGCTTTCAATCAAACTGTGAATTTCAAGAACCCCACCCTACCTCATTGTGATGAAAGGTTATGGATGGAGTAAAGCCCAATAAGACTATAATGATACCCCTCAGGCTTATGTTAAGAAACAGCTATTGAAATTGTAAACAGTGATTTTTTTTCAACTGAGGGACATAGAAGGCTGTTTTTATTTTCCCAAAATTTAAAGAGCAGAGGACTTAAATAAAAAATTTTTTTTTTAAATTTAGAGTACCCAATTCATTTTTTTCCAATGAAGGGGCAATTTAGCGTGGCCAATCCACCTACCCTGCACATCTTTGGGTTGTGGGGGTGAAACCCACGCAGACACGGGGAGAATGTGCAAACTCCACACGGACAGTGACCCAGAGCTGGGATCGAACCTGGGACTTTGGTACGTGAGGCAGCAGGGCTAACCACTGCGCCACACTGCTGTCCTAGGACTTAAATAAATTAACAGATTGACAGTTCCATAGACTTTATCCACCTTTTATGCACATTCATATTTATTCTTAAAAATCTTAAATCGGACACTATGGAAAATGGACCTCACTCCAGCAAAGAGAATGGGGTCTGTTTGAACTTTGCACTGAGCTCAAGTAGCTCTTCTGGGTTCAGGTTTCCCATATGTGTGAATCACGTCCCTTCCCCGACCAGTAAAAACACCTGTTGGAAATGGGGGCGGGGCTTCTGGATTCTCGGTCCTGCTGCCATATTGTCTAAAGAATGAAGTTTGCATGATTCCAGGCCATATAGCAGTTTACAGCAATGAAGACCAAAACTGCTCACAATACTCCAGGTGTGGCCTCACCAAGGCCCTGTGTAATTGCAGCAAGACATCCCTGCTCCTGTACTCGAATCCTCTCGCTATGAAGGCCAACATACCATTAGCCTTCTTTACTGCCTGCTGTACCTGCGCGCTTACCTTCAGTGACTGGTTTGTTAGTGATAGATTTGTTAGTGGGGGAGCATTTTGGAGATAGTGACCACAATTCTGTGACTTTCACTTTAGTAATGGAGAGGGATAGGTACGTGCAACAGGGCAAGGTTTACAATTGGGGGAAGGGTAAATACGATGTTGTCAGACAAGAATTGAAGTGCATAAGTTGGGAACATAGGCTGGCAGGGAAGGACACAAGTGAAATGTGGAACTTGTTCAAGGAACAGGTGCTACGTGTCCTTGATATGTATGTCCCTGTCAGGCAGGGAAGAGATGGTCGAGTGAGGGAACCATGGTTGACAAGAGAGGTTGAATGTCTTGTTAAAAGGAAAAAGGTGACTTATGTAAGGCTGAGGAAACAAGGTTCAGACAGGGCATTGGAGGGATACAAGATAGCCAGGAGGGAACTGAAGAAAGGGATTAGGAGAGCTAAGAGAGGGCATGAACAATCTTTGGCGGGTAGGATCAAGGAAAACCCCAAGGCCTTTTACACATATGTGAGAAATATGAGAATGACTAGAGCGAGGGTAGGTCCGATCAAGGACAGTAGCGGGAGATTGTGTATTGAGTCTGAAGAGATAGGAGAGGTCTTGAATGAGTATTTTTCTTCTGTATTTACAAATGAGAGGGGCGATATTGTTGGAGAGGACAGTGTGAAACAGATTGGTAAGCTCGAGGAAATACTTGTCAGGAAGGAAGATGTGTTGGGCATTTTGAAAAACTTGAGGATAGACAAGTCCCCCGGGCCTGACGGGATATATCCAAGGATTCTATGGGAAGCAAGAGATGAAATTGCAGAGCCGTTGGCAATGATCTTTTCGTCCTCACTGTCAACAGGGGTGGTACCAGGGGATTGGAGAGTGGCGAATGTCGTGCCCCTGTTCAAAAAAGGAACTAGGGATAACCCTGGGAATTACAGGCCAGTTAGTCTTACTTCGGTGGTAGGCAAAGTAATGGAAAGGGTACTGAAGGATAGGATTTCTGAGCATCTGGAAAGACACTGCTTGATTAGGGATAGTCAGCACGGATTTGTGAGGGGTAGGTCTTGCCTTACAAATCATATTGAATTCTTTGAGGAGGTGACCAAGCATGTGGATGAAGGTAAAGCAGTGGATGTAGTGTACATGGATTTTAGTAAGACATTTGATAAAGTTCCCCATGGTAGGCTTATGCAGAAAGTAAGGAGGCATGGGATAGTGGGAAATTTGGCCAGTTGGATAACGAACTGGCTAACCGATAGAAGTCAGAGAGTGGTGGTGGATGGCAAATATTCAGCCTGGATCCCAGTTACCAGTGGCGTACCGCAGGGATCAGTTCTGGGTCCTCTGCTGTTTGTGATTTTCATTAATGACTTGGATGAGGGAGTTGAAGGGTGGGTCAGTAAATTTGCAGACGATACGAAGATTGGTGGAGTTGTGGATAGTAAGGAGGGCTGTTGTCGGCTGCAAAGAGACATAGATAGGATGCAGAGCTGGGCTGAGAAGTGGCAGATGGAGTTTAACCCTGAAAAGTGTGAGGTTGTCCATTTTGGAAGGACAAATATGAATGCGGAATATAGGGTTAACGGTAGAGTTCTTGGCAATGTGGAGGAGCAGAGAGATCTTGGGGTCTATGTTCATACATCTTTGAAAGTTGCCACTCAAGTGGATAGAGCTGTGAAGAAGGTCTATGGTGTGCTCGCGTTCATTAACAGGGATTGAATTTAAGAGCCGTGAGGTGATGATGCAGCTGTACAAAACTTTGGTAAGGCCACATTTGGAGTACTGTGTACAGTTCTGGTCGCCTCATTTTAGGAAGGATGTGGAAGCTCTGGAAAAGGTGCAAAGAAGATTTACCAGGATGTTGCCTGGAATGGAGAGTAGGTCTTACGAGGAAAGGTTGAGGGTGCTAGGCCTTTTCTCATTAGAGCGGAGAAGGATGAGGGGCGACTTGATAGAGGTTTATAAGATGATCAGGGGAATAGATAGAGTAGACAGTCAGAGACTTTTTCCCCGGGTGGAACACACCATTACAAGGGGACATAAATTTAAGGTGAAAGGTGGAAGATATAGGAGGGATATCAGAGGTAGGTTCTTTACCCAGAGAGTAGTGGGGGCATGGAATGCACTGCCTGTGGAAGTAGTTGAGTCGGAAACATTAGGTACCTTCAAGCAGCTATTGGATAGGTACATGGATGACGGTAAAATGATATAGTGTGGATTTATTTGTTCTTAAGGGCAGCACGGTAGCATTGTGGATAGCGCAATTGCTTCACAGCTCCATGGTCCCAGGTTCGATTCCGGCTTGGGTCATTGTCTGTGCGGAGTCTGCACGTCCTCCCCGTGTCTGCGTGGGTTTCCTCCGGGTGCTCCGGTTTCCTCCCACAGTCCAAAGATGCGCGGGTTAGGTGAATTGGCCAATGATAAATTGCCCTTAATGTCCAAATTGCCCTTGGTGTTGGGTGGAGGTGTTGAGTTTGGGTATGGTGCTCTTTCCAAGAGCCGGTGCAGACTCAAAGGGCCGAATGGCCTCCTTCTGCACTGTAAATTCAATGATAATCTATGATTAATCTAGGACAAAGGTTCGGCACAACATCGTGGGCCGAAGGGCCTGTTCTGTGCTGTATTTTCTATGTTCTATGGTGTACGAGGACATCGCACATTCGCCTCTCCCAATCTATAGCCATTCAGATAATAATCTGCCATCTCGTTTTTGCTACCAAAGTGGATAAGATCCCATTTATCCAAATTATACCGCAGCTGCCATTCATTTTCCCATTCACTCAGCCTGTCCAAATCACATCTGCATCCTCCTCACAGCTCACCCTCCCACCCAGCTTTGTGTCTGTACATAGAGCTCTCGCTGTGATTTAACTAATATTTTGAACATTTGTAGCATAATCTCACCCACTGCTCGTCTATTTGATGCCTCAGCTACTAAAGGAAAGTATTTGCTTTCTTAACCATCTTGGGTGAAATTCTCCGTTATCGGCGCAAAGTCCGCCGATCGGCGCCAAAAACGGCGCAAATCCGACCTTCATCACGCCGCCACAAACGTCGCAAAGTCTCCGGCCCGGAATGGGCTAGCAGCGGCGTGACGGGATCCGCGCTTGCTCACGTGCTTCACGCCGTGCGGCGTCATACACGCCGCACGGCGTGACGGCTCATCAGGACGCGCTGCTCCCCCCCACCCGACCGGAACAACCAACCAGGATGGCCGCCCGCCACTCAGCCCCGAGGTTCCAGTCACGGGATGTGGAGGCGCTCCTGGACGCAGTGGAGCAGAGGAGGGAGGCCCTGTATCCCGGGCACAGCTGCAGAGTTGCCCCACGCCACACGTGGAGGGAGGTGGCAGAGGCCGTCACCGCTGTGGCCCTGACACCACGGACAGGCACCCAGTGCCACAAGAAGGTGAACGACTTCGTCAGAGCAGCCAGAGGGAGCCTCCCCCCCCTGCCCGATATCCATTATTACTGTCCTGATACATTCAGGTATATATGGCCATATATTCCAAGGTCACTCTGTTTCCCCCACACCTCAGTATCCTTCCGTGTATCACCTATTCCCTTCACCTTGTTCGTCCTCCCCAAATCCATTACCTCACACCTCAGGATTTAACTCCATTTGCCACTTTCCTGCCCAATCCATTGGTATCTTGCTGAAGTTTATAACTATCCGCCTCACTATCAGCCACACGGCCAATTCTGTAGAATAGAATCAGAGAATCCCTACAGTGCAGAAGGAGGCCATTCGGCCCATCGAATCTGTACCCACCCTTCAAAAGAGCACTGGATAAAAGCAAATTACTGCGGATGCTGGAATCTGGAACGAAAGAGAAAATGCTGGAAAATCTCAGCAGGTCTGGCAGCATCTGTAGGGAGAGAAAAGAGCGAACGTTTCGAGTCCGATGACTCTTTGTCAAAACTCCAAAGTTTCAAAAGAGCATTCTACCTAGGCTTAAACACCCGCCCTATTCCCCTAACCCCACCTACACCTTTGGGCATTAAGGGGCAATGTAGCATGGCCAAACCTCCTAACGTGCACATCTGGACTGTGGGAGGAAACCGGAGCACCCGGAGGAAACCCACGCAGACACGGGGAGAACATGCAGACTCCGCACAGACAGTGTACCCAAGCCGGGAATCGAACCTGGTACCCTGGGGCTGTGAGGCAGCTGTGCTAACCACTGTTCCACCGCGCCACAGGACCCGCTGCGCAATTATTAATCACACTTTTTACATTTAAATTAAAATCTTTAATGCAGACCACAAAAGTCCTTCTATCCTGTTGCTCCCGTTAGCCTAGCCCCAGTCAGAGAGCAGAGGGACTGACCAGACAGACGGACAGTCAGACGTCAGATTATGGCTGAAGTCTGCCCTTTGACCTCCTGTTCAGCAGCTTCCAGTATATTCTCCTGTTGCTCATTTTATTCTGTGACAGGGAGGGGCCACAGCAAGTTCCGACTGAGCTCCCAGTGTGACAGTGGGGCAGCTCCCCAGCTCTGACTTACATTCTGTGATGTGAAACTCTCTGATTTCACCCCCTCCTTCAGCAAGTACTGTTTTAATCTCACTGCCTCTCTGTTTGTTGTAGGATTTTCCAGCCACTCTGACGAGAGTCTCGGTGACGGTCAGTATATCAATTTTCCTCTTCACCTTCCGGCCTGCCCCCTCCTCTCCTGACAGTCCTGATATTGGGAGGTGGTTCCTCAGGGATTGGGATATTCCACACTCTCCCCCCCCCCCCCCCCCCCCACCCCCCACTGGAGTCGTCCCTCACGGGGCAGGTGGCTAGTGAGTGTCAACGGGTTTCACTACCGACCCCACCCAAGGCCAAAACAATCTGGTCCACGATGGACAGTGACAAGGAGCAGGAACTCTGTCTGATCGTCCCTCTTGGTTTATCCTGGGGCGGGGGAGAGCTTCCATTCATCTGTCTGTCACTAACCCCACTGCAATCAGCGAACACAGGGCCGACTCTGGGCCGCTTTCAGGTTATAAGCATACAAAGTGGCAAAAATTAGTGGGAGACTAGAGGACTGGGAAATCTTTAGGGGGCAACAGAAAGCTACTAAAAAAGCTATAAAGAAGAGTAAGATAGATTGCTCAGAATATAAAAACAGATAGTAAAAGTTTCTACAAATATATAAAACAAAAAAGAGTGGCTAAGGTAAATATTGGTCCTTTAGAGGATGAGAAGGGAGATTTAATAATGGGAGATGAGGAAATGGCTGAGGAACTGAACAGGTTTTTTGAGTCGGTCTTCACAGTGAAAGACACAAATAACATGCCAGTGACTGATAGAAATGAGGCTATGACAGGTGAGGACCTTGAGTGGATTGTTATCACTAAGGAGGTAGTGATGGGTAAGCTAATGGGGCTAAAGGTAGACAAGTCTCCTGGCCCTGATGGAATGCATCCCAGAGTGCTAAAAGAGATGGCTAGAGAAATTGCAAATGCACTAGTGATAATTTACCAAAATTCACTAGACTCTGGGGTGGTCCCAACGGATTGGAAATTAGCAAACGTGACACCACTGTTTAAAAAAGGAGGTAGGCAGAAATTGGGTAATTATAGGCCAGTGAGCTTAACTTCGGTAGTAGGGAAGATGCTAGAATCTATCATCAAGGAAGAAATAGCGAGGCATCTGGATGGAAATTGTCCCATTGGGCAGGCGCAGCATGGCTTCATAAAGGGCAGGTCGTGCCTAACCAATTTAGTGGAATTTTTTGAGGACATTACCAGTGCGGTAGATAACGGGGAGCCAATGGATGTGGTGTATCTGGATTTCCAGAAAGCCTTTTACAAGGTGCCACACAAAAGGTTGCTGCATAAGATAAAGATGCATGGCATTAAGGGGAAAGTAGTAGCATGGATAGAGGATTGGTTAATTAATAGAAAGCAAAGAGTGGGGATTAATGGGTGTTTCTCTGGTTGGCAATCAGTAGCTAGCGGTGTCCCTCAGGGATCAGTGTTGGGCCCACAATTGTCCACAATTTACATAGATGATTTGGAGTTGGGGACCAAGGGCAATGTGTCCAAGTTTGCAGACGACACCAAGATGAGTGGTAAAGCAAAAAGCGCAGAGGATACCGGAAGTCTGCAGAGGGATTTGGATAGGCTAAGTGAATCGGCTAGGATCTGGCAGATGGAATACAATGTTGACAAATGTGAGGTTATCCATTTTGGTAGGAATAACAGCAAAAGGGATTATTATTTAAATGATAAAATATTAAAACATGCTGCTGTGCAGAGAGACCTGGGTGTGCTAGTGCATGAGTCGCAAAAAGTTGGTTTACAGGTGCAACAGGTGATTAAGAAGGCAAATGGAATGTTGTCCTTCATTGCTAGAGGGATGGAGTTTAAGACTAGGGAGGTTATGCTGCAATTGTATAAGGTGTTAGTGAGGCTACACCTGGAGTATTGTGTTCAGTTTTGGTTTCCTTACTTGAGAAAGGACGTACTGGCACTGGAGGGTGTGCAGAGGAGATTCACTAGGTTAATCCCAGAGCTGAAGGGGTTGGATTACGAGGAGAGGTTGAGTAGACTGGGACTGTACTCGTTGGAATTTAGAAGGATGAGGGGGGATCTTATAGAAACATTTAAAATTATGAAGGGAATAGATAGGATAGATGCGGGCAGGTTGTTTCCACTGGTGGGTGAAAGCAGAACTAGGGGGCATAGCCTCAAAATAAGGGGAAGTGGATTTAGGACCGAGTTTAGGAGGAATTTCTTCACCCAAAGGGTTGTGAATCTATGGAATTCCTTGCCCAGTGAAGCAGTAGAGGCTCCTTCATTAAATGTTTTTAAGATAAAGATAGATCGTTTTTTGAAGAATAAAGGGATTAAGGGTTATGGTGTTCGGGCCGGAAAGTGGAGCTGAGTCCACAAAAGATCAGCCATGATCTCATTGAATGGCGGAGCAGGCTCGAGGGGCCAGATGGCCGACTCCTGCTCCTAGTTCTTATGTTGTTATGTTCTTATATCCTGGCTTTATGATTCATGTCCATATTTTCTGGGATCTTCCTCTGTATTCTTCCCCAAATCAGCATTTGTTGTTTGTACACTCCACTTAGTCTAAACTCACCTTACAAAAAACAAGATAATCTAGATTACACAGCACCCTGGCGGCACGGTGGCGCAGTGGTTAGCACAGCTGCCTCACGGCGCCGAGGTCCCAGGTTCGATCCCAGCCCCGGGTCACTGTCCGTGTGGAGTTTGCACATTCTCCCCGTGTCTGTGTGGGTCTCACTCCCCACAACCCAAAGATGTGCAGGGTAGGTGGATTGACCGCACTAAATTGCCCCTTAATTGAATTATATAGATTATACAACACCCAATATTGGAACCTGGAGCCAATCAGCTTTTTTACACAAGATTACTGGCTAGTGTCCAACTTCATCCAGAAATCACAGGGGAAATCCAACCCAGCCAATTACCACTCAGGATTCTCTCTATTACCAGTAAAGTGATTGAAGGCGATATCCAAGAACTATCAAGTGGCCCCAATCACCTTCATCTGTCACCAATATTCACTTTGCGTTCCTGAGGACTTCATTACCTTTGTTCTAGAGGTGAGAGTGACTGCCCTTGACTTCAAGGGAGCATTTGATAAACTGGCATCAAGGAGCCCGAGCTAAACTGGAGTCAATGGGAATCAGGGGGAAAACTCTCCGCTGGTTGGAGTCATTCCCGGCACAAAGGTTGTGGTGGTTGGAGGTCAATCATCTCAGCTCCAGGACATCACTGCAGGAGTTCCTCAGGGTCGTGTCCTCGGCCCGACCATCTTCAGCTGCTTCATCAATGATCTTCCTTCCATCATAAGGTCAGAAGTGGGGATGTTTGCGGATGACTGCACAATGTTCAGCACCATTCGCAACTCCTCAGATAATGAAGCAGTCCCCGTCCAAATGCAGCAAGATCTGGGCAATATCCAGGCTGGGCTGACAAATGGCAAGTTATATTGGTGACACACAAGTGCCAGGCAATGACCATTTCAAACAAGAGAGGATCTACCCATCGCCCCCTTGACATTCAATGGCATCACCATCGCTGAATCCCCCACAATCAACATCCTGGGGGTTACCATTGATCAGAAACTGAACTGGACCCAGCCACATTAATACTGTGTTTACAAGAGCAGGTCAAAGGCCAGGAATCCTACAGTGAGTAACTCATCTCCTGACCCCCCAAAGCCTGTCCACAAGACACAAGTCAGGAGTGTGATGGAACACTCTCCACTTGCCTGGGTGAGCTCAGCTCCAACAACACTCAAGAAGCTCAACACCATCCAGGACAAAGCAGCCCTGCATGATTGGCACCCCATCCACAAACATTCACTCCCTCCCCCTCCACCCCCCAAAGCACAGTGGCAGCCGTGTGTACCATCTACAAGATGCAATGCAGCAATTCACTAAGGTTCCTTTGACAGCACCTTCCAAACCTACGACCTCTATGTTCCAGATTCCTACAAATAACACCTCCTGGAAGTTTCCCTCGAAGTCACTCACCATCCTGACTTGGAAATATATCGGCCGTTCCTTCACTGTCGCTGGGGCAACATCCTGGAACTCCCTCCCTAACAGCACTGTGGGTGTACCTACACCTCACAGACTGCAGCCGTTCCAGGCAACTCACCAGCACTTTGTGAAGGGTAACTAGGGATGGGTAATAAATGCCAGTGAGGCCCACATCCTGCAACAGAATAAACAATAACTAACCACGATAAGCAATGACAGAATTACAATCTATGCAAATGAACTGCAGTTTAACTGATTTTATCCAATTTAATTTTCATATTCATGTATTTGTTTCTTTGTGCAGATAAACAAGGATCTGTTGCTATTGAAGGTTTGTACATTTCAATAATTAGTTTGGGTTCTAAATGACCTTGATTAAATCGCTAAATTCTCATACTACAGTATTACGAGAACAGCTGAAATGTATGTGTCACGCTCTCTGCTTCCTCCGGTACATTTATGCAGCTGGCTTCATTCGTTCTATCCTCCAATTGAGAAGCAGAAAGGGAGAGAGCAGGAGTGAAACAGAGTGAGACCAAAAGACAAACGGATAGAACAGGAGGCAGAGCAATAATGACAAACAGATAGAGGGACAGATAGATGGAGTGATGTGAAATCTTCCAACACTCTCCCTCTTTCATTAATCTCTCTGTATTTTTGGCAGGAATCTCTGGCCGCTCCGATGAGAGTCTCACTGAAGGTTAGTATCTCAAACTTTCTCTCTACCTCCCAGTGTCCCCCCCTCCTCTCCTGACTCGGGGAAAGGTTTCACCAGAGTTGGGGGTAGGGTAAACCCTTGGCCCAGCAGCATTCCTCTAACATCATCCGGGTTAAAACAGCCCCACTTGATGAGCAACCCAACCACCACCTTCAATGTTCGCTCCCTCCACCACCGACGCACAGCAGCAGCCGTGTGTACCGTCTATAAGATGCACTGTAGCGACTCGGCAAGGCTCCTTCAACAGCACCTCTCAAACCTCTGAACGTTCCCATCTAGAAGGGCGAGGGCAGCAGACACAATAGAACCATCCCCTGGAGCTACCCACCGAGACCCACATCATCTTAACTTGGAAATATATCACCGGTTGTTCACTGTTAAAACTCTGGAAGTCCCTCTCTAACAGCATGGTGTGTGTACCTACACCTCAGGACTGCAGCGGTTCAAGAAGGCAGCTCACCATCACCTTCTTGGGGCATTCAGGGATGGGCAGTAGTTCTTGGCACTAGTTCATTAGTTCATGCCAGCTCTAATCCAATATTGGGCAATTGACATGACAACATTTGTACTGTTTACACTGAGCTACGTTGGTGGGACCGGGTGAGAGAAGGTGGTGGGAGAGGATGAAAGCAGACAGGATAATCATTGAGCAGATCAGATGACAAGATGTTTTAAAGGAGTGAAGATAGCAGGAGGGAGGGGGACCGAGGGATCTGAGAACTGGCAGAGCTTTGAGCAGCTGGGTAGTTCTGATGACCATCTGTAATGGTGAACCCTACGCAATGACCCTAACCGTCACCCTAACCCTACGCAATGACCCTAACCCTGGGCAATGACCCTAACCCTACGCAATGACCCTAACTCTCACCCTAACCCTGGGCAATGACCCTAACCCTCACCCTAACCCTCACCGTAACCCTGGGCAATGACCCAAACCCTCACCCTAACCCTGGGCAATGACCCTAACCCTCACCCTGGGCAATGACCCAAACCCTCACCCTAACCCTGGGCAATGACCCTAACCCTCACCCTAACCCTGGGCAATGACCCTAACCCTCACCCTAACCCTACGCAATGACCCTAACCCTCACCCAAACCCTGGGCAATGACCCCAACCCTCATCCTAACCCTGGGCAATGACCCTAACCCTCACCGTAACCCTGGGCAATGACCCTAACCCTCACCTCAACCCTCACCCTAACCCTGCTCAGTGCCCCCAACGCTAACTCTAACCCTGGAGAATTACCCCACTGCTAATCCTAATCCAGCTCAAATACCCCAATGGCCTTACTGGTACCTCAATAATAATGAGCGGGTCATTGAATATTTTCTGTATAACATTACATCCAGGATTATTTACATTTTGGAATTTTTAGAGAGCAGAAGCCAGTCTAATGTGCAAGGTACAAACTTCAATATCGTTTGTGTCTGCGATTGATTGTTTGTTTCAGACCTAAGCAGCCATTTATTAAAGTAACATGTTAGACAATTGAACAAAAATATTACCCAGCATACAAACAGTCCTGAAATTCCAAACAACTGATTTCTGATTGTAATGTGTTGGCGGTGATGATATCAAAGATGCAATGGATCAATATTTGAACGGATGTTGGTGTAACTATTATTAGCACTCTCACAGCGTGAACAGTGTATGTTCGGTTAGGGATATCTGCCAGGCCTAATGTGCTGCTGACATTATGTTTGAACCGAGCTTCATTAGAAGATCAGAGTCACTCAGTGGCTTAAGGTTTGTCTTTTATTATTTTAATAATGTATCAGATTACATTGATGGATGGTTCCAGGAAGTTGTATAGCTGCTAATGAGGCCTCTGAAGAATCAGTCCATTAGAGCCCAAGGTGAGGTTTAACTTATTGAAGGCAGAGGGACAGAGAGTGGGGTAAATACAATCTCACACCCAGGCAAGAATTTGTCAGCTCGACCAGTCTTTGTGTAGTTCGAGGAAACTCCATTGAGTTCCGATTGGCGGAGGGTAGCAGGGCCACCAGCCGGGAATGTGGCAGCGGCAGGGGTCAGATTCACTCTGACCCTGGAGACATTGGCATACAACCCCCAGTTTCCTGGGAAATGACCCTAATCCAACCCTGAGCTGGGTCTCCGAGCGAGGGTGTGTAGCTCATGGTGAGGTATCGATTCAGTGGGTGCTGCAATGTGTGAGTGTGAGGTAGAACACAACATGTGACAGGGACACACTTTAAACTGTGAACATTTCACACTCATTTTCCATTTTCAAATCAAAAACCCGTTTTCATTTCAGATTCTGATGAAGTTGCCAACAGGAAAAGCAAAGTGATTGGTTCCAGAGAAGCTGATGGTTTGTAGATCTCTCTGTGTGGGGGGATTATTGACTGTGTAATTATATGGGTGACGTTGTTGATAGGATGAGATGGGGATGGATGGGAGGAAGCTCATATTGGGCATAAATCATTAAAACTAGTGAGACAGGGCAGCACGATGGCGCAGGGGTTAGCACTAGGGCAGCACGATGGCGCAGGGGTTAGCACTAGGGCAGCACAATGGCGCAGGGGTTAGCACTAGGGCAGCACGATGGCGCAGGGGTTAGCACTAGGGCAGCACGATGGTGCAGGGGTTAGCACTAGGGCAGCATGATGGCGCAGGGGTTAGCACTAGGGGCAGCACGATGGCGCAGGGGTTAGCACTGCTGCCTCACGGCGCCGAGGTCCCAGGTCCGATCCGGCCCCGGGTCACTGTCCGTGTGGAGTTTGCACATTCTCCCCGTGTCTGCGTGGGTCTCGCCCCCACAACCCAAAGATATGTAGGGTAGGTGGATTGGCCACGCTGAATTGCCCCTTAATTGGAAAAGAAAATATTTGGATACTCTAAACTTTTTTTTTAAATAGTGAGACAGATTCCAGAGGTCAAAAAAAGCAAATAAATCATTGGGACTCATTTCCAAGGAGACAGAATTGAAATGCAGAGCGGTTCTGCTGAAGGTGTCTGGAACCTTGATTAGTCCACATTATAATGTCGGGGCACAGTTCCTGTCTCCTTGTTACAGAAAACTGAAAAGATTGAAAGAACTGGAGCGACTGAACAGGTTAGGGGTCTGTTCCATAGAGAATACAAAGCTGAGGGTGTGACGAGGAAACATGTTTACAAATTTTAATCCAGTTTGTCAGACTCACAGAGAGTAAATAATTTCCATTGACTGGGCGAAGAACACGAGGGCAATAAATATAAAAGTCACTGATCAATCCGATTGGGATTTCTGGAGGAAGATCTTTGGGAAAGGAATCAAAGGGAATGATGATAGGATGAGATGGAGACGGGTGTGAGGAAGCTCATGTTGGCCATTAACTCCAGCACAGGGCCATTGGGCCGAATGGTCTGTTTGTGTGCAGCAAATCCTCAGTAATTCAATATAAAATTCTATTTGGAGATGTTACCTGTCCAGGTGCTGTGTGTGTGGGTGTTTGCTGTGGGATTGGGATCATTGAAAACCATTGGGATATCGGAACAGATATCGAAAATTGTGGTGAATGTATCATACCAATAATCCACCATTGTATCTGTACCAGGCTTTGCCCTTGTATTTGTATCTGTGCTATGCTGTTGCCCTTGTGGGCTCCACCTATGGGCCATTGTATGGCATTATCCATAGGGGAACATGTTGGGGCCTGTATGGGCTCCGCCCATGGCTCCTCCCCTTGAAGGGAGGTATAAAGAGCAGTCGACCTGTAGGCGGTTCTCAGTATTGGATCAGTCGCAGGCAGGCACTGTTCTAAGTTGATTAAAGCCACGGTTTACCTCTACTCTCGTCTCGAGTGTATTGATGGTCGCATTAAAAATAAAAAATCCAAGATGGCGCCGGAGCGAGGCAACTTCTTGCAAGCAGTGCCCAGCATTCCCTCTGATTCGATCTTTTACTCTCATTCTATGCTTCTAAAACTTCATTCTAACTCTTTTAAACTCTCTAACAATGTTCATCACATTCTGTAGTCTCTCGTTCCTTCCCTATGTACGGTATGCATTGTCTGTATAGCATGCAAGAAACACTACTTTTCAGTACATACTAATAGATGTGACAATAATAAATCAAATCAAATCATGTGGTCTGGAATCTGAAATCCTGTTCCCTGTGTTTCAGATTCTGTGGAGAATGAGAGTGAGGCAGATACTAAAGGTATTTATCCCGATCTTCCAACAATATGTCACCGTTACAGATTTCAATATCAGTAAAACGGGACGGACAGTTTTAAACCATTCTGATAACTGGACACAGAGGCTTTGCTGTGATTGGTGAACTGAAATTCTCTTCTCTCTATTCTAGATTCTTTAGAAAAAGCCAGTCACTCGGAGACTCAAGGTATCGATATTTATATTTTAATATCTCTAAGCAAAACTACATTTCTAAATCGAATCGACGTTTCTAATCAAAACCCGGTTTTCATTTCAGATTCTGATGAAGTTGCCAATAGGAAAAGCAAAGTGATTGGTTCCAGAGAAGATGATGGTTTGTAGATCTCTCTGTGCGGGGGGATTATTGACGGCGCTAATATATGGGAGCTGGGTCCATGAGGATTAACTAACTCTGTATTGAAATGATGTCAAATAGACGTGGAGTTGGGGACAAGTAGCAGAATGGAGAGCGAGCTGGTTACAAAACAGCAAACACACAGTGGGGGTTAAAGGTAGTAACTCAGTCTGGGGGAAGGTGGGAAGTGATGTTCCACAGGGATCGGTGCTGGAATCACTGTCACTCATCATTCACCGAAACTATTTGGAATCGGGAATCAGAAATTTCAAAATGTGTGGATGCCACCAAACTGGGGTTTAGTTAATACTGCAGAGACATAGGGCAGCATGGTGGTTAGCACTGCTGCCTCACGGCACAAGGTCCCAGGTTCGATCCCGGCTCTGGGTCACCGTCCGTGTGGATTTTGCACGTTCTCCCCGTGTCTGCGTGGGTTTCACCCCCACAACCCAAAGATGTGCAGGGCAGGTGGATTGGCCACGCTAAATTGCCCCTTAATTGGAAAAGAAAATATTTGGATACTCTAAACTTTTTTTTTAAATAGTGAGACAGATTCCAGAGGTCAAAAAAAGCAAATAAATCATTGGGACTCATTTCCAAGGAGACAGAATTGAAATGCAGAGCGGTTCTGCTGAAGGTGTCTGGAACCTTGATTAGTCCACATTATAATGTCGGGGCACAGTTCCTGTCTCCTTGTTACAGAAAACTGAAAAGATTGAAAGAACTGGAGCGACTGAACAGGTTAGGGGTCTGTTCCATAGAGAATACAAAGCTGAGGGTGTGACGAGGAAACATGTTTACAAATTTTAATCCAGTTTGTCAGACTCACAGAGAGTAAATAATTTCCATTGACTGGGCGAAGAACACGAGGGCAATAAATATAAAAGTCACTGATCAATCCGATTGGGATTTCTGGAGGAAGATCTTTGGGAAAGGAATCAAAGGGAATGATGATAGGATGAGATGGAGACGGGTGTGAGGAAGCTCATGTTGGCCATTAACTCCAGCACAGGGCCATTGGGCCGAATGGTCTGTTTGTGTGCAGCAAATCCTCAGTAATTCAATATAAAATTCTATTTGGAGATGTTACCTGTCCAGGTGCTGTGTGTGTGGGTGTTTGCTGTGGGATTGGGATCATTGAAAACCATTGGGATATCGGAACAGATATCGAAAATTGTGGTGAATGTATCATACCAATAATCCACCATTGTATCTGTACCAGGCTTTGCCCTTGTATTTGTATCTGTGCTATGCTGTTGCCCTTGTGGGCTCCACCTATGGGCCATTGTATGGCATTATCCATAGGGGAACATGTTGGGGCCTGTATGGGCTCCGCCCATGGCTCCTCCCCTTGAAGGGAGGTATAAAGAGCAGTCGACCTGTAGGCGGTTCTCAGTATTGGATCAGTCGCAGGCAGGCACTGTTCTAAGTTGATTAAAGCCACGGTTTACCTCTACTCTCGTCTCGAGTGTATTGATGGTCGCATTAAAAATAAAAAATCCAAGATGGCGCCGGAGCGAGGCAACTTCTTGCAAGCAGTGCCCAGCATTCCCTCTGATTCGATCTTTTACTCTCATTCTATGCTTCTAAAACTTCATTCTAACTCTTTTAAACTCTCTAACAATGTTCATCACATTCTGTAGTCTCTCGTTCCTTCCCTATGTACGGTATGCATTGTCTGTATAGCATGCAAGAAACACTACTTTTCAGTACATACTAATAGATGTGACAATAATAAATCAAATCAAATCATGTGGTCTGGAATCTGAAATCCTGTTCCCTGTGTTTCAGATTCTGTGGAGAATGAGAGTGAGGCAGATACTAAAGGTATTTATCCCGATCTTCCAACAATATGTCACCGTTACAGATTTCAATATCAGTAAAACGGGACGGAAAGTTTTAAACCATTCTGATAACTGGACACAGAGGCTTTGCTGTGATTGGTGAACTGAAATTCTCTTCTCTCTATTCTAGATTCTTTAGAAAAAGCCAGTCACTCGGAGACTCAAGGTATCGATATTTATATTTTAATATCTCTAAGCAAAACTACATTTCTAAATCGAATCGACGTTTCTAATCAAAAACCGGTTTTCATTTCAGATTCTGATGAAGTTGCCAATAGGAAAAGCAAAGTGATTGGTTCCAGGGAAGATGATGGTTTGTAGATCTCTCTGTGTGGGGGGATTAATGACGGCGCTAATATATGGGAGCTGGGTCCATGAGGATTAACTAACTCTGTATTGAAATGATGTCAAATAGACGTGGAGTTGGGGACAAGTAGCAGAATGGAGAGCGAGCTGGTTACAAAACAGCAAACACACAGTGGGGGTTAAAGGTAGTAACTCCGTCTGGGGGAAGGTGGGAAGTGATCGGTGCTGGGATCACTGTCACTCATCATGCACCGAAACTATTTGGAATCGGGAATCAGAAATTTCAAAATGTGTGGATGTCACCAAACTGGGGTTTAGTTAATACTGAGCAGTCAGCAACAAACATTCAGATTCAGCATGTGATTGGTACAGAAATTTCAGTGTAATAAATGTGACGTGTTGGTGGGTTTTGGTGGGAAGGTTAAGGAGGCCACAGGCTCCTCGGAAAATCAGAGTATCAATGTGGTTTGGAGGATAGAGGGATCTGGGCAACAGATACACAAATCATTAAAATTAGTGAGACTGATTCCAGAGGTCAAAAACAGTAAATAAATCACTGGGATTCATTTCCAATGAGTCAGAATTGCAACGCAGAAGGTTTATGGTCTGGAACCTTGATTAGTCCACATTGTAACATCTGGACGCAGTTCCTGTCTCCATGTTACACAAAACAATTGAAAACTTGCAGTATAGATAAACAAGGACAATACTGGAACTGAGAAGGTTAGAATGGTCAGGAGAGACTGAAAAGGTTAGAGGTCTATTCTTAGAAGAAGGGAAAACTGAGGAAAACTGCTAGAGGAGTTTCCAAAAATAATTACTGTTTGATAGGGTATAAGGAGATAATTTCCCATTGGCAATGAGATCAAAACTGAGCGTGATAAATATAAGAGGAAAATACAATCGACACATTGACGGGGAAGTGGATGAACAAGAAATGGGAAATTAATAGATGTTGTTGATACAATGAGATGGAGAAGGGTGGGGGCAGGGGTTATGGGGAGAAGGCAGGAGAATGGGGATGAGAAAATATCAGCCATGATTGAATGGTGGTGCAGACTCGATGGGCCGAGTGGCCTAATTCAGCTCCTATTTCTTACGGTCTAACATCATGTTGGGCATAAACCCCAGCACAGGGCCAATGGGCCGAATGGCCTGTTTGTGTGCAGTAAATTCTCAGTAATTCAATATGAAATTCTGTGTGGAGATGTCACCTGTCCTGGTGCTGAGTGTGTGGGTGTTTGCAGTGGGATTGGGATCATTGGGATATCGGAACGTGTGGTCTGGAATCTGAAATCCTGTTCCCTGTGTTTCAGATTCTGTGGAGAATGAGAGTGGGGCGGATACTAAAGGTATTTATCCCGATCTTCCAACAATATGTCACCGTTACAGATTTCAATATCAGTAAAACGGGACGGAAAGTTTTAAACCATTCTGATAACTGGACCCAGAGGCTTTGCTGTGATTGGTGAACTGAAATTCTCTTCTCTCTATTCTAGATTCTTTAGAAAAAGCCAGTCACTCGGAGACTCAAGGTATCGATATTTATATTTTAATATCTCTAAGCAAAACTACATTTCTAAATCGAATCGAAGTTTCTAATCAAAAACCGGTTTTCATTTCAGATTCTGATGAAGTTGCCAATAGGAAAAGCAAAGTGATTGGTTCCAGAGAAGATGATGGTTTGTAGATCTCTCTGTGTGGGGGGATTAATGACGGCGCTAATATATGGGAGCTGAGTCCATGAGGATTAACTAACTCTGTATTGAAATGATGTCACATAGACGTGGAGTTGGGGACAAGTAGCAGAATGGAGAGCGAGCTGGTTACAAAACAGCAAACACACAGTGGGGGATAAAGGCAGTAACTCCGTCTGGGGGAAGGTGGGAAGTGATGTTCCACAGGGATCGGTGCTGGAATCATGTTTCTCATCATTCCCGGAAACTATTTGGAATCGGGAATCAGAAATTTCAAAATGTGTGGATGTCGCCAAACTGGGGTTTAGTTAATACTGAGGAGACAGCAACAAACATTCAGATTCAGCATGTGATTGGTACACAAATTTCAGTGTAATAAATGTGAGGTGTTGGTGGGCTTTGGTGGGAAGGTTAAGGAGGCCACAGACTCCTCGGAAAATCAGAGTCTCAATGTGGTTTGGAGGACAGGGATCTGGGCAACAGATACACAAATCATTAAAGCTAGTGAGAGCGATTCCAGAGGTCATAAACAGTAAATAAATCGCTGGGATTAATTTCCAATGAGTCAGAATTTAAACGCAGAAGGTTTATCGTCTGGAACCTTGATTAGTCCACATTGTAACATCTGGACGCAGTTCCTGTCTCCATGTTACACAAAACAATTGAAAACTTGCAGTATAGATAAACATGGACAATACTGGAACTGAGAAGGTTAGAATGATCAGGAGAGACTGAACATGTTAGAGGTCTATTCTTAGAAGAAGAGAAAACTGAGGAAAACTGCTAGAGGAGTTTCCAAAAATAATTACAGTTAGATAGGGTACAAGGAGATAATTTCCCATTGGCAATGAGATCAAAACTGAGCGTGATAAATATAAGAGGAAAATACAATCGACACATTGATGGGGAAGTGGATAAACAAGAAATGGGAAATTAATAGATGTTGTTGATACAATGAGATGGAGAAGGGTGGGGGCAGGGGTTATGGGGAGAAGGCAGGAGAATGGGGATGAGAAAATATCAGCCATGACTGAATGGTGGTGCAGACCCGATGGGCCGAGTGGCCTAATTCTGCTCCTATTTCTTACGGTCTAACATCATGTTGGGCATAAACCCCAGCACAGGGCCAATGGGCCGAATGGCCTGTTTGTGTTTTCAGTAAATCCTCAGTAATTCAATATGAAATTCTGTGTGCAGATGTCACCTGTCCAGGTGCGGAGTGTGTGGGTTTTTGCAGTGGGATTGGGATCATTGGGATATCGGAACGTGTGGTCTGGAATCTGAAATCCTGTTCCCTGTGTTTCAGATTCTGTGGAGAATGAGAGTGAGGCAGATACTAAAGGTATTTATCCCGATCTTCCAACAATGTGTCACCGTTACAGATTTCAATATCAGTAAAATGGGACGGACAGTTTTAAACCATTCTGATAACTGGACACAGAGGCTTTGCTGTGATTGGTGAACTGAAATTCTCTTCTCTCTATTCTAGATTCTTTAGAAAAAGCCAGTCACTCGGAGACTCAAGGTATCGATATTTATATTTTAATATCTCGAAGCAAAACTACATTTCTAAATCGAATCGAAGTTTCTAATCAAAAACCGGTTTTCATTTCAGATTCTGATGAAGTTGCCAATAGGAAAAGCAAAGTGATTGGTTCCAGGGAAGATGATGGTTTGTAGATCTCTCTGTGTGGGGGGATTAATGACGGCGCTAATATATGGGAGCTGGGTCCATGAGGATTAACTAACTCTGTATTGAAATGATGTCAAATAGACGTGGAGTCGGGGACAAGTGTCAGAATGGAGAGCGAGCTGGTTACAGAACAGCAAACACACAGTGGGGGATAAAGGCAGTAACTCAGTCTGGGGGAAGGTGGGAAGTGATGTTCCACAGGGATCGGTGCTGGGATCACTGTCACTCATCATTCACCGAAACTATTTGGAATCGGGAATCAGAAATTTCAAAATGTGTGGATGTCACCAAACTGGGGTTTAGTTAATACTGAGGAGACAGCAACAAACATTCGGATTCAGCATGTGATTGGTTCACAAATTTCAGTGTAATAAATGTGAGGTGATGGTGGGTTTTGGTGGGAAGGTTAAGGAGGCCACAGACTCCTCAGAAAATCAGAGTCTCAATGTGGTTTGGAGGACAGAGGGATCTGGGCAACAGATACACAAATCATTAAAACTAGTGAGACCGATTCCAGAGGTCAAAAACAGTAAATAATTCGCTGGGATTCATTTCCAATGAGTCAGAATTGAAACGCAGAAGGTTTATGGTCTGGAACCTTGATTAGTCCACATTGTAACATCTGGACACAGTTCCTGTCTCCATGTTACACAAAACAATTGAAAACTTGCAGTATAGATAAACAAGGACAATACTGGAACTGAGAAGGTTAGAATGATCAGGAGAGACTGAACAGGTTCGGACTCGATTCTCAAAAGAAGAGAAAACTGAGGGGGTGACTTGATAGAGGAGTTTCCAAAAATAATTACACTTTGATAAGGTACACGGAGATAATTGGAACGCATTGACCATGAGACCAAAACTGAGCGTGATAAATATAAGAGTTACTCATAAATCCACCAGGGATTTCTGGTGGAAACTCTTCATCCAGAGTGCGGTGAGATGTGGAACTCACTCCCACAGGGAGTGGTCGAGGAAAATACAATCGATACATTTACAGGGAAGATGGATAAACAAGAAATGGGAAAGGAATAGAAGGAGATGTCGATGGGCTGAGATGGAGACAGGTTGGAGGAAGGTCATGTTGGGCATAAACCCCAGCACAGGGTCATTGGGCCGAATGGTCTGTTTGTGTGCAGTAAATCCTCAGTAATTCAATATGAAATTCTGTGTGGAGATGTCACCTGTCCTGGTGCGGAGTGTGTGGGTGTTTGCAGTGGAATTGGGATCATTGAAAATCATTGGGATATCGGAACGTGTGGTCTGGAATCTGAAATCCTGTTCCCTGTGTTTCAGACTCTGTGGAGAATGAGAGTGAGGCGGATACTAAAGGTATTTATCCCGATCTTCCAACAATATGTCACCGTTACAGATTTCAATATCAGTAAAACGGGACGGAAAGTTTTAAACCATTCTGATAACTGGACACAGAGGCTTTGCTGTGATTGCTGAACTGAAATTCTCTTCTCTCTATTCTAGATTCTTTAGAAAAAGCCAGTCACTCGGAGACTCAAGGTATCGATATTTATATTTTAATATCTCTAAGCAAAACTACATTTCTAAATCGAATCGACGTTTCTAATCAAAAACCGGTTTTCATTTCAGGTTCTGATGAAGTTGCCAATAGGAAAAGCAAAGTGATTGGTTCCAGAGAAGATGATGGTTTGTAGATCTCTCTGTGTGGGGGGGATTAATGACGGCGCTAATATATGGGAGCTGGGCCCATGAGGATTAACTAACTCGGCATTGAAATGATGTCACATAGACGTGGAGTTGGGGACAAGTAGCAGAATGGAGAGCGAGCTGGTTACAAAACAGCAAACACACAGTGGGGGAATAAAGGCAGTAACTCAGTCTGGGGGAAGGTGGGAAGTGATGTTCCACAGGGATCGGTGCTGGAATCATGTTTCTCATCATTCCCGGAAACTATTTGGAATCGGGAATCAGAAATTTCAAAATGTGTGGATGTCACCAAACTGGGGTTTAGTTAATACTGAGGAGACAGCAACAAACATTCAGATTCAGCATGTGATTGGTACAGAAATTTCAGTGTAATAAATGAGAGGTGATGGTGGGTTTTGGTGGGAAGGTTAAGGAGGCCACAGGCTCCTCGGAAAATCAGAGTCTCAATGTGGTTTGGAGGACAGAGGGATCTGGGCAACAGATACACAAATCATTAAAACTAGTGAGACCGATTCCAGAGGTCAAAAACAGTCAATAAATCACTGGGATTAATTTCCAATGAGTCAGAATTGCAACGCAGAAGGTTTATGGTCTGGAACCTTGATTAGTCCACATTGTAACATCTGGACGCAGTTCCTGTCTCCATGTTACACAAAACAATTGAAAACTTGCAGTATAGATAAACAAGGACAATACTGGAACTGAGAAGGTTAGAATGATCAGGAGAGACTGAACAGGTTAGAGGTCTATTCTTAGAAGAAGGGAAAACTGATGAAAACTGCTAGAGGAGTTTCCAAAAATAATTACTGTTAGATAGGGTACAAGGAGATATTTTCCCATTGGCAATGAGATCAAAACTGAGCGTGATAAATATAAGAGGAAAATACAATCGACACATTGACGGGGAAGTGGATAAACAAGAAATGGGAAATTAATAGATGTTGTTGATACAATGAGGTGGAGATGGGTGGGGACAGGGGTTATGGGGAGAAGGCAGGAGAATGGGGATGAGAAAATATCAGCCATGATTGAATGGTGGTGCAGACCCGATGGGCCGAGTGGCCTAATTCTGCTCCTATTTCTTACGGTCTAACATCATGTTGGGCATAAACCCCAGCACAGGGCCAATGGGCCGAATGTCCTGTTTGTGTGCAGTAAATCCTCAGTAATTCAATATGAAATTCTGTGTGGAGATGTCACCTGTCCTGGTGCGGAGTGTGTGGGTGTTTGCAGTGGGATTGGGATCATTGGGATATCGGAACGTGTGGTCTGGAATCTGAAATCCTGTTCCCTGTGTTTCAGACTCTGTGGAGAATGAGAGTGAGGCGGATACTAAAGGTATTTATCCCGATCTTCCAACAATTTGTCATCTTACGGATTTCAATATCAGTAAAACGGGACGGACAGTTTTAAACCATTCTGATAACTGAACCCAGAGGCTTTGCTGTGATTGGTGAACTGAAATTCTCTTCTCTCTATTCTAGATTCTTTAGAAAAAGCCAGTCACTCGGAGACTCAAGGTATCGATATTTATATTTTAATATCTCTAAGCAAAACTACATTTCTAAATCGAATCGACGCTTCTAATCAAAAAGCGTTTTTCATTTCAGATTCTGATGAAGTTGCCAATAGGAAAAGCAAAGTGATTGGTTCCAGAGAAGATGATGGTTTGTAGATCTCTCTGTGTGGGGGGATTAATGACGGCGCTAATATATGGGAGCTGGGTCCATGAGGATTAACTAACTCTGTATTGAAATGATGTCAAATAGACGTGGAGTCGGGGACAAGTGTCAGAATGGAGAGCGAGCTGGTTACAGAACAGCAAACACACAGTGGGGGATAAAGGCAGTAACTCAGTCTGGGGGAAGGTGGGAAGTGATGTTCCACAGGGATCGGTGCTGGGATCACTGTCACTCATCATTCACCGAAACTATTTGGAATCGGGAATCAGAAATTTCAAAATGTGTGGATGTCACCAAACTGGGGTTTAGTTAATACTGAGGAGACAGCAACAAACATTCGGATTCAGCATGTGATTGGTACACAAATTTCAGTGTAATAAATGTGAGGTGATGGTGGGTTTTGGTGGGAAGGTTAAGGAGGCCACAGACTCCTCAGAAAATCAGAGTCTCAATGTGGTTTGGAGGACAGAGGGATCTGGGCAACAGATACACAAATCATTAAAACTAGTGAGACCGATTCCAGAGGTCAAAAACAGTAAATAATTCGCTGGGATTCATTTCCAATGAGTCAGAATTGAAACGCAGAAGGTTTATGGTCTGGAACCTTGAATAGTCCACATTGTAACATCTGGACACAGTTCCTGTCTCCATGTTACACAAAACAATTGAAAACTTGCAGTATAGATAAACAAGGACAATACTGGAACTGAGAAGGTTAGAATGATCAGGAGAGACTGAACAGGTTCGGACTCGATTCTCAAAAGAAGAGAAAACTGAGGGGGTGACTTGATAGAGGAGTTTCCAAAAATAATTACACTTTGATAAGGTACACGGAGATAATTGGAACGCATTGACCATGAGACCAAAACTGAGCGTGATAAATATAAGAGTTACTCATAAATCCACCAGGGATTTCTGGTGGAAACTCTTCATCCAGAGTGCGGTGAGATGTGGAACTCACTCCCACAGGGAGTGGTCGAGTAAAATACAATCGATACATTTACAGGGAAGATGGATAAACAAGAAATGGGAAAGGAATAGAAGGAGATGTCGATGGGCTGAGATGGAGACAGGTTGGAGGAAGGTCATGTTGGGCATAAACCCCAGCACAGGGCCATTGGGCCGAATGGTCTGTTTGTGTGCAGTAAATCCTCAGTAATTCAATATGAAATTCTGTGTGGAGATGTCACCTGTCCTGGTGCGGAGTGTGTGGGTGTTTGCAGTGGAATTGGGATCATTGAAAATCATTGGGATATCGGAACGTGTGGTCTGGAATCTGAAATCCTGTACCCTGTGTTTCAGATTCTGTGGAGAATGAGAGTGAGGCGGATACTAAAGGTATTTATCCCGACCTTCCAACAATATGTCACCGTTACAGATTTCAATATCAGTAAAACGGGACGGACAGTTTTAAACCATTCTGATAACTGGACACAGAGGCTTTGCTGTGATTGCTGAACTGAAATTCTCTTCTCTCTATTCTAGATTCTTTAGAAAAAGCCAGTCACTCGGAGACTCAAGGTATCGATATTTATATTTTAATATCTCTAAGCAAAACTACATTTCTAAATTGAATCGACGTATCTAATCAAAAACCGGTTTTCATTTCAGATTCTGATGAAGTTGCCAATAGGAAAAGCAAAGTGATTGGTTCCAGAGAAGATGATGGTTTGTAGATCTCTCTGTGTGGGGGGATTAATGACGGCGCTAATATATGGGAGCTGGGTCCATGAGGATTAACTAACTCTGTATTGAAATGATGTCAAATAGACGTGGAGTCGGGGACAAGTGTCAGAATGGAGAGCGAGCTGGTTACAGAACAGCAAACACACGTGGGGGATAAAGGCAGTAACTCCGTCTGGGGGAAGGTGGGAAGTGATGTTCCACAGGGATCGGTGCTGGGATCACTGTCACTCATCATTCACCGAAACTATTTGGAATCGGGAATCAGAAATTTCAAAATGTGTGGATGCCACCAAACTGGGGTTTAGTTAATACTGCAGAGACATAGGGCAGCATGGTGGTTAGCACTGCTGCCTCACGGCACAAGGTCCCAGGTTCGATCCCGGCCCTGGAGTCCGTGTGGACTTTGCACATTCTCCCCGTGTCTGCATGGGGTTCGCCCCCACAACCCAAAGATTATGGGCAGCACGGTAGCATTGTGGATAGCACAATTGCTTCACAGCTCCAGGGTCCCAGGTTCGATTACCGGCTTGGGTCATTGGCTGTGCGGAGTCTGCACATCCTCCCCGTGTGTGCGTGGGTTTCCTCCGGGTGCTCCGGTTTACTCCCACAGTCCAAAGATGTGCGGGTTAGGTGGATTGGCCATGATAAATTGCCCTTAGTGTCCAAAATTGCCCTTAGTGGGGTTACTGGGTTATGGGGATAGGGTGGAGGTGTTGACCTTGGGTAGGGTGCTCTTTCCAAGAGCCGGTGCAGACTCGATGGGCCGAATGGCCCACTTCTGCACTGTAAATTCTATGATCTATGTGCAGGGTAGGTGGATTGGCCACGCTAAATTGACCCGTATTGGAAAAAATGAATTGGGTACTCTAAATTCAGGGAAAAAAAGAAATTTCAATATGTGTGAATGACACCAAACTGGGGTTTAGTTAATACTGAGGAGACAGCAACATTCAGTTTCAACATGTGATTGGGACATAAATTCCAGTGTAATAAATGTGAGGTGTTGGTGGGTTTTGGTGGGAAGGTTAAGGAGGCCACAGACTCTTCGGAAAATCAGAGTCTAAATTGGGTTTGGGGAACAGAGGAAATTGGGGGCTGCAGAGGCACAAATCATTAAAACGTGTGTCACATGTTCAAAAGGCCATACAAAAGCAAATAAATGTTGACATTTATTTCCAATGAGACGGAATTGAAAAGCTGAGAGGTTCTGCTGAAGGGGTTTGGAACCTTGATTAGACCACATTGTAACGTCGGGACTCAGTTCCTGTCCCCATGTTACACAAAACAAACGGAAACATTGGAGAACTTGCGGAATAGATGAACAAGGACAATCTGGAACTGAGAAGGTTAGAATGATCAGGAGAGACTGAACAGGTTCGGACTCGATTCTCAAAAGAAGAGAAAACTGAGGGGGTGACCTGATAGAGGAGTTTCCAAAAATAATTACAGTTAGATAGGGTACACGGAGATAATGAGACCAAAACTGAGAGTGATAAATATAAGAGGAAAATACAATCGACACATTGACGGGGAAGTGGATAAACAAGAAATGGGAAATTAATAGATGTTGTTGATACAACGAGATGGAGAAGGGTGGGAGCAGGGGTTATGGGGAGAAGGCAGGAGAATTGGGATGAGAAAAATATCAGCCATGATTGAATGGGAAAGCAGACTCGATGGGCCGAGTGGCCTAATTCTGCTCCTATTTCTTACGGTCTAACATCATGTTGGGCATAAACCCCAGCACAGGGCCAATGGGCCGAATGGCCTGTTTGTGTGCAGTAAATCCTCAGTAATTCAATATGAAATTCTGTGTGGAGATGTCACCTGTCCAGGTGCGGAGTGTGTGGGTGTTTGCAGTGGGATTGGGATCATTGGGATATCGGAACGTGTGGTCTGGTATCTGAAATCCTGTTCCCTGTGTTTCAGATTCTGTGGAGAATGAGAGTGAGGCGGATACTAAAGGTATTTATCCCGATCTTCCAACAATATGTCACCGTTACAGATTTCAATATCAGTAAAACGGGACGGACAGTTTTAAACCATTCTGATAACTGGACACAGAGGCTTTGCTGTGATTGGTGAACTGAAATTCTCTTCTCTCTATTCTAGATTCTTTAGAAAAAGCCAGTCACTCGGAGACTCAAGGTATCGATATTTATATTTTAATATCTCTAAGCAAAACTACATTTCTAAATCGAATCGACGTTTCTAATCAAAAACCGGTTTTCATTTCAGATTCTGATGAAGTTGCCAATAGGAAAAGCAAAATGATTGGTTCCAGAGAAGATGATGGTTTGTAGATCTCTCTGTGTGGGGGGATCATTGACGGCGCTAATATATGGGAGCTGGGTCCATGAGGATTAACTAACTCTGTATTGAAATGATGTCAAATAGCCCTGCTGCCTCACGGCGCTGAGGACCCGGGTTCGAATCCTGGCCCTGGGCCACTGTGTGGAGTTTGCACATTCTCCCCGTGTCTGCGTGGGTTTCACCCCCACAAACCAAAGATGTGCAGGGTAGGTGGATTGACCACGCTAAATTGCCCCTTAATTGGAAAAATGGTGGTTCTACCAGGGTTATACAAATAGTTACTCAGAAAAAGTGAGATCTAAAACCTCTTCTAAGTTTTGGATTGTAAATACCCCGACTGATTCCCCAAGGGGTCGCCCCCACACCTCTGACTACCCCCCCCACCTCACGGATTTGCCCCCCCCCCCCCAAAGAATCTCCACTACCTACGGACCGACTGGACCTGACCCCCCCCCCCCGCCCAGTAAAACCTGTCTGTCAATCACTGTCATTGCAAATGGAGGACCAAACAGCCAGAGAGACAGTGAGTGGATACGCTGATATCTTGATGAATTCAGATGAACATTACTCCCTGATATTGGTGACATCCGCTAACCTTTCATTCCCTGTTAACCCATTCTACATCCCGCCAATTCCTCATCCAATTCCAACATTTCCCTTTCCGTCCCTTTCTCCCAGTGTCAGGAATGAATTCTGTGATCAACAACCTAAAATTAGCTGGATCCAGCTTCAAGTGGCCGGGCCACGGGATCCTTATCGATTCCCCTGTCTGTGTTTCTGCTGGACCATGGGTTCTGAGGCCGAGTTGTAGCCCCGGCTGGACAGACTGGGAGTGGAGGCTGGGCCTTAATAATAATCGCTTATTCTCACAAGTAGGCTTCAATGAAGTTACAGTGAAAAGCCCCTAGTCGCCACATTCCGGCGACTGTTTGGGAAGACTGGTACGGGAAATGAACCCACGCTGCTGGCCTTGTTCTGCATTACAAGCCAGCTGTTTAGCCCACTGTGCTAAACCCGCCTTTGTGGCACACTGGTTGGGAGGATATTCAGCCAAGAGCTGCAGCGTCTTTCTCACCCTGAATCTGAGATGTGGAACTCACTCCCACAGGGAGTGGTCGAGGAAAATACAATCAATACATTTACGGAATTGAAAGAGATGTTGTTGATAGGATGAGATGGAGACAGGTTGGAGGAAGCTCATGTTGGGCATAAACTCCAGCACAGGGCCATTGGGCCGAATGGCCTGTTTGTGTGCAGCAAATCCTCAGTAATTCAATATAAAATTCTATGTGGAGATGTCACCTGTCCTGGTGCGGAGTGTGTGGGTGTTTGCAGTGGGATTGGGATCATTGGGATATCGGAACGTGTGGTCTGGAATCTGAAATCCTGTTCCCTGTGTTTCAGACTCTGTGGAGAATGAGAGTGAGGCGGATACTAAAGGTATTTATCCCGACCTTCCAACAATATGTCACCGTTACAGATTTCAATATCAGTAAAACGGGACGGACAGTTTTAAACCATTCTGATAACTGGACACAGAGGCTTTGCTGTGATTGGTGAACTGAAATTCTCTTCTCTCTATTCTAGATTCTTTAGAAAAAGCCAGTCACTCGGAGACTCAAGGTATCGATATCTATATTTTAATATCTCTAAGCAAAACTACATTTCTAAATCGAATCGACGTTTCTAATCAAAAACCGGTTTTCATTTCAGATTCTGATGAAGTTGCCAATAGGAAAAGCAAAGTGATTGGTTCCAGAGAAGATGATGGTTTGTAGATCTCTCTGTGTGGGGGGATTAATGACGGCGCTAATATATGGGAGCTGGGTCCATGAGGATTAACTAACTCTGTATTGAAATTATGTCAAATAAACGTGGAGTTGTGGACAAGTAGCAGAATGGAGAGCGAGCTGGTTACAGAACAGCAAACACACGTGGGGGATAAAGGTAGTAACTCAGTCTGGTGGAAGGTGGGAAGTGATGATTCACAGGGATGGTGGCGCAGTGGTTAGCACTGCTGCATTACGGTACCGAGGTCCCAGGTTCGATCCCGGCCCCGGATCACTGTCCGTGTGGAGTTTGCACATTCTCCCCGTGTCTGCATGGGTTTCGCCCCCACAACCCAAAGATTATGGGCAGCACGGTAGCATTGTGGATAGCACAATTGCTTCACAGCTCCAGGGTCCCAGGTTCGATTCCCCGCTTGGATCACTGTCTGTGCGGAGTCTGCACATCCTCCCCGTGTGTGCGTGGGTTTCCTCCGGGTGCTCCGGTTTCCTCCCACAGTCCAAAGATGTGCGGGTTAGGTGGATTGGCCATGATAAATTGCCCTTAGTGTCCAAAATTGCCCTTAGTGGGGTTACTGGGTTATGGGGATAGGGTGGAGGTGTTGACCTTGGGTAGGGTGCTCTCTCCAAGAGCCGGTGCAGACTTGATGGGCCGAATGGCCTCCTTCTGCATTGTAAATTCTATGATCTATGTGCAGGGTAGGTGGATTGGCCACGCTAAATTGACCTGTATTGGAAAAAATGAATTGGGTACTCTAAATTCAGGGAAAAAAAGAAATTTCAATATGTGTGAATGACACCAAACTGGGGTTTAGTTAATACTGAGGAGACAGCAACATTCAGGTTCAACATGTGATTGGGACATAAATTTCAGTGTAATAAATGCGAGGTGTTGGTGGGTTTTGGTGGGAAGGTTAAGGAGGCCACAGACTCCTCGGAAAATCAGAGTCTAAATTGGGTTTGGGGAACAGAGGGATTTGGGGGCTGCAGAGGCACAAATCATTAAAACGTGTGTCACATGTTCAAAAGGCCATACGAAAGCAAATAAATGTTGAAATTTATTTCCAATGAGACAGAATTGAAAAGCTGAGCGGTTCTGCTGAAGGGGTTTGGAACTTTGATTAGACCACATTGTAACGTCGGGACTCAGTTCCTGTCCCCATGTTACACAAAACAAACGGAAACATTGGACAACTTGCAGAATAGATAAACAAGGACAATCTGGAACTGAGAAGGTTAGAATGATCAGGAGAGACTGAACAGGTTCGGACTCGATTCTCAAAAGAAGAGAAAACTGAGGGGGTGACCTGATAGAGGAGTTTCCAAAAATAATTACAGTTAGATAGGGTACACGGAGATAATGAGACCAAAACTGAGAGTGATAAATATAAGAGGAAGATCCAATCGACACATTGACGGGGAAGTGGATGAACAAGAAATGGGAAATTAATAGATGTTGTTGATACAATGAGATGGAGAAGGGTGGGGGCAGGGGTTATGGGGAGAAGGCAGGAGAATGGGGATGAGAAAATATCAGCCATGATTGAATGGGAAAGCAGACTCGATGGGCCGAGTGGCCTAATTCTGCTCCTATTTCTTACGGTCTAACATCATGTTGGGCATAAACTCCAGCACAGGGCCAATGGGCCGAATGGCCTGTTTGTGTTTTCAGTAAATCCTCAGTAATTCAATATGAAATTCTGTGTGGAGATGTCACCTGTCCAGGTGCGGAGTGTGTGGGTGTTTGCAGTGGGATTGGGATCATTGGGATATCGGAACATGTGGTCTGGAATCTGAAATCCTGTTCCCTGTGTTTCAGATTCTGTGGAGAATGAGAGTGAGGCGGATACTAAAGGTATTTATCCCGATCTTCCAACAATATGTCACCGTTACAGATTTCAATATCAGTAAAACGGGACGGACAGTTTTAAACCATTCTGATAACTGGACACAGAGGCTTTGCTGTGATTGGTGAACTGAAATTCTCTTCTCTCTCTTCTAGATTCTTTAGAAAAAGCCAGTCACTCGGAGACTCAAGGTATCGATATTTATATTTTAATATCTCTAAGCAAAACTACATTTCTAAATCGAATCGACGTTTCTAATCAAAAACCGGTTTACATTTCAGATTCTGATGAAGTTGCCAATAGGAAAAGCAAAGTGATTGGTTCCAGAGAAGATGATGGTTTGTAGATCTCTCTGTGTGGGGGGATTATTGACGGCGCTAATATATGGGAGCTGGGTCCATGAGGATTAACTAACTCTGTATTGAAATGATGTCAAATAGCCCTGCTGCCTCACGGCGCTGAGGACCCGGGTTCGAATCCTGGCCCTGGGTCACTGTGTGGAGTTTGCACATTCTCCCCGTGTCTGCGTGGGTTTCACCCCCACAAACCAAAGATGTGCAGGGTAGGTGGATTGACCACGCTAAATTGCCCCTTAATTGGAAAAATGGTGGTTCTACCAGGGTTATACAAATAGTTACTCAGAAAAAGTGAGATCTAAAACCTCTTCTAAGTTTTGGATTGTAAATACCCCGACTGATTCCCCAAGGGGTCGCCCCCACACCTCTGACTACCCCCCCCACCTCACGGATTTGCCCCCCCCCCCAAAGAATCTCCACTACCTACGGACCGACTGGACCTGACCCCCCCCCCCCCCCGCCCAGTAAAACCTGTCTGTCAATCACTGTCATTGCAAATGGAGGACCAAACAGCCAGAGAGACAGTGAGTGGATACGCTGATACCTTGATGAATTCAGATGAACATTACTCCCTGATATTGGTGACATCCGCTAACCTTTCATTCCCTGGTAACCCATTCTACATCCTGCCAATTCCTCATCCAATTCCAACATTTCCCTTTCCGTCCCTTTCTCCCAGTGTCAGGAATGAATTCTGTGATCAACAACCTAAAATTAGCTGGATCCAGCTTCAAGTGGCCGGGCCACGGGATCCTTATCGATTCCCCTGTGTTTCTGCTGGACCATGGGTTCTGAGGCCGAGTTGTAGCCCCGGCTGGACAGACTGGGAGTGGCGGCTGGGCCTTAATAATAATCGCTTATTCTCACAAGTAGGCTTCAATGAAGTTACTGTGAAAAGCCCCTAGTCGCCACATTCCGGCGACTGTTTGGGGAGACTGGTACGGGAAATGAACCCACGTTGCTGGCCTTGTTCTGCATTACAAGCCAGCTGTTTAGCCCACTGTGCTAAACCCGCCTTTGTGGCACACTGGTTGGGAGGATATTCAGCCAAGAGCTGCAGCGTCTTTCTCACCCTGAATCTTCGAAGGAATGTGTAGCAAATGTCGACTATCTCTCGAGTTGCCGGATTATTAATTAGATTGTTAAACGGGGCCGTATTTGGAGCTCAGTACCTGGCTGCGAACACAGTTTAAAGGTTCCTGGTTCTGGACCGCAAGCTAACATCTGGCTCCCAGATGTTGCTGACGCCACTGCCTTTGAAGATATCAAGCCAGTGAAGGGGGGAATGTCAACAAGAAGGGGGTTTTGTTTAATGACTGGGGAAAGAACATCTATAGCCAAGTCCCAGGTACAAGATTAATCAATCACTGAGCCGTGAGCCTAATGTCGGGTGGCGGAGGGAAGGGTTCAGTGCAGGGGGCAGGAACCAGAGGAACCCTGGAATGTGCAGGAGGCGAGGTCAACCAATTCCTCTGCAGGTCACTTCCCCTCCCCAGAACCTGTCACCCGGCCTCCAGCCCCCCCCTCCCCACCCCAGCCCCCCACACCCCAGCCTACCCTACCCTTGCCCCCACATCCCTGCCCCCACACCCCAGCCCACTCCAGCCCCCCCTCCCCACCCCAGCTCCCCACACCCCAGCCCCCACACCCCAGCCCCCCCACACCCCAGCCCCCCCACACCCCAGCCTACCCTTGCCCCCACATCCCTGCCCCCACACCCTAACCCCCCCACACCCTGCCCCCCCACCCCAGCCCCCCCACCACCCCAGCCCCCCCACCACCCCAGCCCCCCCACCACCCCAGCCCCCCCACCACCCCACCACACCCCAGCCCCCACACTCCAGCCCCCACACCCCAGCCCCCACACCCCAGCCCCCACACTCCAGCCCCCACACTCCAGCCCCCACTCACGCAGCCCTCCTATTTACATCTGTTACTCCGACAGAATCAAGTTCCTATCAAAGTAAATCTGATTTTTCCTTTCTAGATTCATCTGAGGTGAATCACAGCAACAGAAAAGGTTTGTAAACTTCACCTAGCATAAAAACACCCCAGAAAATCCATTTTATTGATAAATATTGTTAAACAAAGAACGTAAGGCATTTGCTGAGGAGTTGATCGAGATTTGATTTTGGTAATATTCTGACACTCTCGAGTCCCACAATGAGTATTTTCTTACTATTCCTGTAATTACTGCTACCTTTCATCCCAGGTCCTTTCCTCGGGAAGCGGGAAGCCAGTTCTGTTGTGAAGAGGTCCAAGAGATCAATTCAGGAATACTACGAAAGGTCACTCATTAGTTTTTGCCTCAATGGTTGAAAGTTTGTTCACAATCATGTGTCTTCACTGCCCCTTGATGTGTCTTCACTGCCCCTTGATGTGTCTTCACTGCCCCTTGATTTATCTTCACTGCTCATTGATTTATCTTCACTGCCCCTTGATGTGTCTTCACTGCCCCTTGATGTGTCTTTACTGCTCCTTGATTTATCTTCACTGCTCCTTGATTTATCTTCACTGCCCCTTGATGTGTCTTCACTGCCCCTTGATGTGTCTTCACTGCTCCTTGATGTGTCTTCACTGCCCCTTGATGTGTCTTCACTGCCCCTTGATGTGTCTTCACTGCCCCTTGATGTATCTTCACTGCCCCTTGATGTATCTTCACTGCCCCTTGATTTATCTTCACTGCCCCTTGATGTGTCTTCACTGCCCCTTGATGTGTCTTCACTGCCCCTTGATTTATCTTCACTGCTCCTTGATTTATCTTCACTGCCCCTTGATGTGTCTTCACTGCCCCTTGATTTATCTTCACTGCCCCTTGATGTGTCTTCACTGCTCCTTGATGTGTCTTCACTGCCCCTTGATGTATCTTCACTGCTCCTTGATGTGTCTTCACTGCCCCTTGATGTGTCTTCACTGCCCCTTGATTTATCTTCACTGCTCCTTGATTTATCTTCACTGCCCCTTGATGTATCTTCACTGCTCCTTGATGTGTCTTCACTGCCCCTTGATGTGTCTTCACTGCCCCTTGATTTATCTTCACTGCTCCTTGATTTATCTTCACTGCTCCTTGATGTATCTTCACTGCTCCTTGATGTGTCTTCACTGCCCCTTGATGTGTCTTCACTGCCCCTTGATTTATCTTCACTGCTCCTTGATTTATCTTCACTGCCCCTTGATGTGTCTTCACTGCCCCTTGATTTATCTTCACTGCCCCTTGATGTGTCTTCACTGCTCCTTGATGTGTCTTCACTGCCCCTTGATGTGTCTTCACTGCCCCTTGATTTATCTTCACTGCTCCTTGATGTATCTTCACTGTCCCTTGATGTATCTTCACTGCCCCTTGATGTCTTCACTGCCCCTTGATGTGTCTTCACTGCCCCTTGATTTATCTTCACTGCCCATGATTTATCTTCACTGCCCCTTGATGTGTCTTCACTTGTCACAGCTAGTGACATCGAAACAAACCTGTTGGACTTTAACCTGGTGTTGTAAGACTTCGTACTGTGCTCACCCCAGTCCAACGCCGGCATCTCCACACCTTGATTTATCTTCACTGCCCCTTGATGTATCTTCACTGCCCTTTGATGTATCTTCACTGCCCCTTGATGTATCTTCACTGCCCCTTGATGTGTCTTCACTGCTCCTTGATGTGTCTTCACTGCTCCTTGATGTGTCTTCACTGCCCCTTGATGTGTCTTCACTGCCCCTTGATTTGTCTTCACTGCCCCTTGATTTGTCTTCACTGCCCCTTGATGTATCTTCACTGCCCCTTGATTTATCTTCACTGCTCCTTGATGTGTCTTCACTGCCCCTTGATGTATCTTCACTGCCCCTTGATGAATCTTCACTGCCCTTTGATGTGTCTTCACTGCCCCTTGATGTGTCTTCACTGCTCCTTGATGTGTCTTCACTGCTCCTTGATGTGTCTTCACTGCTCCTTGATGTGTCTTCACTGCCCCTTGATGTGTCTTCACTGCCCCTTGATGTATCTTCACTGCCCCTTGATGTATCTTCACTGCCCCTTGATTTATCTTCACTGCTCCTTGATGTATCTTCACTGCTCCTTGATGTGTCTTCACTGCCCCTTGATTTATCTTCACTGCCCCTTGATGTGTCTTCACTGCTCCTTGATTTATCTTCACTGCTCCTTGATTTATCTTCACTGCTCCTTGATGTGTCTTCACTGCTCCTTGATGTGTCTTCACTGCTCCTTGATGTGTCTTCACTGCTCCTTGATTTATCTTCACTGCTCCCTGATTTATCTTCACTGCTCCTTGATTTATCTTCACTGCTCCTTGATGTGTCTTCACTGCTCTTTGATGTGTCTTCACTGCTCCTTGATTTATCTTCACTGCTCCTTGATTTATCTTCACTGCTCCTTGATGTGTCTTCACTGCTCCTTGATTGATCTTCACTGCTCCTTGATTGATCTTCACTGCTCCTTGATTTATCTTCACTGCTCCTTGATGTGTCTTCACTGCTCCTTGCACTGACAACTCTAAGACCTTTGACCAAAATATTCCTGAAACTGTTGCACAGGTGGGACCTTGATAACGAGGGAGAGAGAGACAGAGAGAGACGGGGAAATGTGAGGCTTGGGTTCAAGGAAGTGGAGGTTTAAGGAGGGAACTCCGGACTTGCAAGAGCCAGAATATCAGGAAGCTGCTGCTATTTTGGGGGAGAATGGGAAGGTATAGAATGAGAAGAATAGAGAGTGAGGCTGGGTGTGAGAGTGTAGTGCTAGTGGTGGGCGGCACGGTAGCACAGTGGTTAGCATTGTTGCTTCACAGCGCCAGGGTCCCGAGTTCGGTTCCCATTTGGGTGACTGTCTGTGTGGAGTCTGCGCGTTCTCCCCGTGTCTGCGTGGGTTTCCTCCAGGTGCTCAGGTTTCCTCCCACAAGCCCCGGATGTCGTGCTTGTTGGGTGAATTGGACATAGAACATAGAACATTACAGCGCAGTACAGGCCCTTCAGCCCTCGATGTGCGCCGACCTGTGAAACCACTCTAAAGCCCATCTACACTATTCCCTTATCGTCCATATGTCTATCTAATGACCATTTGAATACCCTTAAGTGTTGGCGAGTCCACTATTGTTGCAGGCAGGGCATTCCACACCCTTACTACTCCCTGAGTAAAGAACCTACCTCTGACGTCTGTCTTATATCTATCTCCCCTCAATTTAAAGCTATGTCCCCTCGTGCTAGACATCACCATCCGAGGAAAAAGGCTCTCACTGTCCACCCTATCCAATCCTCTGATCATCTTGTATGCCTCAATTAAGTCACCTCTTAACCTTCTTCTCTAACGAAAACAGCCTCAGGTCCCTCAACCTTTCCTCATAAGATCTTCCGTCCATACCAGGCAACATTCTGGTGAATCTCCTCTGCACCCTTTCCAATGCTTCCACATCCTTCCTATAATGCGGTGACCGGAATTGCACGCAATACTCTAAATGCGGCCGCACCAGAGTTTTGTACAGCTGCAACATGACCTCATGGCTCCCAACCTCAATCCCTCTACCAATAAAAGCTAACACACCATACGCCTTCTTAACAACCCTCTCAACCTGGGTGGCAACTTTCAGGGATCTATGTACATGGACACCGAGATCTCTCTGCTCATCCACACTGCCCAAAATCTTACCATTAGCCCAGTACTCTGTCTTCCTGTTATTCCTTCCAAAATGAATCACCTCACACTTCTCTGCATAAAGCTCCATTTGCCACCTCTCAGCCCAGTGCTGCAGCTTATCTATGTCCCTCTGTAACTTGTAACATCCTTCCGCACTGTCCACAACTCCACCGACTTTAGTGTCATCTGCAAATTTACTCACCCATCCTTCTACGCCCTCCTCATTTATAAAAATGACAAACAGCAGTGGCCCCAAAACATCCTTGTGGTACACCACTAGTAACTGGACTCCAGTCTGAACACTTCCCATCAACCACCACCCTTTGTCTTCTTCCAGCTAGCCAATTTCTGATCCAAACTGCTAAATCTCCCTGAATCCCATGCTTCCGTATTTTCTGCAGTAGCCTACCATGGGGAACCTTATCAAGCGCTTTACTGAAATCCATATACACCACATCAACTGCTTTACCCTCATCCACCTGTTTGGTCACCTTCTCAAAGAACTCAATAAGGTTTGTGAGGCACGACCTACCCTTCACGAAACCGTGTTGACTATGTCTAATCAAATTATTCCTTTCCAGATGATTATACACTCTATCTCTTATAAACCTTTCCAAGATATTGCCCACAACAGAAGTAAGGCTCACTGGTCTATAGTTACCGGGGTTGTCTCTACTCCCCTTCTTGAACAAGGGAACAACATTTGGGCAAGTTAATGGGGCTAAAGGTAGACAAGTCTCCTGGACCTGATGGAATGCATCCCAGAGTGCTAAAAGAGATGGCTAGGGAAATTGCAAATGCACTAGTGATAATTTACCAAAATTCACTAGACTCTGGGGTGGTCCCGGCGGATTGGAAATTAGCAAACGTGACACCACTGTTTAAAAAAGGAGGTAGGCAGAAAGCAGGTAATTATAGGCCAGTGAGCTTAACTTCGGTAGTAGGGAAGATGCTGGAATCTATCATCAAGGAAGAAATAGCGAGGCATCTGGATGGAAATTGTCCCATTGGACAGACGCAGCATGGGTTCATAAAGGGCAGGTCGTGCCTAACTAATTTAGTGGAATTTTTTGAGGACATTAACAGTGCGGTAGATAACGGGGAGCCAATGGATGTGGTATATCTGGATTTCCAGAAAGCCTTTGACAAGGTGCCACACAAAAGGTTGTTGCATAAGATAAAGATGCATGGCATTAAGGGGAAAGTAGTAGCATGGATAGAGGATTGGTTAATTAATAGAAAGCAAAGAGTGGGGATTAATGGGTGTTTCTCTGGTTGGCAATCAGTAGCTAGTGGTGTCCCTCAGGGATCAGTGTTGGGCCCACAACTGTTCACAATTTACATAGATGATTTGGAGTTGGGGACCAAGGGCAATGTGTCCAAGTTTGCAGACGACACTAAGATAAGTGGTAAAGCAAAAAGTGCAGAGGATACTGGAAGTCTGCAGAGGGATTTGGATAGGCTAAGTGAATGGGCTAGGGTCTGGCAGATGGAATACAATGTTGACAAATGTGAGGTTATCCATTTTGGTAGGAATAACAGCAAAAGGGATTATTATTTAAATGATAAAATATTAAAACATGCTGCTGTGCAGAGAGACCTGGGTGTGCTAGTGCATGAGTCGCAAAAAGTTGGTTTTCAGGTGCAACAGGTGATTAAGAAGGCAAATGGAATTTTGTCCTTCATTGCTAGATGGATGGAGTTTAAGACTAGGGAGGTTCTGCTGCAATTGTATAAGGTGTTAGTGAGGCCACACCTGGAGTATTGTGTTCAGTTTTGGTCTCCTTACTTGAGAAAGGACGTACTGGCACTGGAGGGTGTGCAGAGGAGATTCACTAGGTTAATCCCAGAGCTAAAGGGGTTGGATTACGAGGAGAGGTTGAGTAGACTGGGACTGTACTCGTTGGAATTTAGAAGGATGAGGGGGGATCTTATAGAAACATATAAGATTATGAAGGGAATAGATAGGATAGATGCGGGCAGGTTGTTTCCACTGGTGGGTGAAAGCAGAACTAGGGGGCACAGCCTCAAAATAAGGGGAAATAGATTTAGGACTGAGTTTAGGAGGAACTTCTTCACCCAAAGGGTTGCGAATCTATGGAATTCCTTGCCCAGTGAAGCAGTAGAGGCTCCTTCATTAAATGTTTTTAAGATAAAGATAGATCGTTTTTTGAAGAATAAAGGGATTAAGGGTTATGGTGTTCGGGCCGGAAAGTGGAGCTGAGTCCACAAAAAATCAGCCATGATCTCATTGAATGGTGGAGCAGGCTCGAGGGGCCAGATGGCCTACTCCTGCTCCTAGTTCTTATGTTCTTATATTTGCTATCCTCCAGTCTTCTGGCACTATTCCTGTTGACAAAGATGACTTAAAGATCAAAGCCAAAGACTCAGCAATCTCCTCCCTAGCTTCCCAAAGAATCCTAGGATAAATCCCATCCGGCCCAGGGGACCTATCTATTTTCACCCTTTCAGGAATTGTTAACACCTCCTCCTTATGAACCTCAAGCCCTTCTAGTCTAGTAGCCTGAATCTCAGTATTCTCCTCGACAACATTGTCTTTTTCCTGTGTGAATACTGACAAAAAATATTCATTTAGCACCTCTCCTATCTCCTCGGACTCCAAGCACAACTTCCCACTACTGCCCTTGACTGGCCCTACTCTTACCCTTACCCTAGTCATTCTTTTATTCCTGACATATCTATAGAAAGCTTTAGGGTTATCCTTGATCCTACCTGCCAAAGACTTCTCATGTCCCCACCTGGCTCTTCTTAGCTCTCTCTTTAGGTCCTTCCTAGCTAACTTGTAACTCTCGAGCGCCCTAACTGAACCTTCATGTCTCATCTTTACATAAGCCTCCTTCTTCCTCTTGACAAGTGTTTTGACTGCCTTAGTGAACCATGACTGCCTTAGTAAACCTGAATTCTGACATTCTGAATTCTCTCAGTACCCGAACAGGCGCCGGAATGTGGCGACGAGGGGATTTTCCCAGTAACTTCATTGCAGTGTTAATGTAAGCCCGCTTGTGACACTAATAATAAAGACAGCAGAAACACAGTGAGAGCAGAGTTAGTTAAAGCAGAAGGTGGAGATTCGCACTGAATACTTTGGAGGACAAAGATTAGTTAGTGACGAGATACTAATGGGTGAAATGGTAAGAGTTACGATATTAGAATCGTGGTTGCAGTTTATCGAGACAGTGAAATTGGAGATTAGCAAAGAAAACATTGTGGTAATCGGGTCTGCAGTTGGCAGATGTGTGCAGCTACAGGAAGTACCAGCCACTGAACAAGTTAATAAAAATAAGGCTGTTTAATGAACATTAATAGCAATCTTAAAAGGCAGCTGCTGATTTCTAAAATATTGGATGGTGAGTGGGTTGTTGGTGAGGATGGGAGCTGTGCCCCTGACCACAGGGGTGACGGAGACGCTGCCTTTCCCAGTGTGATTGACGTCCTGCTGTCTCTGCCATGCTGCTGGCCAGACAGAGGGTAGAACGTACCCCAAGGCTATTCGCAGACACTGGGATCTTTGCGGAATGCTTATTTGGGCTTTGCCCCCAGAAACACTGCCTTGCCCACGTTGAGAATGCCTCTGATCACATCCCAAAAACGTGCTGCTCAAACGTCTGGGATCAAGGTGGCAGTAGTTTGTTTTCTGGGCAGCGCCAGGTTGCTGTTGGCAGTGGACGGGGAAATCGGAATTGCTGGGCACTGCCATTTAAAACACAATCCTGCCCCTCTCTGCTTTCCCACAAACTCTTAATGCTACAGTCAACGTCCAAAATACACATGGCCATATTTATACCTCAGTGCTGTGTCTGAGATTCTCACTCTCACATACGCGATTGAATAATTAAAATTCAGTATCCCTTTCTTCGCGTTCACACACACAGGAAACACACAGTGGGGGTTAAAGGTAGTAACTCAGTCTGGTGGAAGGTGGGAAGTGATGATTCACAGCTCACCCCACACACTCGCCATACCCAGCTCACCCCCACCCAGCACACCCCCACACCCAGCTCACCCCCACACCCAGCTCACCCCCACACCCAGCTCACCCCCACACCCAGCTCACCCCCACACCCAGCTCACCCCACACACTCCCCACACCCAGCTCACCCCCACACCCAGCTCACCCCACACCCAGCTCACCCCCACACCCAGCTCACCCCCACACCCAGCTCACCCCCACACCCAGCTCACCCCACACCCAGCTCACCCCCACACCCAGCTCACCCCCAGCTCACCCCCACACCCAGCTCACCCCCACACCCAGCTCACCCCCACACACTCCCCACACCCAGCTCACCCCCCACACCCAGCTCACCCCCACCCAGCTCACCCCCACACCAAGCTCACCCCCACACACTCCCCACACCCAGCTCACCCCCCACCCAGCTCACCCCCACACCCAGCTCACCCCCACACCCAGCTCACCCCCACATTCAGCTCACCCCCACACCCAGCTCACCCCCACCCAGCTCACCCCCACACCCAGCTCAGCCCCCACACCCCCCACACCCAGCTCACCCCCACACTCCCCACACCCAGCTCACCCCCACACCCAGCTCATCCCCCACACTTCCCACACCCAGCTCACCCCCACGCACTCCCCACACCCAGCTCACCCCCCCCACACCCAGCTCACCCCCCACACCCAGCTCACCCCCCCCACACCCAGCTCACCCCCCCACACCCAGCTCACCCCCCACACACCCAGCTCAACCCCCACACACCCAGCTCACCCCCCACACACTACCCACACCCAGCTCACCCTCCACCCCCAGCTCACCCTCCACCCCCAGCTCACCCTCCACCCCCAGCTCACCCCCACACCCTACCTACCCCTTGCTGTGTTCACTGACACAACCTTCAGGGGCTGGTTTAGCAGAGTGGGCTATATAGCTGGCTTGCAATGCAGAACTAGGCCAGCAGCGCGGGTTCAATTCCTGTACCAGCCTCCCCGAACAGACGGTGGAATGTGGCGACTAGGGGCTTTTCACAGTAACTTCATTGAAGCCTACTTGTGACAATAAGCAATTATTATTATTATTCTGTCTATCCCACAATTGAACCGGGTGAACAATATCCTAGCCCAGCTGTCACATCAACTCCTGGGAAATCGCAGGCTAATTTTAGGAAACATTCTGGGAAATCGCTATGGGGATAGTGTGGGGTAATCGGACAGATTGGCGCACTCTACACAGAACCAGCATGGAATCATTGGGCCAATGGACTCGTTCTGTGTCATAATGACTTGGATTTCCCCCCACTACATCAATGGGGGGGCGGCAGCTATAATTCACAAACAGGTTTACCTAATATACTTCCCTGATTAAACCCCAATATCCCCATCCCCACTTTCCTAACTTTGTTCTCAACAAGGTTATCAGATGAACCCACCACCTTCTGAAAGTGAAGCAAAAATCCGCCCCCCCCCCCTCCCCCTCCCCACCTCAACCCCCAGACCCCGCACCCTCAACCCCCCAGAACTGCAACTGACACCTTTTGAATGTGTATTTATATCTATACGTGATTATCCTTTCAACTCTGTCCCCGAGCTGGACTCATACCCGGCCGAGAGACAGAGGACAAGTTTATCTCCGACATCGGAGTTCAGGTTCAGCTCGGAGACCCTGTTAGTCTATCCAAAGCAGATTCTGGTCCTCGAAGCATAAGCCACAACCTCTGTTTTATTTTACAAGTCAAAGTGCAATATTAATCTTGACGTCAATCTGTTTTAATTCTAGGCAGCGTGAATATTATTACAAGACGCCGTATGAAAAATACAAGGAGATATGTGAGGCCTACTACCCCTGTGATTACTTGGCTAACAGGATTGGATACCAAAATGCTTACATCCAGTACTTTGGATATTATTAATAATGAACCGTGGGATTGAAAGCATCGTTACCGTCACAGAATCTGACACCACACAAAATCAGACACTCTGAATCAGACTGCGACATTGGCAATATTGATCAAAAAACGAGGAAAATATCCGCAGGCGTGTTTTAATTTAGTTCTGTTGGTCATAACTTAGCTCATTGTAACCTCACTGTCCGAGAACAGAGACAGCAATCAAAGTCCTTTGCTAAAGATAATTGCACCTTGTCACCATGTACATCAATAACTTCTCTCTCTCTCTGAAACACATTTAATTCTCTCTTAGCTCCCCCACCCCCCCTCATACTGTCCATTCCCAAAGCAGTTCCAGATTTCTTCCTGACACAGACTGCTGGCTTTTAAAGCAGACCAAGCAGGCCAGCAGCACGGTTCAATACCAGCCTCCCCGAACAGGCGCCGGAATGTGGCGACTAGGGACTTTTCACAGTAACTTCATTGAAGCCTACTCGTGACAATAAGCGATTTTCATTTCATGTTGCCTGGAATTGGAGTCCTTCCGCCTGAACCTGTTCCTCTGAAACTTCTCCAGATCCTAATTGCCACTTTATGGTTTTTTTAAAAAATGCTGCTAAGTGTTTCAAATAGAAGAGAACTGAAATGTTAAATCCATGGCTCTGGCTTATCTCGCCCACGCCTCGTTGTTCTCGCTCAAGTTATCTTCAAAAGGTGGGATGGGGGGGGGGAATAAAATGTTTTGTGAAAACCCTTTTTTCATGACGTTCCCTGCTGAAATCTGTGGCATTTAGTTACACATCCTCTTCAGCTCCAGAAATCTGGCTTCAAGTCCGGTCGAGACCAATGGCATCAAAGGTCCCTCAAGCTGCCTCTGGAGGTCCACATGGAATGGGTTTGGCCAACCTCAGCTTGGTTGCTCGCGGGAATGGCCTTCTTGCACTGTCCCTGTATTGGCACCTCCACTCGAAGAACACCGAGTGGTTTCTGTATTGGAGGGTGTGATTCTGCGCACGGACCTGAAATATTATCAGTCAAGGATAGAGATGGATTTCATTTTGTGGACTGCCCAAGCTGTACCTCACCCAGAAGTGCTTGATGCCAGCACTGGGTATTTGAAGTGGAAACGATTATATCCTAAGTTAAAACATCCTTCACATAAAAATATTATTCTTCCCCATCGAACAATCCCTTATTATTTAAAAATAAAACGCAAATAACATCATCTCCTGCGCACCAACTAGAAATCGAGCTGGTTCTTGGGGGCGGGGGAGTGATTCAATGGGCTACTGAGGTATTATTCTGCACAGATCAGTTCTAAGGGACAAAAAAAAAGAGTCAAAATAAAATACATGTTTTCAGCATGTTTGAATCACTGTGGATATATTGTGTGTGGTGTAACAGGTCGCTCGCTCGGTGGACAATGACAACGTTGAGAGAGGAATAGGCTCCAACTGATCTAGGGTTCTATTATCACCAAATACTTAACAAGTTCCTGTCAAACTCCTTTAGCAACCTTATTAAAGAAAATAAACAGATCAACCACTGTTAAAATTGCAGCCTAAGAGCTTCTTCACATAAGCAATTACTCTGTGCAATATCATCTTACCAACGCAAGTATTTATGCAAGATTATATCGGCTGATATCCAGACTAGACTTACACCTGTGTTATTTGTCAGTGATGGAAGATGCTGGGTCTCTCCGGCACACTGTCCACCATGTCTCTCATAGTTCAATGTTAATGTTTACTTTTGTCTAAGGCACAATGTATTATAATTTAAACATTTAAAGATACTTGATCCCTCCGCTCCCCATGTCTGAATATTGACTGCACAATTTGTATCACAGCTGAAATTTGTTTTGAATTTGTAAATTAGTTGCTTGGAACGTTGCTGTAGATAGTCTCCACTGAACTTAATACTAGGAGGAGGGGAGATCGCACGATAAACTAACCCTGCTGCTGCCTTTAAATCACTTCTGTTCCAATTTTAAAAGTTTTGCACAAATGAAACTTGAGTGAAGTTTCGAAAGTTTTTTACCTCAAAAATCCAAGACCCAGGACAGCAAAAGACGACCATTTTCACCCTTTACCTTTGAAAAAGAAACTGGGGCAGCAGGGTGGCGCAGTGGTTAGCATTCTGCCTCACGGCGCCGAGGTCCCAGGTTCGATCCCGGCTCTGGGTCACTGTCCGTGTGGAGTTTGCACATTCTCCCCGTGTCTGCGTGGGTTTCACCCCCACAACCCAAAGATGTGCAGGCTAGGTGGATTGGCCACGCTAAATTGCCCCTTAATTGGAAAAAAGAATGAATTGGGTACACTAAATATTTTTTTTTTTTTAAAGAAAAAGAAACTGAACGTATCATGGATTTTTGTGTGGAGTCAGTCCTGAAGGACAGATATCCATTCGGGCCCAAAATAGCCGATCCATCACAAAGGGTGCAACAGTTCAGAGAATGAAATGCTGAACTTTGCAAAATGTTTTTTTAAAATGTCCTCCATTTTGAAGCTGTCCCAACGATGTTTGGAGGAGTAAGACATTCTCCGTTAAGTGATCGGCTATTTTGATTCCGAATGAGGTAGCTCAACGGTGGGGGAGGCAGACACTGTCTTTAGTTAAACTCTTTCACATGATGTTAAAAACAAATAACTGCTTTGTTGTGCCTGCTGAAGACACTGTGCTCAGTAACTGCAATTTGTTTTCTTATCCTATAGTTCCTGATGTCTGTATCTGACTATAATAATAAAAATTAACAAAAGTAATCAACCTTTTTCTGCATCATTTACTCCAGTCACTGAAAGTGTCTATGGTGTGGTCATCGATACACTATCCAGGGTCCCCACTCATCACCTGACCTAGATTCAGAGCAAAGGGTAGAAAATCTCACCCAGTTTATTACAGGTGAATCCAGCCAACAGCTCCCAGCACTCACTCAGCCCCAACTATTTGTGCAACATTTCGCAACCCTCGTCAATACCCCAAAGTGCTTCTCTGATTTGGAGTAGGCAGTGGTGCCAAGAGGGACTAAAGAGGTGGGAGGTACAGAAACCTTGCTGTGGGAAAGGCAGCAGTTTGGGAAGAAAAATTGAGAGCGAGGGCAACATGGTTAAAGGCTGCGTTACTAACAGGGGAGCAGAGAAGAGCGATCGCTCAGGCGCGAGTAACACTTGGGGCTAGAGGAATTTGCAAAGATAGGGAGAACAGATCTTGTGGAATCTGTAAACAAAGGAACAGGCAGGCTGTAGGAGAACATTCAGCTTTCCAGAGATATTTAATTTCCCTGCTGGATAAATATTGTATCTGGCACGTCCCAACACCATGGAAGCATTAATGGCAACAATTTGGAATTTTCTGCGTTTATTTAAGAGAATGTTAAATTTTGTACGGTTTTAAACATTTCTCAAAAGACACTCTGCAGGCTGAGAATTTGTTTCAAAGAGTAACATAATTTTGCTGCTATTTATCCCAGGGAATTGTGATTGATGAAGGGAACGCTGCGTTGCTGGATAAATGGCAGTGGGCCATCACAAAAAGACACATCTTCATCAGTGTAATCTGTCAATAGTACAGTCTTCACAACCGAGACCTGAGCAAGTGCATCAACTGATAGGATTCAGCTGTGGGCTGGTATAAAACATAAATATCTGATCCAATCGGAAAATAATTTTCGCACATCTGTGCCTTTAACGTGGCCTTTTCCTCATTTTGCCTCCTGATACTTTTTGCCGAATACCCAGCGAGTTTTCTGTATCATCGTCGGCCTCGTCCCGCGGCCGTTTCCTCTTGTCGCCCTGTTCTCTCAGCTCCTGTTAAAAGTACAGATGTTCAGTGTCACAGTAGGCACTTAGTCCCCAAGAGTCACATCCGCGACACACCTTAACCAACCTGCGGGTTTGAGCATTCCAGAGCCTCAGGTAAACGGTCTCATGTTTCAGCCAAACGGACTATGAGCAAAGGACAAACTGGCCAGAGATGTGGTGTCACTTCCTGATTAGGCAGAACCTTTAGTCAGTCATGGCAACTTGTAAAGTTCCCACAATGAAACACAACATCTCACCAACTGAAAACCATGTACATTCCTGCTCCTGTGGTACATCGTGTTCCAAACCTGCCCCCTCCCTCGGCACATAAACTTTACACTCACGACCTCTTAAGATCTAAGACAAATCCAGACAGTCCAACACTGTCTTCAAAATCTTACGCACGCGCACACCACAAACATGTGTGCATGCATACCCGTGCATGCACATACACAATCGCCTGCGCACATACACAATCACTTGCGCACACCCATGCACACATGTATCTGCACAGGCACGCACATACCCACATGTGGGTACGCATACCCACACATACACATACAGGCCTGCACACATATACACACATGCAGGCACATAGAACATAGAAGCGCAGTACAGGCCCTTCGCCCTATCCAATCCTCTGATCATCTTGTATGCCTCAATTAAGTCACCTCTTAACCTTCTCTCTAACGAAATAACCCTCAGGTCCCTCAGCCTTTCCTCATAAGATCTTCCCTCCATACCAGGCAACATTCTGGTAAATCTCCTCTGCACCCTTTCCAATGCTTCCACATCCTTCCTATAATGCGGCGACCAGAATTGCACGCAATACTCTAAATGCAGCCGCACCAGAGTTTTGTACAGCTGCAACATGACCTCATGGCTCCGAAACTCAATCCCTCTACCAATAAAAGCTAACACACCGTACGCCTTCTTAACAACCCTCTCAACCTGGGTGGCCACTTTCAGGGATCTATGTACATGGACACCGAGATCTCTCTGCTCATCCACACTGCCAAGAATCTTACCATTAGCCCAATACTGTCTTCCTGTTATTCCTTCCAAAATGAATCACCGCACACTTTTCTGCATTAAACTCCATTTGCCACCTCGCAGCCCAGCGCTGCAGCTTATCTATGTCCCTCTGTAACTTGTAACATCCTTCCGCACTGTCCACAACTCCACTGACTTTAGTGTCATCTGAAAATTTACTCACCCATCCTTCTACGCCCTCCTCCAGGTCATTTATAACAATGACAAACAGCAGTGGCCCCAAAACAGTGCCTTGTGGTTAGGGTTAGTACACCACTAGTAACTGGACTCCTGTCTGAACATTTCCCATCAACCACCACCCTTTGTCTTCTTCCAGCCAGTCAATTTCTGATCCAAACTGCTAAATCACCCTGAATCCCATGCCTCCCTATTTTCTGCAGTAGCCTACCGTGGGGAACCTTATCAAGCGCTTTACTGAAATCCATATACACCACATCAACTGCTTTACCCTCATCCACCTGTTTGGTCACCTTCTCAAAGAACTCAATAAGGTTTGTGAGGCACAACCTACCCTTCACAAAACCGTGTTGACTATCTCTAATCAAATTATTCCTTTCCAGATGATTATACATCCTATCTCTTATAAACCTTTCCAAGATTTTGCCCACAACAGAAGTAAGGCTCACTGGTCTAGTTACCGGGGTTGTCTCTACTCCCCTTCTTGAACAAGGGGACAACATTTGCTATCCTCCAGTCTTCTGGCACTATTCCTGTAGACAAAGATGACTTAAAGATCACAGCCAAAGGTTCAGCAATCTCCTCCCTAGCTTCCCAGAGAAACCCAAGATAAATCCCATTCGGCCCAGGGGACTTATCTATTTTCACACTTTCCAGAATTGCTAACACTTATGAACCTCAAGCCCTTCTAGTCTAGTAGCCTGAATCTTAGTATTCTCCTCGACAACATTGTCTTTTTCCTGTGTGAATACCGAAATGGGCGTACACACATACACGCGCACGTACGTGCGCGCACACACACAGGCATACCTGCTCGTATCCGCGCACACACACACATACGTATACACACACGCAGACCCACACACACACACACGCACAAACAGACTTCTCATTACCAAAAGTTTGTGCTATGTTTTGTAACATAAGAGAAAGTGAATACACAATGTCCTGGGTAGTGCTGGAAATCAGAAAATAATGTTGTTTAGCTTCCAAAACATTCGCAGTTTAAAACAAGCAGCTTTAATTTCTTGGCCACAACAATTCTAATCACTGGCTGCAAATGATGTAATGTTCCTGATTTGGCTCAAGCTAGTGTGATCTGTAACCGGGTAATGTCTCAGTTCAGGAGGAATTCAGCAGCAAGACTCCTACCAGGTGCCAATAGCACCAGTGTCAGACCCAGATTACATAAACGGACACAGTGTGCGCACCATGTCCCAGAATGAACTTGCTCAGAATGTGGAAAAGGCAGTAAGTGTTGGAAAGGCAGCAATGAGGTGGGATTTGTCCATGTGGATCCCGGGCTGCTGCCGCCGGGATCAATCCTGGATGACGGCGCTCATGTTATGTCAAATCAATCCCAGACTGGTCTGCAGGCCAGTGCAATTTCAGTAAACTGGCAGGAGCTCGGCATTTATGTCTTGGGACTGACGCTGAATACCAGGGCTGCAGAAAAACAATGATTTCACAAATTGTCGAGGTCACTGGAAACGTTCCACAAGTGTCTGAACAAATTTGGAATGTTTGCCAGGACTTGGCGATGCTGCAGAGAAAGAGAATCCTCTGCGACTCTGAGCTGTGCGGAGATTCACATCCATGGGCACCCAGAAATCTTGCCAATGAGAAGATTCCCACATGGAGCATTGATGTCAGTGCCTGCTCCTCCTTCAGCTCAATGCCCCATCCCAACATTAGTGCCTTTCTGCAGCAGTCACAAGACAGCGATCGGGGGTAGGGCCCCTAGGCTGGCTTCCTGCCCCTCCCCATTCCTGTATCCATCCATCCGCAGACCAGCAGCAGAGCCCCTGAAAACAAGATCAACTAACTGAGCACGTTCCAGGGGGCATTAAACATGTTCCTGGGCTGCCTGCTCGGTACGAGGGAGCGAAAAACAAGAAAGACTTTCCATCGTTTTGTGAAAGTGTCTCGGGATTTTCGCAAACTAATCTCAGGTTACATTTGGAACCATTGACTCTGTGAACTTCCAGCACAGAGCGGGAGTCCTGCACAATGATTCAGACAGAATGCACATAGGCAGGTCTGTTACACTGGGCCAAACCACTTCCCTTAAACAAATTTTGGTGGGATCAGAACCACTTCCTATCCATCCTAAGAAGCAAGGGCCCCAATGCCGCATTCTTACAGCCTAGTCACAGAGCTGGGCTAAGAGCAGTTTTGTTATTTGGCTTATTTGAGATATCCATGTGTTTGGAGGTTTCTGCAGCTGAAACAATGTTTTCACAATTTCTCGGCAGAGGGGCTGGTTTAGCACAGGGCTAAACCGCTGGCTTTTAAAGCAGACCAAGGCAGGCCAGCAGCACGGGTTCAATTCCCGTACCAGCCTCCCCGAACAGGCGCCGGAATGTGGCGGCTAGGGGCTTTTCACAGGAACTTGATTTGAAGCCTACTTGTGACAATAAGCGATTTCCATTTCACAAGACGCAATTCAACACAGAAAAACCGGGAACCCGATCATTCCCCAGAAAATGTCGAGCAGAGGCGAGGACCACTGCTCCGCAGATCCGATGATCCCCTGAGCTTTCTGATATTTAGATGAAGCCAAGGAAAGAGTTACATCGACCCTTGGCTTTTGGAAATGAAGCAGAATGTGGCTCCTACACCAGGACGTTAGGCTGAAGAGCTAAGGAGAGGAAGAAGATAAAAGCAATGGATAAGCTGCTTCACGGGCTCTGGGGTTAAGAGTTAACGTTGTAAAGAGAGATTTAAGAAGTTTGGGCTGAGATGACCGAGGGATTACGGTAACAATAACTAACGATAGACGGGTAGCCTCCCTCAATATCAAACCACTGAAATCCTGGAGCAGGATTTGAACGAGAACCCCACGTACCAGCCGTGCGAATCGCTGAGCTTCCGTCACTCGCTCCACCAGCAGCATCACCTCTTCTTCCTGGGTGGGGAAGGCTGGGAGCTTCTTGTCGATCAGGTGCTCAATCCTCTGGAACAGCTCCACATCGTACCTGAGTAATTTAAAGGCAGAAGTGGTTAGATTCTTTGTAAGAAAAGGGATCGTATCGGGGGGGGGCACAGACAGACATACAGGGGCACAGACACACACACGGGCACAGACAGGCACACACACACACAGCACAGACACACGGGCACAGAGGCATGTGTGGCCTCTTTGGCCAACTTTTGGTCACATAATAATAATCTTTATTACGGTCACAAGTAGGCTTACATTAACACTGCAATAAAGCTACTGAGAAAAGCCCCTCGTCACCACACTCCGGCGCCTGTTCGGGTACACCGAGGGAGAATTCGGAATGTCCAATTCTTTCGGGACTCGTGGGAGGACACCGGAGCACCCGGGGGAAACCCACGCAGACACGGGGAGAACGTGCAGACTCCACACAGACAGTGACCCAAGCCGGAATCGAACCTGGGACCCTGGCGCTGTGAGGCCACAGTGCTAACCACTGTGCTACCGTGCCACCCGTTCCTGTTCCTAATATCATCGTTGCAGCTCGGTGTCAAATTCTGTTTAATGATCACTCCACTGTGTCATTATATGCAAGGCACTATACAAATAAAAGTTGTTGTTGTCTTTTGTCTCCTGCTGATGTGTGTGTGTCTGTCTGTGCCTCATAGAACATAGAACATAACAGCGCAGTACAGGCCCTTCGGCCCTCGATGTTGCGCTGACCTGTGAAACCACTCTAAAGCCCATCTACACTATTCCCTTATCGTCCATATGTCTATCCAATGACCATTTGAATCTGTCTGTACCTGTGTGTGTGTGTGTGTCTGTCTGTCTGTCCCCGTGTGTATGCCCGTGTGTGTGTGTCTGTGCCCGTGTGTGTCTGTCTGTGCCCGTGCGGCTGTGTGTCTGTCTGTGTGCCCGTGTGTGTGTGTGTCTGTGCCTGTGTGTGTGTCTGTCTGTGCCTGTATGTGTCTGTGTGTCTGTCTATGCCCGTGTGTGTGTGTCTGTATGTGCCCGTGCGTGTGTCTGCGCCCGTGTGTGTCTGTATGTGCCCGTGCGTGTGTCTGCGCCCGTGTATGTGTGTGTGCCTGTGCCCGTGTGTCTGTGCTGTGTGTGTGTGCCTGTCTGTGCCCGTATGTGTGTCTGTCTGTGCCCGTATGTGTGTCTGTCTGTGCCCGTGTGTGTCTGTCTGTGCCCGTATGTGTGTCTGTGCCCCTGTATGTCTGTCTGTGCCCGTGTGTGGGTGTCTGTCTGTGGCCATGTGTGTGTGTCTGTGTCCATGTGTGTGCATCTGTGTCCATGTGTGTGCATCTGTGTCCATGTGTGTCCGTGTGTGTGCCCGTTTGTGTGTGTCTGTCTGTGCCCGTTTGTGTGTGCATATGTGGTGGAGGAGGGGAAATGTTTCGCAGGCACTTGGGTAGCCAGCATGAGGTTGTACAGCAGTCAAGCCTTATCCGTCCTCGGTGCCGTCGCGTTACCCCTTCCGACCCCAACACAGACCAGCTGCTGTTACTGGGAACAGGGAGCCCAGTGCCACAAGTCAAGGTGGGCAAGGTGAGGGACAGGCAGGATATAACCAGGCAGGGGTCTGAATTCAGCTCGGAATCAAACAGGGCTGTGCACAAACATTAACTTCCTGCACACAAGGACCATTGTATTCAGCACTGCACGGACTCCAAAATTAAACTCATGTCTAGGACGTTAGTTTTGAATGATTAAAGTGCAGTATTCTGTGTGACCTGCTGTCTAAAGGGAGGCAAACTTTGTCTCTGTTCTGGCCTTTCTACCTTTTGGAGTGCCAGCTGCTCGGAATGAAATGGCCGAGTGTAAAATGAGCTCAGGGAGCAGTTGTCCAGCTCTCCAAGGTTACGAGAGCCAGCAGTATGAAATCAAGAGATTTGAGAGAGTTTGGGGCGGGTAGATGATTGAGACTGATCACAAGTTGGATAAGAGAGCTAAATCACAAACATGTTTTGCTTGGTCTCAGTTGCTTTTCGGTTTATTCCACACTTTGCTCTGTCGGGTCGCTGGGGAAAGGTCACCACAGGCGGTCCTGGGGTCAGTTGGCCAAAGGGAGATCTGGGCCTAATGGCAGCAGCGCTGAGCTTGGTGCCGAGGACAGAGTCCCCGATCGACAAGCACGGGGACAGGAGCGACAACGTTCTATAATCTATCATCTTCATTGTCACAAGTAGGTTTACATTAACACTGCAATGAAGTTACTGTGACACCCAAATAAAATCACAACATTCTTCGGCATTCTTCTAAAGCTTCCAATTACCTCAACATGTTGCAGTGTTTGAGAGTGAGTCAGCATGAGTGATCACAGACCTGCCTTTCAACAAGCTGGTTATTCATTCATAGGTTAATGCGGGTCATCCCCCCGTGATTCAGAAATCACCAACCTGCACCAGTGGACAGTTAACTTCTGTGAGGCAAGGAGGCCAAACACAAGGTACAAAATGAGACAGACCCCTTCCCCATAAAACACATCACAAACTCACACACACCCACCCTTCCATCACACATCATAAATTGAGACGCACCCCTCATCCCCAAAACACATCACAATCTCAGATCCCCCCCCCCCACCCCGCACCAAACCACATCACAAACTGTTTCAGTCCCTCGTTCCGTTTCAGAGTGAAACGGAAATCAGAATATTTTTTTCTTCTTTTTTTAAATTTAGAGTACCCAATTCATTTTTCCCAATTAAGGGGCAATTAGAGTGGCCAATCCACCCACCCTGCACATCTTTGTGTTGTGGGGGTGAAACCCACGCAGACACGGGGAGAATGTGCAAACTCCACACGGATAGTGACCCGGAGCCGGGATCGAACCTGGGACCTGGGCACCGTGAGGGAAATCGGAATATTGAGAGTCTAGAATAAAGAAGCAAAGCTCACTGGGTGACAAAGGTGATGGCTTTTCCCGAGCGACCAGCTCTAGCCGTCCGCCCCACTCGATGAATGTAATCCTGGAAGGCAAACACCAAGAAACATTAAACCAGGACAGATGGGAGCGAGAGCAGTTGTACACCCCAAGCAGCCCCGAGTTCTTAACCGATTCATCGACAGAGATTAGATTATCTGAGAAGGCGGCGATGGAACTTGGGTGGGATGGGGCAAGGGCCAGCTGTTTCTGAAGTACAGTGGCTATCACATTTGCCTTAGGGCTGGTTTAGCTCAGTGGGCTAGACAGCTGGTTTGTAATGCAGAACAAGGCCAGCAGCGCGGGTTCAATTCCCGTACCAGCTTACCTGAACAGGCGCCGGAATGTGGCGACCAGGGGCTTTTCACAGTAACTTCATACTTGTGACAATAAACGGTTATTATTGGAAGCAAGGGGGGGGGGGGTTGGCAGGGGGTCACGGCGGGGAAGGGGGGTGCATGGATGGCAGGGGAAAGTGAAGCCACACATTCTGATTGGTAGCAGCTACACCCACTCCCCTGCGCACCCGAGAGCTCTGGCTCCAAGTGTCGACACTGCAGCAGGTCCCAACTCAACCTTACGAAGGGCCTGGGGTCAGCAGAGCAGGGGCAGAATTTCTAGCTGGTAACTCTCTCTACTAATGGTTACTGTGGTTACCTGGAGGTCACTAACCTCCTGTTGCACTGATTGGGATCAGTTTGTACCTGACAGTGACCATGTAGGAGCAGAATTGTGCTAGTTACACATTTTCTTTTTTTTTTTTAAATTTAGGGTACCCAATTCTTTTTCTTCCCAATTAAGGGGCAATTTAGCGCGGCCAATCCACTTATTCTGCACATTTTTGGGTTGTTGGGGCAAAACCCACGCAGACACAGGAAGAATGTGCAAACTCCACACGGACAGTGACTCCGGGCCGGGATCTAACCCGGGACCTCGGCGCCGTGAGGCAGCAGTGCTAACCACTGTGCCACCGTGTCGCCCTACTAGTTACACCTCCAACTACTCCGTAGGTGAGCTGCTGTCTTCGACATTATCATGCGACAGTACTTACCTTAGAATGGGTGGGAATGTCAAAGTTTATAACCACATCCACATGTGGAATATCAAGCCCACGACTCGCGACGTCTGTGGCCAGTAAGACCGAGCGAGACTTAGCCTTGAATTTATTCAAAGCTCCCAATCGTTTGTTCTGCAATTTAAAAAAAAACCAACAGGATAAGTAACAGTTTATTCATCTGGACAAAGTGTCACTCACGGTGCGAAGCTCGGCAACCCACCTGATTCATCTGTCCATGTAAGGGAATGGCAGTGAAGCCCAGGTTGCGCAGGAGCAGCGCCGTGCGCTGGGTGTTATTACAGGTGCTGCAGAAGATGATGAAGGAATTGCCGGCCAGCTCGTTGAGAATGGAAACCAGGTAACAATCCTGGAAATAGAGGCATCAAGCTTTTAAACTTCAAAACCGAGAACTTCAAAACAATCGGCAGGCCAATTTCCAAACATCTATCCAGTATGTCATTACCTAGGTATACCGCGTGCCAGGCACTCTCTCCGCCCACTAAACTACATCCTGTTGTCATGATATTTGTGCCCGTTGTAAGTTGCTATAGAATCTTTACAGTGCAGAAGGCCATTCGGCCCATCGAGTCTGCACCACCCGTCTGAAAGGACATCCCACACAGCCAGTGACCCAAGCCGGGAATCGAACCCGAGTCCCTGGTGCTGCGAGGCTGCAGTGCTAACCACTGTACTATCCCAAAGTCAACATTTCCCACAATTACAGGATGTACAGACAGGGTGAATAGCCAGAAGCTTTTTCCCAGGGTGGAAGGCACAATTACAAAGGGGGGCACAGGTGCAAGGCGAGACGGGGGAAAGTTTAGGGGAGATGTGCGGGGAAAGTTTTTCACGCAGGGGGTGGTGAGTGCCTGGAACACGTTGCCGGTGGAGGAGACAGGTACGATAGCAACCTTTAAGATGTATCTCGATGGACACATGAACGGGCGGGGAATGAAGGGATAGAGACCATTTGGGCAATAGGTAGGTCTAAATAAGGAATCTGGATCAGCACAGGCTTGGAGGGCCGAAGGGCCAGTTCCTGTGCTGTAATGTTCTTTTTTCTCTCGTAATTTTGCTGTGGGAACTGTCACAGTGTAGTTGCAGCACTGACCATGAGGTGGCGCGCTGGACCGAGTTCTGAAATTTAACTCAACTCCACCTTGTATGAATAAACATTCTCACATTTACCGATATGCAAAATTCTTTAAAAAGCGTCTTCAGATGTAGTTGCAAAAACATCTCATACAATTTAGGGGAAAAAAGGATTTACATTTAAAGGACCTTTTGGAACATCAGGGATACCTGCCTGAGAGAGCAGGTTCAGGTCTTGTTACAACTCCGTTAGAAATTGCTAACATTTGAAAATAAATTGGAACTCCCCATTATCTACTGAAAGAAGAAAGTGACAAGAATCAAACAAAGCGAACACTAACTGTACGGTCACACTCAAAGAAATCCACACTCGCTCATACTTTAAGACTGAAGTCCTCAACTCAACCTTCCCCTTCCCACTCTGACCTCTCCCCCTCTCACCCCCAGGAATCTCTTTGGCTGCTCATCAGGCTCATGAAGGTTCCTTCACTTCCTCCGACCAAAACGTGCCACAGTTCTCAGGAATTCACTTCTATTCTCCTCAGCGGAACCCGAGGGATGATCTTTCCTGGGGTCCTTCCGCTGACCTCCAGCTAAATGACCCTCCACCCGCTCTGTCAGAATCTGGCCATTGTGGCCCCTCCAGCTCCTGCACTCGTGTTCAGTCTCCCTGCCTCACAGATACCCCTGATTTTTGACCTCTTGGCCTCCAGCTGTTTTTCCAATCTGGGCAGGCTGTCATTACCTTGAACTTTGACGGGATGAACACGTAGTATTGCTGCAGTTTCTCCACAGTCTGGTACTTGGTGGACACTGCACACTTCACAGGATCCTTCAGTGCTGCCCGCTGGAGCTTTTGTACCTGAGGGAAAGCACGGGAAATATTTCAGCTCACCACAAAATAGCAAAGCAGCCTTCAGTGTGGTTCATTGACCTGTGCAGAGATCTGTCGGTACCACAGCGGCACTTGAATGTCTATTTTTAATTCAGAGTACCCAATTCTTTTTTCCCAAGTAAGGGGCAATTTAGCGCGGCCAATCCACCTACCCTGCAATCTTTGGGTTGTCGGGGTGAGACCCACGCAGACACGGGGAGAATGTGCAAACTCCACACGGACAGTGACCCGGGGCCGGGATCGAGCCCGGGACCTCGGCCCGTGAGGCAGCAGTGCTAACCCACTGAGCCGCCGTGCTGCCCGTGAATAATATTAACAACAAAGGTTTCCACTTCCTTACACTTAGTACAAAGCCGTTTAGAGAGAGCGAGACAATTCAGAGCAGACTGAACTCTGTCTGTTCAGATTGGGGTTCCAGAAGCAACTCGTCAATCGCACGGAAACCCCACTCTCCCCACACTGACTCTGAAGCACAATGACAGTAGATATGTTAAAAAGCTTCTCAGCAAACCTTCTTGGTCATGGTCGCAGAAAACAGATAGGTGTTGCGGTCTCTCGGAATCACTTTGAGTATCTTATCAACCTGCAAAATAAAACATGGACCATGAAAGTCAGAGTGCAGAGTACACAGGACCCCAGGTACAGAGGACCGAGTACACAGGACCCCAGGTACAGAGGGCAGAGTACACAGGACCCCAGGTATAGAGGACAGAGTACACAGGACCCCAGGTACAGAGGACCGAGTACACAGGACCCCAGGTACAGAGGGCAGAGTACACAGGACCCCAGGTACAGAGGACAGAGTACACAGGACCCCAGGTACAGAGGACCGAGTACACAGGACCCCAGGTACAGAGGACCGAGTACACAGGACCCCAGGTACAGAGGGCAGAGTACACAGGACCCCAGGTATAGAGGACAGAGTACACAGGACCCCAGGTACAGAGGACAGAGTACACAGGACCCCAGGTACAGAGGACCGAGTACACAGGACCCCAGGTACAGAGGGCAGAGTACACAGGACCCCAGGTACAGAGGACCGAGTACACAGGACCCCAGGTATAGAGGGCAGAGTACACAGGACCCCAGGTATAGAGGGCAGAGTACACAGGACCCCAGGTATAGAGGACAGAGTACACAGGACCCCAGGTACAGAGGACAGAGTACACAGGACCCCAGGTATAGAGGACCGAGTACACAGGACCCCAGGTATAGAGGACAGAGTACACAGGACCCCAGGTATAGAGGACAGAGTACACAGGACCCCAGGTATAGAGGACCGAGTACACAGGACCCCAGGTATAGAGGACAGAGTACACAGGACCCCAGGTATAGAGGACAGAGTACACAGGACCCCAGGTTTAGAGGACTGAGTACACAGGACCCCAGGTATAGAGGACAGAGTACACAGGACCCCAGGTACAGAGGACAGAGTACACAGGACCCCAGGTACAGAGGACAGAGTACACAGGACAGAGTACACAGGACCCCAGGTATCAGAGGACAGAGTGCACAGGACCACAGGTATGGAGGACAGAGTACACAGGACCCCAGGCATAGAGGACAGAGTACACAGGACCCCAGGTATAGAGGACAGAGTACACAGGACCCCAGGTATCAGAGGACAGAGTACACAGGACGCCAGGTATAGAGGACAGAGTACACAGGACCCCAGGTATAGAGGACAGAGTACTCAGGACCCCAGGTATAGAGGACAGAGTACACAGGACCCCAGGTTTAGAGGACAGAGTACACAGGACCCCAGGTATAGAGGACAGAGTACACAGGACCCCAGGTACAGAGGACAGAGTACACAGGACAGAGTACACAGGACCCCAGGTATCAGAGGACAGAGTACACAGGACCCCAGGTATAGAGGACAGAGTACACAGGACCCCAGGTACAGAGGACAGAGTACACAGGACAGAGTACACAGGACCACAGGTATAGAGGACAGAGTACACAGGACCCAGGTTTAGAGGACCGAGTACACAGGACCCCAGGTATAGAGGACAGAGTACACAGGACCCCAGGTATAGAGGGCAGAGTACACAGGACCCCAGGTATAGAGGGCAGAGTACACAGGACAGAGTACACAGGACCCCAGGTATAGAGGACAGAGTACACAGGACCCCAGGTATAGAGGGCAGAGTACACAGGACCCCAGGTATAGAGGACAGAGTACACAGGACCCCAGGTACAGAGGACAGAGTACACAGGACCCCAGGTACAGAGGGCAGAGTACACAGGACCCCAGGTATAGAGGACAGAGTACACAGGACCCCAGGTACAGAGGACAGAGTACACAGGACCCCAGGTACAGAGGACCGAGTACACAGGACCCCAGGTACAGAGGGCAGAGTACACAGGACCCCAGGTACAGAGGACCGAGTACACAGGACCCCAGGTATAGAGGGCAGAGTACACAGGACCCCAGGTATAGAGGGCAGAGTACACAGGACCCCAGGTATAGAGGACAGAGTACACAGGACCCCAGGTACAGAGGACAGAGTACACAGGACCCCAGGTATAGAGGACCGAGTATGCAGGACCCCAGGTATAGAGGACAGAGTACACAGGACCCCAGGTATAGAGGACAGAGTACACAGGACCCCAGGTATAGAGGACCGAGTACACAGGACCCCAGGTATAGAGGACAGAGTACACAGGACCCCAGGTATAGAGGACAGAGTACACAGGACCCCAGGTTTAGAGGACTGAGTACACAGGACCCCAGGTATAGAGGACAGAGTACACAGGACCCCAGGTACAGAGGACAGAGTACACAGGACCCCAGGTACAGAGGACAGAGTACACAGGACAGAGTACACAGGACCCCAGGTATCAGAGGACAGAGTGCACAGGACCACAGGTATGGAGGACAGAGTACACAGGACCCCAGGCATAGAGGACAGAGTACACAGGACCCCAGGTATAGAGGACAGAGTACACAGGACCCCAGGTATCAGAGGACAGAGTACACAGGACGCCAGGTATAGAGGACAGAGTACACAGGACCCCAGGTATAGAGGACAGAGTACTCAGGACCCCAGGTATAGAGGACAGAGTACACAGGACCCCAGGTATAGAGGACAGAGTACACAGGACCCCAGGTTTAGAGGACAGAGTACACAGGACCCCAGGTATAGAGGACAGAGTACACAGGACCCCAGGTACAGAGGACAGAGTACACAGGACAGAGTACACAGGACCCCAGGTATCAGAGGACAGAGTACACAGGACCCCAGGTATAGAGGACAGAGTACACAGGACCCCAGGTACAGAGGACAGAGTACACAGGACAGAGTACACAGGACCACAGGTATAGAGGACAGAGTACACAGGACCCAGGTTTAGAGGACCGAGTACACAGGACCCCAGGTATAGAGGACAGAGTACACAGGACCCCAGGTATAGAGGGCAGAGTACACAGGACCCCAGGTATAGAGGGCAGAGTACACAGGACAGAGTACACAGGACCCCAGGTATAGAGGACAGAGTACACAGGACCCCAGGTATAGAGGGCAGAGTACACAGGACCCCAGGTATAGAGGGCAGAGTACACAGGACCCCAGGTATAGAGGGCAGAGTACACAGGACCCCAGGTACAGAGGACAGAGTACACAGGACAGAGTACACAGGACCCCAGGTATAGAGGACAGAGCACACAGGACCCCAGGTATAGAGGGCAGAGTACACAGGACCCCAGGTATAGAGGGCAGAGTACACAGGACCCCAGGTATAGAGGACCGAGTACACAGGACCCCAGGTATAGAGGACAGAGTACACAGGACCCCAGGTATCGAGGGCAGAGTACACAGGACCCCAGGTATAGAGGGCAGAGTACACAGGACCCCAGGTACAGAGGACAGAGTACACAGGACCCCAGGTATAGAGGACCGAGTACACAGGACCCCAGGTATAGAGGACAGAGTACACAGAACCCCAGGTATAGAGGACAGAGTACACAGGACCCCAGGTATAGAGGACAGAGTACACAGGACCCCAGGTATAGAGGGCAGAGTACACAGGACCCCAGGTATCAGAGGACAGAGTACACAGGACCCCAGGTATAGAGGACAGAGTACCCAGGACCCCAGGTATAGAGGGCAGAGTACACAGGACCCCAGGTACAGAGGACAGAGTACACAGGACAGAGTACACAGGACCCCAGGTATCAGAGGACAGAGTACACAGGACCCCAGGTATAGAGGACAGAGTACACAGGACCCCAGGTACAGAGGACAGAGTACACAGGACAGAGTACACAGGACCCCAGGTATCAGAGGACAGAGTGCACAGGACCACAGGTATAGAGGACAGAGTCCACAGGACCCCAGGTATAGAGGACAGAGTACACAGGACCCCAGGTATAGAGGACAGAGTACACAGGACCCCAGGTATAGAGGACAGAGTACACAGGACCCCAGGTATAGAGGACAGAGTATAGAGGACAGAGTACACAGGACAGAGTACACAGGACCCCAGGTATCAGAGGACAGAGTACACAGGACCCCAGGTATAGAGGACAGAGTACACAGGACCCCAGGTATAGAGGGCAGAGTACACAGGACCCCAGGTACAGAGGACAGAGTACACAGGACCCCAGGTATAGAGGGCAGAGTACACAGGACCTCAGGTACAGAGGACAGAGTACACAGGACCCCAGGTATAGAGGACAGAGTACACAGGACCCCAGGTATAGAGGACAGAGTACACAGGACCCCAGGTACAGAGGACAGAGTACACAGGACAGAGTACACAGGACCCCAGGTATCAGAGGACAGAGTACACAGGACCCCAGGTATAGAGGACAGAGTACACAGGACCCCAGGTACAGAGGACAGAGTACACAGGACCCCAGGTATAGAGGGCAGAGTACACAGGACCTCAGGTACAGAGGACAGAGTACACAGGACCCCAGGTATAGAGGACAGAGTACACAGGACCCCAGGTATAGAGGACAGAGTACACAGGACCCCAGGTATAGAGGACAGAGTACACAGGACCCCAGAAAATATCACAACTAAGAAACTGTGAGAATGGTGCTGAGTGTCAGAACATTATCTATTTGTAAATCATATATTAAACATATATTTTGTACACAATCGGAATGTGATTTGAAATGAAGGATTCTAACACAATAACATGGGAATATGGTCTTGGACTCGAGGCTGCTCCCTGGGCAATGGCACCATCTGGTGGCTGTTACACAAATGGCAGTTTAATTCACTCACTGCCCCCTGTGTGTGTGAGGACAGAGGTTAAACCCCTGGGCAGAGATGAGCGAAGGCTGCATGTCACTGCCCTGTGGTCTGACCTTTCCTCAACCCTTCTTGAACATGGGGATTCCCCAAAGTGGTTCACAGCCAATGAGGTACTTTGTGAAGTGTAGTTGCTGCTGGGGGAAACCCGCGCAGCAAGACCCCACACGCAGCAAAGCTTTATAAAACCGGATAATGATTTGAAAATGAAAATCGCTTATTGTCACAAGTAGGCTTCAAATGAAGTTACTGTGAAAAGCCCCTAGTCGCCACATTCCGGCGCCTGTTCGGGGAGGCTGGTACGGGAATTGAACCGTGCTGCTGGCCTGCCTTGGTCTGCTTTCAAAGCCAGCGATTTAGCCCAGTGTGCTAAACCAGCCCCTTTTGTGATGCTTGTTACAAAATAAATATTGTCCCAGGACACTATCTTTTGGGGGGAGGGGATTTTATTTTTGGGCGGTGAATCCGAGAGAAGGTCGATATCTTTTGGGGGTCACAGGGAGTTGGTTACTGCCCGAGGCAGTGCCACTATCTGCAGCACCGCCCACCAGGACCCGGCGGGTAGTCCTGTCAGGAGTGGATGCCCGTCTGACCCCAGCTCCTGAAAATAAAAACATGAGAAATCTGACCAGCGTGGACCACACACCTCAGTTTCAAAGTCCATGTTGAGAATCCTGTCGGCCTCGTCCATCACCAGGTATTTCAGCGATCGCAGGTTAAACCCCTTTGTGTTCTGAAGGTGATCGATCAGGCGTCCCGGGGTGGCTGGCAGAGAGAGACAAGAGTTAGTGACAACCAGACCAGTCCTCCTGGGTAACCTGGTTAACCAGACCACTGCCCTCCCAGATAACTAGGTTAACCAGTCCATTGACCTCCTAGATAACCAGGTTAACAAGTCCACTGCCCTCACGGATAACTAGGTTAACCAGTCCATTGACCTCCTAGATAACCAGGTTAACAAGTCCACTGCCCTCACGCATAACTAGGTTAACCTGTCCACTGACCTCCTAGATAACCAGGTTAACAAGTCCACTGCCCTCCCAGATAACTAGGTTAACCAGTCCATTGACCTCCTAGATAACCAGGTTAACAAGTCCACTGCCCTCACAGACAACTAGGTTAACCAGTCCATTGACCGCCTAGATAACCAGGTTAACAAGTCCACTGCCCTCACAGATAACTAGGTTAACCTGTCCACCGCCATCCCAGATAACCAGGTTAACCTGTCCACTGCCCTCACAGATAACTAGGTTAACCAGTCCATTGACCGCCTAGATAACCAGGTTAACAAGTCCACTGCACTCACGGATAACTAGGTTAACCTGTCCACTGACCTCCGAGATAACACGGATAACTAGGTTAACCTGCCCACTGACCTCCTAGATAACCAGGTTAACCTGTCCACTGTCCTCTTGGATAACCAGGTTAACCAGTCCACTACCCTCTGAGATAACCAGGGTAACCAGTCCACTGCCCTGTCAGATAACCAGGTTAACCAGACCACTGCCCTCTCAGATAACCAGGTTAACCTGTCCACTGCCCTCCTAGATAACAAGTCCACTGCCCTGTCAGATAACCAGGTTAACCAGACCACTGCCCTCTCAGATAACCAGGTTAACCAGTCCACTGCCCTCTCGGATAACCAGGTTAACCAGTCCACTGCCCTCCTAGATAACCAGGTTAAACTGTCCACTGCCCTCTCGGATAACCAGGTTAAACTGTCCACTGCCCTCTCGGATAACCAGGTTAAACTGTCCACTGCCCTCTCGGATAACTAGGTTAACCTGTCCACTGACCTCCTAGATAACCAGGTTAACCTGTCCACTGTCCTCTTGGATAACCAGGTTAACCAGTCCACTACCCTCTGAGATAACCAGGGTAACCAGTCCACTGCCCTGTCAGATAACCAGGTTAACCAGACCACTGCCCTCTCAGATAACCAGGTTAACCTGTCCACTGCCCTCCTAGATAACAAGTCCACTGCCCTGTCAGATAACCAGGTTAACCAGACCACTGCCCTCTCAGATAACCAGGTTAACCTGTCCACTGCCCTCCTAGATAACCAGGTTAACCAGTCCACTGCCCTCTCGGATAACCAGGTTAACCAGTCCACTGCCCTCCTAGATAACCAGGTTAACCAGTCCACTGCCCTCTCGGATAACCAGGTTAACCAGTCCACTGCCCTCCTAGATAACCAGGTTAAACTGTCCACTGCCCTCTCGGATAACCAGGTTAAACTGTCCACTGCCCTCTCGGATAACCAGGTTAAACTGTCCACTGCCCTCTCGGATATACAGGTTAACCTGTCAACTGACCACCTAGATAACCAGGTTAACCTGTCCACTGCTCGCTTGGATAACCATGTTAGCCTGTCGACTGACCACCTACATAACCAGGTTAACCAGTCCAATGCCCTCCCAGATAACCAGGTTAACCAGACCACTGCCCTCCCAGAAACCAGGTTAACCTGTCCACTGCTCTCTTGGATAACCATGTTAACCTGTCGACTGCCACCTATATAACCATGTTAACCAGTCCAATGCCCTCCCAGGTAACCAGGTTAACCAGTCCACTGCCCTCTCGGATAACCAGATTAACCAGTCCACTGCCCTCTCGGATAACCAGGTTAACCAGTCCATTGCCCTCTCAGATAACCAGGTTAACCAGTCCACTGCCCCCTCGGATAATCAGGTGAACCAGTCCACTGCCCTCCCAGATAACCAGGTTTACCAGTCCACTGCCCTCTCGGATAACCAGATTAACCAGTCCACTGCCCTCTCGGATAACCAGGTTAACCAGTACATTACCCTCTCGGATAACCAGGTTAACCTGTCCAGTAACCTCCTGAATAACCAGAGTAACCTGTCCACTGACCACCTTGATAACCAGGTTAACCTGTCCACTGTCCTCTCGGGTAACCAGGTTAACAAGTCCACTGCCCTCCCAGATAACCAGGTTAACCTGCCCATAGTCCTCCTGGGTAACCATTGTAGCCGCCTGGGATGGCCACTTCCAGAATACAAAATGGATGTTTGAATAGACTGCAGGGAACAATGGACAATGCTTAGAAAGCAGGCAGGCACAGAGCCTGTACGTGTATTGGAACCGCAGCTCCCAGACGAGACTGAAACTGTAGGTCCATTAGCATATTGATGGCCCATCTCCGGGAACAAAGGGAGATACTTAAGTAACCGATCTGGCCCCAGACCTCGCGGCGCCAGTTCCCCAAACCAAAAGCACAAACAAAGCCAGGTCAACGGCCAACTAGGACACGCCCAGCCATCAGGGCACCCACCCCTTTATTGGTCAAGATCAATACAAGTAGGCAGCACGGTGGCGCAGTGGTTAGCACTGCTGCCTCACGGCGCCGAGGTCCCAGGTTCAATCCCGGCTCTGGGACACTGTCCGTGTGGAGTTTGCACATTCTCCCCGTGTTTGCATGGGTTTCGCCCACAACCCAAAGATGTGCAGGGTAGGTGGATTGACGATGTTAAATTGCCCCTTAATTGGAAAAAATGAATTGGGTATTCTAAATTTTTTATTTAAAAAAAAAAATAATAATAAATAAAAATTTAAAAAAGATCAATACAACTGATCAAGATACGGCCCACTTGCTTGGGGCCAAGTTCAAGGCCCGCCCAAAAGCGCGCGAAGCCCCCTTCGGGTATAAGAAGAAGGCCCCAGGAGAGAATCGCTCTCTTAGACTTGGCTCTCACAGCGGAGAGACCCGCCCACCAGCTGCACCAGAAGCAAGTAAGGTCAACACTCGCTACCAGACAGACGACCTTAGCTGTTTCCCCTTCACCACTTCGACCCCAGCAGCCTCAGAACCGAACAACGGCCATTGTTCCTCTGACTGAGTGGGCGCCCGAAGTGAAGTATAGGCTTTAGCAGTAGTGATAGTTTAGTCTGTAGTATTTGTGCATGAGTATATTTAACTGTGTGTGTAAATAAATAGTATTGACTTTGAACTAAAATGTGTACCGACTCTTTGATCAGTATTCGAGTTTGAACCTTGTGGCGGTATCGAAAGATACCTGGCGACTCTAAAGCAAACGTAATTAGGATTAAGGAAGGTGGCCATATTGACCGCCATATTCAGAGCCAAATAAACAAGAGCAACACCATAGATTACCGAAAGTGCAGAGGGAAGCCACTCAGCCCATCAAGTATGCACTGACTCAGCGCTCACGGACGCTCTCTCACACCCCCATACACGCGTGCACACACACGCATGCTCTCACACCCCCATACGTGCTCTCTCTCACACGCACTGGCTCACACACACAGGCTAATGGTTTTCGGGAGTCCGGTTGGTAGAGTCTTTTTTAAGTCTTCATTGTTAGTCACTTCACTGCTGAAGCTGAATAAAGCTTGGCCCGTGAGAGAGTACAAACTGAATAATACTTAGAAATGAAATACAAAGTCAAACACATAACAAAAGCATAAACACAAAATAAATGACTGAACTTTAAACAAAACGGATGATTCAAGAATTCAGGAACGAAACCTGAAACACGAGGTCCTATTTTTAAGGGGATTCTTATCTCTAGTTTAACCCCTCGTTTGGGTTCATTGGCTTCTAATTTTTAGCAAGGACCTCCCGGTTTGTTCAAATGAATGTCTGTTACTAAGAGGATAACTTGTAGGCAGCACAGCGGCGCATTGGTTAGCACTGCAGCCTCACGGTGCCGAGGTCTCAGGTTCGATCCAGGCCCCGGGTCACTGTCCGTGTGGAGTTTGCACATTCTCCCAGTGTCTGCGTGGGTTTTGTCCCCACAACCCAAAGATGTGCAGGGTAGGTGGATTGGTCACGCTAAACTGCCCCTTAAATGGAAAAAAATGAAGTGGGTACTCTAAATTTAAAAGAAAGAGGATAACTTGTTTATCAAACATTGGACATTACTCAAGATTGACTGGTGCCTGTCAAAACTAGCTCAGTGTATGCGTACGCAACCTTAGGAAATGTACAGAGTTACTATTAATGAAATGAAATGAAAATCGCTTATTGTCATGAGTAGGCTTCAAATGAAGTTACTGTGAAAAGCCCTTAGTCGCCACATTCCGGAGCCTGTTCGGGGAGGCTGTTACGGGAATTGAACTGTGCTGCTGGTTTGCCTTGGTCTGCTTTCAAAGCCAGCGATTTAGCCCTGTGCTAAACAACCCCTGTATTTCTCACGCTTCGCCATATTTCATAGCTTGGCGGAGATCGAACTAAAAATTGATTAGTTGATTATACAGGGAACACTCTGTTTTCAGTATTGAATACAATGGAAAGCTATGGTTAATTCACTTTTTGAGAAATGACTGAGTTCCCACATTCAGGACTACGACAGTCCCCAGGGCCTGATGGGATCTACCCCAGAACACTGAAGGAGGCTAGAGAGGAAATTGCTGAGGCCTTGACAGAAATCTTTGGATCCTCACTGTCTTCAGGTGATGTCCCGGACGACTGGAGAATAGCCAATGTTGTTCCTCTGTTTAAGAAGAGTAGCAAGGATAATCCAGGGAACTACAGGCCGGTGAGCCTTACTTCAGTGGTAGGGAAATTACTGGAGAGAATTCTTCAAGACAGGATCTACTCCCATTTGGAAGCAAATGGACGTATGAATGAGAGGCAGCATGGTTTTGTGAAGGGGAGGTCGTGTCTCACTAACTTGATAGAGCTTTTCGAGGAGGTCACAAAGATGATTGATGCAGGTAGGGCAGTGGATGTTGTCTATATGGACTTCAGTAAGGCCTTTGACAAGGTCCCTCATGGTAGGCTAGTACAAAAGTTGAAGTCACACGGGATCAGGGGTGAGCTGGCAAGGTGGATACAGAACTGGCTAGGTCATAGAAGGCAGAGAGTAGCAATGGAAGGATGCTTTTCTAATTGGAGGGCGGAGACCAGTGGTGTTCCGCAGGGATCATGGCTGGGACCTTTGCTGTTTGTAGTATATATGAATGATTTGGAGGAAAATGTAACTGGTCTGATTAGTAAGTTTGCAGACGACACAAAGGTTGGTGGAATTGCGGATAGCGATGAGGACTGTCAGAGGATACAGCAGGCTGAACTCGCTGCCGGAGGAGGTGGTGGAAGCAGGGACAATAGTGACATTTAAGGGGCATCTTGACAAATACATGAATAGGATGGGAATAGAGGGATACGGACCAAGGAAGTGTAGAAGATTGTAGTTTAGTCGGGCAGCATGGTCGGCACGGGCTTGGAGGGCCGAAGGGCCTGTTCCTGTGCTGTACATTTCTTTGTTCTTAGTATTTTGCTTATTGTTTATATGCATTCAACTGGCCCCTATATGAATAAATAGAGGGGTTGTAAACACTCACCAATAACAACATGTGGCTTCTTGGCCAGAGCAAGACTCTGTGACATCATATCAATTCCACCAACAATGACCGCTGTAATGAAAAAGCAAATCCATCATTAGGACAGGGAGCAGCTCCTTCACCCGAGCTCAACACATTCATTCAGGAGCTGAAACATTTGGGGATCTTTAGAACAGAGGAGGTGCTAATTAAACACATCTTATTCGATTTGATTCTCTCTTTTACCAGGATACGATGCAAAGGGGTTTAACCTCTTGTATCATTACCTTGTCACTCACAAGCTATTTTTGTGATCTTCATACAGATCATATCAGGTTTAGTTTGTGGTTACCTTTGGGTATAATTAATTCTAAAGCAGAGTTGTTGTTATTGAGAGAGCAGCAGGCACAGAGTTTCTGCATTACAGGGTTCAGAACAAGAACAAAGAAATGTACAGCACAGGAACAGGCCCTTCGGCCCTCCAAGCCCGTGCCGACCATGCTGCCCGACTAAACTACAATCTTCTACACTTCCTGGGTCCGTATCCCTCTATTCCCATCCTATTCATATATTTGTCAAGATGCCCCTTAAATGTCACTATCGTCCCTGCTTCCACCACCTCCTCCGGTAGCGAGTTCCAGGCACCCACTACCCTGTGTAAAAAAACGTGCCTCGTACATCTACTCTAAACCTTGTCCCTCGCACCTTAAACCTATGCCCCCTAGTAATAGACCCCTCTACCCTGGGGAAAAGCCTCTGACTATCCACTCTGTCTATGCCCCACATAATTTTGTAGACCTCTATCAGGTCGCCCCTCAACCTCCGTCGTTCCAGTGAGAACAAACCGAGTTTATTCCACCTCTCCTCATAGCTAATGCCCTCCGTACCAGGCAACATCCTGGTAAATCTCTTCTGCACCCTCTCTAAAGCCTCCACATCCTTCTGGTAGTGTGGCGACCAGAATTGAACACTATACTCCAAGTGTGGCCTAACTAAGTTTCTATACAGCTGCAACCTGACTTGCCAATTCTTATACTCAATGCCCCGGCCAATGAAGGCAAGCATGCCGTATGCCCTCTTGACTACCTTCTCCACCTGTGTTGCCCCTTTCAGTGACCAGTGGACCTGTACTCCTAGATCTCTATGACTTTCAATACTCTTGAGGGTTCTACCATTCACTGTATATTCCCTACCTGCATTAGACCTTCCAAAATGCATTACCTCACATTTGTCCGGATTAAACTCCATCTGCCATCTCTCCGCCCAAGTCTCCAAACAATCTAAATCCTGCTGTATCCTCTGACATTCATCGCTATCTGCAATTCCACCAACCTTTGTGTCGTCTGCAAACTTACTAATCAGACCAGTTACATTTTCCACCAAATCATTTATATATACTACAAACAGCAAAGGTCCCAGCCATGATCCCTGCGGAACACCACTGGTCACAGCCCTCCAATTAGAAAAGCATCCTTCCATTGCTACTCTCTGCCTTCTATAACCTAGCCAAACTGTATCCACCTTGCCAGCTCACCCCTGATCCCGTGTGACTTCAACTTTTGTACTAGTCTACCATGAGGGACCTTGTCAAAGGCCTTACTGAAGTCCATATAGACAACATCCACTGCCCTACCTGCATCAATCATCTTTGTGACCTCCTCGAAAAGCTCTATCAAGTTAGTGAGACACGACCTCCCCTTCACAAAACCATGCTGCCTCTCACTAATACGTCCATTTGCTTCCAAATGGGAGTAGATCCTGTCTTGAAGAATTCTCTCCAGTAATTTCCCTACCACTGAAGTAAGGCTCACCGGCCTGTAGTTCCCTGGATTATCCTTGCTACTCTTCTTAAACAGAGGAACAACATTGGCTATTCTCCAGTCCTCCGGGACATCACCTGAAGACAGTGAGGATCCAAAGATTTCTGTCAAGGCCTCAGCAATTTCCTCTCCAGCCTCCTTCAGTATTCTGGGGTAGATCCCATCAGGCCCTGGGGACCTATCTACCGTAATATTTTTTAAGACGCACAACACCTCGTCTTTTTGGATCTCAATGTGACCCAGGCTATCTACTCACCCTTCTCCAGACTCAACATCTACCAATTCCTTCTCTTTGGTGAATACTGATGCAAAGTATTCGTTTAGGCCTCGCCCATTTCCTCTGGCTCCACACATAGATTCCCTTGCCTATCCTTCAGTGGGCCAACCCTTTCCCTGGCTACGCTCTTGCTTTTTATGTACGTATAAAAAGCCTTGGGATTTTCCTTAACCCTATTTGCCAATGACATTTCGTGACCCCTTCTAGCCCTCCTGACTCCTTGCTTAAGTTCCTTCCTACTTTCCTTATATTCCACGCAGGCTTCGTCTGTTCCCAGCCTTTTAGCCCTGACAAATGCCTCCTTTTTCTTTTTGACGAGGCCTACAATATCTCTCTTTATCCAAGGTTCCTGAAAATTGCCGTATTTATCCTTCTTCCTCACAGGAACATGCCGGTCCCGAATTCCTTTCAACTGACACTTGAAAGCCTCCCACATGTCAGATGTTGATTTGCCCTCAAACATCCGCCCCCAATCTAAGTTCTTCAGTTCCCGCCTAATATTGTTATAATTAGCCTTCCCCCAATTTAGCACATTCATCCTAGGACCACTCTTATCCTTGTCCACCAGCACTTTAAAACTTACTGAATTGTGGTCACTGTTCCCGAAATGCTCCCCTACTGAAACTTCTACCACCTGGCCAGGCTCATGCTCATTCCAATACCCGGTCCAGTACCGCCCCTTCCCGAGTTGGACTGTCTACATATTGTTTTAAGAAGCCCTCCTGGATGCTCCTTACAAACTCTGCCCCGTCTAAGCCCTTGGCACTAAGTGAGTCCCAGTCAATATTGGGGAAGTTGAAGTCTCCCATCACCACAACCCTGTTGTTTTTACTCTTTTCCAAAATCTGTCTACCTATCTGCTCCTCTATCTCCCGTTGGCTGTTGGGTGGCCTGTAGTAAACCCCCAACATTGTGACTGCACCCTTCTTATTCCTGATCTCTACCCATATAGCCTCACTGCCCTCTGAGGTGTCCTCCCGTAGTACAGCTGTGATTTTCTTCCTAACCAGTAGCGCAACTCCGCCACGCCTTTTACATCCCCCTCTATCCCGCCTGAAACATCTAAATCCTGGAACGTTTAGCTGCCAATCCTGCCCTTCCCTCAACCAGGTCTCTGTAATGGCAACAACATCATAGTTCCAAGTACTAATACAAGCTCGAAGTTGATCTGCCTTACCCGTAATACTTATTGCATTAAAACATATGCACTTCAGGCCACCAGACCCACTGTGTTCAGCAACTTCCCCCTGTCTGCTCTGCCTCAGAGCCACACTGTCCCTATTCCCTAGTTCTCCCTCAATGCTCTCACCTTCTGACCTATTGCTCCCGTGCCCACCCCCCTGCCATACTAGTTTAAACCCTCCTGTGACACTAGCAAACCTCGCGGCCAGGATATTTATGCCTCTCCAGTTTAGATGCAACCCGTCCTTCTTATATGGGTCACACCTGCCCCGGAAGAGCTCCCAGTGGTCCAGATAACGGAAACCCTCCCTCCTACACCAGCTGTTTAGCCACGTGTTTAGCTGCTCTATCTTCCTATTTCTAGCCTCACTGGCACGTGGCACAGGGAGTAATCCCGAGATTACAACCCGAGAGGTCCTGTCTTTTAACTTTCTGCCTAGCTCCCTGAACTCCTGCTGCAGGACCGCAGGACTCTTCCTGCCTATGTCGTTAGCACCAATATGTACAACGACCTCTACCTGTTTGCCCTCCCCCTTCAGGATGCCCTCTACCCGTTCGGAGACATCCTGGATCCTGGCACCAGGGAGGCAACATACCATCCTGGAGTCTCTTTCACGTCCACAGAAGCGCCTATCTGTGCCCCTGACTATAGAGTCCCCTATTACTATTGCTCTTCTGCGCTTTGACCCTCCCTTCTGAACATCAGAGCCAGCCGTGGCGCCATTGCTCTGGCTGCTGCTGTTTTCCCCTGATAGGCTATTTCCCCCGACAGTATCCAAAGGGGTATACCTGCTCGAGAGGGGGACAACCACAGGGGATTCCTGCACTGACTGCCTGCCCTTTCTGGTGGTCACCCATTTCTCTGCCTGCACCTTGGGTGTGACCACATTTATATAACTGTGATCTATGACGCTTTCCGCCACCTGCATGCTCCTAAGTGCATCCAATTGCTGCTCCAACCGAACCATGCGGTCTGTGAGGAGCTGCAGTTGGGTGCACGTTCTGCAGATGAAGCCATCCGGGACGCTGGAAGCCTCCCGGACCTGCCACATCTCACAGTCAGAGCACTGCACCCCTCTAACTGACATTGCGTCAATTAATCAGTAAATTAAAATTAAAAGTTAAAACAATTTTTTTTTTAAGTTACAGTTAACTATCTGTTTCCTAGCACTAGATTTCTACTATAAATGTGAAAGCTAAATATAGTACTCTCCGATCTGGCTTAGATACCCCTCTAAATTATAATTAAGTAATTATGTTTAATTAGTTACCAATGCTTAATTTTTTAAATTTAGTGCAGATTCCCAACCAGAGTTTATCAATTTACCCTAATTCCTCACATAGTAACCTCATCACTCCAGTCAGAATTAAAATCACCATACTCCCCCCCCCCCCCCCCCGTGCACCCCAACACCCCTCTCAATGCCCCTTCCATCTGCCCCCCCACTCCCCAAACACACACACCCCAACTCCTTCCTCCCTCCCCATATTGCAACCCCACTCCCCACCCCTCCCGACACACCCTACCTTCCCCAAACTCCCCCGTCCCCTCCCCGCGCCCCAGTCACCAGCACCCCCCCCCCCCCCCCACTCTTTACTCACCAGATTTCACTCCAATCGAAGATCCCAAAGCTTCGAATTGTTCGGAGATCTGAAAGGCAAGCTCGCGGGTTGGGGTCAGGACAAGGGCAAAGAGTCGCTGAGGTTTCTCCAGGAGAGCCTGCAGGATGGGGAGGGCAAAGGCACCGGTCTTCCCTGAGCCGGTCTCCGCCAGGCCGATAATGTCCCGCCCTGAAAGGGAAGATAACAAAGTTAAACGAGGTTGCCGCAGAGACAGTCACGAGCTTTACACAGTCTCTACTGCCACTAACTCCCCATAGGTGGGTTGCAACGAGCATTTCCTCACAGAAGAGGGAATGGCAAATGCAGAGCTCTCTCCCCCAAAACAATAGTTGAGGCTGCGGAGTCGGAAATCGATGGGGTTCAGATACAGTTCGGTGATCTGGTCGAATGGAGGGAAAGGTCCAAGGACTGAATTGCCTCCTCCTGTTCCTCATTAGCCTAATTCCGAGATAAACAAGCAGAGATAGAGTTCCTGAACGTCAACAACACTTTTCATTCCTCAGAACAGCTGAGAGTGTTTCACAGCCGATAAAGTGCAGTCACTGCTGTCAGGACTGTAAGTTTCAGGGCAACCCTCCATATTTTTAAAAGGACTCAGGAGAAACCTGACATTTTAAAGCGGCCAACGCTGGCTGCCGGCTGACAAAACCTCCCAGAAGGCTCGGCAGCACTAACCTAACCTGCCTGTGGATTGGGCCCAGGAAAGGTGCGAGCCACAGGGATCCAGGTGCAGCAGAGACAGCCACACCGGCCATCTAATCACCAGAAGAACAAAGAGAGATGGAGATCAGCAGACGAGAAGAACACAGCCCAGCAGGGAGACAATGGCCACGCAAATCGGCCCCATAACAGAAAACAAAAGACCCAACCTGTTAATGGGATATCGTTTAACAGTTCCTTAAAATTGGTCGACAAGGATTAAACAGGACACTGAAATCGACAAGCAACAGGGTAAGGCAGGTTCAGCCAAAACGAAACTGCCCGTGTCCAGAATCCATTGACCTTGAAATTGCTTATGGGGCGGAGTCAGCCTTTTGAAATTGACTTTTAAAAGAGACGTGCTGGGGGGGGGGGGGGGGGGGGGCTTTTTAGTTTTGTAGAATCGTGACACGAGGGAAGACCAGCCTGCACCCCCTTTTAAACCCAAGGAAGGAAGCACCCGGAGACGACAGAGCCCCCGAGGATTGTAAGTATCCTCAGCCAACTTGTTGAAGTGCCCGAACTAAGATAGGGGTAGAGGCAAGGGGGGGGGGGGGGGGAGCGTTTTAAACTCCGGTAATCTTTTGCTCATCTGTAAAATTGTGTAAAGGAAGATTCTCGTTGTGTCCGTTAGCATTTTTCTCCCGTAGTAATAAGTTTTATTCATGTGTGATGTGATATTGGAGAGGTTGATTTTGATGTTGTTAAGTAAATTGTAAGTTTGAAACTCGTTTGGAGTCTGTCCTGTTCCTTTTTTTCCCCCTCTCACTGACACGCTCTGGCAAAGTCACAACTTTTATCCTCGACCATAATTCCGGAGTCGAGAACTGAGGGTGATGTGGGCGCCTCGAAACGCTCACTCAAGGGAGACGACTGGTTCGGCATAAACAGTGTGATCTCTCTTTTTCTCTCTCTTGGGGAACGACTCGAGTGGAGTAGGTACAGTGTGGCAGCTTGTCCCACCGACAAGAGAGAGAACCACCCAGGCATTGGTGGTGGTTCTGGGATAGCTGTGTGATACAAGTATCAGGGTACCGGTTAGATATAAACGGTGCGCCTGGTTCAGCGCTCTCTCTCCTATGGAGTTGCCCCAGTGCGGCATTCCCCGGCCTTCGAAACTCCGAGGCTTGTAGGAGAGAGACCCTCACAGCTATCGGCAGACCACCAAACACAGGGTGCCTGTAAGTAGAGTAAAGAGAAGGAAACCCCTACACACCTAAAGGAGCAACTGTGGGGTTGAAATGTGTAAATGTTGGTGCCGGGGGCGGGCGGTGCCCGGGGGCGGGCGGTGCCGGGGGGGCGGGAGGTGCCGGGGGCAGGCGGGTGGTGCCTGGGGCGGACGGGCGGTGCCTGGGGCGGGTGGGCGGTGCCTGGGGCGGACGGGCGGTGCCTGGGGCAGGTGGGCGGTGCCTGGGGCGGGTGGGCGGTGCCGGGGGGCAGGCGGTGCCTGGGGCGGACGGGTGGTGCCTGGGGCGGGTGGGCGGTGCCTGGGGCGGGTGGGCGGTGCCTGGGGCGGGTGGGTGGTGCCTGGGGCGGGTGGGCGGTGCCTGGGGCGGGTGGGCGGTGACTGGGGCGGACGGGTGGTGCCTGGGGCGGGTGGGCGGTGCCTGGGGCGGGTGGGCGGTGCCGGGGGGCGGGCAGTGCCTGGGGCGGACGGGTGGTACCTGGGGCGGGTGGGCGGTGCCTGGGGCGGACGGGTGGTGCCTGGGGCGGGTGGGCGGTGCCTGGGGCGGACGGGTGGTGCCTGGGGCGGGTGGGCGGTGCCTGGGGCGGACGGGTGGTGCCTGGGGCGGACGGGTGGTGCCTGGGGCGGGTGGGCGGTACCTGGGGGCGGGTGGGCGGTGCCGGGTGGGCGGTGCCTGGGGCGGACGGGTGGTGCCTGGGGCGGGTGGGCGGTGCCTGGGGCGGACGGGTGGTGCCTGGGGCGGACGGGTGGTGCCTGGGGCGGACGGGTGGTGCCTGGGGCGGACGGGGTGGTGCCTGGGGCGGGTGGGCGGTGCCGGGGTGGGCGGTGCCTGGGGGCGGGTGGGCGGTGCCTGGGGCGGGTGGGCGGTGCCTGGGGCGGACGGGTGGTGCCTGGGGCGGGTGGGCGGTGCCTGGGGCGGGTGGGCGGTGCCTGGGGCGGGGTGGGCGGTGCCTGGGGCGGGTGGGGCGGTGCCTGGGGCGGGTGGGCGGTGCCTGGGGCAGACGGGTGGTGCCTGGGGCGGGTGGGCGGTGCCTGGAGCGGACGGGCGGTGGCCGTGTCGACGCTGGGGGCAAATGAACAGGAGAAAAGTGATGGATTTGAAAGTTGATACATTTCTGACCTTGTAGAGCGACCGGCAAAGCTTCCGTCTGGATTTTGGTGGGTGATTTCCACCCCAGCTCTTCACAGGCCTCACACAGAACCTGAGTCACACCCTGGGAGGCAAAATACACATCACAGCACAGCAATTCCCGCACCATCCCCAGGTCCCGGTTCCGTGTCCCAGCAGCACCTATGTCGATATCCCAGTGTCCCCCCCCCCCCCCCCCACCCCGGGTATCCCACTCCCCCCCCACCCCTCCCCGGGTACCCCAGTCTCCCCACCCCCACTCCCCTGGTGTCCCAACCCCCCCCCTCCCCTCCCCCCCCGGGGTATCCCAGTCCCCCCACTCCCTCCCCGCATATCCCAGTACCCCCCCCCTCCCTCCCTCCACGGGTATCCCAGACCCCTCCCCCTCCCTCCCTCCCCGGGTATTCCAGCCCCCCCTCCCCAGGTACCCCAGTCTCCCCACCACCACTCCCCGGGTATCCCAGTCCCCCCACTCCATCCCCGGGTATCCCTGCACCCCACTCCCCGGGTATCCCACTCCCCACCCTCCCCAGGTATCCCAGTCTCCCACCCCCTCCCCGGGTATCCCAATACCCCCCCTCCCTCCCCGGGTATCCCAGTCTCCCCCCACCCCTCCCCGGGTATCCCAGTCCCCCCCTCCCTCCCCGGGTATCCCTGCACCCCACTCCCCGGGTATCCCAGTCCCCCCCTCCCTCCCCGGGTATCCCTGCACCCCACTCCCCGGGTATCCCACTCCCCACCCTCCCCAGGTACCCCAGTCTCCCCACCCCCACTCCCCGGGTATCCAAGTCCCCCCCCCTCCCACCCCGGGTATCCCTGCCTCCCTCCCCTCCCCGGGTATCCCAGTCTCCCCCCCCTCCCTCCCCGGGTAGCCCAGTCTTCCACCCCCCCCACCCCTCCCCGGGTATCCCAGTCTTCCCCCCCCCCCCACCCCTCCCCGGGTATCCCAGTCTTCCCCCCCCCCACCCCTCCCCGGGTATCCCAGTCTTCCCCCCCCCCACCCCTCCCCGGGTATCCCAGTCTTCCCCCCCCCACACCTCCCCGGGTATCCCAGTCTTCCCCTCCCCACCCTCCCCGGGTCTCCCCCTCCCCGGATCTCCCCCTCCCCTCCCTCACGGGGTCTCCCCCTCCCCTCCCTCCCCGGGTCTCCCCCTCCCCTCCCCGACCTCCCCGGGTATCCCAGTCCCCCCCCCCTCCCTCCCTCCCCGGGTATCCCAGTCCCCCCCCCTCCCTCCCTCCCCGGGTATCCCAGACCCCCCCTCCCTCCCCGGGTATTCCAGTCCCTCCCCCTCCCCTCCCTCCCCGGGTATCCCAGTCCCCCCCCCTCCCCTCCATCCCCGGGTATCCAGTCCCCCCCCTCCCTCCCTATCCGGGTATCCCAGTACCCCCCCTGCCTCCCTCCCTGGGTATCCCAGTCCCCCCCCCTCCCTCCCTCCCCGGGTATCCCCTCCCTCCCTCCCCGGGTATCCCTGTCCCCTCCCTCCCTCCCTCCCCGGGTATCCCAGTCCACCCCCCTCCCTCCCTCCCCGGGTATCCCCTCACTCTCTCCCCGAGTATCCCCTCCCCCTCCCTCCCCGGGTATCACAGTCCCCCCCCTCCCTCCCCGGGTATCCCAGTCCCCCCCCCTCCCTCTCCGGGTATCCCAGTCCCCCCCCTCCCTCCCCGGGTAACCCAGTCCCACCCCCTGCCTCCCTCCCTCCCCGGGTATCCCAGTCCTCCCCCCCCTCCCTCCCCGGGTATCCCAGTCCCCCCCCCCTCCCCGGGTATCCCAGTCCCCCCCCCCTCCCACCCCGGGTATCCCTGCCTCCCTCCCCTCTCCGGGTATCCCAGTCTCCCCCCCCTCCCTCCCCGGGTAGCCCAGTCTTCCCACCCCCCACCACTCCCCGGGTATCCCAGTCTTCCCCCCCCCCCCACCCCTCCCCGGGTATCCCAGTCTTCCCCCCCCCCACCCCTCCCCGGGTATCCCAGTCTTCCCCCCCCCCCCACCCCTCCCCGGGTATCCCAGTCTTCCCCCCCCCCACCCCTCCCCGGGTATCCCAGTCTTCCCCCCCCCACACCTCCCCGGGTATCCCAGTCTTCCCCTCCCCACCCTCCCCGGGTCTCCCCCTCCCCGGATCTCCCCCTCCCCTCCCTCACGGGGTCTCCCCCTCCCCTCCCTCCCCGGGTCTCCCCCTCCCCTCCCCGACCTCCCCGGGTATCCCAGTCCCCCCCCCCTCCCTCCCTCCCCGGGTATCCCAGTCCCCCCCCCTCCCTCCCTCCCCGGGTATCCAGACCCCCCCTCCCTCCCCGGGTATTCCAGTCCCTCCCCCTCCCCTCCCTCCCCGGGTATCCCAGTCCCCCCCCCCTCCCCTCCCTCCCCGGGTATCCCAGTCCCCCCCCTCCCTCCCTATCCGGGTATCCCAGTACCCCCCCTGCCTCCCTCCCTGGGTATCCCAGTCCCCCCCCTCCCTCCCTCCCCGGGTATCCCCTCCTCCCTCCCCGGGTATCCCTGTCCCCTCCCTCCCTCCCTCCCCGGGTATCCCAGTCCACCCCCCCTCCCTCCCTCCCCGGGTATCCCCTCACTCTCTCCCCGAGGATCCCCTCCCCCTCCCTCCCCGGGTATCACAGTCCCCCCCCTCCCTCCCCGGGTATCCCAGTCCCCCCCCTCCCTCTCCGGGTATCCCAGTCCCCCCCCCTCCCTCCCCGGGTAACCCAGTCCCCCCCCCTGCCTCCCTCCCTCCCCGGGTATCCCAGTCCTCCCCCCCTCCCTCCCCGGGTATCCCAGTCCCCCCCCCCCTCCCCGGGTATCCCAGTCCCCCCCCTCCCTCCCTCTCTCCCCGGGTATCCCAGCCTCCCCCCCCTCCCTCCCCGGGTATCCCAGTCCCCCCCCCTCTCTTCCTCCCCGGGTATCCCAGTCCACCCCCCTCTCTCCATCCCCGGGTATCCCAGTCCCCCCCCCTCTCACACCCCGCCCCCCTCCCCGGGTATCCAGTCCCCTCTCTCCCCGGGTATCCCAGTCCCCTCCCTCCCTCCTACCCGGGTATCCCAGTCCCCTCCCTCCCCGGGTATCCCAGTCGACCACCCCCTCCCTCCCTCCCCGGGTATCCCAGTCGCCGTCCCCCTCCCTTCCTCCCCGGGTATCCCAGTCCCCTCCCTCCCTCCCCGGATATCCCAGTCGTCTCCCCCCCTCCCTCCCCCCCCCCCGGATATCCCAATCCCACACCCTCCCTCCCTCCCCGGGTATCCCAGTCGCCCCCCCCCCTTCCTCCCTCCCCGAGTATCCCAGTCCCCCCCCCCCCTTCCTCCCTCCCCGGGTATCCCAGTGCCCCCCCCCTTCCTCCCTCCCCGGGTATCCCAGTGCCCCCCCCCTCCTCCCTCCCCGGGTATCCCAGTCCCCTCCCCCCCCGGGTATCCCAGTCGTCCCCCCCTTCCTCCCTCCATCCCCGGGTATCCCAGTACCCTCCCTCCCTCCCCGGGTATCCCAGTCCCCTCCCTCCCTCACCAGGTATCCCAGTCCCATCCCTCCCTCCCCGGGTATCCCAGTCCCCTCCCTCCCTCCCCGGGTGTCCCAGTTACCTCCCTCCCTCCCCGGGTATCCCAGTCCCCTCCCTCCCAGGGTATCCCAGTCCCCTCCCTCCCCGGGTATCCCAGTCCCCGCCCTCCCTCCCTCCCCAGGTACCCCAGTCCCCCCCCTCCCTCCCTCCCCGGGTATCCCCTCCCTCCCTCCCCGGGTATCCCCTTCCTCCTTCCCCGGGTATCCCAGCCCCCCCCCTTCCTCCCTCCCGGGTATCCCACTCCCCTCCCCACCCTCCCTCCCCGGGTATCCCAGTCGTCCCCCTCCCTCCCCGGGTATCCCAGTCGTCCCCCCTCCACTCCCCGGGTATCCCAGTCGTCCCCCCCTTCCCCCCCGGGTATCCCAGTCCCCCCCTCCCTTCCCGGGTATCCCAGTCCCCCCCCTCCCTCCCCGGGTATCCCAGTCCCCCCCCTCCCTCCCTCCCCGGGGATCCCAGTCCCCCCCCTCCCTCCCTCCCCGGGGATCCCAGTCCCACCCCTCCCTCCCTCCCCGGGTATCCCAGTCCCCCCCCTCCCTCCCTCCCCGGGTATCCAGACCCCCCCCCCTCCCTCCCTCCCCGGGTATCCCAGTCCCCCCCTCCCTCCCTCCGCGGGTATCCCAGTCCCCCCCCTCCCTCCCTCCCCGGGTATTCCATTCCCCCTTCCCTCCCTCCCCGGGTATCCCCTCCCTCCCCGGGTATCCCCTCCCTCCCTCCCCGGGTATCCCCTCCCTCCCTCCCCGGGTATCCCCTCCCTCCCTCCCCGGGTATCCGCTCCCTCCCTCCCCGGGTATCCCCTCCCTCCCTCCCCGGGTATCCCCTCCCTCCCTCCCCGGGTATCCCAGTCCCACCCCCCCTTCCTCCCTCCCAGGTATCCCAGTCCCCCCTTCCTCCCTCCCCGGGTATCCCAGTCCCCCCCCCTCCCTCCCTCCCCGGGTATCCCAGTCCCGTCCCCCCCCTCCCTCCCTCCCCGGAATCCCAGTCACCCCCCTCCCTCCCTCCCCGGGTATCCCAGTCCCCCCACCCCCCCTCCCTCCCTCCCCGGGAATCCCAGTCCCCCCCCTCCCTCCCTCCCCGGGTATCCCAGTCCCCTCCCCACCCTCCCTCCCCGGGTATGCCAGTCCTTCCCCCCTCCCTCCCCGGGTATCCCAGTCTCCCCCCCTCCCTCCCCGGGTATCCCAGTACCCCCCCCCCCTCCCTCCCCGGGTATCCCAGTCCCCCCCCCTCCCTCCCCGGGTATCCCAGACACCCCCCCCCTCCTCGGGTATCCCAGTCCCCCCCCCCTCCCTCCCCGGGTATCCCAGTCCCCCCCCCCTCCTTCCCCGGGTATCCCAGTCACCCTCCCCCCATCCCAGGTATCCCAGTCCCCCCGCCCGCCTCCCTCCCCTGGTATCCCAGTCCCCCCCCCCTCCCTCCCTCCCCGGGTATCCCAGCTCCCCCCCTTCCTCCCTCCCCGGGTCTCCAGTCCACCCCCCCTCCCCGGGTATCCCAGTCCCCCCCCTCCCTCCCTCCCCGGGTATCCCAGTCCCCCCCCCCCCTCCCTCCCTCCCCGGGTATCCCAGTCCCCCCGCCCCTCCCTCCCTCCCCGGGTATCCCAGTCCCCCTCCCACTCCCTCCCTCCCCGGGTATCCTAGTCCCCCCCTCCCCCCTCCCCCCCTCCCCGGGTATCCCAGTCCCCCCCCCTCCCCCCTCCCCGGGTATCCCAGTCCCCTCCCTCCCTCCCCGGGTATCCCAGTCCCCTCCCTCCCTCCCCTGGTATCCCAGTCCACCCCCCCTCCCTCCCCGGGTATCCCAGTCCCCAACCCCCTCCCTCCCTCCCCGGGTGTCCCAGTCCCCCCCCTCCCAGGGTATCCCAGTCCCCCCCCTCCCTCCCCGGGTATCCCAGTCAACCCCCTCCCTCCCTCCATTCCCGGGTATCCCAGTCCCCCCCCCTCCCTCCCTCCCTCCCCGGGTATCCCAGCTCCCCCCCTCCCCGGGTATCCCAGTCCCCACCCCCCTCCCTCCCTCCCCGGGTGTCCCAGTCCCCCCCCTCCCAGGGTATCCCAGTACCCCCCCCTCCCTCCCTCCCTCCCTCCCAGGGTATCCCAGTACCCCCCCTCCCTCCCTCCCTCCCTCCCAGGGTATCCCAGTTCCCCCCCCCTCCCTCCCCGGGTATCCCAGTCCCCCCCCCCTCCCTCCCCGGGTATCCCAGTCCACCCCTCCCTCCCCGGGTATCCCAGACACCCCCCCTCCTCGGGTATCCCAGTCCCCCCCCCCCTCCCTCCCCGGGTATCCCAGTCCCCCCCCCTCCTTCCCCGGGTATCCCAGTCACCCTCCCCCCATCCCAGGTATCCCAGTCCCCCGCCCGCCTCCCTCCCCTGGTATCCCAGTCCCCCCCCCCTCCCTCCCTCCCCGGGTATCCCAGCTCCCCCCCTTCCTCCCTCCCCGGGTCTCCAGTCCACCCCCCCTCCCCGGGTATCCCAGTCCCCCCCCTCCCTCCCTCCCCGGGTATCCCAGTCCCCCCCCCCTCCCTCCCTCCCCGGGTATCCCAGTCCCCCCGCCCCTCCCTCCCTCCCCGGGTATCCCAGTCCCCCTCCCACTCCCTCCCTCCCCGGGTATCCTAGTCCCCCCCCCTCCCCCCTCCCCCCCTCCCCGGGTATCCCAGTCCCCCCCCCTCCCCCCCTCCCCGGGTATCCCAGTCCCCTCCCTCCCTCCCCGGGTATCCCAGTCCCCTCCCTCCCTCCCCTGGTATCCCAGTCCACCCCCCCTCCCTCCCCGGGTATCCCAGTCCCCAACCCCCTCCCTCCCTCCCCGGGTATCCCAGTCCCCCCCCTCCCTCCCCGGGTATCCCAGTCCACCCCCCTCCCTCCCTCCATTCCCGGGTATCCCAGTCCCCCCCCCTCCCTCCCTCCCTCCCCGGGTATCCCAGCTCCCCCCCTCCCCGGGTATCCCAGTCCCCACCCCCCTCCCTCCCTCCCCGGGTGTCCCAGTCCCCCCCCTCCCAGGGTATCCCAGTACCCCCCCCTCCCTCCCTCCCTCCCTCCCAGGGTATCCCAGTACCCCCCCTCCCTCCCAGGGTATCCCAGTTCCCCCCCCCTCCCTCCCCGGGTATCCCAGTCCCCCCCCCTCCCTCCCCGGGTATCCCAGTCCCCCTCCCCCCTCCCTCCCTCCCTCCCCGGGTATCCCAGCTCCCCCCCCTCCCCGGGTATCCCAGTCCCCCCCCCCTCCCTCCCCGGGTATCCCAGTCCCCCCCCCCCTCCCTCCCCGGGTATCCCAGCTCCCTTCCCTCCCCGGGTATTCCAGTCGTGTCCCCCCCTCCCTCCCTCCCCCCTCCCACCCTCCCCGGGTATCCCGGTCCCCTCCCTCCCTCCCCGGGTATCCCAGTCCCCTCCCTCCCTGGGTATCCCAGTCCCCTCCCTCCCTCCCCGGGTATCCCAGTCCCCTCCCTCCCCGGGTATCCGAGTCCCACCCCCCCCTCCCAGGGTATCCCAGTCCCCCCCACCCTCCCTCCCTCCCAGGGTATCCCAGTCCCCTCCCTCCCAGGGTATCCCAGTCCCCCCCTCCCTCCCTCCCCGGGTATCCCAGTCCCCCCCCCCTCCCTCCCCGGGTATCCCAGTCCCCCCCCTCCCTCCCTCCCCGGGTATCTCAGTCCCCCACCTCCCTCTCCGGGTATCCCAGTCCCCTCCCTCCTCCCTCCCCGGGTATCCCAGTCCCCTCCCTCCCCGGGTATCCCAGTCTCCCCCCCCCTCCCTCCCCGGGTATCTCAGTCCCCCACCTCCCTCTCCGGGTATCCCAGTCCCCTCCCTCCCTCCCTCCCCGGGTATCCAGTCCCCCCCCCCCTCCCTCCCGCCCTCCCCGGGTATCCCAGTCCCCCCCCCTCCCTCCCTCCCTCCCCGGGTATCCCAGTCCCCCCCCCTCCCTCCCGCCCTCCCCGGGTATCCCAGTCCCCCCCCTCCCCCCCCTCCCCGGGTATCCCAGTCGTCGTCCCCCCTCCCTCCCTCCCCCCTCCCACCCTCCCCCGTGTATCCCAGTCCCCTCCCTCCCTCCCGGGTATCCCAGTCCCCCCCCTCCCCGGGTATTCCAGTCGTCGTCCCCCCTCCCTCCCTCCCCGGGTATCCCAGTCGTCGTACCCCTCCCTCCCCGTCCCCCCACTCCCTCCCCCCCCTCCCTCCCCGTCCCCCCCTCTCCCCGTCCCCCTCCCTCCCTCCCCCCCCACTCTCCCCTCCCCCTCCCTCCCTCCCCCTACCTCCCTTCCCCCCCCTCCTCCCCCTCCCTCCTCCCTCCCCCCTCCCTCCCCGGGTATCCCAGTCCCCCCTCCCCCTTCCTCCCTCCCCGGGTATCCCGGTCCGTCCCCCCCCTTCCTCCCACCCCGGGTATCCCAGTCCCCCCCCCTTCCTCCCTCCCCGGGTATCCCAGTTCCCTCCTCGGGTATCCCAGTCGCCCCCCCCCTCCCTCCTCGGGTATCCCAGTCGCCCCCCCCTCCCTCCTCGGGTATCCCAGTTGTCGTCCCCCTCCCTCCCCCCTCCCTCCCTCCCCGGGTATCCCAGTCTCCTCCCTCCCTCCCCGGGTATCCCAGTCCCCTCCCTCCCTCCCTCCCTCCCCGGGTATCCCAGTCCCCACCCTCCCTCCCTCCCGGGGTATCCCAGTCCCCACCCTCCCTCCCTCCCCGGTATCCCAGTCCCCCACCCTCCCTCCCTCCCCGGGTATCCCAGTCCCCTCCCTCCCTCCCCGGGTATGCCAGTCCCCTCCCTCCCTCCCTCCCCAGGTATCCCAGTCCCCTCCATCCCTCCCTCCCTCCCCGGGTATCCCAGTCCCCTCCCTCCCTCCCTCACCGGGTATCCCAGTCCCCTCCCTCCCTCCCTCCCCGGGTATCCCAGTCCCCTCCCTCCCCGGGTATCCCAGTCCCCCCCCTCCCTCCCTCCCTCCCCGGGTATCCAGTCCCCCCCCTCCCTCCCCGGGTATCCCAGTACGCCCCCCCCCCTCCCCTCCCGGGTATCTCAGTCCCCCACCTCCCTCTCCGGGTATCCAGTCCCCCCCTCCCTCCCCGGGTATCCCAGTCCCCCCGCCTCCCTCCCCGGGTATCCCAGTCCCCCCCCTTCCTCCCTCCCTCCCCGGGTATCCCAGTCCCCCCCCCTCCCTCCCCGAGTATCCAAGTCCCCCTCTCCCTCCATCCCTCCCCGGGTATCCCAATCCCCCCCTTCCTCCCTCCCTCCCCGGGTATCCCAGTCCCCCCCCCTCCCTCCCCGGGTATCCCAGTCCCCCCTCTCCCTCCATCCCTCCCCGGTATCCCAGTCCCCCCCTCCCTCCCTCCCCGGGTATCCCAGTCCCTCCCTCCCCGGGTATCCCAGTCCCCCCCCTCCCTCCCTCCCTCCCTCCCCGGGTATCCCAGTCCCCCCCTCCCTCCCTCCCCGGGTATCCCAGTCCCCCCCTTCCTCCCTCCCGGGTATCCCAGTCCCCCCCCTCCCCGGGTATCCCAGTCCCCCCCCCTCCCTCCCTCCCCGGGTATCCCAGTCCCCCCCCTCCCTCCCTCCCTCCCCGGGTATCCCAGTCCCCGCCCTCCCTCCCCGGGTATCCCAGTCCCCTCCCTCCCCGGGTATCCCAGTCCCTCCCTCCCCGGGTATCCCAGTCCCCTCCCTCCCCGGGTATACCAGTCGTCGTCCCTCCCTCCCTCCGGGTATCGCAGTCCCCTCCCTCCCTCCTCGGGTATCCCAGTCCTCCCCCCCTCCCTCCCTCCCTCCCCGGGTATCCCAGTCCCCCCCCTCCCTCCCTCCCCGGGTATCCCAGTCCCCCCCTCCCTCAATCCCTCCCCGGGTATCCCAGTCCCCTCCCTCCCTCCCTCCCCGGGTATCCCATTCCCCTCCCTCCCTCCCACCCCGGGTATCCCAGTCCCCTCCCTCCCTTCCTCCCCGGGTATCCCAGTCCCCTCCCTCCTCCCTCCCCGGGTATCCCAGTCCCCTCCCTCCCTCCCTCCCCGGGTATCCCAGTCCCCCCCCCCTCCCTCCCTCCCTCCCCGGGTATCCCAGTCCCCGCCCTCCATCCCTCCCTCCCTCCCCGGGTATCCCAGCCCCCCCCCCCCTCCCCGGGTATCCCAGTCCCCCCCTCCCTCCCCGGGTATCCCAGCCCCCCCCCCCTCCCCTCCCCGGGTATTCCAGTCCCCACCCCTCCTTCCCCGGGTATCCCAGTCCCCCCCTCTCCCTCCCCGGGTATCCCAGTCCCCGCCCCCTCTCTCCCGGGTATCCCAGTCCCCCCCCTCCCTCCCCGGGTATCCCAGTCCCCCCCCCCTCCCTCCCCGGGTATCCCAGTCCCCCCCCCCCTCCCTCCCCGGTATCCCAGTCCCCCCCCCTCCCTCCCCGGGTATCCCAGTCCCCCCCCCCTCCCTCCCCGGGTATCCAGTCCCCCCCCCCTCCCTCCCCGGGTATCCCAGTCCCCCCCCCCCTCCCTCCCCGGGTATCCCAGTCCCCCCCCCCTCCCTCCCCGGATATCCCAGTCCCCCCCCTCCCTCCCTCCCTCCCGGGTATCCCAGTCCCCCCCCCTCTCTCCCCGGGTATCCCAGTCCCCCCCCCTCCCTCCCCGGGTATCCCAATCCCCCCCCCTCCCTCCCTCCCTCCCCGGGTATCCAATCCCCCCCCCTCCCCCCCTCCCTCCCCGGGTATCCCAGTCTCCCACAGTCTCCCACCCTCCCCGGGTATCCCAGTCCCCCCCTCCCTCCCTCCCTCCCCGGGTATGCCAGCCCCCCCCCTCCCTCCCTCCCCGGGTACCCCAGTCCCCTCACCCGGGTACACCAGCCCCCCCCCCCCCGGGTGCCCCAGTCTCTCCCCCCCCCCGGGTACCCCAGTCGTCGTCCCCCGGGTACCCCAGTCTCTCTCCCCCCCCGGGTACCAAGTATCCCCCCCCCCCCCACCGGGTACCCCAGTCCCCCCCCCCGGTTATCCCAGTCCCCCCCCCGGTATCCCAGTCGTCCCCCCGGGTATCCCAGTCCCCCCCCCCCCCCGGGTATCCCGTTCCCCCCCCCCCGTGTATCCCAGTTCCCCCCCCCGGGTATCCCAGTCCACCCCCCCCGGGTATCCCAGTCCCCCCCCCCCTCTCCCTCCCCGGGGTATCCCAGTCCCCCCCCCTCCCTCCCTCGGGATCCCAGTCCCCCCCCCTCCCTCCCTCGGGATCCCAGTCCCCCCCCCTCCCTCCCTCCATCCCCGGGTATCTCAGTCCCCCCCCCCCCGGGTATCCCAGTCCCCCACCCCCCCGTGTATCCCAGTTCCCCCCCTCCCTCCCTCCCCGGGTATCCCAGTCCCCCCTCTCCCTCCATCCCTCCCCGGGTATCCCAGTCCCCCCCTTCCTCCCTCCCTCCCCGGGTATCCCAGTCCCCCCCCTCCCCCCCCTCGCTCCCCGGGTATCCCAGTCCCCCCTCCCTCCCTCTCCGGGTATCCCAGTCCCTCCCTCCCCGGGTATCCCAGTCCCCCCTCTCCCTCCCTCCTCCTCCCCGGGTATCCCAGTCCCCCCCCTCCCTCCCTCCCCGGGTATCCCAGTCCCCCCCCCTCCCTCCCTCCCCGGGTATCCCAGTCCCCTCCCCTCCCCGGGTATCCCAGTCCCCCCCCTCCCTCCCTCCCCGGGTATCCCAGTCCCCCCCCTCCCTCCCTCCCTCCCCGGGTATCCCAGTCCCCGCCCTCCCTCCCTCCCTCCCCGGGTATCCCAGTCCCCTCCCTCCCGGGTATCCCAGTCCCCTCCCTCCCCGGGTATCCCAGTCCCCTCCCTCCCCGGGTATCCCAGTCCCCTCCCTCCCCGGGTATCCCAGTCCCCTCCCTCCCGGTATCGCAGTCCCCTCCCTCCCTCCTCGGGTATCCCAGTCCTCCCCCCCTCCCTCCCTCCCTCCCCGGGTATCCCAGTCCCCCCTCCCTCAATCCCTCCCCGGGTATCCCAGTCCCCTCCCTCCCTCCCCGGGTATCCCATTCCCCTCCCTCCCCTCCCACCCCGGGTATCCCAGTCCCCTCCCTCCCTTCCTCCCCGGGTATCCCAGTCCCCTCCCCTCCCTCCCTCCCCGGGTATCCCAGTCCCCTCCCTCCCTCCCTCCCCGGGTATCCCAGTCACCCCCCCCCCCTCACTCCCTCCCTCCCTCCCCGGGTATCCCAGTCCCCCCCCCTCCCTCCCTCCCTCCCCGGGTATCCCAGTCCCCGCCCTCCATCCCTCCCTCCCTCCCCGGGTATCCCAGTCCCCCCCCCCCTCCCCGGGTATCCCAGTCCCCCCCCTCCCTCCCCGGGTATCCCAGTCCCCCTCCCTCCCCGGGTATCCCAGTCCCCCCCCCTCCCTCCCCGGGTATTCCAGTCCCCCCCTCCCTCCCCGGGTATCCCAGTCCCCCCCCCTCCCTCCCCGGGTATCCCAGTCCCCGCCCACTCCCTCCCCGGGTATCCCAGTCCCCCCCCCCCTCCCTCCCAGGGTATCCCAGTCCCCCCCCCCTCCCTCCCCGGGTAACCCAGTCCCCCCCCCTCCCTCCCCGGGTATCCCAGTCCCCCCCCCTCCCTCCCTCCCCGGGTATCCCAGTCCCCCCCCCTCTCTCCCCGGGTATCCCAGTCCCCCCCCCTCCCTCCCCGGGTATCCCAACCCCCCCCAACCCTCCCTCCCTCCCCGGGTATCCAAGTCCCCCCCCTCCCCCCTCCCTCCCCGGGTATCCCAGTCTCCCACCCTCCCCGGGTATGCCAGCCCCGCCCTCCCTCCCTCCCCGGTACCCCAATCCCCTCACCCGGGTACACCAGCCCCCCCCCCCCGGGTGCCCCAGTCTCTCCCCCCCCCCGGGTACCCCAGTCGTCGTCCCCCGGGTACCCCAGTCTCTCCCCCCCCCCCCCCCGGTTATCCCAGTCCCCCCCCCCCCGGGTATCCCAGTCCCCCCCCCCCCGGGTATCCCAGTCCCCCCCCCCCCGGGTATCCCAGTCCCCCCCCCCCCGTGTATCCCAGTTCCCCCCCCCCCGGGTATCCCAGTCCACCCCCCCCCTGGGTATTCCAGTCCCCCCCCCTCTCCCTCCCCGGGTATCCCAGTCCCCCCCCCCTCCCTCCCTCGGGATCCCAGTCCCCCCCTCCCTCCCTCCCTCCCTCGGGATCCCAGTCCCCCCCCCTCCCTCCCTCCATCCCCGGGTATCTCAGTCCCCCCCCCCCCCGGGTATCCCAGTCCCCCACCCCCCCGTGTATCCCAGTTCCGCCCCCCCTCCCTCCCTCCCTCCCCGGGTATCCCAGTCCCCCCTCTCCCTCCATCCCTCCCCGGGTATCCCAGTCCCCCCCTTCCTCCCTCCCTCCCCGGGTATCCCAGTCCCCCCCACCCTCCCCCCCTCGCTCCCCGGGTATCCCAGTCCCCCCTCTCCCTCCATCCCTCCCCGGGTATCCCAGTCCCCCCCTCCCTCCCTCCCCGGGTATCCCAGTCCCTCCCTCCCCGGGTATCCCAGTCCCCCTCTCCCTCCCTCCCTCCCTCCCCGGGTATCCCAGTCCCCCCCTCCCTCCCTCCCCGGGTATCCCAGTCCCCCCCTCCCTCCCTCCCCGGGTATCCCAGTCCCCTCCCTCCCCGGGTATCCCCAGTCCCCCCCCTCCCTCCCTCCCCGGGTATCCCAGTCCCCCCCTCCCTCCCCGGGTATCCCAGTCCCCGCCCTCCCTCCCTCCCTCCCCGGGTATCCAGTCCCCTCCCTCCCCGGGTATCCCAGTCCCCTCCCTCCCCGGGTATACCAGACGTCGTCCCCTCCCTCCCGGGTATCGCAGTCCCCTCCCTCCCTCCTCGGGTATCCCAGTCCTCCCCCCTCCCTCCCTCCCTCCCCGGGTATCCCAGTCCCCCCCCTCCCTCCCTCCCCGGGTATCCCAGTCCCCCACTCCCTCAATCCCTCCCCGGGTATCCCAGTCCCCTCCCTCCCTCCCTCCCCGGGTATCCCAGTCCCCTCCCTCCCTCCCTCCCCGGGTATCCCAGTCCCCCCCCCCCCCTCACTCCCTCCCTCCCTCCCCGGGTATCCCAGTTCCCCCCCCTCCCTCCCTCCCTCCCCGGGTATCCCAGTCCCCGCCCTCCATCCCTCCCTCCCCGGGTATCCCAGTCCCCCCCCCCCTCCCCGGGTATCCCAGTCCCCCCCCTCCCTCCCGGGTATCCCAGTCCCCCTCCCTCCCTCCCCGGGTATCCCAGTCCCCCTCCCTCCCTCCCCGGGTATCCCAGTCCCCCCCCCCTCCCTCCCCGGGTATTCCAGTCCCCCCCTCCCTCCCCGGGTATCCCAGTCCCCCCCCCCTCCCTCCCCGGGTATCCCAGTCCCCCTCCCTCCCTCCCCGGGTATCCCAGTCCCCCCCCCCCTCCCTCCCCGGGTATTCCAGTCCCCCCCTCCCTCCCCGGGTATCCCAGTCCCCCCCCCTCCCTCCCCGGGTATCCCAGTCCCCGCCCACTCCCTCCCCGGGTATCCCAGTCCCCCCCCCTCCCTCCCCGGGTATCCCAGTCCCCCCCCCCCTCCTCCCCGGATATCCCAGTCCCCCCCTCCCTCCCCGGGTAACCCAGTCCCCCCCTCCCTCCCCGGGTATCCCAGTCCCCCCCCCTCCCTCCCTCCCTCCCCGGGTATCCCAGTCCCCCCCCCTCTCTCCCCGGGTATCCCAGTCCCCCCCCCTCCTCCCCGGGTATCCCAACCCCCCCCCTCCCTCCCTCCCTCCCCGGGTATCCCAGTCCCCCCCCTCCCTCCCCGGTATCCCAGTCTCCCACCCTCCCCGGGTATCCCAGTCCCCCCCCTCCCTCCCTCCCTCCCCGGGTATCCCAGCCCCCCCCACTCCCTCCCTCCCCGGGTACCCCAGTCCCCCCACCCGGGTACACCAGCCCCCCCCCGGGTGCCCCAGTCTCTCCCCCCCCAGGGTACCCCAGTCGTCGTCCCCCGGGTACCCCAGTCTCTCTCCCCCCCCCCGGGTACCAAGTCTCCCCCCCCCCCACCGGGTACCACAGTCCCCCCCCCCGGTTATCCCAGTCCCCCCCCCCCGGGTATCCCAGTCCCCCCCCCCTGGGTATCCCAGTCCCCCCCCCCGGGTATCCCAGTCCCCCCCCCCCCCGGGTATCCCAGTCCCCCCCCCCCCCCCCGGGTATCCCAGTCCCCCCCCCCCCCCCGTGTATCCCAGTTCTCCCCCCCCCCCGGGTATCCCAGTCCACCCCCCCCCGGGTATCCCAGTCCCCCCCCCCCCTCTCCCTCCCCGGGTATCCCAGTCCCCCCCCCTCCCTCGTTCGGGATCCCAGTCCCCCCCCTCCCTCCCTCCCTCCCTCGGGATCCCAGTCCCCCCCCTCCCTCCCTCCATCCCCGGGTATCTCAGTCCCCCCCCCCCCGGGTATCCCAGTCCCCCACCCCCCCGGGTATCCCAGTCCCCCCCCCCCCGGGTATCCCAGTCCCCCCCCCCCCGGGTATCCCAGCCCCCCCCCCCTCCCTCCCCGGGTATCCCAGTCCCCCCCCTCCCTCCCTCCCCGGGTATCCCAGACCCCCCCCCTCCCTCCCCGGGTATCCCAGTCCCCCCCCCCCCTCCCTCCCCGGGTATCCCAGTCGTCCCCCCTCCCTCCCTCCCTCCCCGGGTATCCCAGTCGTCCCCCCTCCCTCCCTCCCTCCCCGGGTATCCCAGTCCCCCCCCCTCCCTCCCCGGGTATCCCAGTCTCCCACCCTCCCCGGGTATCCCAGTCCCCCCCCTCCCTCCCTCCCTCCCCGGGTATCCCAGCCCCCCCCCTCCCTCCCTCCCCGGGTACCCCAGTCCCCCACCCGGGTACCCCAGTCCCCCCCCCCGGGTGCCCCAGTCTCTCCCCCCCCCGGGTACCCCAGACCCCCCCCCCGGGTATCCCAGTCCCCCCCCCCGGGTATCCCAGTCTCCCCCCCCCCCCCCCCGTATCCCAGTCCCCACACCCCCCCCCCGTATCCCAGTCCCCACACCCCCCGGGTATCCAAGTCCCCCCCCCCCCGGGTATCCCAGTCCCCCCCGCCCCCCGGGTATCCCAGTCCCCCCCCCGGGGTATCCCAGTCCCCCCCTCCCTCCCTCCCTCCCCGGGTATCCCAGCCCCCCCCACTCCCTCCCTCCCCGGGTACCCCAGTCCCCCCCACCCGGGTACACCAGCCCCCCCCCCGGGTGCCCCAGTCTCTCCCCCCCCCAGGGTACCCCAGTCGTCGTCCCCCGGGTACCCCAGTCTCTCTCCCCCCCCCGGGTACCAAGTCTCCCCCCCCCCCACCGGGTACCACAGTCCCCCCCCCCGGTTATCCCAGTCCCCCCCCCCCGGGTATCCCAGTCCCCCCCCCCTGGGTATCCCAGTCCCCCCCCCCCGGGTATCCCAGTCCCCCCCCCCCCCGGGTATCCCAGTCCCCCCCCCCCCCCCGGGTATCCCAGTCCCCCCCCCCCCCCCGTGTATCCCAGTTCTCCCCCCCCCCCGGGTATCCCAGTCCACCCCCCCCCCGGGTATCCCAGTCCCCCCCCCCCTCTCCCTCCCCGGGTATCCCAGTCCCCCCCCCTCCCTCGTTCGGGATCCAGTCCCCCCCCTCCCTCCCTCCCTCCCTCGGGATCCCAGTCCCCCCCTCCCTCCCTCCATCCCCGGGTATCTCAGTCCCCCCCCCCCGGGTATCCCAGTCCCCCACCCCCCCGGGTATCCCAGTCCCCCCCCCCCCCGGGTATCCCAGTCCCCCCCCCCCCGGGTATCCCAGCCCCCCCCCCTCCCTCCCCGGGTATCCCAGTCCCCCCCTCCCTCCCTCCCCGGGTATCCCAGACCCCCCCCCTCCCCTCCCCGGGTATCCCAGTCCCCCCCCCCCTCCCTCCCCGGGTATCCCAGTCGTCCCCCCTCCCTCCTCCCTCCCCGGGTATCCCAGTCGTCCCCCCTCCCTCCCTCCCTCCCCGGGTATCCCAGTCCCCCCCCCTCCCTCCCGGGTATCCAGTCTCCCACCCTCCCCGGGTATCCCAGTCCCCCCCTCCCTCCCTCCCTCCCCGGGTATCCCAGCCCCCCCCTCCCTCCCTCCCCGGGTACCCCAGTCCCCCCACCCGGGTACCCCAGTCCCCCCCACCCGGGTACCCCAGTCCCCCCACCCGGGTACCCCAGTCCCCCCCCCCGGGTGCCCCAGTCTCTCCCCCCCCCGGGTACCCCAGACCCCCCCCCCGGGTATCCCAGTCCCCCCCCCGGGTATCCAGTCTCCCCCCCCCCCCCCGTATCCCAGTCCCCACACCCCCCGGGTATCCAAGTCCCCCCCCCCCCCCGGGTATCCCAGTCCCCCCCGCCCCCCGGGTATCCCAGTCCCCCCCCCGGGGTATCCCAGTCCCCCCCCCTCTCCCTCCCCGGGTATCCTAGTCCCCCCCCCCTCCCTCCCTCGGGATCCCGTCCCCCCCTCCCTCCCTCGGGATCCCAGTCCCCCCCCTCACTCCCCGGGTATCTCAGTCCCCCCCCCGGGTATCCCAGTCCCCCACCCCCCCGGGTATCCCAGTCCCCCCCCCCCGGGTATCCCAGTCCCCCCCCCCGGGTATCCCAGTCTCCCCCCCCGGGTATCCCAGCCCCCCCCTCCCTCCCTCCCCGGGTACCCCAGTCCCCCCCCGGGGACCCCAGTCCCCCCCCCCGGGTGCCCCAGTCTCCCCCACCCCGGGTACCCCAGTCTCCCCCCACCCCGGGTACCCCAGTCCCCTCCCCCGGGTACCCTAGTCTCTCCCCCCCCCCGGGTACGAAGTCTCCCCCCCCCCGGGTACCCCAGTCCCCCTCCCCCGGGTATCCCAGTCACCCCCCCCCGGGTATCCCAGTACCCCCCCGGGTATCCCAGTCCCCTCTCCCTCCCCGGGAATCCCAGTCCCCCCCCTCCCTCGGTATCCCAGTCCACCCCCTCCCTCCCTCCCCGGGTATCTCAGGTCCCCCCCCCCCCCCCCCCGTGTATCCCAGTCCCCCCCCCCGGGTATCCCAGTCCCCCCCCCCCCGGGTATCCCAGTCCCGTCCCGTCCCCGGGTATCCAAGTCCCCCCCCCCCGGTATCCCAGTCCCCCCCTCCCTCGGTATCCCAGTCCCCCCCCCTCCCTCGGTATCCCAGTCCCCCCCCTCCCTCCCCGGGTATCCCAGTCTCCCCCCCCCCGGGTATCCCAGTTCCCCCCCCCCGGGTATCCCAGTTCTCCCCCCCCCGGGTATCCCAGTCCCCCCCCCCCAGGTCTCCCAGTCCCCCCCCCCGGTATCCCAGTCCCCCCTCCCCGGGTATCCAGTCCCCCCCCCGGGTATCCCAGACCCCCCTCCCTCCCCGGGTATCCCAGTCCCCCCCTCCCTCCCCGGGTATCCCAGTCGCCCCCCTCCCTCCCCGGGTATCCCAGTCCCCCCTCTCTCCCCGGGTATCCCAGTCCCCCCCTCTCTCCCCGGGTATCCAGTCCCCCCCTCCCCGGGTATCCCAGTCCCCTCCCTCCCTCCCTCCCTCCCCGGGTATGCCAGTCCCCTCCCTCCCCGGGTATCCCAGTCCCCCCCCTCCCTTCCCTCCCCGGGTATCCCAGACCCCCTCCCTCCCTCCCTGGGTATCCCAGACCCCCCCTCCCTCCCTCCCCGGGTATCCCAGACCCCCCTCCCTCCCTCCCCGGGTATCTCAGACCCCCCCTCCCTCCCCGGGTATCCCAGTCCCCCCCTCCCTCCCCGGGTATCCCAGTCCCCCCCCTCCCTCCCCGGGTATCCCAGCCACCCCTCCCTCCCTCCCTCCCCGGGTATCCCAGTCCCCCCCCTCCCTCCCTCCCTCCCCGGGTATCCCAGTCCCCCCCCTCCCTCCCCGGGTATCCCAGACCCCCCCCTCCCTCCCCGGGTATCCCAGCCCCCCCCTCCCTCCCTCCCTCCCCGGGTAACCCAGTCTCCCCCCCCTCCCTCCCCGGGTATCCCAGTTCCCCCCCTCCCTCCCCGGGTATCCCAGTTCCCCCCCCCCTCCCCGTGTATCCCAGTCCCCCCCCCTCCCTCCCCGGGTATCCCAGTCCCCCCCCCTCCCTCCCTCCCCGGGTATCCCAGTCCCCCCCTCCCTCCCCGGGTATCCCAGTCCCCCCCCTCCCTCCCACCCTCCTCGGGTATCCCAGTCCCCCCCCCTCCCTCCCTCCCCGGGTATCCCAGTCCCCCCCCTCCCCGGGTATCCCAACCCCCCCTTCCTCCCTCCCCGGGTACCACCTGTCTCCCCCCCCCCCGGGTATCCCAGTCCCGCCCCCCCCCCCCTCCCCGGGTACCCCAGTCTCCCCCCCCCGGGTACCCCATTCTCCCCCCCCCGGGTATCCCCAGTCCCCCCCCCCCCCGGGTATCCCAGTCCCCCCCCCCGGGTATCCCAGTCCCTCTCTCTCCCGGGTATCCCAGTCTCCCCCCCCTCCCTCCCTCCCTCGGGATCCCCAGTCCCCCCCCCTCCCTCCCGGGTATCCCAGTCCCCCCCCCTCCCTCCCCGGGTATCCCAGTCCCCCCCTCCCCGGGTATCCCAGTCCCCCCCCCCTCCCCCGGGTATCCCAGTCCCCCCCCCTCCCCGGGTATCCCAGTCCCCCCCCCTCCCCGGGTATCCCAGTCCCCCCCCCCTCCCCTCCCTCCCTCGGGATCCCCAGTCTCCCCCCCCCCCCCGGGTATCCCAGTCTCCCCCCCCCCCCGGGTATCCAGTCTCCTCCCCCCCCCCCGGGTATCCCAGTCTCCCCCCCCCCCCCCCGGGTATCCCAGTCTCCCCCCCCCCCCCCGGGTATCCCAGTCTCCCCCCCCCCCCCGGGTATCCCAGTCTCCCCCCCCCCCCCGGGTATCCCAGTCTCCCTCCCCCCCCCCCCCCCGGGTATCCCAGTCCCCCCCCCCTCCCCGGGTATCCCAGTCCCCCCCCCTCCCCGGGTATCCCAGTCCCCCCCCCCCTCCCGGGTATCCCAGTCCCCCCCCCCTCCCCGGGTATCCCAGTCCCCCCCCTCCCGGGTATCCCAGTCCCCCCCCCCTCCCTCCCTCCCTCGGGATCCCAGTCTCCCCCCCCCGGGTATCCCAGTCTCCCCCCCCCCCCCGGGTATCCCAGTCTCCCCCCCCCCCCGGGTATCCCAGTCTCCCCCCCCCCCCGGGTATCCCAGTCTCCCCCCCCCCCCCGGGTATCCCAGTCTCCCCCCCCCCCCCCCGGGTATCCCAGTCTCCCTCCCCCCCCCCCCCCCGGGTATCCCAGTCTCCCTCCCCCCCCCCCCCCCGGGTTATCCCAGTCTCCCTCCCCCCCCCCCCCCCCCCCAGGTATCCCAGTCTCCCTCCCCCCCCCCCCCCCCCGGGTATCCCAGTCTCCCTCCCACCCCCCCCCCCCCGGTATCCCAGTCTCCCTCCCCCCCCCCCCGGTATCCCAGTCTCCCTCCCCCCCCCCCCCCGGTATCCCAGTCTCCCTCCCCCCCCCCCCCCGGGTATCCCAGTCTCCCTTCCCCCCCCCCCCGGTATCCCAGTCTCCCTCCCCCCCCCCCCCCCCCCGGTATCCCAGTCTCCCTCCCCCCCCCCCCCCCCCCCCCGGGTATCCCAGTCCCCCACCCCCCCGGGTATCCCAGTCCCCCCCCCCCGGGTATCCCAGTCCCCCCCCCCCGGGTATCCCAGCCCCCCCCCCCTCCCTCCCCCGGGTATCCCAGTCCCCCCCCTCCCTCCCTCCCCGGGTATCCCAGACCCCCCCCTCCCTCCCCGGGTATCCCAGTCCCCCCCCCCCTCCCTCCCCGGGTATCCCAGTCGTCCCCCCTCCCTCCCTCCCTCCCCGGGTATCCAGTCGTCCCCCCTCCCTCCCTCCCTCCCCGGGTATCCCAGTCCCCCCCCCTCCCTCCCCGGGTATCCCAGTCTCCCACCCTCCCCGGGTATCCCAGTCCCCCCCTCCCTCCCTCCCTCCCCGGGTATCCCAGCCCCCCCCTCCCTCCCTCCCCGGGTACCCCAGTCCCCCCACCCGGGTACCCCAGTCCCCCCACCCGGGTACCCCAGTCCCCCCCCCCGGGTGCCCCAGTCTCTCCCCCCCCCCGGGTACCCCAGACCCCCCCCCCCGGGTATCCCAGTCCCCCCCCCCGGGTATCCCAGTCTCCCCCCCCCCCCCCGTATCCCAGTCCCCACACCCCCCGGGTATCCAAGTCCCCCCCCCCCCCGGGTATCCCAGTCCCCCCCGCCCCCCGGGTATCCCAGTCCCCCCCCCGGGGTACCCCAGTCCCCCCCCCCGGGGACCCCAGTCCCCCCCCCCGGGTGCCCCAGTCTCCCCCCCACCCCGGGTACCCCAGTCTCCCCCCACCCCGGGTACCCCAGTCCCCTCCCCCGGGTACCCTAGTCTCTCCCCCCCCCCGGGTACGAAGTCTCCCCCCCCCCCGGGTACCCCAGTCCCCCTCCCCCGGGTATCCCAGTACCCCCCCGGGTATCCCAGTCCCCTCTCCCTCCCCGGGAATCCCAGTCCCCCCCCTCCCTCGGTATCCCAGTCCACCCCCTCCCTCCCTCCCCGGGTATCTCAGGTCCCCCCCCCCCCCCCCCGTGTATCCCAGTCCCCCCCCCCGGGTATCCCAGTCCCCCCCCCCCCGGGTATCCCAGTCCCGTCCCCCCCCCCGGGTATCCAAGTCCCCCCCCCCCCGGGTATCCCAGTCCCCCCCTCCCTCGGTATCCCAGTCCCCCCCCCTCCCTCGGTATCCCAGTCCCCCCCCTCCCTCCCCGGGTATCCCAGTCTCCCCCCCCCCGGGTATCCCAGTTCCCCCCCCCCGGGTATCCCAGTTCTCCCCCCCCCGGGTATCCCAGTCCCCCCCCCCCCCCAGGTCTCCCAGTCCCCCCCCCCCGGGTATCCCAGTCCCCCCTCCCCGGGTATCCCAGTCCCCCCCCCGGGTATCCCAGACCCCCCTCCCTCCCCGGGTATCCCAGTCCCCCCCTCCCTCCCCGGGTATCCCAGTCGCCCCCCTCCCTCCCCGGGTATCCCAGTCCCCCCCTCTCTCCCCGGGTATCCCAGTCCCCCCCTCTCTCCCCGGGTATCCCAGTCCCCCCCTCCCCGGGTATCCCAGTCCCCTCCCTCCCTCCCTCCCTCCCCGGGTATGCCAGTCCCCTCCCTCCCCGGGTATCCCAGTCCCCCCCCTCCCTCCCTCCCCGGGTATCCCAGACCCCCCTCCCTCCCTCCCTGGGTATCCCAGACCCCCCCTCCCTCCCTCCCCGGGTATCCCAGACCCCCCCTCCCTCCCTCCCCGGGTATCTCAGACCCCCCCTCCCTCCCCGGGTATCCCAGTCCCCCCCTCCCTCCCCGGGTATCCCAGTCCCCCCCCTCCCTCCCCGGGTATCCCAGCCACCCCTCCCTCCCTCCCTCCCCGGGTATCCCAGTCCCCCCCCCTCCCTCCCTCCCTCCCCGGGTATCCCAGTCCCCCCCCCTCCCTCCCCGGGTATCCCAGACCCCCCCCTCCCTCCCCGGGTATCCCAGCCCCCCCCCTCCCTCCCTCCCCGGGTAACCCAGTCTCCCCCCCCTCCCTCCCCGGGTATCCCAGTTCCCCCCCCCTCCCTCCCCGGGTATCCCAGTTCCCCCCCCCCTCCCCGTGTATCCCAGTCCCCCCCCCCTCCCTCCCCGGGTATCCCAGTCCCCCCCCCTCCCTCCCTCCCCGGGTATCCCAGTCCCCCCCTCCCTCCCCGGGTATCCCAGTCCCCCCCCTCCCTCCCACCCTCCTCGGGTATCCCAGTCCCCCCCCCTCCCTCCCTCCCCGGGTATCCCAGTCCCCCCCCTCCCCGGGTATCCCAACCCCCCCTTCCTCCCTCCCCGGGTACCACCTGTCTCCCCCCCCCCCCCCGGGTATCCCAGTCCCGCCCCCCCCCCCCTCCCCGGGTACCCCAGTCTCCCCCCCCGGGTACCCCATTCTCCCCCCCCCCCGGGTATCCCAGTCCCCCCCCCCCCCCGGGTATCCCAGTTCCCCCCCCCGGGTATCCCAGTCCCTCTCTCTCCCCGGGTATCCCAGTCTCCCCCCCCTCCCTCCCTCCCTCGGGATCCCAGTCCCCCCCCCTCCCTCCCCGGGTATCCCAGTCCCCCCCCCTCCCTCCCCGGGTATCCCAGTCCCCCCCTCCCCGGGTATCCCAGTCCCCCCCCCCCTCCCCGGGTATCCCAGTCCCCCCCCCTCCCCGGGTATCCCAGTCCCCCCCCCTCCCCGGGTATCCCAGTCCCCCCCCCTCCCCGGGTATCCCAGTCCCCCCCCCCTCCCTCCCTCCCTCGGGATCCCCAGTCTCCCCCCCCCCCCCCGGGTATCCCAGTCTCCCCCCCCCCCCCCGGGTATCCCAGTCTCCTCCCCCCCCCGGGTATCCCAGTCTCCCCCCCCCCCCCCCCCCGGGTATCCCAGTCTCCCCCCCCCCCCCCCGGGTATCCCAGTCTCCCCCCCCCCCCGGGTATCCCAGTCTCCCCCCCCCCCCCGGGTATCCCAGTCTCCCTCCCCCCCCCCCCCGGGTATCCCAGTCCCCCCCCCTCCCCGGGTATCCCAGTCCCCCCCCCTCCCCGGGTATCCCAGTCCCCCCCCCTCCCCGGGTATCCCAGTCCCCCCCCCTCCCCGGGTATCCCAGTCCCCCCCCTCCCCGGGTATCCCAGTCCCCCCCCCCCTCCCTCCCTCCCTCGGGATCCCCAGTCTCCCCCCCCCCGGGTATCCCAGTCTCCCCCCCCCCCCCGGGTTTCCCAGTCTCCCCCCCCCCCCGGGTATCCCAGTCTCCCCCCCCCCGGGTATCCCAGTCTCCCCCCCCCCCCCCCCGGTATCCCAGTCTCCCCCCCCCCCCCCCCCCCGGGTATCCCAGTCTCCCTCCCCCCCCCCCCCCCGGGTATCCCAGTCTCCCTCCCCCCCCCCCCCCCCCCGGGTATCCCAGTCTCCCTCCCCCCCCCCCCCCCCGGGTATCCCAGTCTCCCTCCCCCCCCCCCCCCAGGTATCCCAGTCTCCCTCCCCCCCCCCCCCCCCGGGTATCCCAGTCTCCCTCCCCCCCCCCCCCCCCCCGGTATCCCAGTCTCCCTCCCCCCCCCCGGTATCCCAGTCTCCCTCCCCCCCCCCCCCCCCGGTATCCCAGTCTCCCTCCCCCCCCCCCCCCCCCGGTATCCCAGTCTCCCTTCCCCCCCCCCCCGGTATCCCAGTCTCCCTTCCCCCCCCCCCCCGGGTCTCCCAGTCCCCCCCCCCCGGGTATCCCAGTCCCCCCCCCCCCCGGGTATCCCAGTCCCCCTCCCCCCCCCGGGTATCCCAGTCCCCCCCCCCCGGGTATCCCAGTCTCCCCCCCCCCCCCCCCCGGGTATCCCAGTCTCCCTCCCCCTCCCCCCCCCCGGGTATCCCAGTCTCCCTCCCCCTCCCCCCCCCCCCCGGGTATCCCAGTCCCCCTCCCCCTCCCCCCGGGTATCCCAGTCCCCCTCCCCCTCCCCCCCCCCCCCCGGGTATCCCAGTCCCCCTCCCCCTCCCCCCCGGGTATCCCAGTCTCCCCTCCCCCCCCCGGGTATCCCAGTCTCCCCTCCCCCCCCCCGGGTATCCCAGTCTCCCCCCCCCGGGTATCCCAGTCTCCCTCCCCCTCCCCCCCCCGGGTATCCCAGTCCCCCTCCCCCCCCCCCCGGGTATCCCAGTCTCCCCTCCCCCCCCCCCCCCGGGTCTCCCCTCCCCCCCCCCCCCGGGTATCCCAGTCCCCCCCCCCCGGGTATCCCAGTCCCCCCCCCCCCCGGGTATCCCAGTCCTCCCCCCCCCCCGGGTATCCCAGTCCCCCTCCCCTCCCCCCCCCCCTGGGTATCCCAGTCTCCCCTCCCCCCCCCCCGGGTATCCCAGTCCCCCTCCCCCCCCCCTGGGTATCCCAGTCTCCCCTCCCCCCCCCCCGGGTATCCCCGGGTATCCCAGTCTCGTCTCCCCCCCCCCCCGGGTATCCCAGTCCCCCCCCCTCCCCCCCCCCGTGTATCCCAGTCTCCCCCCCCGGGTATCCCAGTCTCCCCCTCCCCCCCCGGGTATCCCAGTCTCCCTCCCCCCCCCCCCGGGTATCCCAGTCTCCCTCCCCCTCCCCCCCCCCGGGTATCCCAGTCTCCCTCCCCCTCCCCCCCCCCCCCGGGTATCCCAGTCCCCCTCCCCCTCCCCCCCCCCGGGTATCCCAGTCCCCCTCCCCCTCCCCCCCCCCCCGAGTATCCCAGTCCCCCTCCCCCTCCCCCCCCCGGGTATCCCAGTCCCCCTCCCCCTCCCCCCCCGGGTATCCCAGTCTCCCCTCCCCCCCCCCCCCCCGGGTATCCCAGTCTCCCCTCCCCCCCCGGGTATCCCAGTCTCCCCTCCCCCCCCCCGGGTATCCCAGTCTCCCCCCCCCGGGTATCCCAGTCTCCCCCCCCCGGGTATCCCAGTCTCCCTCCCCCTCCCCCCTCCCCCGGGTATCCCAGTCTCCCCTCCCCCCCCCCCGGGTCTCCCCTCCCCCCCCCCCCGGGTATCCCAGTCCCCCCCCCCGGGTATCCCAGTCTCCCCCCCCCGGGTATCCCAGTCTCCCCTCCCCCCCCCCCTGGGTATCCCAGTCCCCCTCCCCCTCCCCCCGGGTATCCCAGTCTCCCCTCCCCCCCCCCCCCCTGGGTATCCCAGTCTCTCCCCCCCCCCCGGTATCCCAGTCTCCCCTCCCCCCCCCCCCCTGGGTATCCCAGTCCCCCTCCCCTCCCCCCCCCCGGGTATCCCAGTCTCTCCTCCCCCCCCCCCCGGGTATCCCAGTCTCTCCCCCCCCCCCCCCCCGGGTATCCCAGTCTCTCCCCCCCCCCCCCCCGGGTATCCCAGTCTCTCCCCCCCCCCCCCGGGTATCCCAGTCTCTCCCCCCCCCCCCGGGTATCCCAGTCTCTCCCCCGGTACCAGGTCTCGGAAGCTCCCCGGATTCTCGGCCTTGCTCTCCGCCGCCGCCATCTTGCTCCGGGAGCGCATGCGCGGCGCGGTGTACGCTGGGCGTTGTAGTCCTGGGAGGGGGATTGAGTGAATCGAGGGGAATTGAGGGAGCGGATGGTGGAATGGAGCGGAGGGGTGATTGTGGGGAGGGGATTTTGAGGGGAGGGGGGATTGTGGGGTGGTGGTTGAAAGAAGGGGGGATTGAGGGAAGGGGAGGGGGGATTGAGGGAAGGGGAGGGGGATTGAGGGGAAGGGGAGGGGGATTGAGGGGAGGGCAGGGGGATTGAGGGGTGGGGGTTGAAAGAAGGGGGGATTGAGGGGAGGGGATGGTGTTGAGAGGATGGGGATTGAGGGTATGGGAGGGGAATTGATGGGATGGGGGGATTGAGGAGATGGGAGGGAGGGATTGAGGGGATGGGAGGAGAAATTGAGGGGTAGGGAGAGGGATTGAGGGGATGGGGAGGGAGGATAGAGGAAATGGGGAGGGGGATTGAGGGGATGGGAGGGATTGAGGGGACGGAAGGGATTGAGTGGATGGGAGGGGGATTGAGGGGCTGGGGGGGTTGAGAAAATGGGGAAGGGGATTGAGGAGAGGTGGATTGAGGGGATTGAAGGGAGGATTGGGGGGAGGGGTTTGAGGACGTATTGAGTGGCGGGGAGGGATTTACGGGGGTGGGTGTTGTGGTTTAATTGAGGAAGTTAACAGCGGGGGTCAGAATCACTGCTGGTGTCACGACCCCCTGGGCAGCACGCAGTCAATTCAAACCCCACATGACCCAGAGTCACGTGAAATAAGATTTTATTTAAAATACCCAATGTCCTTGGCTGAGCCAAATAAACTAGTCACCAGGTTTGTAACTTTAAAACTCAAATAACCTTTTATAATATACAGTATAATAATTAAACAGGCAGAAAATGTAACTATCTAATTCCCTTTCCCAACCCTCCCCCCCTCTTTCTAACTAACCCCACTCTCTACACACACACAACACAGAGAGAAAAGGGTGGTGGAAGGAAAACACAATATTAATAAAATAAAAGGACAACGATCTTTCATGCACTGGGATGATTTCCAACCTCTTCTATCGGGCACGAGCTACAGAAGTCTGAGAACACGCACTAACAGGTTCAAAAACAGCTTCTTCCCCGCTGTTACCAAGCTGCTGAATGACCGTCTTATGGACTGAACTGATCTCTCCACACATCGTCTCTACTGAGTAGTACCACACTCCGTAAGCTTCACCCAATGCCTGTATCTAAGTATTTACATTGTGTATTTATGTATGTCCTATGGGTTTTTCATGCATGGTATGATCAGTCTGGACTGTAGACATAACAATAGTTTTCCTTGTGCCTCGGTACACGTGACAATAAACCAAAATCCAAATGCAAATTTGGGAGTAGATTTTAACCAAACAGAAACACAGTTATTTTAATTGCTGCATTACTTTAAAATATTTTGAATTGCATGGTTGTGTTCACATTACCAGCATTCTCACAAATACCAGATGTTCTGCTACCTCTTTACGAAGAAACTGCCGATTGGTGTTTTTTTGCAAAAATATACTTTATTCATAAAATATCCAAAAGAATATTGCAAACATTTAGGGCAGCAGAGTGGCGCAGTGGTTAGCACTGTTGCCTCACGGCACCGAGGTCCCAGGTTCGAATCCCGGCCCCGGATCACTGTCCGTGTGGAGTTTGCACATTCTCCCCATGTCTGCGTGGGTTTCACCCCCACAACCCAAAGATGTGCAGGGTAGGTGGATTGGCTGCGCTAAATTGCCCCATAGTTGGAAAAAAATGAATTGATACTCTAAATTTGAAAAAAAAAAGAATATTGCAAACATTTCAAAGTGGCTGTCACACAAAGTCCAATAATATTCAGGTTTTCTACGTACAAAATGTTGCATTCTGAGATGCTTCAACACAGTCAAAGAAAGCCGTGCCCGAGAGTGGCAGTCTTCGGGGTATCGGAGCAGCCCGAGCTACATTTGGGGAAGGGGGCTGACGCCCTCGCTCTTGCTTCCTTAATCTGTACGCCAGAGAATCCTGCTCGGCTGGCGATCAGCAGCACCACCCACAGCTGCAGAATGGCTGGCAGACCTGCTGGAATTTCTACACCTGGAGAAGATTAAGTTCACCCTCCGAGGGTCAGAAGAGGGCTCCCACAAAGCATGGGGGCCCTTCATCAGCCTGCTCGAGGCCAACAGTAGCGAGGGAAAGAGGGGGAAATGGGGGGAGAGCAGACAAGAACGCATGCCACGAGGAGATACAAAGGGGGGAGGAGATGAGGAGGGAACCCAAGGGAGCCACAGGGGGGAAAAGGTGGGTGGGGGCAAGAAGTCCCCCTCCCCAAACCCACAAGGTCAACAATAAAAGCCACAGAAAAGAGGAGCAGAGCTTAGTAAAAGGACATGCAGGGGGGGAAGAAGGGGTTACCAACGAGGGGACAGGGAGGGGGGCAGGGGATATGGATAGAATCATAAAATTTACAGTACAAAAGGAGGCCATTCGGCCTATCAAATGTACGTTAGGAAATATGTATGTAAATAAAAAACTGTACAATATGTAAATACCAGACACAACATTCGTTAATAACAATAATAATCTTTATTAGTGTCACAAGTAGGCTTACATTAACACTGCAATGAAGTTACTGTGAAGAGCCCCTAGTCGCCACATTCCGGCGCCTGTTTGGGTACACAGAGGTACAATTCAGAATGTCCAATTCACCTAACAGCACGTCTTTCGGGACTTGTGGGAGGAAACCGGAGCACCCGGAGGGAACCCACGCAGACACGGGGAGAACGTGCAGACTCCGCACAGACAGTGACCCAAGCCGGGAATCGAACCTGGGACCCTGGCGCTCTGAAGCAACTGTGCTAACCACTGTGCTACCGTGCCACCCATTTAAAAAGTATCATTCTGTAAAATTGAAAAACGCCAATAAAAACATTTGTTTTTAAAACACAGCCAAAGAAACATTTCTAAATGGTCATTGCAAAAGGTGGAATGATATTTAAGTTGTCTACACAGCTTAATTTGCAACTTGAGTTGCTTCAATGCAATTGGAATATTCAGTGAGAAAACGCCCTGGGATGGGAGGACTGGGACGAGCAAAGGGTTAATCTTTCAGTTTCAACAAATACAGACGTCGAGGGAGGTGTGGCTGAGAGCTGAGAGCCAGGGCACGGAATTCGGTTTGGAGAACCAGAGAGGTGCCCGGAACCCCCAGCCTGCCAGGTAAGTGTGGGGGGAATCAGAGATTCTCAAAGCCTCTCTGCACAAACCCCCGGGCTGTGCATTCATTCTTCCAGCTGCTTCCTCTTGTGTTGGGGGGTTTGTGTTGCACAGGGATCTGGGACCGGGGGGAGAAGAGCCCCCACTTTGAGCCACAGCCGCGATCTGGGTCCCAGGCTCTGCTCCCAGCTCCTAATCTGCTCTCAGTTTCTGCTCAATGCCGGGGGATCGGACTTTGCAATGAGGCCGCGGATTCAATGTGCACCTTCCGCGTCTTTCTTTGTGTGGCCGGCAAGCGGGAGTTGAGTGAGTTTCAGACCCCAGGGACTGTAATGCAAATCCTTTAACTCCACATCTCAGGGATTGTATCAAAAGGGGCCCCCTGACCCCCCCCCCCCCTGTTCCAGCTGCATTAATCCCCTCCCTCTCGCCACCTGTTTACTTTCGGTTTCTATTCAGCAAATTTCTGGTCAACAATGCCTAAAGTTTCGTTTCTTGCACGTGGCAACTTCTAAGCTCAGTCTGAAACTCCCAAATCGCAATCAACAAGTTGTAGCCAATTGTCTGCAGGGATGAATGTCTGACCGTGTGGTTTCTATTCTGTTCTCTTCCAGATTTTGTGTGTGACCATGGCCTCCTCAGCGAACATCACTGATAAAATCCAAAATGATTTTCTGAATTGTAAGATATGCCTGAATACTTTTAAACAACCCAAGATGTTGCCGTGCCTCCACACGTACTGCCAGGAGTGCCTGGAGACCCTCAGCAGGAATAGCCAGAGAATCCAGTGCCCTGAATGCCGGAAGGTTGTTGATGTGAGTGGTGGGGTCAGCGGGCTGCAGACCAACTTCCACATCAATGGTCTTCTGGATATTTTCCAAAACGCACAGAAGGCGGAGGTGATTTGCGACCTCTGTCCGGCGGAACGGAAAAATAAGAATTCTGCTGTGGTCAAGTGTGCCGGCTGTGCTGGTCACATGTGCCAGCCGTGTGGGGACAGGCATCGGTCTGCCCACCCAAGCCACGTGCTGGTGAACCTAGCCGGTGCCACCCTTGGCAAATCTGACACTGAGCTTCTGGTGAAGCAGAAAATCTACTGCCAAACCCATCCCAAAGACAAAGTCTGTTTTTACTGCAGCACCTGCGAGCGTGCGATCTGCTTCAAATGCCGCTCCCAGTCCTGCAGTCGGCATAGACAACTTGGACTGGTTGAAGCGGCTGAGGACAAGAAAGCCACGGTGAGGAAGCTACTTGAGCGACTCGGGGGTGACATTCTGCTGTTGGCCCAAAGAGAAGGTGACCTGGATGAAGCGATGGGCAAAATGAAAGCGATGGAAAGCTCCATAATCTCCAATGTAGAGAACACTCTGACAGAGATTCTCAACAATTTGTTCAAACATGGAGATACCATCAAAAAGATGGTCTCGGATCATGTCCAGAAACAGCAAGAGGCATGTGAAGCCGCCAAATCTAAACTTCAGCTTCAGAAGGAAAAGGCACAAGGAACCAAAGAATTCTGTGCGAGGGCCATAGCAACGTCTGATGCAAAAGCGATACTGTGTTTACCGAGCATTGTGGAAGATCAGATTAGTGCATTGCAAGCATTGGGCAGCGTAGATGTAAATAGACCTAGTCCCCAAGTAACTGTCAACAAATCAATAAAGGAGATGATATCACAAAATAATCTTTTCAATATCACATTTGGCGAAGGACCAGCCCTTGGATTGCAGCTGAGTCCTCCTCAGAAACGGACACAGGCAAACCTTCCACCGGCTCAACCCAGAGAACAGGCAATTCAGAAATATTACTTCGACACAAAGCTCAATTATGACACGTATGATCCAAAATTGACCGGTATCTGCACTTCCCAATATGGAGACATCATTGTTGCGGATGAACAGAACTCAGCCCTAAAATGTTACGTGAATGATGGATTATTTGATCTGACTATCTCGTTGGATGAGGACGACGATCCGTGTAGCGTTGCTGTGTGTGGCGATATTATTGCATGCTCTGCCAATCACCGCCTTCACTTCCTGGAAATGGATGGCTCGTTCGTGAGAAAGCTTTTGCTCCGCGGTTCGGAGTCAACTTACCCCATTGCTGCTTATGAAGATGAATATGTGGCCGTGAGCGAAGGAAGTTTGTGTTCCATCTCTCTCTACGATGTTTACGGGCATGCGATTGCCAGGGTTAAGCCACAGGGCTATGAGGGCATCAGATTTCTCTTCATTGCTGTTAACAGTGAAGAAGAGTTCATCGTATCTGATTGTGGGAAGAAATGTGTTGTTATTTTCAACAGGAGTGCTGAAGTGCTCACCATCATTGATGAGAGTTACGTGAATGGGCTGCAGCTCGCCCTTAACCCTTTCAGTGTCTGTGTCGATAGAAATGACAATATTTATGTGACTGAGCCCAGTAGGATCCTCTTATTTTCTCCAAGTGGGGTGTTTAAGGATCAGCTGTTGAGTGCTGCAGACGGCCTATACAAGCCACGTGTCATTACAGTAGACCAAGGTGGCAACCTGATTGTAAGCCAGGGCAATGGTTTTGTTACGGTGTACAACCTGAATCTGGACCAATCGTGTGGCTGCCAGCATTGGATTTAGGATGAACTTGCATCACACTATCCAGATAACAACGTCTGTATTGACCAAGTCAGGTGATAAAGCGCCTGCCTCTAAGATAAATAATCCAACCTCTGTAAATAAACATGGCGGGGGGCAGCACGGTGGCGCAGTGGTTAGCACTGCTGCCTACGGCGCTAAGGACCCGGGTTTGAATCCCGGCCCTGGGTCACTGTCCGTGGGGAGTTTGCACATTCTCCCCATGTCTGCGTGGGTTTCGCCCCCACAACCCAAAAATTGTGCAGGGTAGGTGGATTGGCCACGCACAATTGCCCCTTAATTGGAAAAAAAATAATTGGTACTCTAAATTTATAAAATAAAAATAAACATGGGGAGGGGTTGAAGAAATTAAATACTCTTTCTTCCCCCACCCCCCTGAAGTGTGTTTGGTGGTGGGGAGGGTATTTAATCAGGCAGGACGGGATGACAGTTAGGCAGCCTTCCCAAGCCATCGTAGCTAAGGCCCTTGAGTAGCCTGCCAAAAACTAGCCCCTCAGCCTTTCTGTTGACACACGTGATCCCCTTCCCACTGACCTGGGATCTGGGGCTGATCCTGGACCTGTTGCAGCAGTAGCTTCAGTTCTCCTTTATTATAGAGCAGGTCACAGAATCACAGAAAATACAGCACTGAAGAGGCCCTTCAGCCCATCGAGTCTGCACCTGACCTGCCTACCACGCCCTCCAGGCTTGGAGGGCCGAAGAGCCTGTTCCTGTGCTGTATTGTTCTTTGTTCTAATCCCATTTGCCCGCACTTGGCCTGTGGCCTTGAATGTTAAGACATGCCAAATGCTCATCCAGGTACTTTTTAAAGGATGTGAGGCAACCCGCCTCTCCCACCCTCCCAGGCAGCGTGTCCCAGACCCGCCTCTCCCCCCCTCCCAGGCCGTGCGTTCCAGACCCGCCTCTCCCACCCTCCCAGGCCGTGCGTTCCAGACCCGCCTCTCCCACCCTCCCAGGCCGTGCGTTCCAGACCCGCCTCTCCCACCCTCCCAGGCCGTGCGTTCCAGACCCGCCTCTCCCACCCTCCCAGGCAGTGTGTTCCAGACCCGCCTCTCCCACCCTCCCAGGCAGTGTGTTCCAGACCCGCCTCTCCCACCCTCCCAGGCCGTGCGTTCCAGGCCCTCACCACCCTCTGGGGAAAAATCAATTTCCTCAAACCCCCCATAAACCTCCCGCCCCTCACCTTGAACTTGTGTCCCCCTCGTAACTGACCCTTCAACTAATGGGAACAGCTGCTCACTATCCACCCTGTCCATGCCCCTCATAATCTTGTACACCTCGATCAGGTTGCCCCTCGGTCTTCTCTGCTCCAGCGAAAACAACCTAGGCCTATCCAACCTCTCTTCATAACTTTAACGTTCAACATCTGGGTGAATCACCTCTGCACCCCCTCCAGTGCAATCACATCCTTCCTATAATGTGGCGACCAGAATTGCACACAGTACTCCAGCTGTGGCCTCACCAAAGTTCTATACAACTCCAACATGACCTCCCTGCTTTTGTAATCTATGCCTCGATTGATAAAGGCAAGTGTCCCAACAAAGAACAATAATCCAACCTCTGTAAATAAGCTTTTTCACCCTATTAGCCTGCCCTTCTGCCTTCTGAGATCTGGACAGATGCTCCCAAGGTCCCTTTGTTCCCAGTGTCAGGCCATTCATTGAATACTTCCTTGTCAGATTACTCCTTCCAAAGTGTATCACCTCACACTTTTCAGGGTTAAATTCAATCTGCCACTTTTCTGCCCATTTGAGTATCCCGTCCATATCTTCCTGTAACACAACACACTCAACTTCACTGTTAACCACCCGGCCAATCTTTGTGTCATCTGCAAACTTGCTGATCCTACCCCCCACATAGTCATCTATGTCATTTATATAAATGACAAACAATAGGGGACCCAGCACAGGTCCCTGTGGTGCGCCACTGGACACTGGCTTCCAGTCACTAACGCAGCCGTCTGTCATCACCCTCTAAGCCAATTTTAAATCCACCTTCTCAAGTTACCCTGTATCTCATATGCATTTGCCTTCTTTATAAATCTACCATGCGGGACCTTGTCAAAGGCTTTGCTGAAATCCATGTAAACTACATCAACTGCACTACCCTCATCTACACACCTGGTCACATGTTCAAAAAATTCAATCAAATTTGTTAGGCATGACCTCCCTCTCACAAAGTCACGCTCACTATTCCTGATCAAACCTTGCCTCTCCAAGTGGAGACAGATTTTGTCCTTCTGATAGATTCCCTACCACTGACCATAAAACATGGGAGCAGAATTAGGCCACTCGGCCCATCGAGTCTGCTCCGCCATTCAATCATGGCTGATATTTTCTCATCCCCATTCTCCTGCCTTCTCCCCATAACCCCTGATCCCCTTATTAATCAAAAACCTATCTATCTCTGTCTTAAAGACGCTCAGTGATTTGGCCTCCACAGCCTTCTGCGGCAAAGAGTTCCATAGATTCACCACCCTCTGGCTGAAGAAATTCCTCCTCATCTCTGTTTTAAAGGATCATCCCTTCAGTCTGAGATGGTGTCCTCTGGTTCTAGTTTTTCCTACAAGTGGAAACATCCTCTCCACGTCCACTCTATCCAGGCCTCGCAGTATCCTGTAAATTTCAATAAGATCCCCCCTCATCCTTCTAAACTCCAACGAGTACAGACCCAGAGTCCTCAACCGTTCCTTATACGACAAGCTCTTCATTCCATGAATCATTCTTGTGAACCTCCTGTTTGGTGAGGACGGCGTTGGTGTTTGATGGCAGTGATGCTGGGGACAGTGTTTGATGGTGGAGATCAATTGTTTACTCTTCGCTTTGGCTGTGAGCCGTGGCTCAGACAAGCATATGATTTTATTGACCAATGGGATTGCAGGAAAAGGTCGTTAACACACGACAAGTTTTATGATCACTATTGCCCATGAGGGACCAACTCGATCAGTTGAAATGATCACATGATTAAGCTTGATGAGTCAATGTGCAAAGGGGACACAAGTTTTTTTTTAGTGTAGATTATTTAGGTCTTATGAAAAGCATTCATTTATTACTATTAGCCTTTATCTAACTTGTTTAAAGATTGTTTCTTAAATGTAGAATTGAGTGAAGAAATTTAAAGATATGATGAGATTTTCAGACGGAATCCAGGCCTCCGATCATAGTTTCAGCAGTCAACAGAGAATCAGTTTGTTTGTGAGATTGGGAGAAGCCCATGAAAGCTAAACAACACTTTGAACTCTTTCTCTCCTGATCTCAGTCAACAGAGATGTCCAATTTTGGACTTTTCTGACCAGCACTGGGCGAGGGTTAGCACTGCTGATTAATCCTGATTTGATCTCTTGAGCTTGCTTGGTGTCTGTATCAGCAGAGTCATGTTTCTGATTATATAATCGTGTAAAGTCTTTGAATGCAAATCAGACCAAAACATATGGGGCCGTAACTTCTGAGTCTTCCAGTGTCGGATTGGGAGGAGGTTACTCCAAAGATGCGCTGGGGAACCCTTCTCAGAACCTCATGGGTAGGATTTGTGCAGCAATTGCCCAGAAGTGTAAACTTTCCCCATGGCAATTGCCCTCCACCGAGAACAATCCGAAAATGAAAAGTTGCAAACTTTGGATAGTCCTGACAGGGTTACGCCAGCAGTTACCCAGTAAAAGTGAGAAGAATTAAAACCTCTTCCAGTATCTGGGTAACTATTGTAGTGACCCTGACAAGATTCCCCCCCCCCCCCCCCCCCCCCACCCCTCAACGACCCACACTCACAGGGTGTCTCCGACCCCCTCAAGGGTGTCCCCACACTGCTGGACTATTTCTCTTCCTCCCACCCACGGGGTTCTTCCCACCTGTCCCATTCCCCCCCCCAAACCAGAGCCGAGACTATCCCACCACAGGCTCAATCCAACCGCGGCAGCAGGTACTGTGAAACTGGGACGGAGCTGGAATTCGAAGCTGGGCCCTGGGAGCGAGCTCACTGCCTGGAGCTCACCAGGCCCAAGTCGGACAGTCGGGTAAGACGGGCAGAGAACAAAATCCACTCGAAGTAATGGGTTAGCCCTGCTGCCTCATGGCCCCAAGGTCCCGGGTTCGATCCCGGCTCTGGGTCACTGTCCGTGTGGAGTTTGCACATTCTCCCTGTGTTTGCGTGGGTCTCACCCCCACAACCCAAAGATGTGCCGGGTAGGGGGATTGACCACGCTAAATTGCCCCTTAATTGGAAAAATGAATTGGGTACTCTAAATTTAAAAAAAGAAAAATCCACTCAAGTAGTTGGGCGCAGTGTGACAATCCGATACACATTCCACTCTGAGGAAGTTACGGCTGAATAATTACCACATTCCATTGTACTCGACATCTATTGATTACATTATGTTTTGATTATAAAATATAATAAAGGTATTGGTGTTCCCCAATGACTCTGTGCTTATTGAGTAACTCGTGATGAAGGAATGTCCCTTTTTAAAATTGGGATAACTATTCTAATCCCATTTTCCAGCGTCTGGCCATAGCCGTGTCTGCCCTGGGATCGCAAGTCCAGATCTAAATACTTCTTAAATGTTCTGAGGGTCTCTGCCTCCACCACCCTCTCCGGCAGCGAGTCCCAGACTCCTGCAGATGCCATGATTTCACGGTGGGTGAATTGAACAGAAGGATATCATTGTTGAGAACTGTGGTATTTAGGAGATCACATCCCTGGTTGGGTGTTGCTGCAAAACGATATTGCCAATTGATAAAGGATTGGAACAGGGTGTGGAGAAAGTGAGAGGTCAGCCATAGCTTGACCTGGAAGTGATTAAAAACTCAAGAACACTGGTAGTTTACAGAAAATCCACTGTTAATGACTTGCTGCCGAGGATTCTCTCCCTCATATAACTGCTTGGTCCCAGGAATCAGCGTAAAAGGAATTCTAAGGGCAGCACGGTGGCGCAGTGGGTTAGCATCGCTGCCTCACGGCGTTGAGGTCCCAGGTTCGATCCCGGCTCTGGGTCACTGTCCGTCTGGAGTTTGCACATTCTCCCCGTGTTTGCGTGGGTCTCGCCCCCACAACCCAGAGGTGTGCAGGGTAGGTGGATTGGCCGCGCTAAATTGCCGCTTAATTAGAAAAAATGAATTGGGTACTCTAAATTTTTTTTTAAAAGTAAAAGGAATCTGAAACAGCGCCACTTCCGAATTTGAATGACTGCCTCGGGGGACAGCTCCCAAGTTTTTTTTTAAATTAGAGTACCCAATTCTTTTTCTTTCCAATTAAGGGGCAATTGAGCGTGACCAATCCACCTACCCTGCACATCTTTGGGTTGTGGGGTGTTTTTGAAAACTCACCACTATTCTTAGAATTCCCCCCATACGAAAAAGGGCCGACATTCTAAATGGTGATCAGGGATTCTCACTCCCCGACTCTGATGCAAGCTTCAGTGGGTGTTATTCAGGTCAAACTATGTTTTCAAGTTATCCCCCGGTATAACCCATACCTTCACCGAAGATTTCATCTACTTACCACTTAGTAGCATCGATCGTGGATCCCTCATTGCTAAGTAAGTAAAGTAGACTTTGGAATAACCACTATTTCAGGTTAAATTAAGTTATTTTATTATTTTATTTTTTCTTTTAAAAGCTGCAATTACTGTCTTTACACAAAGGTAACAATATCTTGCTTCTGGATCCTTCTGATTTGTTGAAGGGACCTTCAGGCCCACCTTGACAATCAATCTTCTTTAAAGTCTGGTCTTCTTTAGATGTATTTGCTGATGAGCTCGGTTGCTGTGTCCTGTCTTTCCCATGTACCGAGCTGTGAGAGCTGACTCTGCTGGCTGTCTCTGAGCTGACTCTGGCTACTCTTTAAATTCTAGTCTTCCTTAGATGTATTAGCTATGTTAGCTCGGCTGCTTTGCCCTGTACCTTTCCCATGGCCGAGCTGACTGTAATCTGACTCTAGCTGCTTGTTCCTTCTCTGCTTCTCTCTCTCTCCCTCTGAGTTCTGCTTCTGGTTCTGGTAGTTCCTGCCCTGGTCTCTAGGTTTATATTCTCTTTCTAACAGTTATTAAGTTTTTAAGACGTTATTGTAAAGTAACATTTTTCACTTTGATTGTAAAAAGTATCTTTGATCTAAACCTTCTAATCCAACTAAGTATTGTAGTTTTTGCCTCACCACTGTTCTTAGAATTCCCCCTAGACCAAAAAGGGCCGATTTATTCTAAATGGTGGGCAGGGATTCTCATTCCCTGACTCCTACTCAGACTTGGGTGTTATTCAGGTCAAACTAGTATTTCAAGTTATCCCCCGGTATAACTCGTATCTTCGTAGAAGAATTTTAGCTACTTACCACTTAGTGACTTAAACACGGGTCGAGCTTGCTAAGTGAAGTAAAGTAACTTTAAAGAGAATAATAATAACCACTCTTTCAGGTTATCAATTTGAACTTAACTTTATTTTCAAGTTAAAAGAGAATAACTACTTTTACAGAAAGGTAGAAAGATCATGGGCGAGATTCTCTGACCCCCCGCCGGGTCGGAGAATCGCCAGGGGCTGGTGTGAATCCCACCCCCACCGGTTGCCGAAGTCTCCGGCACCGAAGATTCGGCGGGGGGCGGGAATCGCGCCGCGCCGGTTGGCGGGCCCCCCCCGTGCGATTCTCTGGCCTGGGTGGGCCGAAGTCCCGCCGCTAAAATGCCTGTCCCGCCGGCGTAGATTAAACCACCTACCTTACCGGCGGCGCGGGCGGGCTCCGGAGTCCTGGGGGGGGCGCGGGGCGATCTGGCCCCGGGGGGTGCCCCCACGGTGGCCTGGCCCGCGATCGGGGCCCACCGATCCGCGGGCGGGCCTGTGCCGTGGGGGCACTCTTTCCCTTCCGCCTTCACCACGGTCTCCACCATGGCGGAGGCGGAAGAGACTCTCTCCATAGCGCATGCGCGGGAATGCCGTCAGCAGCCGCTGACGCTCCCGCACATGCGCCGCCCGGAGATGTCATTTCCGCGCCAGCTGGCGGGGCACCAAAGGCCTTTTCCGCCAGCTGGCGGGGCGGAAATTCGTCCGGCGCCGACCTAGCCCCTTAAGGTTGGGGCTCGGCCCCCAAAGATGCGGAGCATTCCGCACCTTTGGGGCGGCGCGATTCCTGACTGATTTGCGCCGTTTTGGGCGCCAGTCGGCGGACATCGCGCCGATACCGGAGAATTTCGCCCCTTTTCTTGTTCAGACCAGTTGCAGACTTTCAAGTCTCTCTTGACAATCAGGTTTCTTTAACTTTTGGTCTTCTGCTGAGTTCTCTGGGCTGCTCGGTCTATCGATGTTACTTGTCCCATCACTGAGGAAGATGCTCTTCTGATTATCTGCTCATTATCCCCAGTTTTTATAGCCATTTGGGGCCCCTTAACCTTTGAACCTGGCACCCTTCAGTCTGTCTGCATGACATTTGGTAGGCTAAATTTTAGCAGTTTAGAAGCGTGGTTCTGCTTGTACAGCGAGAGTGCAGTTCCATCCTTGACTGCATTTTCTCGCTTTGCTTGACATATCATAAATTTGTGTGCCTTAGTTCGCACTCTTGGTTTTATGTCTTTTCTGATGCATTTTTTCTCTGATTCGACTCGGGTCATCTTCAGGTTAAGCTAATGTCATGTTAGTGTTATCCCCCTGAGTCTAACTTTCTCTGCTTTGGCCATCTTCAAAAGGTTTTAACTTCAAATGTGATGTAGTTATAATGTTACCTTGTCACCTTTTAGTTTCCTCAATTTATTAATCAGTTGTTTCATTTTATTACTTTTCACACTTTAACATTTGTTCCTTATCTTATACTTTTGATTCTGGCTGCTTTTCCTAATTGTTCAATTAAGTAACTCCTTACTAAAGATTTGTGAGATACTGTTCCTTTTCATATAACTTTAAGAGTTTTTAAGTCAATCAAATGTCTTTTCTGACTTTGTGAATTAAAATGAAGCTCCTATCTGTTTTCATCCCTGTCTGTGACGTTGTCTGCTTTCAAAACAGGCTGCTGCTGTTAACCCCTTGTGGGACTTCTCCTTTTCATTTAAACGCCTTAGGTATTCTTAGTGTTATTTTCATGTTTCAAATTTCATATTCTTCCAAGTTTTCACAACAGTATTCATTTTGACATGACTTCCATCTCAGAGATCTGATTACACAATGGCAGCAGCAGCTCGGGTGGGGGGGGGGGGTTTATTTTATTTTTGTTTATGCTATTTACACTGAAGGGTCTGAGGGGGTGTATACACCGGTTGTCTTAAGTCGGGGTGTTAATGTTAATTTATTATTTAGGCACGGGGGAGAGGGGTTTGGGGGGTTGCTTTTTTAGATTGTGTTTTGTACTTAACCCTGTTGGGTTCTTTTTTCTTTCTCATTTAGTTATTGATATTTTATGAAAACCTTTAATAAAAATTATTTTTTTTTAAAATAGATCTGATTACATTGTTTCCTTTGTGATGTTCAAAATGCTTTGGTTTCAATAGAGGTGTGAATTTTAATTCCTGTCATTTCTATAGTTTTATTTTCCAATTGTGTCCTCAGCTCATAATTTTGACTTTGAATTAAGTTTCTCGTAGACTGATAGTCTCCAGCTTTCTTTAATTTACCTGGTATTAGCAAATTTTCACACCTAGAATTCTCACCAAATTCAACTGAACCTCATCCATTCTTTTCCAGCTGCTCACTAAGATAGTTACTTTCAGGGGCTGTGGGCTGATGCCCTAAGTAGGGTAAACTCGTCGTCCTCGTGCGCCAGGCTAAGCCTGATACAATTCAAGGTTTTACACAGGGCGCATATGACGGGAGCAAGGCTCAGTAAATTTTTCGGGGTAGGGGATAGGTGTGGGAGATGCTCGAGAAGCCCAGCAAACCACACCCACATGTTTTGGTCATGTCTGGCACTACAGGGGTTCTGGGTGGGGGTGGCAAAGGTGCTTTCGAAGGTGGTGGGGGTCCGGGTCGAGCCTTGGCTATATTCGGGGTTGCAGAAGAGCCGGGAGTGCAGGAGGCGAAAGAGGCTGATGTCTTGGCCTTTGCGTCCCTAGTAGCCCGGGGAAGGATATTGCTTATGTGGAAGGAAACCAAACCCCCGGGCGTGGAGACCTGGATAAATGACATGGCAGGGTTTATAAAACTAGAACGGATAAAGTTCGCACTAAGGGGTTCGGCTCAAGGGTTCACCAGGCGGTGGCAATCGTTCATTGACTACCTCGCAGAACGATAAAGGAAATCGCTGCTCCTTCCTCAGGTGAATGAAGAGGTATGTTCCAGAAACACATATATAGACAAATTCAAAGATGCCAAACAATGCTTGGAATGCGACCATTAGCAGGTGATTAAATCTTTACAGATCCAGAGATGGGGTAACCCCAGGTTAAAGAGGTGTGAATTGCATCAAGCCAGGACAGTTGGTAGGATTTTGCAGGCCAGATGGTGGGGGATGAATGTAATGTGACATGAATCCCAGGTCCCGGTTGAGGCCGCACTCATGTGTGCGGAACTTGGCTATAAGTTTCTGCTCGGCGATTCTGCGTTGTCGCGGGTCCTGAAGGCCGCCTTGGAGAACGCTTACCCGGAGATCAGAGGCTGAATGCCCTTGACTGCTGAAGTGTTCCCCGACTGGAAGGGAACATTCCTGCCTGGTGATTGTTGCGCGATGTCCGTTCATTCGTTGTCGCAGCGTCTGCATGGTCTCGCCAATGTACCACGCTTCGGGACATCCTTTCCTGCAGCGTATGAGGTAGACAACGTTGGCAGAGTCGCACGAGTACGTACCACGTACCTGGTGGGTGGTGTTCTCACGTGTAATAGTGGTATCCATGTCGATGATCTGGCACGTCTTGCAGAGAATTCCATGGCAGGGTTGTGTGGAGTCGTGGTCACTGTTCTGAAGACTGGGTAGTTTGCTGCAAACAATGGTTTGTTTGAGGTTGCGCGGTTGTTTGAAGGCAAGTAGTGGGGGTGTGGGGATGACCTTGGCAAGATGTTCATCGTCATCAATGACGTGTTGAAGGCTGTGAAGAAGATGACGTAGTTTCTCCGCTCCGGGGAAGTACTGGACGACGAAGGGTATTCTGTCGGTTGTGTCCCATGTTTGTCTTCTGAGGAGGTCGGTGCGGTTTTTCGCTGTGGCGCGTTGGAACTGTCGATCGATGAGTCGAGTGCCATATCCCGTTCGTACGAGGGCATCTTTCAACGTCTGTAGATGTCTGTTACGCTCCACCTCGTCTGAGCAGATCCTGTGTGTACGGAGCGCTTGTCCATAGGGGATGGCTTCTTTAATGTGTTTAGGGTGGAAGCTGGAGAAGTGGAGCATCATGAGGTTATCCGTGGGTTTGCAGTAAAGCGAAGTGCTGAGGTGACCGTCCTTGATGGAGACGAGTGTGTCCAAGAATGCAACTGATTTTGGAGAGTAGTCCATGGTGAGTCTGATGGTTGGATGGAACTTATTAATGTCATTGTGTAGTCGACTACACAATGTCATTAATAAGTTCCATCCAACCATCAGGGGGGAGGGGGGGGGCAGGGCAGGGGGGAGGGGGGGGCAGGGGGGGGGGGGCGGGGGGAGGGGAGGGGCAGGGCGGGCGGGGGGAGGGGCAGGGGGAGGGGGCGGGGGGAGGAGGGGGGGAGGAGGGGGGGGGAGGAGGGGGCGGGGGGGGGGGCCGGGTGGGCCGGCCGGGGGGGGGGGGGGGGGGGGGCCCGGGCGGGTCCTCAGGGATGTTTGTGTATAGATATTTGTACCAGGTTATGTATATTGGATTGCTTGATTTTATTTTTGGAGAGTTATTATTTTTGTTATGGCAGTTGCCATTTAGTTTATATATTATTTATTTATTTGTTAAAACGGCCACTGTTATTTATACTGTTTTATTGCTGAAAAAAGGAAAACCTTTGTATTGTTTTGTCTGGCCAAAATATTTTGAATAAAATATATATTTTTTAAAAGATAGTTACTTTCAATGAAGGTGTGAGCCATTGTTTTTGGCTTCATTCAAAATCCTGTTTGTCTTGTTTGCTAAGCCTGCTTGGCCAAGGCTACCTGCATTTTACTATCCTTCCCTGGCAGCTGCTGTTCACCCTTTGTGGGATCTTTCCCTGATTTCTCTCCTGTTTCTCTCAGGCCAGATATTGCCAGACTTTCATGTTTCAAATGAAACATCTTTCCATATTTTCAATAACGGGGTGAAACCCACGCAGACACGGGGAGAATGTGCAAACTCCACACGGACAGTGACCCAGGATCAGGATCGATCCTGGTGCCGTGAGGCAGAGGCAGCAGTGCAAACCACTGTGCCACCCTGGGACATCTCCATGTTTTTTTTGTTTTATAAATTTAGAGTATCCAGTTAATTTTTTTTACAATTAAGGGGCAATTTAGCGCGGCCAATCCACCTACCCTGCACATCTTTGGGTTGTGGGGTTGAAACCCACGCAGACAGAGGGAGAATGTGCAAACTCCACACGGACAGTGACCCGGGGCCGGGATCGAACCCGGGTCCTCAGCGCCGCAGTCCCAGTGCTAACCACTGCGCAACATGCCGCCCGGAACATCTCCAAGTTAACCACACACACTCTCCACTCATTACTCACAGCAATGAAACAATGCTGAACAACAGTTTACAAAGAGACTTTTATTGTTCTTAATTAAATAAATCACCATCTGGATTGAAGAGATTAACAACCGAGTACACCTTGTAGAAATTGGTTTTGCACATTGACTTTTCACAATTCCGGGGGTAATGCAGACTCTGGCTTCGGGACAGTCTGGAGCTAATGTTCCTCGGCAATCCTCTTTATGTAGTTATCAGATTCTGGAATTCTGCAATATCAGAACAGCTACTTACACCTTTTGGCTCACAAAGTTATTTTGTGCCCCATTCCCCTCTCCAAAATTGGGAAGCAGCAAATGACAAAACCACTAGATAGGCACTCACTGACCACAAAATCATTTAGCAGAGATACAACCAAAACTTCACCTTCCAAATTGCCCTAACTCCTGGGGGTCAGGCTGGCTCCCGATTGAAAGTTAGTGCACATGGAACTGTCGCCCAGTGAGAGTCAGCACCTTCAGGAACTGTGTCCCAGTGAGAGTCAGCACCTTCAGGAACTGTGTCCCAGTGAGAGTCAGCACCTTCAGGAACTGTCCCAGTGAGAGTCAGCACCTTCAGGAACTGTCTCCCAGAGAGAGTCAGCACCTTCAGGAACTGTCTCCCAGAGAGAGTCAGCACCTTCAGGAACTGTCTCCCAGAGAGAGTCAGCACCTTCAGGAACTGTGTCCCAGTGAGAGTCAGCACCTTCAGGAACTGTCCCAGTGAGAGTCAGCACCTTCAGGAACTGTGTCCCAGTGAGAGTCAGCACCTTCAGGAACTGTCTCCCAGTGAGAGTCAGCACCTTCAGGAACTGTGTCCCAGTGAGAGTCAGCATCTTCAGGAACTGTGTCCCAGTGAGAGTCAGCACCTTCAGGAACTGTGTCCCAGTGAGAGTCAGCACCTTCAGGAACTGTGTCCCAGTGAGAGTCAGCACCTTCAGGAACTGTGTCCCAGTGAGAGTCAGCACCTTTGGGAACTGTCCCCCAGTGAGAGTCAGCACCTTCAGGAACTGTGTCCCAGTGAGAGTCAGCACCTTCAGGAACTGTCGCCCAGTGAGAGTCAGCACCTTCAGGAACTGTCGCCCAGTGAGAGTCAGCACCTTTGGGAACTGTGTCCCAGTGAGAGTCAGCACCTTCAGGAACTGTGTCCCAGTGAGAGTCAGCACCTTCAGGAACTGTCGCCCAGTGAGAGTCAGCACCTTCAGGAACTGTCGCCCAGTGAGAGTCAGCACCTTCAGGAACTGTCGCCCAGTGAGAGTCAGCACCTTCAGGAACTGTGTCCCAGTGAGAGTCAGCACCTTCAGGAACTGTCCCCCAGTGAGAGTCAGCACCTTCAGGAACTGTCCCCCAGTGAGAGTCAGCACCTTCAGGAACTGTGTCCCAGTGAGAGTCAGCACCTTCAGGAACTGTCTCCCAGTGAGAGTCAGCACCTTCAGGAACTGTGTCCCAGTGAGAGTCAGCACCTTCAGGAACTGTGTCCCAGTGAGAGTCAGCACCTTCAGGAACTGTGTCCCAGTGAGAGTCAGCACCTTTGGGAACTGTGTCCCAGTGAGAGTCAGCACCTTCAGGAACTGTCGCCCAGTGAGAGTCAGCACCTTCAGGAACTGTCGCCCAGTGAGAGTCAGCACCTTCAGGAACTGTCGCCCAGTGAGAGTCAGCACCTTCAGGAACTGTCTCCCAGTGAGAGTCAGCACCTTCAGGAACTGTGTCCCAGTGAGAGTCAGCACCTTCAGGAACTGTGTCCCAGTGAGAGTCAGCACCTTCAGGAACTGTGTCCCAGTGAGAGTCAGCACCTTTGGGAACTGTGTCCCAGTGAGAGTCAGCACCTTCAGGAACTGTCGCCCAGTGAGAGTCAGCACCTTCAGGAACTGTCGCCCAGTGAGAGTCAGCACCTTCAGGAACTGTCGCCCAGTGAGAGTCAGCACCTTCAGGAACTGTACCCCAGTGAGAGTCAGCACCTTCAGTAACTGTCCCCCAGTGAGAGTCAGCACATTCAGGAACTGTGTCCCAGTGAGAGTCAGCACCTTCAGGAACTGTGTCCCAGTGAGAGGCAGCACCTTCAGGAACTGTGTCCCAGTGAGAGTCAGCATCTTCAGGAACTGTGTCCCAGTGAGAGTCAGCACCTTCAGGAACTGTGTCCCAGTGAGAGTCAGCACCTTCAGGAACTGTGTCCCAGTGAGAGTCAGCACCTTCAGGAACTGTCCCCCAGTGAGAGTCAGCACCTTCAGGAACTGTCCCAGTGAGAGTCAGCACCTTAAGGAACTGTCTCCCAGAGAGAGTCAGCACCTTCAGGAACTGTCTCCCAGAGAGAGTCAGCACCTTCAGGAACTGTCTCCCAGAGAGAGTCAGCACCTTCAGGAACTGTGTCCCAGTGAGAGTCAGCACCTTCAGGAACTGTCCCAGTGAGAGTCAGCACCTTCAGGAACTGTCTCCCAGTGAGAGTCAGCACCTTCAGGAACTGTGTCCCAGTGAGAGTCAGCACCTTCAGGAACTGTCTCCCAGTGAGAGTCAGCACCTTCAGGAACTGTGTCCCAGTGAGAGTCAGCACCTTCAGGAACTGTGTCCCAGTGAGAGTCAGCACCTTCAGGAACTGTGTCCCAGTCAGAGTCAGCACCTTCAGGAACTGTGTCCCAGTGAGAGTCAGCACCTTTGGGAACTGTGTCCCAGTGAGAGTCAGCACCTTCAGGAACTGTCGCCCAGTGAGAGTCAGCACCTTCAGGAACTGTCGCCCAGTGAGAGTCAGCACCTTCAGGAACTGTCGCCCAGTGAGAGTCAGCACCTTCAGGAACTGTACCCCAGTGAGAGTCAGCACCTTCAGGAACTGTCGCCCAGTGAGAGTCAGCACCTTCAGGAACTGTGTCCCAGTGAGAGTCAGCACCTTCAGGAACTGTGTCCCAGTGGGAGTCAGCACCTTCAGGAACTGTGTCCCAGTGAGAGTCAGCACCTTCAGGAACTGTGTCCCAGTGAGAGTCAGCACCTTCAGGAACTGTCTCCCAGTGAGAGTCAGCACCTTCAGGAACTGTGTCCCAGTGAGAGTCAGCACCTTCAGGAACTGTGTCCCAGTGAGAGTCAGCACCTTCAGGAACTGTGTCCCAGTGAGAGTCAGCACCTTTGGGAACTGTGTCCCAGTGAGAGTCAGCACCTTCAGGAACTGTCGCCCAGTGAGAGTCAGCACCTTCAGGAACTGTCGCCCAGTGAGAGTCAGCACCTTCAGGAACTGTCGCCCAGTGAGAGTCAGCACCTTCAGGAACTGTACCCCAGTGAGAGTCAGCACCTTCAGGAACTGTCCCCCAGTGAGAGTCAGCACATTCAGGAACTGTGTCCCAGTGAGAGTCAGCACCTTCAGGAACTGTGTCCCAGTGAGAGTCAGCACCTTCAGGAACTGTGTCCCAGTGAGAGTCAGCACCTTCAGGAACTGTCTCCCAGTGAGAGTCAGCACCTTCAGGAACTGTCTCCCAGTGAGAGTCAGCACCTTCAGGAACTGTCCCCCAGTGAGAGTCAGCACCTCCAGGAACTGTGTCCCAGTGAGAGTCAGCAGTTTCAGGAACTGTGTCCCAGTGAGAGTCAGCACCTTCAGGAACTGTCCCCCAGTGAGAATCAGCACCTTCAGGAACTGTCTCCCAGAGAGAGTCAGCACCTTCAGGAACTGTATCCCAGTGAGAGTCAGCACCTTCACGAACTGTCCCCCAGTGAGAGTCAGCACCTTCAGGAACTGTCCCCCAGTGAGAGTCAGCACCTTCAGGAACTGTGTCCCAGTGAGAGTCAGCACCTTTGGGAACTGTCCCCCAGTGAGTGTCAGCTCCTTCATGAACTGTCCCCCAGTGAGAGTCAGCACCTTCAGGAACTGTCCCCCAGTGAGAGTCAGCACCTTCAGGAACTGTGTCCCAGTGAGAGTCAGCACCTTCAGGAACTGTGTCCCAGTGAGAGTCAGCACCTTCAGGAACTGTGTCCCAGTGAGAGTCAGCACCTTCAGGAACTGTGTCCCAGTGAGAGTCAGCACCTTCAGGAACTGTCGCCCAGTGAGAGTCAGCACCTTCAGGAACTGTGTCCCAGTGAGAGTCAGCACCTTCAGGAACTGTGTCCCAGTGAGAGTCAGCACCTTCAGGAACTGTGGCCCAGTGAGAGTCAGCACCTTCAGGAACTGTGGCCCAGTGAGAGTCAGCACCTTCAGGAACTGTGTCCCAGTGAGAGTCAGCACCTTCAGGGACTGTGTCCCAGTGAGAGTCAGCACCTTCAGGAACTATGTCCCAGTGAGAGTCAGCACCTTCAGGAACTGTCTCCTAGTGAGAGTCAGCACCTTCAGGAACTGTGTCCCAGTGAGAGACAGCACCTTCAGGAACTGTCCCCAGTGAGAGTCAGCACCTTCAGGAACTGTGTCCCAGTGAGAGTCAGCACCTTTGGGAACTGTCCCCCAGTGAGAGTCAGCACCTTCGGGAACTGTCTCCCAGTGAGAGTCTCAGCACCTTCAGGACCTGTCCCCCAGTGAGAGTCAGCACCTTCAGGAACTGTCCCCAGTGAGAGTCAGCACCTTCAGGAACTGTGTCCCAGTGAGAGTCAGCACCTTTGGGAATTGTCCCCCAGTGAGAGTCAGCACCTTCGGGAACTGTCTCCTAGTGAGAGTCAGCACCTTCAGGAACTGTCCCCCAGTGAGAGTCAGCACCTTCAGGAACTGTCTCCTAGTGAGAGTCAGCACCTTCAGGAACTGTCCCCCAGTGAGAGTCAGCACCTTCAGGAACTGTCCCCCAGTGAGAGTCAGCACCTTCAGGAACTGTGTCCCAGTGAGAGTCAGCACCTTCAGGAACTGTCATCCAGTGAGAGTCAGCACCTTCAGGAACTGTGTCCCAGTGAGAGTCAGCACCTTCAGGAACTGTGTCCCAGTGAGAGTCAGCACCTTCAGGAACTGTGTCCCAGTGAGAGTCAGCACCTTCAGGAACTGTGCCCCAGTGAGAGTCAGCACCTTCAGGAACTATGTCCCAGTGAGAGTCAGCACCTTCAGGAACTGTATCCCAGTGAGAGTCAGCACCTTCAGGAACTGTGTCCCAGTGAGAGTCAGCACCTTCAGGAACTGTGTCCCAGTGAGGGTCAGCACCTTCAGGAACTGTGTCCCAGTGAGAGTCAGCACCTTCAGGAACTGTGTCCCAGTGAGAGTCAGCACCTTCAGGAACTGTGTCCCAGTGAGAGTCAGCACCTTCAGGAACTGTGTCCCGGTGAGAGTCAGCACCTTCAGGAACTTTGTCCCAGGGAGAGTCAGCACCTTCAGGAACTGTGACCCAGTGTGTCTGCACCTTCAGGAAAGGAGGAAAATTACACAAATTTGGCACTCAAATAACTTGCTTTTGAAGCAACACTTATTCAATTTGTCTTTTTAAATAATGAACCATTCCTTGAGCTTACAGTCAGTAACTCTCGGAAGTTCTATGTATGTGTTGGGAGTGATGAGCGGGCGAGTTATTTGTTAATATTTAAACACTTACCAGAAAAATCGATTCTCCCATCACCATTCACATCTCCAGCCGATACAAAACTGGCCGTTTCAGAGTCACTCAGAGCCCGTGCTTTAGAACAGAAATGCTGAAGAAATGACCTTCAATATATAAAAAAAAAACCTGCATCAGAACCTTGAGCGAGGAGACAAATTAGCAGGACAGCAGTGTCTCTGTTTGTGTGTGTGTATGTCAGGGGCAGACCTGTGATGTCGTTAGATATCCTGCTGTCAGTTACAACCAGTGTCAATTTGTTTTTAAATTATTATTGTCACAAGTCGGCTTACATTAACACTGCAATTGGGCAGCACGGTGGCGCAGTGGTTAGCACTGCTGCCTCACGGCGCCGAGGTTCCAGGTTCGATCCCGGCCCTGGGTCACTGTCCGTGTGGAGTTTGCACATTCTCCCCGTGTCTGCGTGGGTTTTGCCCCCACAACCCAAAGATGTGCAGGATAGGTGGATTGGCCACGCTAAATTGCCCCTTAATTGGAAAAATAATAATTGGGTGCTCTAAATTTACAAATCAAAACAAAAAACACTGCAAAGAAGTTACTGTGAAAAGCCCCTAGTCGCCACACTCGGCACCTGTTCGGGTACACAGAGGGAGAATTCAGAATGTCCAATTCACCTAACAGCACGTCTTTCGGGACTTGTAGGAGGAAACCGGAGCACCCGGAGGAAACCCACGCAGACACGGGGAGAACGTGCAGACTCCGCACAGACAGTGACCCAAGCCGGGAATTGAACCCAGTTCCCTAGCGCTGTGAAGCAACAGTGCTAACTACTGTGCGACCGTGCCGGCCAAGTATGAGATCTCAATAAAAGTAAGAACTCCTTCCCCAGTGGCTATTTCCTGTTTCCCCTGTTCCATTCCCTGTCTGCAGTGTGGTTTTCCTGCTCTCAGTCCTGTTATTATTTCATGTTAGTATTTCGAACAAAATCAATCGGTTCCATACTTGAGCTCGCGTTTCTCTATGAAGCCACTTTTGTCGTTGTCAAGAATGGCGAAGATTTTCTCGATCTCTTCTGCAGATTTCTTGGCCAGGCCTGATGTTCTGGAGAATTTCTTGAGGTGGAAGGTGCCAGGAGCTGAAAGAGGACAGAGTTAGTCACAGGAGGGCAGCTGATGCCCCTCATCGTGAGGACAGAACTCTCAGAATGTGTTCAATACCGTTGGGAAGGAGAAAGGAGTGGACGAGAACGTATCGAATAGTGAAGCAGGCGGAAGGGCCCAGTGGCCACAAACTGCTCCGAATTCACATATGCTTCTTTTTTTAAATTTAGAGTACCCAATTCATTTTTTCCAATTAAGGGGCAATTCAGCGCGGCCAATCCACCTACCCTGCACATCTTTGGGTTGTGGGGGCGAAACCCACACAGACACGGGGAGAATGTGCAAACTCCACACGGACAGTGACCCTGGGCTGGGATTCGAACCTGGGACCTCGGTGCCATGAGGCCTCAGTGCTAACCACTGCGCCGTCGTGCAGCCCCCGAATTCACATATTCTTATGTCCCTAAATCAGCTTCAATGAAGGAGCAGAGAATTAGACACTTCCTGTCAGCATTCTAGGGTATGATTCAACCAAAATAAGTAAAGTGATCATACAGAACGGAGATATTGGATACACTCGTGGTAATCTTCCAAGAATCCTTAAATTCAGGAAAAGTTCCAGAGGATTGGAAAACTGTCAATATGAAACCTTGATTCCAAAAAAAGAGGGAGGCAAAAAAATAAAGTAAGTATCGGCCAGTTTGCTTAACTTCGGTCATTTGGAAACTGTTCCAATCCATTATGAAGGATTTACTCGCAGAGTATTGAGAAATGCAGAATATAATCAAGCAGAGACAGCATGGCATCAAGAAGGGGAAGTCATGTCTGACAAATCTATTAGAATTCTTTGTGGTGGTAACGAGCAGGGTAGATGAAGGGGAATTAGTCGATGTAATGTAGTTGGATTTCCATAAGACCATAAGACATAGGAGCGGAAGTGAGGCCATTCGGCCCATCGAGTCCACTCCACCATTCAATCATGGCTGATTTCAACTCCATTTACCCGCTCTCTCTCCATCGCCCTTAATTCCTCGAGAAATCAAGAATTTATCAACTTCTGTCTTAAAGACACTCAACGTCCCGGCCTCCACCGCCCTCTGTGGCAATGAATTCCACAGACCCACCACTCTCTGGCTGAAGAAATTTCTCCTCATCTCTGTTCTAAAGTGACTCCCTTTTATTCTAAGGCTGTGCCCCCGGGTCCTAGTCTCCCCTGCTAATGGAAACAACTTCCCTACGTCCACCCTATCTAAGCCATTCATTATCTTGTAAGTTTCTATTAGATCTCCCCTCAACCTCCTAAACTCCAATGAATATAATCCCAGGATCCTCAGACGTTCATCGTATGTTAGGCCTACCATTCCTGGGATCATCCGTGTGAATCTCCGCTGGACCCGCTCCAGTGCCAGTATGTCCTTCCTGAGGTGTGGGGCCCAAAATTGCTCACAGTATTCTAAATGGGGCCTAACTAATGCTTTATAAAGCTTCAGAAGTACATCCCTGCTTTTATATTCCAAGCCTCTTGAGATGAATGACAACATTGCATTTGCTTTCTTAATTACGGACTCAACCTGCAAGTTTACCTTTAGAGAATCCTGGACTAGGACTCCCAAGTCCCTTTGCACTTCAACATTATGAATTTTGTCACCGTTTAGAAAATAGTCCATGCCTCTATTCTTTTTTCCAAAGTGCAAGACCTCGCACTTGCCCACATTGAATTTCATCAGCCATTTCTTGGACCACTCTCCTAAACTGTCTAAATCTTTCTGCAGCCTCCCCACCTCCTCCATACTACCTGCCCCTCCACCTATCTTTGTATCATCGGCAAACTTAGCCAGAATGCCCTCAGTCCCGTCATCTAGATCGTTAATATATAAAGAGAACAGCTGTGGCCCCAACACTCAACCCTGCGGGACACCACTCGTCACCGGTTGCCATTCCGAAAAAGAACCTTTTATCCCAACTCTCTGCCTTCTGCCTGACAGCCAATCGTCAATCCATGTTAGTACCTTGCCTCGAATACCATGGGCCCTTATTTTACTCAGCAGTCTCCCGTGAGGCACCTTATCAAAGGCCTTTTGGAAGTCAAGATAGATAACATCCATTGGCTCTCCTTGGTCTAACCTATTTGTTATCTCTTCAAAGAACTCTAACAGGTTTGTCAGGCACGACCTCCCCTTACTAAATCCATGCTGACTTGTCCTAATCCGACCCTGCACTTCCAAGAATTTAGAAATCTCATCCTTAACAATGGATTCTAGAATCTTGCCAACAACCGAGGTTAGGCTAATTGGCCTATAATTTTCCATCTTTTTCCTTGTTCCCTTCTTGAACAGGGGGGTTACAACAGCGATTTTCCAATCCTCTGGGACTTTCCCTGACTCCAGTGACTTTTGAAAGGTCATAACTAACGCCTCCACTATTTCTTCAGCTATCTCCTTTAGAACTCTAGGATGTAGCCCATCTGGGCCCTGAGATTTATCAATTTTTAGACCTCTTAGTTTCTCTAGCACTTTCTCCTTAGTGATGGCTACCATATTCAACTCTGCCCCCTGACTCTCCGGAATTGTTAGGATATTACTCATGTCTTCTACTGTGAAGACTGACGCAAAGTACTTATTCAGTTCCTCAGCTATTTCCTTGTCTCCCATCACAAAATTACCAGCGTCATTTTGGAGCGGCCCAATGTCAACTTTTGCCTCCCGTTTGTTTTTAATGTATTTAAAGAAACTTTTACTATCATTCCTAATGTTACTGGCTAGCCTACCTTCATATTTGATCCTCTCTTTCCTTATCTCTCTCTTTGTTATCCTCTGTTTGTTTTTGTAGCCTTCCCAATCTTCTGACTTCCCACTACTCTGCCACATTATAGGCTTTCTCTTTTGCTTTGATGCATTCCCTAACTTCCTTTGTCAGCCATGGCTGCCTAATTCCCCCCTCTGATAACCTTTCTTTTCTTTGGGATGAACCTCTGTACTGTGTCCTCAATTACTCCCAGAAACTCCTGCCATTGCTGTTCTACTGTCTTTCCCACTAGGCTCTGCTCCCAGTCGATTTTCGTCAGTTCCTCCCTCATGCCCCTGTAGTTACCTTTATTTAACTGTAACACCTTTACATCTGATTCTACCTTCTTTCTTTCAAATTGGAGATTGAATTTGACTGCCTCCTAAGTGCTCCCTTACTTTAAGATCTTTAATCAAGTCTGGCTCATTACATAACACTAAGTCCAGAATGGCCTGTTCCCTCGTGGGCTCCATCACAAGCTGTTCCAAAAAGCCCTCCTGTAAACATTCAATGAATTCCCTTTCCTTGGGTCCACTGGCAGTATTATTTACCCAGTCCACCTGCATATTGAAGTCCCCCATGATCACTGTGACCTTGCCTTTCTGACATGCACTTTCTATTTCGTGGTGCATTTTGTGCCCCTGGTCCTGACCACTGTTAGGAGTCCTGTACATAACTCCCATTATGTTTTTTTTGCCTTTGTGGTTCCTCAACTCTACCCACACAGACTCCACATCATCTGACCCTATGTCGTTTAGTGCTATTGATTTAATTTCATTCCTAATTAACAAGGCAACCCCGCCCCCTCTGCCCACCTCTCTGTCTTTTCGATAGGTTGTGAATCCCTGGATGTTTAAATGCCAGTCCTGAACCCCCTGCAACCATGTCTCTGTGATGCCTACCACATCATACCTGCCAGTCACAATCTGGGCCACAAGCTCATCTACCTTGTTCCGTACACTGCGCGCATTTAAATATAGCACCTTTAATTCTCTATTGACCGTCCCTTTTTGTTTTCTTAGTGTGGTGGACCTGGGTTTACTGAGCCTTTCCATACACTGTCATATTTTGTGGGATGGGGACAATCGTAACCACTCTTGAGTTTTGTCTGTTCGTGTTTTTTTGTATTCCTAAGCAGCTACGCTCCCCGCTGATTACTTCACCTCTTGGTTCCCTGACTTTCCCTTCCCCCCCAATCTTTAGTTTAAAGTCCTATTGACCACCCTATTTACTCTTTTCGCCAGAAGGAAAAAGGTGACTTATGTAAGGCTGAGGAAACAAGGTTCAGACAGGGCATTGGAGGGATACAAGATAGCCAGGAGGGAACTGAAGAAAGGGATTAGGAGAGCTAAGAGAGGGCATGAACAATCTTTGGCTGGTAGGATCAAGGAAAACCCCAAGGCCTTTTACACATATGTGAGAAATATGAGAATGACTAGAGCGAGGGTAGGTCCGATCAAGGACAGTAGCGGGAGATTGTGTATTGAGTCTGAAGAGATAGGAGAGGTCTTGAACGAGTACTTTTCTTCTGTATTCACAAATGAGAGGGGCGATATTGTTGGAGAGGACAGTGTGAAACAGATTGGTAAGCTCGAGGAAATACTTGTTAGGAAGGAAGATGTGTTGGGCATTTTGAAAAACTTGAGGATAGACAAGTCCCCCGGGCTTGACGGGATATATCCAAGGATTCTATGGGAAGCAAGAGATGAAATTGCAGAGCCGTTGGCAATGATCTTTTCGTCCTCACTGTCAACAGGGGTGGTACCAGGGGATTGGAGAGTGGCGAATGTCGTGCCCCTGTTCAAAAAAGGGACTAGGGATAACCCTGGGAATTACAGGCCAGTTAGTCTTACTTCGGTGGTAGGCAAAGTAATGGAAAGGGTACTGAAGGATAGGATTTCTGAGCATCTGGAAAGACACTGCTTGATTAGGGATAGTCAGCACGGATTTGTGAGGGGTAGGTCTTGCCTTACAAATCGTATTGAATTCTTTGAGGAGGTGACCAAGCATGTGGATGAAGGTAGAGCAGTGGATGTAGTGTACATGGATTTTAGTAAGGCATTTGATAAAGTTCCCCATGGTAGGCTTATGCAGAAAGTAAGGAGGCATGGGATAGTGGGAAATTTGGCCAGTTGGATAACGAGCTGGCTAACCGATAGAAGTCAGAGAGTGGTGGTGGATGGCAAATATTCAGCCTGGATCCCAGTTACCAGTGGCGTACCGCAGGGATCAGTTCTGGGTCCTCTGCTGTTTGTGATTTTCATTAATGACTTGGATGAGGGAGTTGAAGGGTGGGTCAGTAAATTTGCAGACGATACGAAGATTGGTGGAGTTGTGGATAGTAAGGAGGGCTGTTGTCGGCTGCAAAGAGACATAGATAGGATGCAGAGCTGGGCTGAGAAGTGGCAGATGGAGTTTAACTCTGAAAAGTGTGAGGTTGTCCATTTTGGAAGGACAAATATGAATGCGGAATACAGGGTTAACGGTAGAGTTCTTGGCAATGTGGAGGAGCAGCGAGATCTTGGGGTCTATGTTCATACATCTTTGAAAGTTGCCACTCAAGTGGATAGAGCTGTGAAGAAGGCCTATGGTGTGCTCGCGTTCATTAACAGAGGGATTGAGACTTCCGGGTGCGGCGATGACCAGCTGAGTCGCACGTTTCGGCAGCTCCCTGTGAAACGGACTTTTGGGCTCTTGATAGGAGCCCCAACGGCAATTTTAACGGCTGAAAACACCGTGCGGTAAACCAGAAGGGTGTTCCCCCTGGACACGGATGGAAAAAGGAGAGGAAAGTGGCCGGATTGCAGCGGATCCTTTGGAACAACGGCAAGGAAGGCAAGCAGAAACCAAGATGGCGTCGGAAGGTGGCAGTTTCATATGGGGCCCTGAACAACAAGAGTTTTTGAAACGCTGCGTGGAGGAGATAAAAAAGGAAATGAAGAAAGAGTTGTTGGCCCCGATATTACAGGCGATTGAAGGGCTGAAAGAGGAACAAAAGACCCAGGAGCAGGAGCTTCGGGTCGTGAAGGCGAAAGCAGCTGAGAATGAAAACGATATACAGGGCCTGGTGGTGAAGTCGGAGATACAGGAGGCACACCAGAAACGATCTGTGGAGAGGTTGGAGGCACTGGAAAATAACGCAAGGAGGAACAACTTGAGGATTCTTGGCCTTCCTGAAGGTGTGGAGGGGGCGGACGTCGGGACATATGTGAGCACGATGCTGCACTCGTTAATGGGAGTGGAGGCCCCGACGGGTCCGTTGGAGGTGGAGGGAGCATACCGAGTTATGGTGCGAGGACCGAGAGCAGGAGAAGCTCCCAGAGCCATAGTGGTGAGATTTCTCCGTTTTAAGGATAGAGAAATGGTCCTTAGATGGGCGAAGAAAACTCGGTGTAGTAAATGGGAGAACGCGGTGATCCGCGTCTATCAAGATTGGAGTGCGGAGGTGGCGAGAAGGAGGGCGAGCTTTAATCGGGCCAAAGCGGTACTTCACAAAAAAAAGATAAAGTTTGGAATGCTGCAACCGGCAAGACTGTGGGTCACATATCAAGGGAGGCACCACTACTTTGAGACGGCGGATGAAGCGTGGACTTTTATTGTAGAAGAAAAATTGGAATGATTGGACTACGAAAATGAACGTTTGGACAAAGTGGTGGGACGAGTGGGGGGGGGGGGGGGGGGCGAAGAGGGATTGTATTGTATGATTAATCCTGCGGTATGGTAACTTTTCTTTCTCCCACAGGTGGTGATGGGGGGAGGTGGGGAGGGAGAGGAGATGGGGCGTTGGCCATGGGAGGCGGGGCCGAGGGAGAGGCGCGGGCTTGGTTCTCGCGCTATGATAATTATGGCGGGAATAGAGAAGCAGGAAGGAGGGGGCACCGCACGGGGCGAGCCGTGATCACGGGGGGAAGCCGAGGTCAGCCAGAGTTTGCTGACTTCTGGGAGCAACATGGGGGGAGTAATTACGCTAGCGGGGGGTCTAGCGGGGGGGGGGGGAGGGGGGAATTACTGGGTTGCTGCTGCTGGGGAAAGGGGGGAGTGGGTGCGGGAAAGGATGGGCGGGGGGGCACCGTCTGGGAGAAATACAGCCGCGTGGGAACTGGGCGAGAAGCTGGAAAAAGATGATGGCTAACCGGCAAGGGGGGGGGGGGGGGGAAGCCCCCCAACTCGGCTGATCACGTGGAACGTGAGGGGGCTTAACGGGCCGATAAAGAGGGCACGAGTACTCGCACACCTTAAGAAACTTAAAGCAGATGTGGTCATGTTACAGGAAACGCACCTGAAACTGATAGATCAGGTTAGGTTGCGCAAAGGATGGGTAGGGCAGGTGTTCCATTCGGGGCTGGATGCGAAAAACAGGGGGGTGGCTATATTAGTGGGGAAGCGGGTAATGTTCGAGGCAAAGACTATAGTGGCGGATAACGGGGGCAGATACGTGATGGTGAGTGGCAAATTACAGGGAGAGATGGTGGTGTTGGTAAACGTGTATGCCCCGAATTGGGACGATGCCAATTTTATGAGGCGAATGCTAGGACGCATCCCAGACCTAGAGACCGGAAAGCTGATAATGGGGGGAGACTTTAACACGGTGTTGGAACCAAGGCTGGATAGGTCGAAGTCCAGGACTGGTAGGAGGCCGGCAGCAGCCAAGGTGCTTAAGGATTTTATGGAGCAGATGGGAGGGGTGGACCCGTGGAGATTCAGTAGACCTAGGAGTAAGGAGTTCTCGTTTTTCTCCTATGTCCATAAAGTCTATTCACGCATAGACTTTTTTGTGTTGGGTAGGGCATTGATCCCGAGGGTGAGGGGAACGGAATATACGGCTATAGCCATTTCGGATCATGCCCCACACTGGGTAGACTTGGAGATAGGGGAGGAAACAAGAGGGCGTCCACCCTGGAGAATGGATATGGGACTAATGGCGGATGAGGGGGTGTGCTTAAGGGTGAGGGGATGCATTGAAAAGTACTTGGAACTCAATGACAATGGGGAGGTTCAGGTGGGAGTGGTCTGGGAGGCGTTGAAGGCGGTGGTTAGGGGGGAGCTGATATCAATAAGGACACATAAAGGGAAGCAGGAGAGTAAGGAACTGGAGCGGTTGTTGCAAGAACTTTTGAGGGTGGACAGACAGTATGCGGAAGCACCGGAGGAGGGACTGTATAGGGAAAGGCAAAGGCTGCATGTGGAATTTGACTTGCTGACCACAGGCACTGCAGAGGCACAATGGAGGAAGGCGCAGGGTGTACAGTATGAATATGGAGAGAAGGCGAGCAGATTGCTGGCACACCAATTGAGGAAAAGGGGAGCAGCGAGGGAAATAGGGGGGGTGAGAGACGAAGATGGAGAGACGGAGCGGGGAGCGGAGAGAGTGAATGAAGTGTTCAAGACATTTTATAAAAAATTGTATGAAGCTCAACCCCCGGATGGGAGGGAGAGAATGATGGAGTTTTTGGATCGGCTGGAAATTCCCAAGGTGGAAGAGCAGGAAAGGATGGGATTGGGAGCACAGATCACGGTAGAAGAAGTGGTGAAAGGAATTAGGAACATGCAGACGGGAAAGGCCCCGGGACCGGACGGATTCCCAGTTGAATTTTACAGAAAATATTTGGACTTGCTCGCCCCGCTACTGACGAGGACCTTCAACGAGGCAAAGGAAAGGGGACAACTGCCCCCGACTATGTCAGAAGCAACGATATCGCTTCTTTTAAAGAAGGAAAAGGATCCGCTACAATGCGGGTCCTACAGACCAATCTCCCTCCTCAATGTAGATGCCAAGGTCTTGGCCAAGGTAATGGCAATGAGAATAGAGGAATGTGTCCCGGGGGTGGTTCATGAAGACCAAACTGGGTTTGTGAAGGGGAGACAGCTGAACACGAACATACGGAGGTTGTTAGGCGTAATGATGATGGCCCCACCAGAGGGTGAAACGGAGATAGTAGTGGCGATGGATGCCGAGAAAGCATTTGATAGAGTGGAGTGGGATTATCTGTGGGAGGTGTTGAGGAGATTTGGGTTCGGAGAGGGGTATGTTAGATGGGTGCAGCTGTTGTATAGGGCCCCAGTGGCGAGTGTGGTCACGAATGGACGGGGATCGGCATATTTTCGGCTCCACAGAGGGACAAGGCAGGGATGTCCTCTGTCCCCATTACTGTTTGCACTGGCGATTGAGCCCCTGGCGATAGCGCTGAGAGGTTCCAAGGGATGGAGGGGAATACTTAGGGGAGGAGAAGAACACCGGGTATCTTTATATGCGGATGATCTGCTACTATATGTGGCGGATCCAGCGGAGGGGATGCCAGAAATAATGCGGATACTTGGGGAGTTTGGGGATTTTTCAGGGTATAAATTGAACATGGGAAAGAGTGAGCTGTTTGTGGTGCATCCAGGGGAGCAGAGTAGAGAAATAGAAGACCTACCGTTGAGGAAGGTAACAAGAGACTTTCGTTACCTGGGGATCCAGATAGCTAAGAATTGGGGCACATTGCACAGGCTAAATTTGACGCGGTTGGTGGAACAGATGGAGGAAGATTTCAAGAGATGGGACATGGTAGCATTGTCAATGGCAGGGAGGGTGCAGGCAGTTAAGATGGTGGTCCTCCCGAGATTCCTTTTTGTGTTTCAGTGTCTCCCGGTGGTGATCACGAAGGCTTTTTTCAAAAGGATAGAAAAGAGTATTATGGGTTTTGTTTGGGCCGGGAAGACTCCGAGAGTGAGGAAGGGATTCTTACAGCATAGTAGGGATAGGGGGGGGCTGGCACTACCGAGCCTAAGTGAGTATTATTGGGCCGCTAATATTTCAATGGTGAGTAAGTGGATGGGAGAGGAGGAAGGAGCGGCGTGGAAGAGATTAGAGAGGGCGTCCTGTAGGGGGACCAGCCTGCAGGCTATGATGACAGCCCCATTGCCGTTCTCACCAAGGAACTATACCACGAGTCCGGTGGTGGTAGCTACACTGAAGATTTGGGGACAGTGGAGACGACATAGGGGAAAGACCGGAGCACTGGGGGGGTCCCCGATAAGAAACAACCATAGGTTTGCCCCGGGGGGAATGGATGGGGGATATGGAATGTGGCAAAGAGCAGGTATAACGCAATTGAAAGATCTATTTGTGGATGGGAAGTTTGCGAGTCTGGGAGCGCTGACCGAGAAATATGGGTTGCCCCAAGGGAATGCATTCAGGTACATGCAATTGAGGGCTTTTGCGAGGCAGCAGGTGAGGGAATTCCCGCAGCTCCCGACACAAGAGGTGCAGGACAGAGTCATCTCAAAGAAATGGGTGGGGGACGGTAAGGTGTCGGATATATATAGGGAATTGAGAGACGAAGGGGAGACTATGATGGACGAACTAAAAGGGAAATGGGAAGAAGAGCTAGGGGAGGAGATTGAGGAGGGGATGTGGGCAGATGCCCTAAACAGGGTAAACTCGTCGTCCTCGTGCGCCAGGCTAAGCCTGATTCAGTTTAAGGTATTACACAGGGCACATATGACTGGAACACGGCTCAGTAAATTTTTTGGGGTGGAGGATAGGTGTGCGAGGTGCTCGAGAAGCCCAGCGAATCATACCCATATGTTTTGGTCATGCCCGGCACTACAGGGGTTTTGGATGGGGGTGACAAAGGTGCTTTCGAAAGTAGTAGGAGTCCGGGTCGAACCAAGCTGGGGGTTGGCTATATTTGGGGTTGCACAAGAGCCGGGAGTGCAGGAGGCGAAAGAGGCCGATGTTTTGGCCTTTGCGTCCCTAGTAGCCCGGCGCAGAATATTGCTAATGTGGAAAGAAGCCAAGCCCCCGGGGGTGGAGACCTGGATAAATGATATGGCGGGGTTCATAAAGTTAGAGCGGATTAAGTTCGTCCTAAGAGGGTCGGCTCAAGGGTTTACAAGGCGGTGGCAACCGTTCGTCGAATATCTTGCGGAAAGATAGATAGGGGAGAACAAAGAAGGCAGCAGCAGCAGCCCAGAACTTGGGGGGTGGGGGGTGGGGGTGTGTGGCCTGAGACAAGGCAGTTGCCAATTAGGGCTAGTTTTTATTTTTGTTATTTAATATTTATTTATTTGTTGTTGTTTTCTTTTGTTCTTGTTTAAATAAAAAAGGTCATTATTATCTGTATTGTTATAATGTTGTGTAAAGGATGCACAATGTACTGTGTTGGTTGACCAAAAATTTTCAATAAAATATTATTTAAAAAAAAAAACAAAAAAAAAAAAACAGAGGGATTGAATTTAAGAGCCGTGAGGTGATGATGCAGCTGTACAAAACTTTGGTAAGGCCACATTTGGAGTACTGTGTACAGTTCTGGTCGCCTCATTTTAGGAAGGATGTGGAAGCTTTGGAAAAGGTGCAAAGAAGATTTACCAGGATGTTGCCTGGAATGGAGAGTAGGTCTTACGAGGAAAGGTTGAGGGTGCTAGGCCTTTTCTCATTAGAACGGAGAAGGATGAGGGGTGACTTGATAGAGGTTTATAAGATGATCAGGGGAATAGATAGAGTAGACAGTCAGAGACTTTTTCCCCAGGTGGAACACACCATTACAAGGGGACATAAATTTAAGGTGAAAGGTGGAAGATATAGGAGGGATATCAGAGGTAGGTTCTTTACCCAGAGAGTAGTGGGGGCATGGAATGCACTGCCTGTGGAAGTAGTTGAGTCGGAAACATTAGGGACCTTCAAGCAGCTATTGGATAGGTTTATGGATTACAGTAAAATGATAGTGTAGATTTATTTGTTCTCAAGGGCAGCACGGTAGCATTGTTGATAGCACAATTGCTTCACAGCTCCAGGGTCCCAGGTTCGATTCCGGCTTGGGTCACTGTCTGTGCTGAGTCTGCACGTCCTCCCCGTGTCTGCGTGGGTTTCCTCCGGGTGCTCCGGTTTCCTCCCACAGTCCAAAGATGTGCGGGTTAGGTGAATTGGCCAATGATAAATTGCCCTTAATGTCCAAATTGCCCTTAGTGTTGGGTGGAAGTGTTGAGTTTGGGTAGGGTGCTCTTTCCAAGAGCCGGTGCAGACTCAAAGGGCCGAATGGCCTTCTTCTGCACTGTAAATTCAATGTTAATCTATGATTAATCTAGGACAAAGGTTCGGCACAACATCGTGGGCCGAAGGGCCTGTTCTGTGCTGTATTTTTCTATGTTCTATGTTCTAACACTGGTCCCAGCTCGGTTCAGGTTTCCAAAATGCATTTGATAAGCTGCCACACAAAAGGCTACTTAATTGCATGGGTCTTGCCCCCACAGACCGAGGATGTGCTGGTTAGGCGGATTGGCCATGCTAAATTGCCGCTTAATGGAACAAAAAATAATTGGTTACTCTAAATTTATTTTAAAAAGGCAACTTAATAAGATAAGAGCCCATGGTGTTGGGGGAAGTACATTAGCATGGACAGGGGATAGGCTACATGGTAGAAGACAGGGTGATAAGGGGGGCATTTTCAGTATGGCGACCTGTAACTAGTGGGAATATCATAGAGATCAGTGCCAGGGCCACAATTATTTACCACATATATTATTGAACTGGATGATGGGAATGAATGCATGATTGCCAAGTTTGCAGAAGACACACAAATAGGTGGGAAGGCAAGTGGTGAGGATGACACAAAGAATCTACAAAGGGATATAGACAGGTTAGGTGAGTGGGAAGATGGAATATAATGTAGGAAAATGTGAAATTAGGCACTTTGGTAGAAAGAATAAAGAAGCTGAATATTATTTGAATAGAAAAAGACCGCTGGAAATTCCAGGGATTTGTGCATAATTCATAAAAAGCTAGCACGCAAGTTCAGAAGGTAATTGGGAGGTAATGTGTCACTGAATAAATCAACGTGTCTCAGACAGGATCATTGTGTCACAGACAGTATCAATGTGTCACAGACAGGGTCAATGTGTCACTGAATAAATCAACGTGTCTCAGACAGGATCATTGTGTCACAGACAGGGTCAATGTGTCACAGACAGGGTCAATGTGCCACAGACAGGGTCAATGTGTCACAGACAGGGTCAATGTGTCACAGACAGGGTCAATGTGTCACTGAATAAATCAACGTGTCTCAGACAGGATCATTGTGTCACAGACAGTATCAATGTGTCACAGACAGGGTCAATGTGTCACAGACAGTGTCAATGTGTCACAGACAGGGTCAATGTGTCACAGACAGTGTCAATGTGTCACAGACAGGGTCAATGTGTCACAGACAGGGTCAATGTGTCACAGACAGGGTCAATGTGCCACAGACAGTATCAATGTGTCACAGACAGGGTCAATGTGTCACAGACAGGGTCAATGTGTCACAGACAGGGTCAATGTGTCACAGACAGAATCAATGTGTCACAGACAGGGTCAATGTGTCACAGACAGGGTCACTGTGTCACAGACAGGGTCAATGTGTCACAGACAGGGTCAATGTGCCACAGACAGTACCAATGTGTCACAGACAGGATCAATGTGTCACAGACAGGGTCAATGTGTCACAGACAGGGTCAATGTGTCACAGACAGGATCAATGTGTCACAGACAGGGTCAATGTGTCACAGACAGGGTCAATGTGTCACAGACAGGGTCAATGTGCCACAGACAGGGTCACTGTGTCACAGACAGGGTCAATGTGTCACAGACAGGATCAATGTGTCACAGACAGGGTCAATGTGTCACAGACAGGGTCAATGTGTCACAGACAGTATCAATGTGTCACAGACAGGGTCAATGTGTCACAGACAGGGTCAATGTGTCACAGACAGGGTCAATGTGTCACAGACAGGGTCAATGTGCCACAGACAGGGTCAATGTGTCACAGACAGGGTCAATGTGCCACAGACAGGGTCAGTGTGTCACAGACAGGGTCAATGTGTCACAGACAGGGTCAATGTGTCACAGAATAAATCAACTTGTCTCAGACAGTATCAATGTGTCACAGACTGTCAATGTGTCACAGACAGGGTCAATGTGTCACAGACAGGGTCAATGTGTCACAGACAGGATCAATGTGTCACAGACAGGATCAATGTGTCACAGACAGGGTCAATGTGTCACAGACAGGGTCACTGTGTCACAGACAGGATCACTGTGTCACAGACAGGGTCAATGTGTCACAGACAGGGTCAATGTGTCACAGACAGGATCAATTTGTCACAGACAGTATCAATGTGTCACAGACTGTCAATGTGTCACAGACAGGGTCAATGTGTCACAGACAGGATCACTGTGTCACAGACAGTATCAATGTGTCACAGACAGGATCAATGTGTCACAGACAGGGTCACTGTGTCACACACAGTATCAATGTGTCACAGACAGTATCAATGTGTCACAGACAGGATCAATGTGTCACAGACAGGGTCAATGTGTCACAGACAGGGTCAATGTGTCACAGACAGGGTCAATGTGTCACAGACAGGGTCAATGTGTCACAGACAGGGTCACTGTGTCACAGACTGTCAATGTGTCACAGACAGGGTCAATGTGTCACAGACAGGGTCAATGTGTCACAGACAGGGTCAATGTGTCACAGACAGGATCAATGTGTCACAGACAGGATCAATGTGTCACAGACAGGGTCAATGTGTCACAGACAGGGTCAATGTGTCACACACAGGGTCAATGTGTCACAGACAGGGTCAATGTGTCACTGAATAAATCAACGTGTCTCAGACAGGATCATTGTGTCACAGACAGGGTCAATGTGTCACAGACAGGGTCAATGTGTCACAGAATAAATCAACTTGTCTCAGACAGGGTCAATGTGTCACAGACAGGGTCAATGTGTCACAGACAGGGTCAATGTGTCACAGACAGTGTCAATGTGTCACAGACAGTGTCAATGTGTCACAGACAGGGTCAATGTGTCACAGACAGTGTCAATGTGTCACAGACAGGGTCAATGTGTCACAGACAGGGTCAATGTGTCACAGACAGGGTCAATGTGTCACTGAATAAATCAATGTGTCTCAGACAGGATCATTGTGTCACAGACAGTGTCAGTGTGTCACAGACAGGGTCAATGTGTCACAGACAGGGTCAATGTGTCACAGACAGGGTCAATGTGTCACAGACAGGGTCAATGTGTCACAGAATAAATCAACTTGTCTCAGACAGGATCAATGTGTCACAGACAGTGTCAATGTATCACAGACAGGGTCAATGTGTCACAGACAGGGTCAATGTGTCACAGACAGGGTCAATGTGTCACAGACAGAATCAATGTGGCACAGACAGGGTCAATGTGTCACAGACAGGGTCAATGTGTCACAGACAGGGTCAATGTGTCACAGACAGGGTCAATGTGTCACAGACAGGATCAATGTGTCACAGACAGGATCAATGTGTCACAGACAGTATCAATGTGTCACAGACTGTCAATGTGTCACAGACAGGGTCAATGTGTCACAGACAGGGTCAATGTGTCACAGACAGGGTCAATGTGCCACAGACAGGGTCACTGTGTCACAGACAGGGTCAATGTGTCACAGACAGGATCAATGTGTCACAGACAGGGTCAATGTGTCACAGACAGGGTCAATGTGTCACAGACAGGATCAATGTGTCACAGACAGGGTCAATGTGTCACAGACAGGGTCAATGTGTCACAGACAGGGTCAATGTGCCACAGACAGGGTCAATGTGTCACAGACAGGGTCAATGTGTCACAGACAGGGTCAATGTGTCACAGACAGGGTCAATGTGTCACAGACAGGATCAATGTGTCACAGACAGGATCAATGTGTCACAGACAGGATCAATGTGTCACAGACAGGGTCAATGTGTCACAGACAGTGTCAATGTGTCACAGACAGGGTCAATGTGTCACAGACAGGGTCAATGTGTCACAGACAGGGTCAATGTGTCACAGACAGTATCAATGTGTCACAGACTGTCAATGTGTCACAGACAGGGTCAATGTGTCACAGACAGGATCAATGTGTCACAGACAGGGTCACTGTGTCACAGACAGGATCACTGTGTCACAGACAGGATCAATGTGTCACAGACAGGGTCAATGTGTCACAGACAGGGTCAATGTGTCACAGACAGGGTCACTGTGTCACAGACAGGATCACTGTGTCACAGACAGGGTCAATGTGTCACAGACAGGATCACTGTGTCACAGACAGGGTCAATGTGTCACAGACAGGATCAATGTGTCACAGACAGTATCAATGTGTCACAGACTGTCAATGTGTCACAGACAGGGTCAATGTGTCACAGACAGGGTCAATGTGTCACAGACAGGGTCAATGTGTCACAGACAGGATCACTGTGTCTCAGACAGTGTCAATGTGTCACAGACAGGGTCAATGTGTCACAGACAGTATCAATGTGTCACAGACAGGATCAATGTGTCACAGACAGTGTCAATGTGTCACAGACAGGGTCAATGTGTCACGGACAGGGTCAATGTGTCACGGACAGGGTCAATGTGTCACAGACAGGGTCAATGTGTCACGGACAGGGTCAATGTGTCACGGACAGGGTCAATGTGTCACGGACAGGGTCAATGTGTCACAGACAGGATCAATGTGTCACAGACAGGATCAATGTGTCACAGACAGGGTCAATGTGTCACAGACAGTATCAATGTGTCACAGACAGTATCAATGTGTCACAGACAGGGTCAATGTGTCACAGACAGGGTCAATGTGTCACAGACAGGATCAATGTGTCACAGACAGTATCAATGTGTCACAGACTGTCAATGTGTCACAGACAGGGTCAATGTGTCACAGACAGGATCAATGTGTCACCGACAGGATCAATGCGTCACAGACAGGGTCACTGTGTCACAGACAGGATCACTGTGTCACAGACAGGATCAATGTGTCACAGACAGGATCAATGTGTCACAGACAGGGTCAATGTGTCACAGACAGGGTCAATGTGTCACAGACAGGGTCACTGTGTCACAGACAGGATCACTGTGTCACAGACAGGGTCAATGTGTCACAGACAGTATCAATGTGTCACAGACAGTATCAATGTGTCACAGACTGTCAATGTGTCACAGACAGGGTCAATGTGTCACAGACAGGGTCAATGTGTCACAGACAGGATCACTGTGTCTCAGACAGTGTCAATGTGTCACAGACAGGGTCAATGTGTCACAGACAGTATCAATGTGTCACAGACAGGATCAATGTGTCACGGACAGTGTCAATGTGTCACGGACAGGGTCAATGTGTCACGGACAGGGTCAATGTGTCACGGACAGGGTCAATGTGTCACGGACAGGGTCAATGTGTCACGGACAGGGTCAATGTGTCACGGACAGGGTCAATGTGTCACAGACAGGGTCACTGTGTCACAGACAGGATCACTGTGTCACAGACAGGGTCAATGTGTCACGGACAGGGTCAATGTGTCACGGACAGGGTCAATGTGTCACAGACAGGGTCAATGTGTCACAGACAGGGTCAATGTGTCACAGACAGAGTCTCAGTCATGTTCCATCTGCTCCAAGGAAAACAACCCCAGCCTTTGCAAACTTCTTTCATAGCTGAAACTTAGACATCATCCTGGTAAATCTCCTCTGTGCCCTTTCCAGTGCTATCCCATCCCTCCTATTCTGTGGATTGCAGAACTGTACACAGTACTCTCGCTGTGTCCTAACCAACATTTTTATTACAGTTCCAGCATCACCTGGTTTAGGGGCTAGTTTAGCACAGTGGTCTAAACAGCTGGCTTGTAATGCAGAACAAGGCCAGCAGCGCGGGTTCAATTCCCGTACCAGCCTCCCCGAACAGGCGCTGGAATGTGGCGACTAGGGGCTTTCACAGTAATTTCATCACCGCCTACTTGTGACAATGTGATTATTATTATTACCTCCCTGCTCTTAAACTCTGTGCCTCGGCTAATAAAGGCACAAAAACCAATTGTCTTCTTAACCACTGTACCCACCTGCTCTGCTACCTTAAGGGACGGGTGTACATGCAGACCAAGGTCCCTCTGACCCTCGCTGCTTCCCAGGGTCCTGCCGTTTATCCTGTATTCCTTTGCCCTGTTTGTCCGGCCCAAGTGCCTCACCTCCCACTTACCCAGACTCAATTCCATTTGCCTCTGACCAGCCCCTCGGACCAGCCCGTCTGTATCCTCCTGTAATCGGAGGCTATCCTCCTCACTATTTACCACCCACCGATTTTCATATCATCCTCAAACTTACTGATCAACCCTCCTACATTCATGTCTAAATCATTTATATAAACCACAACAGCAAGGGCCCCTCACCGATCCCTGCGGGATCCCACTGGACACAGGCTTCCTGTCAGAAACACCCCTCGCCCATCACCCTCTGCTTCCTGCCTCTCAGCCAATTCTGGATCCAATTTGCCAAATTTCCTTGGATTCCGTGGGCTCTTACCTCCGCTGTCAGCCTCCCGTGTGGAACCTTATCGAAAGCCTTGCTGAAGCCCAAGCCGACTTCGTCAAATACGTTTCCCTCATCTACACTCCTGGTCACCTCTTTGGAAAAGTCAATGAAGTTGGTCAGACATGACCTCCCCTTAACCAAACCACGCTGACTGTTCCTGATTAATCCCCGCCTCTCCAAATGCTGATTCATTCTGTCTCTCAGATTTGCTGCCAATAGATTCCCCACCGCTGAGGTTAGACTGACTGGTCTGCAGTTTCCTGCTTTATCCCTTCTCCCTGCTTGAATACCGGAACCACAGTGGCGATCCCCCAGTCCCCCAGCACCTCTCCTGTGGCCAGAGAGGAATTGCAAATGATTGCCAGCGCCCCTGCTACTCTCTCCCTTGACAGGGTCCATGTGTCACAGTCTGCGATCAAGTTACAGGTGAGGACTGCGCCACACATAGCTACACCCTCAAATGTGAGCTGAGATTGATTATCTGAGTGAAGAATGTGGGAATGATTGGTGTAATGACGCTGGATTAGGGAGGGTGAAGTGAATCCCACACGTTTGAATGAGACTTTAGGGGAACCTGGAAATTCAACAATCAATAAGAGATAATGAAGAGTTTTGGGAAGTGACTTTACCGTTACATTCAGCGAGAGCAGCGGCCACATCATCAGCAGTAAGGAAATCAGTGATCTTCATTGTAAACCTGTGAACAAGACGTGATTGTACACGTTACAGCCTGGAATAAACTGACGGAATATTTCAATCTCATTCATTCATTGAGCAAACATTCCAGCCCCTTCACAAAGGGGAGATGGGTGGGGTGGGGAGAGGGGGGGCAGTGGTAATGTCACTGGATTAGTAATTGGGTGGCCCAGGCTAATGTACTGGGACAAGAGATCATGGCATCTAGTGGAATTTTAATTCACGTGATAACCTACATTTAACATTAGTCTGAGTAAGGATTTTTTCTTTATAAATTTAGAGTACCCAATTTATTTTTTCCAATTAAGGGGCAATTTAGCGCGGCCAATCCACCTGCCCTGCACATCTTTGGGTTGTGGGGGTGAAACCCACGCAAACACGGGGAAAATGTGCAAACTCCACACGGACAGTGACCCAGGGCCGGGATCGAACCCGGGTCCTCGGCGCCGCGAGGCAGCAGTGCTAACCAATGTGCCACCGTGCTGCCCCTAGTCTCAGTAATGATGACCATGAAACCATTGCCGATTGTTGTAAAAACCCATCTGGTTCACTAATGTCCTTCAGGGAAGGAAATCTGCCGTCCTTACCCGGTCTGGCCTACACGTGACTCCAGACCCACAGCAATGCCCCCTGCAATGATGTGACAAGCCCGTTCGTTCAGAACAATTAAGGATGGCAACCCACACATCCCATGAATAATCAATTTTTGAAAAACTGGTCACTCTCTCTCTTTCGCTCTGTGAAGATCTCTGTTTCACTCTGAATTAAATTTCTCCGATTCGCTCGATAGGTAACAATCTCTCTCTCTCTCTCTCAGGGAGCACATTAAACTCTCATCCATCAGTAAAATTCTGAGCAATCCGGTTTCTGTAGCAAATTGAGAAGCATTAATTCCCCTCCTGCTGCTGAAGAGTGTGAAGATCGCCTTGGACCTGTGTCTGTAAGATTTTCATTTCACCCACCTCACAAAGTTGCTGTCCCAAACTTCTTAGCGTATTTCTGATGATAATCTAACAAAGTAGACTAAATAACACTTACCCTTGTGTTGCTGTGTATCTAAGGCAGGTCGTGGAGATTTGAGTGTGTTGCCAGTTCCGATGTTGGGGTTATATACTGGACCATCCTGCACCGTGTTCAAACGCAGTTACAAAGGGGAGGAGATCAGAACATGTAAACTATTGCAGTGGTGTGAAAATGGGTCTGTTGAGGTCAGAATTTGCCCCTGTTTACACGATATACAAAGCTGAACAGCACTGCCCTCCGTGTTCACACAGGCGCCTCACTGAAACAAGCGAACTGGCCATTATCACACTGATATTTGTGGATTTCGCTGTCCACAGGTTGATCCCAACATTATAACAGTGAGGGCATTTCATTGTCAGGGAAGCTATTGGTGCATCCCAGCGTTTTGCAAGTAAAAAGATTTGCATTTATATAGCGCAATAAGGTACAACTTGAAGTGCAGAAACTGTTGTGAGAAGCACAGCAGCCAGTGTTTGCACAGCAAGATCCCATACACAAAAAGCAACGAGATACTGCTCAACAACCTGCCACAGTTGGTTAAGAGGGGAATGTTATTAAGGAGATTGGGAGAGTTCCGAGCTTTTCTTCAAATAATACTCTGGGACCTCTTATACCTTTTACATCTGTGACACATTCCGAATCCCTGGAGCCGGAGGAGGAGGCTGAACAACAGCAAGGTACTCCCTCAGTACTGACCCTCTGACAGTGCAGCACTCCCTCAGTACTGACCCTCTAACAGTGCAGCATTCCCTCAGTACTGACCCTCTGACAGTGCGGTACTCCCTCAGTACTGACCCTCTGACAGTGCAGCACTCCCTCAGTACTGACCCTCTAACAGTGCAGCATTCCCTCAGTACTGACCCTCTGACAGTGCGGCACTCCCTCAGTACCGACCCTCTGACAGTGGAGCACTCCCTCAGTACTGACCCTCTGACAGTGCAGCGCTCCCTCAGTACTGACCCTCTAACAGTGCGGCACTCCCTCAATACTGACCCTCTGACAGTGCAGCACTCCCTCAATACTGACCCTCGACAGTGCAGCACTCCCTCAGTACTGACCCTCTGACAGTGCAGCACTCCCTCAGTACTGACCCTCTGACAGTGCAGCACTCCCTCAGTACTGACCCTCTGATAGTGCGGTACTCCCTCAGTACTGACCCTCTGACAGTGCAGCACTCCCTCAGTACTGACCCTCTGACAGTGCAACACTCCCTCAGTACTGACCCTCTGACAGTGCAGCACTCCCTCAGTACTGACCCTCTGACAGTGCAGCACTCCCTCAGTACTGACCCTCTGACAGTGCGGCACTCCCTCAGTACTGCCCCTCTGACAGTGCAGCTCTCCCTCAGTACAGACCCTCTGACAGTGCAGCACTCCCTCAGTACAGACCCTCTGACAGTGCGGCACTCCCTCAGTACTGACCCTCTGACAATCCTGCGGGATAATGGCTGCTCTGATCGGGTCATTTTATCCTCTAGATCGTGCAACCTCAAGAACGGGCCGAAGGCTGTCATTTACGGCCCTGAAAAGTGCACAGTCGACCTCAAATTACCCTGGAAGGGAAAGTATCTCAAAAGTTTGAGCAACAAGTGAAACCAGCTGTTTCACACTGCTACAATGCAGTAACAACACGAGTGATATTCATCACTCACACGGTGCTGCCATCAATCCAGAAAGATATTCTGCCGTTCACACAAATGAGTGTCGTGGTATATGAATTTCAGTGCCTGTGTGATGCCGGGAATGTTGGACGTGCATCCCCAGAGGCTGGTGCAACAGGTCCCTTCCGCTGTTTGCAACTGGCAAGGTAGAGGACTGTACCTAACCAGCCCGTGCTTGCAAAACTCATAACACAGGCCAAAATCTTCCGTCCTCACCTGCGGCTGGGATTTTCCGGAGCCGCGGAGGGTTGATGGAGTTTTGGCTGGAACGCCCAATCTCTGTTCTCGTTTACAATGGGTCCCAGCACGGAGGAGGCCCGCCCATGATGTCCGACATTAGTTGTGATTCTCCGATTGGACAACATTTACTAAATAATCTTCAGTGTGCTGTAAAAATTACGCTAACAACCAATGTAAGATTAGTCTGGCCCGCAGTGTGGTGCATGTGCGTGTACCGGAATTTACATACATTAGTACATGGGGCCCTGTGAATGTGTACACAAAAATGAGGAATGTGGTATATGAATTTCAGTGCCAGTGTGAAGATAAGTATGTCAGCTGTTTCAGCTAAACATAATAACTGATAGCCATTCATTGGTTCATTCCTCAGCACAATTACTTAATCAATCAGTCAAGCTGCTGGTTTAAATTTCAAACAATGCTTGGCAGTTAACTGTCATTCACCAGCAACTGGTGAATTCTCCATGACAATGTCTCTACCAACCAACACCCTCTTCTCACATAGGATACAGTTGTTTCCCCTGACATTGGTATTCTTCTGATTGTCTTGATGAGTGCAAGATGAAAAGCTTCGACAGCACTGCTGCTTCACAGCGCCAGGGACCCGGGTTCAATCCATCCTTGGGTAACTGTGTGGAGTTTGCACATTATCCCCGTGTCTGGTTGGGTTTCCTCCGGGTGCTCCGGTTTCCTCCCACAGTCCAAAAATGTGTAGGTTAGGTGGGGTTATGGGATTACAGGGATAGGATGTGTCTTGGTAAGGTGCTCTTTAAAGGGCCATTGCAGACTCAATGGGCTGAATGGCCTCCTTCTGCACTGTAAAAATTCCATGATTCTATAAAATGTATTTTTTTAAGCAATACTCAAAATCCGCCGACCTTACCTGGTCTGGTCTACATTTGACCCCAGACCCACGGCAACAATCTGCTCACGGACGCTCAGTTTGGGTTCTCCGAGGGCCACCCAGTTCCTGCCCTCATTACAGCCTTGGTTCAAACATGGACAAAAGAGCTGAATGCCAGAGGTGAGGTGGGAGTGACTGCCCTCAACATCAAGGCAGCATTTGACCGAGTGGGGCATCAAGGAGCCAGAGCAAAACTGGAGTCAGTGGGAATCAAGGGGGAAAACTCTCCGCTGGTTGGAGTCATATGTGGCAGAAATATATTTTGTGGTGGTTGCAGGTCAATCATCTCAACTCCAGCGGGCAGCACTGTGGCGCAGTGGGTTAGCACTGCTGCCTCACGGCGCTGAGGTCCTAGGTTCGATCCCAGCTCTGGTTCACTGTCCGTGTGGAGTTTGCACATGTAGCACCGTCAATATGACGCGATGCAGGTTGAGGTAATGTCAATTGAAGGCTTTATTAAGCAGAACTTTATCCCCAGCAGCGTGGTTACAGAATGCAGCTGCTGAGGGAAATGGAGGGGAAAGCTGGGTTCTTATACCGGCATTTCTGGGTGGAGTCCAGTAGGTGGCAGATCCTATCAGAACCTGGCATCCCTCCACCAATAGCCTGTCGACTCGTGGTGTACCGTATTACCCCTAATACATACCACCACAGCACATTCTCCCCGTGTTTGCGTGGGTTTCGCCCCCACAACCCAAAGATGTGCAGGCTAGGTGGATTGGCCACATTAAACTGTCCCTTGATTGCAAAAAATGAATTGGGTACTCTAAATTTATTTAAAAACACAAACAAAATCATCTCTGCTCCAGGACATCACTGCAGGAGTTCCTCAGGGGATGTCATAGACCCAACCATCTTCAGCTGCTTCATCAATGACCTCTCTTCCATCATAAGGTCAGATGTGGAGATGTTCAGGGCAGCATGGTGGCGCAGTGGTTAGCACTGCTGCCTCACAGCGCCGAGGTCGCAGGTTCGATCCCAGCTCTGCATTACTGTCCGTGTGGATTTTGCACATTCACCCCGTGCCTGCGTGGGTTTCACCCCCAGAACCCAAAGGTGTGCAGGGTAGGTGGATTGGCCGCGCTAAATTGCCCCTTAATTGGAAAAAATTAATTGGGAACTTGAAATTTTTTTTAAAAGAAAAGAAAAAGAAAAAAAGATGTGGAAATGTTCGCTGATGACTGCACAATGGTCAGCACCATTCATTACTCCTCAGACACTGAAGCAGCCCCTGTCCAAATGCAGCAAGACCTGGACAATATCCAACATTTTTGCCACTCAAGTGCCGGACAATGACTACCTCCTACAAGAGAGAATCAAACCATCTCCCCGTGACGTTCAATGGTTCATCATTGAACCCCCCACAATCAACATTCTGGGGGTCACCATTGATCAGAAACTGAACCGGACCCAGCCACATTAATATTGTGGCTTCAAAAGTAGGTCAGAGGCTGGGAATCCTGCGGAGAGTAACTCACCTCCTGACTCCCCAAAGCCTGTCCATCATCTACAAGGCACAAGTCAGGAGTGTGATGGAACACTCTCCACTTGCCTGGGTGAGCGCAGCTCCAACAACACTCAAGAAGCTCAACACCATCCAGGACAAAGCAGCCCCGCTTGATTGCTCCCCCTTCCACAAACATTCAAACCCTCCACCACCGACGCACAGTGGCAGCCGTGTGTACATCTACAAGATGCACAGCAGCAATTCACCAAGGCTCCTTAGACAGCACCTTCCAAACCCACGACCACTACCATCTAGAAGGACAAGAGCAGCTGATACCTGGGAACCCCACCACCTGGAGGTTCCCCTCCAAGTCACTCACCACCCTGACTGGGAAATATATCAGCCGTTCCTTCACTGTCTCTGGGGCAACATCCTGGAACTCCCTCCCTAACAGCACTGAGGGTGTACCTACACCTCAGGGACTGCAGCGGTTCAAGAAGGCAGCTCACCCCCACCTTCTCACGGGATAATTAGGGATGGGCAATAAATGCCGGCACAGACAATGACACCCACATCTTGCAAAAGAATAAAAAACAAAATTCCAGCAGTACACAATTTAATCAGCTGACAATGTTCCTAATCACACTCCCTCTCCAGGGTGGTGGAGATTCTCATAGTGAAGCTGACCAGGATGTATGATGTGCTCCAGTCAAAGTTCTGAATGTGTGGAATTGATTTTAGAAAGAGGTGAAGGCCAGTGTTAATAGTTTGTTCAAGGCAGTGAGGGAGGTGGTAACAGGTGGGGTGGAGAGGTCAGCCCATGACCCAATCGCAGGAACTTTAGCTATTTTGGGTTGAACCGATTAAACTAAATTAAACTAAGGGACAAATCAAAAGATCCGTCCCTTTTTTAAAAAAAATATATTTATTAAAGCTTTTTAACACAATTTTTCTCCCTTACAAACAATAACCCCCCCCCCCCCCCCCCCGTAACAAAAAAAACCGAGAAATCGCGCAGAGCAAGATATATACATGGCAAAATGATATATTTACACAGCTTTGTACATTGGCCCTCACCCGTACGTGCCAGTTTCCCCAACCCTTCATGTTATCTCTTGCTCATCCACCCTCCCAGGCAGTCCCCCCTTTCCCCCCCCCTCCCCCCCCTCCCAGGACGTCCCCTCCCCCGCACCCGCAAGGTTGCTGCTGCTGCTGACCGACCTTCCTCTAACGCTCCGCGACATAGTCTAGGAACGGTTGCCACCGCCTGTAGAACCCCTGCGCAGACCCTCTCAAGGCGAACTTAATCCTCTCCAACTTTATGAACCCAGCCATATCATTTATCCAGGCCTCCAGGCTGGGGGGCTTTGCCTCCTTCCACGTTAGCAAGATCCTTCGCCGGGCTACTAGGGACGCAAAGGCCAGAATGCCGGCCTCTTTCGCCTCCTGCACTCCCGGCTCGTCCACTACTCCATATATTGCTAGCCCCCAGCTTGGCTTGACCCGGACTTTCACCACCTGAGATATTGCTCCCGCCACTCCTCTCCAGAACCCCTCCAGTGCCGGGTATGACCAAAACATATGGACATGGTTCGCCGGGCTCCCTGAGCACCTTTCACACCTGTCCTCTACCCCAAAGAACCTGCTCAACCTCACCCCCGCCAAGTGTGCTCTGTGGACCACCTTAAATTGTATCAGGCTGAGCCTGGCACACGAGGAGGAGGAGTTAACCCTACCCAGGGCATCAGCCCACAGACCTTCCTCGATCTCCTCCCCCAGCTCCTCCTCCCATTTACCCTTCAACTCTTCTACCAGCGCTTCCCCCTCTTCTTTCAACTCCTGGTGTATTTCCGACACCTTGCCCTCCCCGACCCATACACCCGAGATCACCCTATCTTGAACTTCTTGTGCCGGGAGCAACGGGAATTCCCTCACCTGTCGCCTCACAAAAGCCCTCACCTGCATATATCTAAAGGCATTTCCCGGGGGTAAAAGATCCGTCCCTTAAAGGGACACTGCATCAAACAAAATCAAATTGCAAAGGGAACCTAACACATCAACTCAAAATATGATTAAAGGGGTTGATTAACCCCACCCCCCCCCCCCCCCCCCACCCCCACCTGTGGTGCCCACTGGCCACGGAAGACCTCGATGGTATCAGCAGGCATTCTTCCTCTCCGGGAACACCCAGCTGTGAATATCACCATGGTAGAGGGGCAGACAGTCAGGCCAGACCATCCCCTCGATTGCCTCGGCCTGCAGGTCTGGCCAAGCCCAGGAGTAGGTCGTGAGGAGGTCCCACAGGAACGTACCGACGAGCTGACCCTGTTTTGGTTATTGACACTGTAACTAGAGGTAAATGTGCAGATTGATGTGAGCACACAGGTGTGTAATTCATATCATCACACCTGGCAGATGCTGTTATTGTATTGTTAAAAAGCAAGGTCACCCTGGTTCTCAATACTGCCTGACTAATGTCAGAAATGTGTCCAAGTGTTTCACAGACATGGGACGGAATCTTACCAAAAAAAGGCACTGTGTCAGTTCTGGTGAGGAAAACGGTGCGATTCCCACCCGCGACGGGAAATCTCACCCAATAGTGAGCCTTTTGAGCAAAAGTTTTTGTTCTTTTCGAATCCCGGCCCTGGGTCACTGTCCGTGTGGAGTTTGCACATTCTCCCCATGTCTGCGTGGGTTTCACCCCCACAACCCAAAGATATGCAGATTAGGTGGATTGAACACGCTAAATTGCCCCTTAATTGGAAAAGAAAAATAATTGGCTACCCTAAAAAAAAAATTTCAAATTTTTGTTCTTCATGTGACTCATCGGGAGTGAGGGGGGTTTCCGGGGGTCTCCCCGATGTCCAGCTTACTTTCCCTTCATTCCGCTGAATCACACCAGTTATCTAAAATACCCGAGGTGCTTGGTTGAATCCCCCAGATTTGTAACTTTTTAAAAATGAATTTAGAGTACCCAATTCTTACTTTCTTTTCAATTAAAGCGCAATTTAGTGTGGCCAATCCACGTAACCTGCACAGGTTTGTAAATTTAAAACACAAGTAACCTTTTATTATCTACAGTATTATAATTAAATGGACAAAAAATATAACTGACCATCTACTATCCCTTTCCCAACCCCCCTTTCTAACTGGCTCCGCTCTCTACACACACACACACACACACACACACACAGACAACACAGAGGAGAAAGGTTGGTGGAAGGGAAAGAAAATATTAATATTAATGAATAAAAAGATCAGAATTTTTGATGCACTGGAGTGACTTCCAGTCAATGTCTTTCTGAAGTTCAGGCTTTCGTTTTGATACTTCTTCCTTCCAGACTTGAGATGGTTTTCTCCGACAAGGTTGTCTACCTTCTCTGCAAACTCAGCATCGTTTCAGGTTCACAGCAAAGGATGTGCCAGGGACTCACTGCTTTCAGAATAGGACTGGTTTAGCTCAGTGGGCTAGACAGCTGGCTTGTAGTGCAGAACAAGGCCAGCAGCATGGTTCAATTCCCGTACTAGCCTCCCCGAACAGGTGCCGGAATGTGGCGACTAGGGGCTTTTCACAGTAAATTCATACTTGTGACAATAAAAGATTATTATTATGGAGCAGTTCTTTCTCTTCTGAAAGAAGGAGGTGAACGAGAGAGAGAGAGACAGTGAGTTAGACTCTTCTCCTTCCAAGGTAATGGCAAAGTTGGTCCACTCTCCTCCGGGACAGATGCAGTCTTCTCTGGCACTGAAGCTGCTGCATCCATTGATAGGATGTAGACACGTCGCTGTGCTTGCTGCTGCTCGATCGCTAGGAGTAGAACAGCCAAATCGATTGGCTCTGTGATTCTCCAGAATGGAGCACTAAAAAGAGAAGACCAAAATGAGCGTTGAGGATTCCTGACCCTCAGCCCTCCAGTCCTCTGGCGCGGTAACCCATGCACTTCCCCCTATTGAATGGCTCTCCACCAAGCCTCTCACCCTCCCCTCCCCTCACACCCACCCCTGCAGTGCCCAATGGGCACGCAGTGTCTCGATGGTGCCCATGGACAATGTGTACACCATCTCCAGGGACACCCGGCCGCGAATGTAGCCGCGTAGAAGGCAGTCAGTCGGGTCGGACGCCCTCTCGATCGCCCGCTGCTTGGACCTGTTGATGGCAAGTTTAGCCAGGCCCAGGAGCAGGTTCATGAGGAGGTCCTCTTCCTTCCCTGCCCCTCTTTGCACTGGGTGCCCGTAGATCACCAGCATGGGGCTGAAGTGCAAACAATGCTGCAATAAAATGTTTTTTCAATAATTGCAAAAGGGATGCAGTCAATAGCAACCTTTATAGACGTGGTCCATGGACTACACATGGCTGTAAAAAGGGCAGGCATCTGGGGAATCCGTGAACAGGTGCATCCTATGGTTGTATGAAACTTTTTAAAAATTCATTTACAGGATGTGGGAGTTGCTGGTTAGGCCCAGCGTTTATTGCCCATCCCTAGTTGCCCTTCAGAAGGTGGGGGTGAGCTGCCTTCTTGAACCGCTGCAGTCCCTGAGGTGTAGGTACACCCACAGCGCTGTTAGGGAGGGAGTTCCGGGATGTTGTCCCAGAGACAGTGAAGGAGCGGTCAGGGTTGTGAGTGACTTGGAGGGGAACCTCCAGGTGGTGGGGTTCCCAGATATCTGTTGCATTTGTCCTTCTAGATGGTAGTGGTCGTGGGTTTGGAAGGTGCTAAGGAACCTTGGTGAGTTACTGCAGTGCATCTTGTAGATGGTACACACGGCTGCCACTGTGCGTCAGTGGTAGGAGGTTTGAATGTTTGTGGAAGGGGGAGCAATCAAGCGGCTGCTTTGTCCTGGATGGTGTCGAGCTTCTTGAGTGTTGTTGGAGCTGCGCTCATCCAGGCAAGTGGAGAGTATTCCATCACACTCCTGACTTGTGCCTTGTGATGGTGGACAGGCGTTGGGGGACGGGGGACGGGGGGTGGGGGCTGGCACTTGTGTGGTGCGAATGTAACTTACCACTTGTCAGCCCAAGCCTGGCTATTGTCCAGGTCTTGCTGTATTTGGACACGGACTGCTTCAGTATCTGAGGAGTTGCGAATGGTGAACATTGTGCAGTCATCAGCAAACACCCCCACTTCTGACCTTTATGGTGGAAGGGAAGGTCATTGATGAAGCAGCTGAAGATGGTCGGGCCGAGGACACTACCCTGAGGAACTCCTGCAGTGATGTCCTGGAGCTGAGATGATTGACCTCCAACCACCACAACCATCTTCCTTTGTGCCGGGAATGACTCCAACCAGCGGAGACTTTTCCCCCTCATTCCCATTGACTCCAGTTTAGCTCGGGCTCCTTGATGCCACACTCGGTCAAACGCTGCCTTGATGTCAAGGGCAGTCACACTCACCTCACCTCTGGCATTCAGCTCTTTTGTCCATGTTTGAACCAAGGCTGTAATGAGGTCAGGAGCTGAGTGACCCTGGCGGAACCCAAACTGAGCGTCCGTGAGCAGGTTGCATACAACACCCTCCACCCCAGTTCCCCGAGATTAAGTGTGAAGACCCCTCCGTAGAGGGACCCCCATTGGAGACCTCAGCCGTTGGACAGTAACAAGGCACGGCAAGGCATGTCCAGGCGACGGGCAAGGGAAAGGAGGTGAAGGGTGTGCAGCAGACTGTACGGGAAACGCCTCTGCGCAGTGTGAGCTGTTCTGCGAGGTAGCTCAGGCTGTGGGGCTCCAGATCCCAAGGGGGTGGGGCAGGACCTGGGAGCAATGTGAAATTCCGCCCAAGCGGGGGCACACTCAGACGGGAGTCCATCGCACAACAGCGCATACTCAAGACCTCAAGGGCCGTCGGGTCTGAGCACAACCGTTTTGATGTCATGGATGGGAACTCTTCCAAAGGATTAAGAACTTGGCCCCAACTATTTTGATTGAATCATTTAGCGTGGGAGGAAACTGGAGCACCCAGAGGAAACCCACGCAGACACGGGGAGAACGTGCAGACTCCACACAGTCATGCATGTTCGGAATTGAACCCGGGTCCCTGGCACTGTGAGGCAGCAGTGCTAACCACTGTGCCACCGTGCTGCCCTGGGTCCCTGGCACTGTGAGGCAGCAGTGCTAACCACTGTGACACCGTGCTGCCCTGGGTCCCTGGCACTGTGAGGCAGCAGTGCTAACCACTGTGACACCGTGCTGACCCGGGTCCCTGGCGCTGTGAGGCAGCAGTGCTAACCACTGTGACACCGTGCTGCCCTGGGTCCCTGGCACTGTGAGGCAGCAGTGCTAACCACTGTGCCACCATGCTGTCCTGAGTCCCTGGCACTGTGAGGCAGCAGTGCTAACCACTGTGCCACCGTGCTGCCCTGGGTCCCGGACACTGTGAGGCAGCAGTGCTAACCACTGTGCCACCGTGCTGCCCTGGGTCCCGGACACTGTGAGGCAGCAGTGCTAACCACTGTGCCACCGTGCTGCCCTACAGATTTTTATTTATTGTCCGGGATTCGGAGGCAGGCAGGGAAGTGGACAGAATGGAGCATCGGAAGAGTTTTATCCCTTGTTACAAACTGGAGTTTTCTTGTTGCCGCGAAGTCACAGATTTTAAAAGCCCCAACTGGAATTCTAAAACTTGAAATGAGACAAAACAAAGGGTTTTAAAATGCGAGACCAGCAGCCTGCTGAATGTGAGAAAAGCAATCAAGATCCCCCCCTACCCCCCACCCTAGCCTGACCCAGGAATTGTGAAAGGACAGACATTTCAGATCATCTACAGACATCAAAACTATTAAAATTACAAAGAGCTGGACAATGAAGAGAACTGCTAATCAGCCAGGATATGTACCCAACAGACAGTCAACCCCCTGTGGAGGATGAAAGAACCTCATCTACTGCTGGTTTCTGCTCCCCTGCAATGTGTCGAGATGAAACATCGAGATATGATCACTGGTTAGACAACAATGAGTGCAGCAGGACATGGGAATCAAATTGCTCTCGAGACCACATCCTCGGCCGAGTTTTGAGAAGCTGGTTTGTCGAGAGGAGGCAGAGACGTCTGGAGGGGCAGTTGGGAATCTCTGTCCGCCAGCGCGGAGCTGTTCCCAGCGGAGTGTTGCAGACGGGAACATTCCAAAGCCCAGGACTAGGTGCTGAGGGACGCAGTAAAGCTCAGGGGAGCTACCACAGTGGCGCATTAGGGCAAGGTTGCTGTCTGAGACCTTTCAGCCACAGACACTGAGGGGAGTGGAATTGTGGAGAACCCCATCAGGCTCACGTTGAAGGTGCACAGTGAATATTACAGATATCACAATTGTATTGAAACGCCTCAAACTGCAACTTGATTTCTGTAGAGAATCTGAATATTATTGCACTCTCCGTGACGGCCATTGGGAAATGTTTGTAATGTTCTTTCAGATATTTTACAAATATAGTATATCTTTGCAAAATAAAACTTCTCTCCCTCGCCCTTAAATTTAAAAAGCCGTGGGCAGACGGTAGCACAGTGGTTAGCACAATTGCTTCACAGCTCCAGGGTCCCAGGTTCGATTCCGGCTTGGGTCACTGTCTGTGCGGAGTCTGCACGTTCTCTCCGTGTCTGCGTGGGTTTCCTCCGGGTGCTCCGGTTTCCTCCCACAGTCCGAAGATGTGCAGGTTAGGTGAATTGGTCATGCTAAATTGCCCTTAGTGACCAAAAAGTTAAGGTTACTGAGTTATGGGGATAGGGTGGAGGTGTGGGTTTGGGTAGGATGCTCTTTCCAAGGGGCCGGTGTGGACTCGATGGGCCTAATAGCCTCTTCTACACTGTAAATTCTATGAAACCGGAGCACCCGGAGGAAACCCACGCAGACACGGGGAGAACGGGCAGACTCCGCACAGACAGTGACCCAGGCCGGGAATCGAACCCGGGACCCCGGCGTTGTGAAGCAACAGTGCTAACCACTGTGCCACCATGCTGCCCATGGTTCCTGGTTTGCTGCCTGTGACAGTTCTTCAGTGTGATTGGCTGCTGACCCTGTTTTGTAACATCTCTGTTGCTGGATCCCAAAACTTGATGCCAAATTGAAATGAGTGTGGGGAAAGGAGACCTCCGCACTGCAGAGTTGCTGGATCTTAGTAGGCAGCTTCCTTCAAAGTCACTCCCACGTTGCCACTTACAGTAGAATCCATGCCGTGTTCCTGTTTCACTGTTACCAGAAGCCAACGTCACAATTTTACTGAGATATATTATTGCATTACTTTGTCACAATGTCACCATATCTCGAGATATCTTTGTTCCTTCATGACATGGAGTGGATGGGAAAATCATCGCTCTGGAAACCTTCTGTTGTGCAGTCTCACTTCAGTCAATCCCACTAGTTTTGTATGAGCTCAAATTCAACACTTAGAAATAACAAAACATTCATTTAAACGCCTCAATCACAGATCAGAGAATCTGAAAGTGTTTCACACAGTAAGGTATGTTTGCTTTTTTAAAAATTTAGGTCAACTGCCTTTATTATGCTCTGCCTGGCCACATCCCAATATTGTACCAATTAACAGAGATAGACAATGAACGCACTTGGAATGCAGTTTAGCAATTGCATATAATCTTTGTAATTCAGGTGTTAGTCATGACTGGATGGTAGCACTCCTGCCCAAGTCAGGTCTAATTCCAGACACAAAATCTCAGCCAATGCCCCAACATAATACTGAGGGAGTGGTGTAGTATCAGAGTAATACTGAGGGAGTGGTGTAGTATCGGAGTAATACTGAGGGAATGGTGTAGTATCAGAGTAATACTGAGGGAGTGGTGTAATATCAGAGTAATACTGAGGGAGTGGTGTAGAATCAGAGTAATACTGAGGGAGTGGTGTAGTATCAGAGTAATACTGAGGGAGTGGTGTAGAATCAGAGTAATACTGAGGGAGTGGTGTAGTATCAGAGTAATACTGAGGGAGTGGTGTAGTATCGGAGTAATACTGAGGGAGTGGTGTAGTATCAGAGTAATACTGAGGGAGTGGTGTAATATCGGAGTAATACTGATAGAATGGTATAGTATCAGAGTAATACTGAGGGAGTGGTGTAGTATCAGAGTAATACTGAGGGAGTGGTGTAGTATCAGAGTAATACTGAGGGAGTGGTGTAGTATCAGAGTAATACTGAGGGAGTGGTGTAGTATCGGAGTAATACTGAGGGAGTGGTGTAGTATCAGAGTAATACTGAGGGAGTGGTGTAATATCGGAGTAATACTGATAGAATGGTATAGTATCAGAGTAATACTGAGGGAGTGGTGTAGTATCAGAGTAATACTGAGGGAGTGGTGTAGTATCAGAGTAATACTGAGGGAGTGGTGTAGTATCAGAGTAATACTGAGGGAGTGGTGTAGTATCAGAGTAATACTGAGGGAGTGATGTAGTATCAGAGTAATACTGAGGGAGTGGTGTAGTATCAGAGTAATACTGAGGGAGTGGTGTAGTATCAGAGTAATACTGAGGGAGTGGTGTAGTATCAGAGTAATACTGAAGGAGTGGTGTAGAATCAGAGTAATACTGAGGGAGTGGTGTAGTATCAGAGTAATACTGAGGGAGTGGTGTAGTATCAGAGTAATACTGAGGGAGTGGTGTAGTATCAGAGTAATACTGAGGGAGTGGTGTAGTATCAGAGTAATACTGAGGGAGTGGTGTAGTATCAGAGTAATACTGAGGGAGTCATCATCTTTGACCACAGGTGAGGCAATTTAGCATGGCCAATCCACCTACCCTGCACATCTTTGGGTTGTGGGGGTGAGACCCATGCAGACACAGGGAGAATGTGCAAACTCCATGCAGACAGTGTCCCGGGGCCGGGATCGAACCCGGTGATTTGTTATGTTGTAGGTGTAACATAAGCAGCTTCCTTGTGGTGCACTTGACAAAGGAAGGTTCAGACGTGGAGATAACTTCAACACGTTTATTAAACTATTTACACTTCTATTACTCGGGTTCGACACTACTGCTAATCCTACTATAGCTACCCAGACTGACTAACCAGTTGCTGCAATCCACGTGGTGGGTGTAATATTGAATCAACCCTGTGTCTGTACTCACTGACTGTCTCCACTGGAAAGAGGCAGATCATGGGCGAAATTCTCCCACAACGGCGGGATGCCCGCCGACTGGCGCCAAAGCCGGCGCAAATCAGACGGGCATCGCGCCGGCAAAAAGGTGCGGAAGTCTCCGCATCTTTGGCGGCCTAGCCCCAACATTGAGGGTCTAGGCCGACGCCGGAGGGATTTCCGCCCCGCCAGCTGGCGGAAATGGCGTTTGTTGCCCCGCCAGCTGGTGCGGAAATGCGGCGCATGCGCGGGAGCGTCAGCGGCCGCTGTCAGTTTCCCGCGCGTGCGCAGTGGGGAGAGTCACTTCCGCCTCCGCCATGGTGGAGACCGTGGCGGAGGCGGAAGGGAAAGAGTGCCCCCACGGCACAGGCCCGCCCGCGGATCGGTAGGCCCCGATCGCGGGCCAGGCCACCGTGGGGGCACCCCCCCGGGTCAGATCGCCCCGCGCCCCCCCCCAGGACCCCGGAGCCCGCCCACGCCGCCTGGTCCCGCCGGTAAATACCAGGTTTGATTTACGTCAGCGGGACAGGCAATTCCTGGGCGGGACTTCGGCCCATCCGGGCCGGAGAATCCAGCGGGGGGTCCCGCCAACCGGCGCGGCCGGATTCCCGCCCCCGCCCAATCTCCGGGAGCGGAGACTTCGGCAGGGGCGGGGGCGGGATTCACGGCGGCCAACGGCCATTCTCCGACCCGGCGGGGGGTCGGAGAATGACGCCCCATGTGTGTGGTGTCCTTTATATATGGGTTGGTGTAATGCCCCCTGTGGTCGTGTCACCTCCATGTGTATCGTGAATGTCCATTGGTCGTGTCCTATCTAACTGATCTATTGGTTGAGTGTGTGTGTGATGTCCCTTGTGCTCCCTCTAGTGTCTAGCTAGCCTACATGCATTTACATTGATGCACATCACCACACCTGGGTCCTCAGCGTCGTGAGACAGCAGTGCTAACCACTGCGTCACCATGCTGCCCTTCTATGCTGCTATTTTGAGTGGAGACGTCTACCAAATGAACAATATTTACTCCTCAGTCACCAACAGATGACCTGGTCAATATTTCACTGTTGTTTGCGTGATCTTTCTGTGTGCACATTGATTGCTTTGTTTGCTACATTACAACAGTAACTAAACTATTACAAAATGCTGCATTGACTGTAAAAGTGATTTAGGATGTTTTGAGGTTGTGAAAGATTCTCTAGAAATGCAAGTCTTTCTGCAACTTATCGTGGGAAAATGATCAGTCCACATCTTCACTGTACTCTCTCTCTATCTCTTGCTCTCCATTTATCTGTTTCTGTCTGCTCTTTCTTACTGCTGCGTTCTGCTGTGACTGTGGGACCCTGTTGTTTTGCAGTCTCTGTATTAGCGTGAACAGAGTCAGGAGTGTGGTCTGGTTGGATGGCACCTGTCTGCAGAATGAACTTTCTACTGTCCTTGCAGTTGGAATCTGTAAACACCAGTTACCTCATTTCCTGCCACATTCTTTCAGTATCTCGTCATTGTTCACCTTTAAATATTTGTTGACTCCTGCGTCTGTTTCTGTTCCAGTATCAGTCTGCCTCATGACGCACCTCCCCACCCTGCCCCGTCGACATTACAATGTTAACTCCACCTTTAGTTTGTCTATTTCATCAGTCATTGTTGCACTGAAGTGAATTTGCTGAATGTGGCAGTGTTAGGGAGAGACTTGTTTTCTTTTTTTTTAAATTTAGAGTACCCAATTCATTTTTTCCAATTAAGGGGCAATTTAGCGTGGCCAATCCCCCTACCCTGCACATCTTTGGGTTGTGGGGGCGAAACCCACGCAGACACGGGGAGAATGTGCAAACTCCACACGGACAGTGACCCAGAGCCGGGATCGAACCTGGGTCCTCGGCTCCGTGAGAGACTTGTTTTCTGAACTCCACCAACCTTCTTTTGCCAATTACCTTAAATCGGTGCCCTCTCGTTCTCCACCCTTCCACCGATGAGAACAGTTTCACCCTCTCGACTCCACGCGCCTTCTGATTTTGAACATCTCGATGAAATCGCCCCTCAACCTTCACTTCTTGAAGGAAAACAATCCCAACCACTGCCATCGATCGTCATGACTGGAGTTCCTCGACTTCCGGGTTGCGGCGATGCGGAGCTAAGCCGCGCGATTCGGCAGCTCCCGCGAAGACGGACTTTTGGGCCCGCTAACGGAGCCCCAACGGCACTTTTTATATAACCAACCCGTGGGGAAGGAAGGAGAAAGGTCCCCTACTAACCGGCATGGATCGGACCCGCAGCGAAACGGCGGAAAAAGCGGCCCTGGAGCAGCGGGAGAAGAAAGGGAAAAAAAGCAAAATGGACAAAGAGGAGATGCAGGAGTTCATCAAGCGCTGCTTCGAGAAGATGCGCAAGGAGATGGTGGCGCCTATGCTGGCAATAATTGAAGGACTTGGAGCAACCCAGAAAGCCCAAGAGGTGAAGATCCAGGAGATCTCGGGATTACTCCCTGTGCCACGTGCCAGAGAGGACCAGCATGTTCCTGTGAGGAAGAAGGATAAATACGGCAATTTTCGGGAACCTTGGATAACGAGAGATATTGTCGGCCTCGTCAAAAAGAAAAAGGAGGCATTTGTCAGGGCTAAAAGGCTGGGAACAGATGAAGCCTGCGTGGAATATAAGGAAAGTAGGAAGGAACTTAAGCAAGGAGTCAGGAGGGCTAGAAGGGGTCACAAAAGGTCATTGGCAAATAGGGTTAAGGAAAATCCCAAGGCTTTTTACACGTACATAAAAAGCAAGAGGGTAGCCAGGGAAAGGGTTGGCCCACTGAAGGATAGGCAAGGGAATCTATGTGTGGAGCCAGAGGAAATGGGTGAGGTACTAAATGAATACTTTGCATCAGTATTCACCAAAGAGAATAAATTGGTAGATGTTGAGTCTGGAGAAGGGTGTGTAGATAGCCTGGGTCACATTGAGATCCAAAAAGACGAGGTGTTGTGTGTCTTAAAAAATATTAAGGTAGATAAGTCCCCAGGGCCTGATGGGATCAACCCCAGAATACTGAAGGAGGCTAGAGAGGAAATTGCTGAGGCCTTGTCAGAAATCTTTGGATCCTCATTGTCTTCAGGGGATATCCCGGAGGACTGGAGAATAGCCAATGTTGTTCCTCTGTTTAAGAAGGGTAGCAAGGATAATCCAGGGAACTACAGGCCGGCGAGCCTTACTTCAGTGGTAGGGAAATTACTGGAGAGAATTCTTCAAGACAGGATCTACTCCCATTTGGAAGCAAATGGACGTATTAGTGAGAGGCAGCATGGTTTTGTGAAGTGGAGGTCGTGTCTCACTAACTTGATAGAGTTTTTCGAGGAGGTCACTAAGATGATTGATGCAGGTAGGGCAGTGGATGTTGTCTATATGGACTTCAGTAAGGCCTTTGACAAGGTCCCTCATGGTAGACTAGTACAAAAGGTGAAGTCACACGGGATCAGGGGTGAGCTGGCAAGGTGGATACAGAACTGGCTAGGTCATAGAAGGCAGAGAGTAGCAATGGACGGATGCTTTTCTAATTGGAGGGCTGTGACCAGTGGTGTTCCACAGGGATCAGTGCTGGGACCTTTGCTGTTTGTAGTATATATAAATGATTTGGAGGAAAATGTAACTGGTCTGATTAGTAAGTTTGCAGACGACACAAAGGTTGGTGGAATTGCGGATAGCGATGAGGACTGTCAGAGGATACAGCAGGATTTAGATTGTTTGGAGACTTGGGTGGAGGGATGGCAGATGGAGTTTAATCCAGACAAATGTGAGGTAATGCATTTTGGAAGGTCTAATGCAGGTAGGGAATATATAGTGAATGGTAGAACCCTCAAGAGTATTGAAAGTCAAAGAGATCTAGGAGTACAGGTCCACAGGTCACTGAAAGGGGCAACACAGGTGGAGAAGGTAGTCAAGAAGGCATACCGCATGCTTGCCTTCATTGGCCGGGGCATTGATTATAAAAATTGGCAAGTCATGTTGCAGCTGTATAGAACCTTAGTTAGGCCACATTTGGATTATAGTGGTCAATTCTGGTTGCCACACTACCAGAAGGATGTGGAGGCTTTAGAGAGGGTGCAGAAGAGATTTACCAGAATGTTGCCTGGTATGGAGGGCATTAGCTATGAGGAGCGGTTGAATAAACTTGGTTTGTTCTCACTGGAACGAAGGAGGTTGAGACCTGATAGAGGTCTGCAAAATTATGAGGGGCATAGACAGAGTGGATAGTCAGAGGCTTTTCCCCGGGGTAGAGGGGTCAATTACTAGGGGGCATAGGTTTAAGGTGAGAGGGGCAAGGTTTAGAGTAGATGTACGAGGCAAGTTTTTTACGCAGAGGGTAGTGGGTGCCTGGAACTCGCTACCGGAGGAGGTAGTGGAAGCAGGGACGATAGTGACATTTAAGGGGCATCTTGACAAATACATGAATAGGATGGGAATAGAGGGATACTGACCCAGGAAGTGTAGAAGATTGTAGTTTAGTCGGGCAGCATGGTCGGCACGGGCTTGGAGGGCTGAAGGGCCAGTTCCTGTGCTGTACATTTCTTTGTTCTTTGTTCTTTGAGATCCAGGAAAACGTGAGTGAGAACGAGGACGAGCTCGTGGGCCTGGCGGAGAGAGTGGAGCGGCACGAGGCGCTGCACAAGACGTGGGCGGGAAGACTCGAGGACCTGGAGAACAGGCCGAGGAGAAACAATTTGAGGATCCTGGGTCTCCCAGAAGGAGTGGAGGGGGCCGATGCCACGGCATATGCGGGCACAATGATCGGGACACTGATGGGTGCGGAGGCCCCCCCGGGATTGCTGGAGCTGGATGGGACGCACCGAGTGCTAGCGAGGAAGCCCAAGGCAAATGAGCCGCCAAGGGCGATGGTGGTGAGATTTCACCGGTTTACGGACAGAGAGAGGGTCCTGAAATGGGCCAAGAAGGAACGGAGCAGCACGTGGAACAATGCGGAGATCAGAATATACCCGGACTGGAGCGCGGAGGTCGCTAAGCGGAGAGCGGGTTTCAACCGGGCCAAAGCGGTGCTGCATCGGAAAGGGGTGAAATTTGGAATGTTGCAGCCAGCGCGACTGTGGGTTACACATAATGGCCAACACCACTACTTCGAAACGCCCGAAGAGGCGTGGACCTTTATACTAGCTGAAAAACTCGACTCTAATTGAGGGTTTGTGTGGGAGGGGGGTGTTTGAGCGGTGAAGTATGATGTTTGTTGTACATAGGGGGTCAACCACGTGCAGGAAATGCTATATGGGCTGGGGGAGAGGGACAAGGTCACGACAGGAGTTGCGCCATGGGGGGCGGGGCAGGCTTTGGAAAGCGCAGGGTTTTCTTTCTCGCGCGCGGCAAGAAAGGCGGGAAGGGGAACGAAGGAATGTACGTTGATTGGGAGATTCCCACACGGGGGGGTCAAAGGGATGGCGGGGGAAGCCGGGGTCAGCAGGTGTCAGCTGACTTACGGGAGGGATATGAGGGGAGCAAAAAAGCTAGACGGGGATCTAGCGGGGGGGGGAGGGGAGGGGGGGAGGGAGGGAAGGGGGGGAGAGGAGGGAGGGGGGCAAGGGGGGGGAAAGGGTTGCTGCTGCACTGGCCGAAAGAGAACGGGACACAGAAGAGGTGGCTGGGACGGGGGTCCCCCGGTTGGGGGACTGGAGAGTGAGGGAGACGGGGACAAGGGACTGGCCCAGAAAAGGAGATGGCTAGTCGGCGGGGGCGGGGGGGGTGAGAGTCCCTCCAATCCGGCTGATAACGTGGAACGTGAGGGGCCTGAATGGGCCGGTGAAGCGGGCTCGAGTGTTCACGCACTTGAAGGGACTGAAGGCAGACGTGGCCATGCTCCAAGAGACACACCTGAAGGTGGTGGACCAGGTCAGGTTAAGAAAGGGATGGGTAGGACAGATATTTCACTCGGGATTGGACGCGAAAAATAGAGGGGTGGCAATTCTGGTGGGAAAGCATGTGTACAGGCCGATTTCGCTCCTCAATGTGGATGCTAAGCTATTGGCAAAAGTACTGGCCACTAGGATTGAGGACTGTGTCCCGGGGGTGATTCACGAGGACCAAACGGGATTCGTAAAGGGCAGGCAGTTAAATACCAATGTGCGGCGGCTCTTAAACGTGATAATGATGACATCGGAGGAGGGAGAGGCGGAGATAGTGGCAGCTATGGACGCAGAAAAAGCCTTTGACCGAGTAGAGTGGGAGTACCTCTGGGAGGTATTGCGCAGGTTTGGGTTCGGGGGAGGGTTTATTAGATGGGTTAAGCTCCTTTACAGCGCCCCGGTGGCGAGTGTAGTGACGAACCGGCGGAGGTCGGAGTACTTTCGGCTGTACCGAGGGACGAGGCAGGGGTGCCCCCTGTCCCCCCTGTTGTTTGCATTGGCGATCGAACCCTTGGCCATATCACTTAGGGAGTCTAAGAAATGGAGGGGGATAGTTCGCGGGGGAGAGGAGCATCGGGTATCGCTATACGCGGATGACCTGCTGCTATACATAGCGGACCCAATGGAGGGGATGGTGGAGGTCATGCAGACTCTGAAGGAGTTTGGGGAGTTCTCGGGCTACAAGCTTAATGTAGGGAAGAGTGAGCTTTTTGTATTAGAGGCAGGGGACCAAGAAAGAGGGATAGGGGACCTACCGCTGAGGAGGGCGGAGGGGAGCTTTCGGTATCTGGGGATCCAGATAGCCAGGAGTTGGGGGGCCCTACATAAACTGAATTTGACGAGGGTGGTGAAGCAAATGGAGGAGGATTTTAAAAGATGGGACATGCTCCCGCTCTCGCTGGCGGGTAGAGTGCAGTCGGTCAAAATGGTGGTCCTTCCGAGGTTTTTGTTCGTGTTTCAGTGCCTCCCCATCGTGATCACCAAGGGCTTTTTCAAGAGAGTAGGTAGGAGTATTATGGGGTATGTGTGGGCAAATAAGACCCCGAGGGTTAGGAGAGGGTTCTTGTAACGCAATAGGGACCGAGGAGGGTTGGCTTTGCCAAACCTAGGGAGTTACTACTGGGCAGCAAACGTGGCGATGATCCGCAAGTGGGTCATGGAGAGAGAGGGGGTGGCATGGAAGAAGATGGAGATGGCGTCCTGTAAAGGAACGAGCCTGGGGGCATTGGTAACGGCACCGCTGCCGCTCTCGCCGACAAAATACACCACAAGCCAGGTGGTGGCGGCAACGCGAAGGATCTGGGGCCAGTGGAGACGGCACAGGGGTGCAATGGGAGCATCGGTGTGGTCCCCGATCAGGGGTAACCACCGGCTTGTCCCGGGGAAGATGGACGGGGGGTTCCAAGGCTGGCATCGGGCGGGGATTAGAAGAATGGGGGACCTGTTCATTGACGGGACATTTGTGAGCCTAGGGGCATTGGAGGAGAAATTTGAGTTACCCCCGGGAAATGCATTTAGATATATGCAGGTGAGGGCTTTTGTGAGGCGACCGGTGAGGGAATTCCCGTTGCTCCCGGCACAAGAAGTTCAAGATAGGGTGATCTCGGGGGTATGGGTCGGGGAGGGCAAGGTGTCGGAAATACACCAGGAGTTGAAAGAAGAGGGGGAAGCGCTAGTAGAAGAATTGAAAGGTAAATGGGAGGAGGAGCTGGGGGAGGAGATCGAGGAAGGTCTGTGGGCTGATGCCCTAGGTAGGGTTAATACCTCCTCCTCGTGTGCCAGGCTCAGTCTGATACAGTTTAAGGTGGTTCACAGAGCGCATTTGACGAGGGCGAGGCTGAGTAGGTTCTTTGGGGTAGAGGACAGATGTGGGAGGTACTCAGGAAGTCCGGCGAACCATGTCCATATGTTTTGGTCATGCCCGGCATTGGAGGGGTTCTGGAGAGGAGTGGCGGGAGCAATATCTCAGGTGGTGAAAGTCCGGGTCAAGCCAAGCTGGGGACTAGCAATATTTGGAGTAGTGGACGAACCGGGAGTGCAGGAGGCGAAAGAGGCCGGCATTCTGGCCTTTGCGACCCTAGTAGCCCGGCGAAGGGTCTTGCTATTGTGGAAGGAGGCGAAGCCCCCCAGCCTGGAGGCCTGGATTAACGACATGGCGGGGTTCATAAAGTTGGAGAGGATTAAGTTTGCTTTGAGAGGGTCTGCACAGGGGTTTTACAGGCGGTGGCAACCGTTCCTAGACTATCTCGCGGAGCGTTAGAAGAAGGTCGGTCAGCAGCAGCAGCAACCCTGGGAGAGGGGGGGGGGGACGAGAGATTGTTTGAGGGGATGGACGAGCGGGAGATAGCATGGAGGGTGGGGGGAAACGGTACGTGCAGCCAAGAGCCAGTGTATAAAGCTATGTAAATATACCATCTTGCCATGTATATATCTTGCTCAGGGTGCTTTTGCGTTATTTTGTTACGGGGGTGGGGGGGGGGGGGGTTATTGTTTGTAAGGGGAAAAAATTGTGTTGTTAAAAAACCTTAATAAAAATATTTTTTTTTAAATTAAAAAAAAAAATGACTGGAGTTCCTCATCCCCGGACCAATTCTTGAGGATATTTTTTGCACCGCATCCTCCCCCTGCTCCACATTTGCTTTATCCTCCTATTTCAGTTGAGTGTGGTACTGGGAGTAATCCCGAGATCTTTCTGAGGTCATGCTTGCTAATGTTCCACGATAGCTCAATAAATTCTGACTGCAGGACCTCCTCGCTCTTCCTGCTTATGTTGTTGGTATTGACGTGGACAACAACCGTGAGCCTTGCGGACAATCACGACAATATACAGAAATCAAACAACCTGATTATCTCGAATGAAACCAGGGATAATCGCGGTACATCGGCAGATTGAATTGCTGTGAAACAGTTTAGGACTAGCGATAGTTTCTCATTCTGTACTGATGGACCGAACAGACCGGAACCGATCAACTGACCGACCGACCAACCAACCTGGAGGTGGAAGGAGATGAAAGATGTGGGTTTTGAGGAACAGCTGGAAGGAGAAGAGGGAAACGGAGAGATTTACGGAGGGGATTCCAGAGCTTCGCTGAAGGGGTTTTGCACAGATGCACCGGACCTGCTAAACCTTTCCAGCATTTCCCGTTTTTATTTCTTTATTCAACCTATCAGAATTCTTACCAACTCTCAGTCACTCTGCAATTAACTCAAATGGAGTTGGCCGATTAAGGACGAATGGCCTAATTCTGCTCCTATCTCTAATGGTCTAAACCATCTGACCAAGGATCCTTTCTCAAGAGCTGCCTCATCTATGACCAGCCATTGGTATCTCGCTCGGATAAGTATTTCTCACTGACTGATCCACCGGGAAAGAAAGATTTGAACCCCGGGTGACCAGCTCCTGGCGAGAGATCAGCATGGGGAGAAGAGAATGACCCCAGGAAATACAGATTCAACAGCATCTTGGCCTCAAACAACCCAGGACACAGGACAACCAGTCCAACTATGGGACGATCCCATCAGGGATTATCCCACAGGACGATTGTTCACCCTGCTTGAACTTCAAATGTTTTGAACAAGGTTTATCTTCAAATGAATGAGTCCATAGATTAGAGCAATGTTTTTCAAACTTTTTTCCCGGGACCCACTTTTGCCAACTGGCCGACCTTTGCCACCCACCCCACGTTCTCTTACCTCCAACAGGAAAGGGCGTCTGCTTGCTCCTGACAATCTCACCAGTCAGGTTCACAGGACGAGAGGGCAATGCACACATCAGGTGCAAAGTTCAGCCAATTCCTTTGTGCCGTTTCCATCTTTGTGAAAATCCAACTTTGCACATATAGGTTGTCATGAAGGGCAATAGCAAGAAAATGCTTGTTTTACTCAACATTGGGTACTCCTGGGATAGGCTACACCAGAATGCTGACAGCCTCATGACCTTTTGGCGTGTTTTTAATATGGCATTACCGCTATAAGTCTCAACCTCAAAGTGAATATTTCATCCACCACTTCTCTTTCAAAATCTGAAACTTCTCTTATTTGTCAGTACTTCCCTGCATATAACACACTTCTTTATTGCTTCTTTGCTTCTTTATTTGCATTGGCACAACTGACAAAACCATACCTCAAGAAATCATCTTTATGCTGCTTTAGACCATAAGACCATAAGACATAGGAGCGGAAGTAAGGCCATTCGGCCCATCGAGTCCACTCCACCATTCAATCTTTGTTTGCAAGTTACGTTTCTTTTTGTGGGCTGTTAGCCAGAGGCCCTGGAGCTGTGCACAGAGCTAACACTAGCACTGCTCTGTCCTGCCCTGGACTCTCCTGCGCAGCTCTCTCCAGCAGATTCAGCTGTCAGATCCTGGCCGGTAGGTACACTGCCTATTTGTGTCTCTGGCCGTCACTTTCTTTGAAGAAAATGAGCCATCTTCACCGTCCTCTTGCCTTGTTTGCCAGCAGCTTGAAAATGGAAGCAATTCTGCTCCGTGATTTGGTGCCAAAAGCACTTACATGGGCGCCTGACATGACATACATCTGAGGAGTTATGGCACCGAGGACCCAGGTTCAATCCCGGCCCTGGATCACTGTCCGTGTGGAGTTTGCACATTCTCCCCGTGTCTGCGTGGGTCTCACCCCCACAACCCAAAGATGTGCAGGGGAGGTGGATTGGCCACGCTAAATTACCCCTTAATTGCAATATTTATTTTCACAACTGTAAGCAGGGCCCGTGAGCTGCTCTCTGCTGCCAAGTCTGGCCGGAAGAGTCCACACAGCCTAGTTTATTTTCATTTAAAACGTTACAGCGGACGCCATTCTCAATGTAAAAGCCGGCAGCACCTGTGATTGGGACCACCGCGGGAACGCCGCGACCGCTTGCCCCCCGCGACCCTCCTGACCCCCGCCCGTGACCCGACCCGCACTTGGAAAAACCCTGGATTAGAGGAAAGTTACTCCGGCTCTGCATCAAGACGCTCACGGCAATTCGCTGTTCCACCAGTAGGGAGCATAAGTGAGTTGTCACCGTCTGTTTAGTCAGACAGATAAACTCTCAGATTAACCCTATCAATCAGCCAGGTTCCTGGGACAGTGTGGGGCAGACTGAGGCGGGACCAATAATTAAAAAAATTGAGGGGCAACACGGTGGCGCAGTGGTTAGCACTGCTGCCTCACGACGCCGAGGACCCGGGTTCGAATCCCGGCCCCGGGTCACTGTCCGTGTGGAGTTTGCACATTCTCCCCGTGTTTGCGTGGGTTTCGCCCCCACAACCCAAAGATGTGCAGGGTAGGTGGATTGGCCGCGCTAAATTGCCCCTTAATTGGAAAAAATGAATTGGGTACTCTAAATTTATTTTAAAAAATAAAAAATATTGAGAGTTCAAATCCCACCAGGGCTGTTTAAATTTGAACTAAATTCAGGTTCAAAACATTGGGGGTAAAGATTATCTCAGTAAACGTGACCGTGAGCTGGTTGTAAAAACCCGACTGGTTCACCAATGTTCAATAGGGGGGGAACGCTTCCGTTCCTCCCAGCCTGGCCTCCCCATGACACCTCTCGCACGGCAATGCCAGCGAACCGCACAAGGAAGCAATTCCCAGCATCACCAGGCCCTCGAGAGCAACTCGCGATTGATAATCAAAATCGCCATTTCCGCCAATGACCCCATTCAACAGTTAATAAAGCAAAGGCCAAGATCCCGATCCCCTTGGTATCACTGAGGGTCTCGTTGTGAGATTCCGAAATGAAAGAGTGCAGGAGGAGGGGACCGTGTTCATTGACTGCAATGTTCAGGGTGAGGGTGGACCAGGCAGTGAGGGTGGACCAGGCAGTGAGGGTGGGCCAGGCAGTGAGGGTGGACCAGGCAGTGAGGGTGGACCAGGCAGTGAGGGTGGACCAGGCAGTGAGGGTGGACCAGGCAGTGAGGGTGGACCAGGCAGTGAGGGTGGACCAGGCAGTGAGGGTGGACCAGGCAGTGAGGGTGGACCAGGCAGTGAGGGTGGACCAGGCAGTGAGGGTGGGCCAGGCAGTGAGGGTGGGCCAGGCAGTGAGGGTGGACCAGGCAGTGAGGGTGGACCAGGCAGTGAGGGTGTCTCTGAGTTTTCAGGGCTGGTCAGGCAGGAGCGGCATTTTGAGTGTGATTGTTGTATAAAAGCAGAATCTGACTGTTACATTTATTATAAAGTTCATTCAATGAAACTCTGGGACTGGTCAGGTTAATGATGCCTGTCCGTAGGCCCCAGGCAGAGGCAGGAAGCCGTTGTAACGGCACGCGTGCAGCAACCAGGAGCGTCATTGAGCGGCACATCAGGCTGGCAATCTCAGCGGGAGGGGGGAGGAGGACGACTCGCTGTGAGGATAGCTCTGCTGCTCCTCATTGGCTGAGAGAGTCTGACCCCTGTCTTCAAGATCACCTTCCACTGTCCGGCTAGATGGTCCCTGCGTGTGCGTGTCCGGCTGGGTGATCTCTGCGTGTGCGTGTCCGGCTGGGTGGTCCCTGCGTGTGCGTGTCCGGCTGGGTGGTCCCTGCGTGTGCGTGTCCGGCTGGGTGATCTCTGCGTGTGCGTGTCCGGCTGGGTGGTCCCTGTGTGTGCGTGTCCGGCTGGGTGATGTCTGCGTGTGCGTGTCCGGCTGGGTGGTCCCTGCGTGTACGTGTCCGGCTGGGTGGTCCCTGCGTGTGCGTGTCCGGCTGGGTGGTCCCTGCGTGTACGTGTCCGGCTGGGTGATCTCTGCGTGTGCGTGTCCGGCTGGGTGATCTCTGCGTGTGCGTGTCCGGCTGGGTGGTCCCTGCGTGTGCGTGTCCGGCTGGGTGATGTCTGCGTGTGCGTGTCCGGCTGGGTGGTCCCTGCGTGTACGTGTCCGGCTGGGTGAGCCGTGCGTGTCCGGCTGGGTGATCCGTGCGTGTGCGTGTCCGGCTGGGTGGTCCCTGCGTGTGCATGTCCAGCTGGGTGATCCGTGCGTGTGCGTGTCTGGCTGGGTGATCCCTGCATGTGCGTGTCCGGCTGGGTGATCCCTGCATGTGCTGGGTGATCCCTGCATGTGCGTGTCTGGCTGGGTGAGCCCTGCGTGTGCGTGTCCGGCTGGGTGAGCCCTGCGTGTGCGTGTCAGCAAGATGATCCCTGCATGTGCGTGTCCGGCTGGGTGAGCCCTGCGTGTGCGTGTCTGGCTGGGTGACCCCTGCGTGTGCGTGTCCGGCTGGGTGAGCCCTGCGTGTGCGTGTCCAGCAAGATGATCCCTGCATGTGCGTGTCCGGCTGGGTGATCCCTGCATGTGCGTGTCCGGCTGAGATATCCCTGCGTGTGCGTGTCCGGCTGGGTGATCCCTGCGTGTGCGTGTCCGGCTGGGTGATCCCTGCGTGTGCGTGTCCGGCTGGGTGATCCCTGCGTGTGCATGTCCGGCTGGGTGATCTCTGCGTGTGCGTGTCCGGCTGGGTGATCTGTGCGTGTCCGTGTCTGGCTGGGTGACCTCTGCGTGTGCGTGTCTGGCTGGGTGACCCCTGCGTGTGCGTGTCCAACTGGGTGATCCCTGCATGTGCGTGTCCGGCTGGGTGATCCCTGCATGTGCGTGTCCGGCTGGGATATCCCTGCGTGTGCGTGTCCAGCTGTCTCTCTGTGATGATGTCTCTCTGTGATGATGCTCTGGGTGACCTCTCTGTGAGGATGCTCTGGGTGTTCTCTCTGTGATGATGCTCTGGGTTTTCTCTCTGTGATGATGCTCTGGATGTTCTCTCTGTGATGATGCTCTGGGTTTTCTCTCTGTGATGATGCTCTGGGTGTTCTCTCTGTGATGATGCTCTGGGTGTTCTCTCTGTGATGATGCTCTGGGTTTTCTCTCTGTGATGATGCTCTGGGTGTCCGCACTGTGATGATGCTCTGGGTGTTCGCTCTGTGATGATGCTCTGGGTGTTCTCTCTGTGATGATGCTCTGGGTGTTCTCTCTGTGATGATGCTCTGGGTGTTCTCTCTGTGATGATGCTCTGGGTGTCCGCACTGTGATGATGCTCTGGGTGTTCTCTCTGTGATGATGCTCTGGGTGTTCTCTCTGTGATGATGCTCTGGGTGTCCGCTCTGTGATGATGCTCTGGGTGTTCTCTCTGTGATGATGCTCTGGGTGTTCTCTCTGTGATGATGCTCTGGGTGTTCTCTCCGTGATGATGCTCTGGGTGTCCGCACTGTGATGATGCTCTGGGGGTTCTCTCTGCGATGATGCTCTGGATGTCCTCTCTGCGATGATGCTCTGGGTGTTCACTCTGCGATGATGCTCTGGGTGTTCTCTCTGTGATGATGCTCTGGGTTTTCTCTCTGTGATGATGCTCTGGGTGTCCGCACTGTGATGATGCTCTGGGTGTTCGCTCTGTGATGATGCTCTGGGTGTTCGCTCTGTGATGATGCTCTGGGTGTTCTCTCTGTGATGATGCTCTGGGTGTTCTCTCTGTGATGATGCTCTGAGTTTTCTCTCCGTGATGATGCTCTTGGTGTTCTCTCTGTGATGATGCTCTGGGTGTTCGCTCTGTGATGATGCTCTGGGTGTTCTCTCTGTGATGATGCTCTGGGTGTTCGCTCTGTGATGATGCTCTGGGTGTTCTCTCTGTGATGATGCTCTGGGTGTTCTCTCTGTGATGATGCTCTGGGTGTTCTCTCTGTGATGATGCTCTGGGTGTTCTCTCTGTGATGATGCTCTGGGTGTTCTCTCTGTGATGATGCTCTGGGTGTCCGCTCTGTGATGATGCTCTGGGTGTTCTCTCTGTGATGATGCTCTGGGTGTTCTCTCTGTGATGATGCTCTGGGTGTTCTCTCCGTGATGATGCTCTGGGTGTCCGCACTGTGATGATGCTCTGGGTGTTCTCTCTGCGATGATGCTCTGGATGTCCTCTCTGCGATGATGCTCTGGGTGTCCGCTCTGTGATGATGCTCTGGTTGTTCTCTCTGTGATGATGCTCAGGGTGTTCTCTCTGTGATGATGCTCTGGGTGTCCGCACTGTGATGATGCTCTGGGTGTTATCTCTGTGATGATACTCTGGGTGTCCGCTCTGTGATGATGCTCTGGGTGTTCTCTCTGTGATGATGCTCTGGGCTTTCTCTCTGTGATGATGCTCTGAGTTTTCTCTCCGTGATGATGCTCTGGGTGTTCTCTCTGTGATGATGCTCTGGGTGTTCGCTCTGTGATGATGCTCTGGGTGTTCTCTCTGTGATGATGCTCTGGGTGTTCGCTCTGTGATGATGCTCTGGGTGTTCTCTCTGTGATGATGCTCTGGGTGTTCTCTCTGTGATGATGCTCTGGGTGTTCTCTCTGTGATGATGCTCTGGGTGTTCTCTCTGTGATTATGCTCTGGGTGTTCGCTCTGTGATGATGTTCTGGGTTTTCTCTCTGTGATGATGCTCTGGGTGTTCTCTCTGTGATGATGCTCTGGGTGTTCGCTCTGTGATGATGTTCTGGGTTTTCTCTCTGTGATGATGCTCTGGGTGTTCTCTCTGTGATGATGCTCTGGGTGTTCTCTCTGTGATGATGCTCTGGGTGTCCGCTCTGTGATGATGCTCTGGTTGTTCTCTCCGTGATGATGCTCAGGGTGTTCTCTCTATGATGACGCTCTGGGTGTCCGCTCTGTGATGATGCTCTGATGTGGAGACGCCGGCGTTGGACTGGGGTGAGCATAATAAGAAGTTTTACAACACCAGGTTAAAGTCGAACAGGTTTGTTTCGATGTCACTAGCTTTCGGAGCACTGCTCCTTCCTCAGGTGAATGAGGAGGTATGTTCCAGAAACATATATATAGACAGATTCAAAGATGCCAGACAATGCTTGGAATGCGAGCATTAGCAGGTGATTAAATCTTTACAGATCCAGAGATGGGGTAACCCCAGGTTAAAGAGGTGTGAATTGTCTCAAGCCAGGACAGTTGGTAGGATTTTGCAGGCCAGATGGTGGGGGATGAATGTAATGCGACATGAATCCCAGGTCCCGGTTGAGGCCGCACTCATGTGTGCGGAACTTGGCTGTAAGTTTCTGCTCGGCGATTCTGCGTTGTCGCGCGTCCTGAAGGCCGCCTTGGAGAACGCTTACCCGGAGATCAGAGGCTGAATGCCCTTGACTGCTGAAGTGTTCCCCGACAGGAAGGGAACATTCCTGCCTGGTGATTGTTGCACGATGTCCGTTCATTCGTTGTCGCAGCGTCTGCATGGTCTCGCCAATGTACCACGCTTCGGGACATCCTTTCCTGCAGCGTATGAGGTAGACAACGTTGGCCGAGTCGCACGAGTATGTACCGCGTACCTGGTGGGTGGTGTTCTCACGTGTAATGGTGGTATCCATGTCGATGATCTGGCACGTCTTGCAGAGATTGCCATGACAGGGTTGTGTGGTGTCGTGGTCATTGTTCTGAAGGCTCGGTAGTTTGCTGCACACAATGGTTTGTTTGAGGTTGCGCGGTTGTTTGAAGGCAAGTAGTGGGGGTGTGGGGATGACCTTGGCAAGATGTTCATCGTCATCAATGACGTGTTGAAGGCTGTGAAGAAGATGACGTAGTTTCTCCGCTCCGGGGAAGTACTGGACGACGAAGGGTATTCTGTCGGTTGTGTCCCATGTTCGTCTTCTGAGGAGGTCGGTGCGGTTTTTCGCTGTGGCGCGTTGGAACTGTCGATCGATGAGTCGAGTGCCATATCCCGTTCGTACGAGGGCATCTTTCAACGTCTGTAGATGTCTGTTACGCTCCTCCTCGTCTGAGCAGATCCTGTGTATACGGAGCGCTTGTCCATAGGGGATGGCTTCTTTAATGTGTTTAGGGTGGAAGCTGGAGAAGTGGAGCATCATGAGGTTATCCGTGGGTTTGCGGTAAAGCGAAGTGCTGAGGTGACCGTCCTTGATGGAGACGAGTGTGTCCAAGAATGCAACTGATTTTGGAGAGTAGTCCATAGTGAGTCTGATGGTTGGATGGAACTTATTAATGTCATCGTGTAGTCGTTTCAGTGATTCTTCGCCGTGGGTCCAAAGGAAAAAAATGTCATCGATGTATCTGTTGTATAACGTCGGTTGAAGGTCCTGTTCGGTGAGTAGATCCTGTTCAAACCTGTGCATGAAGATGTTGGCGTATTGGGGTGCGAATTTGGTCCCCATGGCTGTTCCGTGCGTCTGGATGAAGAACTTGTTGTCGAAGGTGAAGACGTTGTGATCCAGAATGAAGCGGATGAGTTGCAGAATTGCGTCTGGATATTGGCAGTTGTCGGTGTTGAGTACTGAGGCTGTTGCAGCAATGCCGTCGTCATGGGGGATGCTGGTGTAGAGTGCCGAGACGTCCATTGTGACGAGGAATGTTCCTGGTTCAACTGGTCCATGGGTGCTGAGTTTCTGTAGGAAGTCCGTCGTGTCGCGACAGAAGCTGGGTGTACCTTGTACGATGGGTTTCAAGATGCCCTCGATGTAGCCAGAGAGGTTCTCACACAGGGTCCCATTGCCTGAAACGATAGGGCGGCCTGGTGTGTTGGCCTTATGTATTTTCGGGAGGCAGTAGAGATCTCCAATGCGGGGAGTACGTGGGATGAGAGCACGTAGGGTGCTCTGAAGATCTGGATCCAGGGTCTTGATCAGTCTGTTAAGTTGGCGGATGTGTTCCTTGGTCCGATCTGCGGGTAACCTCTTCATTCACCTGAGGAAGGAGCAGCGCTCCGAAAGCTAGTGACATCGAAACAAACCTGTTGGACGTATGATGCTCTGGGTTTTCTCTCTGTGATGATGCTCTGGGTGTCCGCTTTGTGATGATGCTCTGGGTGTTCTCTCTGCGATGAGTCTGCACGTTCTCCCCGTGTCTGCGTGGGTTTCCTCCGGGTGCTCCGGTTTCCTCCCTCAGTCTAAAGATGTGCAGGTTAGGTGGATTGGCCGTGCTAAATTGCCCTTAGTGTGCAAAAGGTTAAGTGGGGTTACTGGGTTACGGGGATAGGGTGCAGGCGTGGTTTTAAGTAGGGTGCTCTTTCCAAAGGACAATTGGCTTCCTTCTGCCCTGTAAATTCTATGATTCTACGTTAAACAGCAGAAGCATTCTTGAAATTCTTGATATGGTTCCAATGATGTTGAAATTTGGGGTGGAAGTCCCTGGGACATTGGCCCGCTTGTTACTGGTTTCTGAGAAAGAAAAGATGAAAAGGCTAAACAGAGATGAAGTGCTGATGTGAAGCATAAACAGCAACATAATCCAGTTGAGCAGGGTGGTTCTGTACTGTCAGGAATCTATGTGACGCTATAAAATAATTCTCAGAAGCAGCAAAGGGTTTAATACGAAGTAAGTGAGGCCAGAGGTATGTGAGGTCAGAGGTATGTGAGGTCAGAGGTATGTGAGGCCAGAGGTATGCGAGGTCAGAGGTATGTGAGGTCAGAGGTATGTGAGGTCAGAGGTATATGAGGTCAGAGGTATATGAGGTCAGAGGTATGTGAGGTCAGAGGTATGTGAGGTCAGGTATGTGAGGTCAGAGGTATGTGAGGTCAGAGGTATGTGAGGTCAGAGGTATGTGAGGTCAGAGGTTTATGAGGTCAGAGGTATATGAGGTCAGAGGTATGTGAGGTCAGAGTTATGTGAGGTCAGGTATGTGAGGTCAGAGGTATGTGAGGTCAGAGGAATGTGAGGTCAGAGGTATGTGAGGTCAGAGGTATATGAGGTCAGAGGTATGTGAGGTCAGAGGTATGTGAGGTCAGAGGTATGTGAGGTCAGAGGTATGTGAGGTCAGAGGAATGTGAGGTCAGAGGTATGTGAGGTCAGAGGTATGTGAGGTTAAAGATATGTGAGGTCAGAGGTATGTGAGGTCAGAGTTATGTGAGGTCAGAGGTATGTGAGGTCAGAGATATGTGAGGTCAGAGGTATGTGAGGTCAGAGATATGTGAGGTCAGAGATATGTGAGGTCAGAGGTATGTGAGGTCAGAGGTATGTGTGGTCAGAGGTATGTGAGGTAAAAGATATGTGAGGTCAGAGGTATGTGAGGTCAGAGATATGTGAGGTCAGAGGTATGTGAGGTCAGAGGTATGTGAGGTCAGAGGTATGTGAGGTCAGAGGTATATGAGGTCAGAGGTATGTGAGGTCAGAGGTATGTGAGGTCAGAGGTATGTGAGGTCAGAGGAATGTGAGGTCAGAGGTATGTGAGGTCAGAGGAATGTGAGGTCAGAGGTATGTGAGGTTCAACATATGTGAGGGCAGAGATACAAGAACATAAGAACATAAGAACTGAGGCTCTGGGTGTTCTCTCTGTGATGATGCTCTGGGTGTTCTCTCTGTGATGATGCTCTGGGTGTCCGCTCTGTGATGATGCTCTGGGTGTCCGCTCTGTGATAATGCTCTGGGTGTCCGCTCTGTGATGATGCTCTGGTTTGTCCGCTCTGTGATGATGCTCTGGGTGTCCGCTCTGTGATGATGCTCTGGGTGTTCTCTCTGTGATTATGCTCTGGGCGTTCTCTCTGTGATGATGCTCTGGGTGTTCTCTCTGTGATGATGCTCTGGGTGTTCTCTCTGTGATGATGCTCTGAGTGTTCTCTCTGCGATGATGCTCTGGGTGTCTGCTCTGTGATGATGCTCTGGGTGTCCGCTCTGTGATGATGCTCTGGGTGTTCTCTCTGTGATGATGCTCTGGGTGTTCGCTCTGTGATGATGCTCTGGGTGTTCTCTCTGTGATGATGCACTGGGTGTTCTCACTGCGATGTTGCTCTGGGTGCCTGCTCTGTGATGATGCTCTGGGTGTCAACTCTGTGATGATGCTCTGGGTGCCTGCTCTGTGATGATGCTCTGGGTGTCAACTCTGTGATGATGCTCTGGGTGTCCGCTCTGAGATGATGATCTGGGTGATCTCTCTGTGATGATGCTCTGGGTGTCTGCTCGGTGATGATGCTCTGGGTGTCTGCTCTGTGATGATGCTCTGGGCGTTCTCTCTGTGATGATGCTCTGGGTGTTCTCTCTGTGATGATGCTCTGGGTGTTCTCTCTGTGATGATGCTCTGGGTGTTCTCTCTGCGATGATGCTCTGGGTGTCTGCTCTGTGATGATGCTCTGGGTGTCCGCTCTGTGATGATGCTCTGGGTGTTCTCTCTGTGATGATGCTCTGGGTGTTCGCTCTGTGATGATGCTCTGGGTGTTCTCTCTGAGATGATGCACTGGGTGTTCTCACTGCGTTGCTGCTCTGGGTGTCTGCTCTGTGATGATGCTCTGGGTGTCAACTCTGTGATGATGCTCTGGGTGTCCGCTCTGAGATGATGCTCTGGGTGATCTCTCTGTGATGATGCTCTGGGTGTCTGCTCTGTGATGATGCTCTGGGTGTCCGCTCTGTGATGATGCTCTGGGTGTCCGCTCTGTGATGATGCTCTGGGTGTTCTCTCTGTGATGATGCTCTGGGTGTCTGCTCTGTGATGATGCTCTGGGTGTCCGCTCTGTGATGATGCTCTGGGTGTCCACTCTGTGATGATGCTCTGGGTGTTCTCTCTGTGATGATGCTCTGGGTGTCTGCTCTGTGATGATGCTCTGGGTGTCCGCTCTGTGATGATGCTCTGGGTGTTCTCTCTGTGATGATGCTCTGGGTGATCTCTCTGTGATGATGCTCTGGGTGTTCTGTCTGTGATGATGCTCTGGGTCTTCGCTCTGTGATGATGCTCTGGGTGTCCTCCCTGTGATGATACTCTGGGTGTTCTCTCTGTGATGATGCTCTGTGCGTTCTCTTTGTGATGATGCTCTCGGCGTTCTCTCTGTGATGATGCTCTGGTTTGTCCGCTCTGTGATAATGCTCTGGGTGTTCTCTCTGTGGTGATGCTCTGGGTGTTCTCTCTGTGATGATGCTCTGGGGGTTCTCTCTGTTATGATGAAGCTCTGGGTGTTCTCTCTGCGATGGTGCTCTGGGTGTTCTCTCTGTGATGATGCTCTGGGTGTTCTCTCTGTGATGATGCTCTGGGTGTTCGCTCTGTGATGATGCTCTGGGTGTTCTCTCTGCGATGATGCTCTGGGTGTTCGCTCTGTGATGATGCTCTGGGTGTTCTCTCTGCGATGTTGCTCTGGGTGTTCTCTCTGTGTTGATGCTCTGTATGTTCTCTCTGTGATGATGCTCTGGGTGTTCACTCTGTGATGATGCTCTGGGTGTTCTCTCTGCGATGTTGCTCTGGGTGTTCTCTCTGTGTTGATGCTCTGTGTGTTCTCTCTGTGATGATGCTCTGGGTGTTCTCTCTGTGATGATGCTCTGGGTGTTCTCTCTGTGCTGATGCTCTGGGTGTCCGCTCTGTGATGATGCTCTGGGTGATCTCTCTGTGATGATGCTCTGAGTGTTCTCTCTGTGAGGATGCTCTGGGTGTTCGCTCTGTGATGATGCTCTGGGTGGTCTCTCTGTGATGATGCTCTGGGTGTCTGCTCTGTGATGATGCTCTGGGTGATCTCTCTGTGATGATGCTCTGAGTGTTCTCTCTGTGAGGATGCTCTGGGTGTTCGCTCTGTGATAATGCTCTGGGTGGTCTCTCTGTGATGATGCTCTGGGTGTTCGCTCTGCGATGATGCTCTGGGTGTTCTCTCTGTGTTGATGCTCTGGGTGTTCTCTCTGTGATGATGCTCTGGGTGTTCGCTCTGCGATGATGCTCTGGGTGTTCTCTCTGTGTTGATGCTCTGGGTGTTCTCTCTGTGATGATGCTCTGGGTGTTCGCTCTGTGATAATGCTCTGGGTGGTCTCTCTGTGATGATGCTCTGGGTGTTCGCTCTGCGATGATGCTCTGGGTGTTCTCTCTGTGTTGATGCTCTGGGTGTTCTCTCTGTGATGATGCTCTGGGTTTTCTCTCTGTGATGATGCTCTGGGTGTTCGCTCTGTGATGATGCTCTGGGTGTTCTCTCTGCGATGATGCTCTGGGTGTCTGCTCTGTGATGACGCTCTGGGTGTCCGCTCTGTGATGATGCTCTGGGTGTTCTCTCTGTGTTGATGCTCTGTGTGTTCGCTCTGTGATGATGCTCTGGGTGTCCGCTCTGTGATGATGCTCTGGGTGTTCTCTCTGTGATGATGCTCTGGGTGTTCTCTCTGTGATGATGCTCTGGGTGTCTGCTCTGTGATGATGCTCTGGGTGTTCTCTCTGTGATGATGCTCTGGGTGTTCTCTCTGTGATGATGCTCTGGGTGTCCGCTCTGAGATGATGCTCTGGGTGTCTGCTCTGTGATGATGCTCTGGGTGTCCGCTCTGTGATGATGCTCTGGGTGTCTGCTCTGTGATGATGCTCTGGGTGTTCTCTCTGTGATGACGCTCTGTGTGTCCGCTTTGTGATGATGCTCTGCGTGTCCGCTCTGTGATGATGCTCTGGGTGTTCTCTCTGTGATGATGCTCTGGGTGTCCGCTCTGTGATGATGCTCTGGGTGTCCGCTCTGTGATGATGCTCTGGGTGTCCGCTCTGTGATGTTGCTCTGGGTGTTGTCTCTGTGATGATGCTCTGGGTGTCCGCTCTGTGATGATGCTCTGGGTGTTCTCTCTGTGATGATGCTCTGGGTGTCCGCTCTGTGATGATGCTCTGGGTGTTCTCTCTGTGATGACGCTCTGGGTGTCCGCTCTGTGATGATGCTCTGGGTGTCCGCTCTGTGATGATGCTCTGGGTGTCCGCTCTGTGATGTTGCTCTGGGTGTTGTCTCTGTGATGATGGTCGCTTTGAGCTCGGCTGGCCGTCACAATCTTTGTGGTTTTTATTCTCTTTGTCTGGGTGAACATTGCGTTAATTCTTATCCTGAGCTGTCTGGTGGTTTGAGGGGGGCTTTCCCTGGTTGTCCCGGGGAGGATGGGAGTGACCCTCCCTCCCAAGGTGCCCAATTGTTGGTGTGTTGACGGTTCTGCTTCTTCCTGGACTGGGGCCCCCCGCTGTGCTGAGGATAGAGTAATTCTCCTCTTTCTATTAGTCTGTGTGGGGACGGATCGTCGCCCTGGTGGACTAGGGAAGGGTAAGGGCTCGGCTGGGGTGTAGGAGGTCCCGGGGGTATAGCTTCCTGTGTGTCGGTTGTTGCTGGGCCTAGGCCAGGTCGGTGTTGCCGTTCTATTTCCCTTTCGGGTTGAGAGGCTGGGTTTTGCTTCTCTGTTACACGGGGAACTGTGGATGGCCCGAGCTCTGGGCCTTGACGGTAACCTGTTATCCCCCTGGGGGGTGGGGCATCTTCTTGATGATTCAGTGACCTGCTCTCCTCAATGGTGGGTGCTGGGTGGGAGCCAGGGAGGCCTGCGGTCTGGTTCGGGTCCAGATCTTTTGTTGTCAGGTGGGTTTGATCTGCTCGTGTTAATTCTTTCTTCCACCTTTTCTCCCTCGGGAGGGCCTCATCCAAACTTCTGTTGTTGTTGTCGGTCTCTCTCTTCGCTTTTGTCTGGAATGATTTTATTCTGCCCTGGGCCTGGGTTTAGTTTTGTTGCCTGACCCCTCAGAACTGGGTTTTTTTGTGTATTTTCTGTTGTTTTGTCCAGGTGGGTTTGACAAACCGGCTCTTGGCTCCTGCATGGGGTGCAGATTTGTCTGATATCAGTAAGGAGGAGGCTGTGAGGGGTCGCGGATGCCTTTTACGCTGGGGTTGAGGGCGATGAACGCTGGTGGGGGGGGTCGCCCAACCATGGAGCAGGAAGCGTATCCTGATTTCCCGTGATGAGACTGCGGCTGCGCGACGTGGAAGGATGTGCACCATTTTGTCACGTTATCACAATCCTGTCCTGTTTCGCCCTCGGTCTCTGGTCGGACGGTGTATCTAGTTTGCCTGTGTGGTCGGCTACATTAGGGGTATCGCGGTGCCTAGGTGGGAAGTACCTTATACTGTAGTATGAGTGGTGGAACCTGCCTGCTGGTTCCGCCCAGCAGGCGGAGTATAAGAGTCTGTGTTTCACCCACAGCAGTCATTCTGTATCGGAGCTGCTGGGGTAAGTACTTGTTCATTAAAGCCTTCAATTGGACTACAATCTCGCTTCAGTAGTGATTGATCGTGCATCAGTCTGATGATTATATTCAGCCTCCTGCTCCATTCTGTACTCGTGTAGGTGAAGCTGTTGTGTTTTTCCTCTTTGTTTATGGCAATGTATCATTTGGAAGGTTGTTATTCTCTAAAATGGAAAGTCTCAAGAGATATACTCTATAAAAATATAACTTTTAAACGGGAAATGGACAGATTCTTGAAGGAACTATATGCAGAGCTGAAAGGTTTAAGTGGGCGAATGGGATTAAATTCTTTCTGTCGAGTCACCACAGGGAGGAATGGCTTTGATCAGCACAGTAAAATCAGAAGATTCTAACCCATGTTTTACCAGGACCCAAGGACTGCTCCAACTCCCTCAGTTCCGACCGTCCCGTGGGCAGCACGGCGGCGCAGTGGTTAGCACTGCTGCCTCACGGCGCCGAGGTCCCAGGTTCGATCCCGGCTCCAGGTCACTGTCCGTGTGGAGTTTGCACATTCTCCCCGTGTCAGCGTGGGTTTCACCCCCCCAACCCAAAGATGAGCAGGGTAGGTGGATTGGCCACACTAAATTGCCCCTTGTTGGAAAAAAAGAATTGGGTACACTAAATTTATTTTTACAAAAAAGTTCTTCCTTCCCACTTTGACCTGCGCATTAGCCATGCCGTCAGGTCTGACCTCACCCATTGCTTACACACCCATTAACTCAAAATGCGAACAGTTTCCAAAAATAACCCCTACGAATATCCGGCAGGAACAATCACCGGAGGAGCTGGGCAGGTGAACAGTTAAGTGACATACCTACTCACCTTAAATAGTTTTGGAGTGACCTGGGGGCATTGCCTAATCTGATATTGCCTAATTTATTGTGACATCATTGCTTCCCGGCCCATCCCAATATGACGGAGTTCAGAGAGGAGGCACGAATGTGGAGAACCCACCTGACCATGAATCACCTATCCCGAGATAGTCATGGGGGCGATTTTCTGGCCGTCTTGCGCACGATGCCCCTTCCACTATTCCCAGAGAGCAGTGGGAGAACCCCTAAACGGGGTTCAGCTGAAGGGCGATGATCCCGGCCAGCCACACCCCACGTGATTCGGTTCATGCCCTCGCTGGGCAAGGGCCAGCCGAGCAGAATTAAGTCTGTACATTTAGTTGAATTTCAAGCCAATCAGAAGCCAGCTCCCGGGAATCTTGGCCATCGCCGGCACGGCTGAGGCCGCTGGGAATCACTACCGGTCACCATCTATGGAGACCAGACAGGATGGCCATGCCACGGGGGGACTTGGAGATCATTGGAGCCCCCCGGGTGGTCACGGACAGGGCACCTTGGGGAGGTTCTGAGAGGGTGCACGGCCATGAAAGGGGGGGGGGGGAATTGAAGGGAATGGAGGCCTGAATGGGGGGGGTTTTGCCGACCCCGTAGTGGGATGTCAGTCACTTGGGAGGGTGGTAGTGATGGGGACGGGGAATCATAGAATTGACAGTGCAGAAGGAGGCCATTCGGCCCATCAAATCTGCACTGGCCCTTAGAAAGAGCACCCTACTTAAGCCCACACCTCCACCCTACCCCCGTCACCCAGTATCCCCAGCTAATCTTTTTTTTGGACAATTTATCACGGCCAATCCACCTAACCCGCACATCTTTGGACTGTGGGAGGAAACCGGAGCACCCGGAGGAAACCCACGCACACACGGGGAGGACGTGCAGACTCCGCACAGACAGTGACCCAAGCCGGAATCGAACCTGGGACCCTGGAGCTGTGAAGCAACTATGCTAACCACTGTGCTACCGTGCTGCCCACAAGTCCTCATGCCTGTGCGTGTGAGTGGGGGTCTCTGCTGATGAGTTGGTGGGTGGGGCATTGTAGGGTTGTCTGGAGATTGGGGCGCTCTTTAAAAATGGCACCTCGATTTCTGAGGAGTTGGTCTTGAAGGTTCTTTAGGTCCCAGCTCCAAGAAATATTCTAAGTGTGGGAGAATTGCAATGGCAATCACGCCTGAACAGGGGCGATTCTCACCATTTCCCGCCCAAAGTGACACAGTGGGCCGAATGCAACGGCCCCGCTTGGCCAGAAAGCAGCTCGCCGCTCAATTCCTGCCATCCTCTCCACTCCGCTGCCAGGTGGCAGCTCCAGAACAGCCAATCAGCAGCAATACATTTCCAATACCACCCAGCAGCACCCTTGGCCTAGTCCCCTCCCTCTAGACAGCAGAGAACGAAAACTTAGTCAAAGAAGAAGGTTTTAAGGAGAGATCTACAAGGAGCTGGAGAGTAGGAGAGGGTTAGGGAAGGAATTTCAGAGCTCAGGGTCTCGGCAGCTGAAGGCACAAGAGCGAGGATTAGAGGGAGGTAGAGTTGTTGGAAGGAGATGGAGATGGGGGGGGGGAGAGATGGAGAGGTGAAGCAGTGATTGATAATCACCCTCCACACAGTTGCTGATGATAATTTGTTGTTGTTTTGAACGGCACTCATTGATTAGGGTTTTTTGGGATAATTTTAGAGTACCCAATTCATTTTTTCCAATTATGGGGCAATTTAGCGTGGCCAATCCACCTACCCTGCACATCTTTGGGTTGTGGGGGCGAAACCCACGCAGACACGGGGAGAATGTGTTGAGGGGGATGGGTGGAGGGCCAGTGTGTGGGGGGCTGGTGGGGGTGGTGACACACGGCCATGGGGAACAACAAATGAGCGGGGTCTCACTCGCTCGCCCAGGTCGACCTCCGCCTCGGTGACTATCCTCTCCCCTGGGCCCACCAATCAGGTCCCGTGCCCGCTGCTCCGCTGCAGTGAGGGGCCCTCTGGTTTTCTCGCTCTCACGGAAGTTGTGCGCCGACCTCTCCTGATGGTGGGGGGGGGGGAAACAGAAAATGTGCCGTTCGACAGTCGGACGCATGCAGCGCAGAGGGTGGGTAGCTGGTGGCCTTCGTGACCAGGGTACCTGGCCATGGCGGCAGGTATGGGTGCTGGCAGGTGCTGCAGGGTGGGCTCTGCCCCTCCCCCCGGGTAGGGGGGTGAGCAGTTGGGTTACGGGGTGTGGGGTGGAGGTCAGTGCCAGGGGCACAGTGCTGCCCACTCACCCTGCCTGCCCTGAGGAGGTGGTGCAGTTTCTTGCGGCACTGATGGCCGGTCCTGGCAGTGATGCCCACGGCATTGATCGTCTCTGCCCAAGCCCGGTGCATCGAGGCGGTGGCAACCTCCTCCCCACCCTGGGGTACAGGGTAGCCCACCTCTCTTCCACTCTGTCAAATAAGGTCTCCAGCTCAGCACCTATGAACCGCGCTGCCACGCTCCATGCTGCCACCTTGTTGGCTGGGGTGGTGTGTGTGAGGAGAGCAATGTGTATATGAAACTGGGCCAATGGTAAGATTCTTGGGGTGTGGATGAGCAGAGAGATCTCTGTGTCCATGTACATAGATCCCTGAAAGTTGCCACCCAGGTTGAGAGGGTTGTTAAGAAGGCGTACGGTGTGTTAGCTTTTATTGGTAGAGGGATTGAGTTTCGGAGCCATGAGGTCATGTTGCAGCTGTACAACACTCTGGTGCGGCTGCATTTGGAGTATTGCATGCAATTCTGGTCGCCGCATTATAGGAAGGATGTGGAAGCATTGGAAAGGGTGCAGAGGAGATTTACCAGAATGTTGCCTGGTACGGAGGGAAGATCTTATGAGGAAAGGCTGAGGGACTTGAGGCTGTTTTCGTTAGAGAGAAGAAGGTTAAGAGGTGACTTGAGGCATATAAGATGATCAGAGGATTGGATAGGGTGGACAGTGAGAGCCTTTTTCCTCGGATGGTGATGTCTAGCACGAGGGGACATAGCTTTAAATTGAGGGGAGCTAGATATAAGACAGATGTCAGAGGTAGGTTCTTTACTCAGAGAGTAGTAAGGGTGTGGAATGCCCTGCCTGCAACAGTAGTGGACTCGCCAACATTAAGGGCATTCAAATGGTCACTGGATAGACATATGGACGATAAGGGAATAGTGTTGATGGGCTTTAGAGTGGTTTCACAGGTCGGCGCAACATCGAGGGCCGAAGGGCCTGTACTGCGCTGTAATGTTCTATGGTCTATGCAGCTTGTCAGCCTCTCGAGTGGCAATTCCAATCCTGGCAAATTGGACTTGGCGCGAGTCCCTCAAAGGTCAGTGGGTTGGCCTGGGAGCGGCGCCTATTTTGGTGTCATAGAACACCCCCGATTCTGTCCCGGTGCCAACACTTTGGGTGGGATTTTCTAACCCTCCGCGCCGAAATCGGGCTCGGTGCGGGGGTGGAGAATTACCCGAAATCGGGCTCGGTGCGGGAGTGGAGAATTACCCGAAACAGGCTCCCACGCCAGCACGTGATTCCTGCCGAGTACTGCCGGCGTGGTTCACATGCGGTCCCACCCGGCTGGACCTCGGCATTCCGGCTGCGGGGGCCTGTCCTGGTGGGGGGGGGAGCGGGGTGATCTGACTCGGGGGGGGGGGGCTCCACGCTGGCCAGGCCCGCGATCGGGGACTACCGATCGGCGGGCGCGCTCATTCTGGGGAGGGGCTATGTCCCTCCGCGCCGGGCCCCTGTCGGGCTCCGCCATGTTGCGCGGGGGCTTGGGCAGCACGGCGGCGCCGTGGTTAGCACTGGGACTGCAGCGCTGAGGACCCGGGTTCGATCCCGGCTCTGGGTCACTGTCCGTGTGGAGTTTGCACATTCTCCCAGTGTCTGCGTGGGTCTCACTCCCACAACCCAAAGATGTGCAGGGTAGGTGGATCGACCACGCTAAATTGCCCCCTAATTGGAAAAAATGAATTGGGCACTCTAAATTTTAAAAAAGAAAATAAAATGTTGTGCCGGGGCCAGCGTGAAGACGGCCGCTGCCCGCATGCACGGACCCGCGGCCGGCTGCCCAGCGCATTCGCGGCTGCGCTGGCGTACATGCAGGGCCCCGCTGGCAGCCGGAGCTGCAGGATGCACGCCACGGCCCTGCTAGCCCCCTTGAAGACGGAGAATCACCCCGGACTTTCTAGAATGCAGAATCCCGCCCTTTGTTGTTGGCACTGAGAATCCTGCCGAATGCGTTTGACCTCACATATCTCTGACCTCACATATCTCTGACCTCACATACCTCTGACCTCACATACCTCTGACCTCACATATCTCTGACCTCACATACCTCTGACCTCACATATCTCTGACCTCACATACCTCTGACCTCACATACCTCTGACCTCACATACCTCTGACCTCACATATCTCTGACCTCACATACCTCTGACCTCACATACCTCTGACCTCACATACCTCTGACCTCACATACCTCTGACCTCACATACCTCTGACCTCACATATCTCTGACCTCACATACCTCTGACCTCACATATCTCTGACCTCACATATCTCTGACCTCACATATCTCTGACCTCACATACATCTGACCTCACATACCTCTGACCTCACATATCTCTGACCTCACATACCTCTGACCTCACATATCTCTGACCTCACATACCTCTGACCTCACATACCTCTGACCTCACATACCTCTGACCTCACATATCTCTGACCTCACATACCTCTGACCTCACATACCTCTGACCTCGCATACCTCTGACCTCACATACCTCTGACCTCACATACCTCTGACCTCACATATCTCTGACCTCACATACCTCTGACCTCACATACCTCTGACCTCACATATCTCTGACCTCACATACCTCTGACCTCACATATCTCTGACCTCACATACCTCTGACCTCACATACCTCTGACCTCACATACCTCTGACCTCACATACCTCTGACCTCACATACCTCTGACCTCACATATCTCTGACCTCACATACCTCTGACCTCACATATCTCTGACCTCACATACCTCTGACCTCACATACCTCTGACCTCACATACCTCTGACCTCACATACCTCTGACCTCACATATCTCTGACCTCACATACCTTTGACCTCACATATCTCTGACCTCACATACCTCTGACCTCACATACCTCTGACCTCACATACCTCTGACCTCACATACCTCTGACCTCACATATCTCTGACCTCATAGATCTCTGACCTCACATATCTCTGACCTCACATATCTCTGACCTCACATACCTCTGACCTCACATACCTCTGACCTCACATACCTCTGACCTCACATACCTCTGACCTCACATATCTCTGATCTCACATATCTCTGACTTCACATACCTCTGACCTCACATATCTCTAACCTCACATACCTCTGACCACACATACCTCTGACCTCACATACCTCTGACCTCACATACCTCTGACCTCACATATCTCTAACCTCACATACCTCTGACCTCACATACCTCTGACCTCACATATCTCGGACCTCACATATCTCTGACCTCACATATCTCTGACCTCACATACCTCTGACCTCACATATCTCTGACCTCACATATCTCTGACCTCACATATCTCTGACCTCACATACCTCTGACCTCACATATCTCTGACCTCACATATCCCTGACCTCACATATCTCTGACCTCACATACCTCTGACCTCACATATCTCTGACCTCACATATCTCTGACCTCACATACCTCTGACCTCACAAATCTCTGACCTCACATATCTCTGACCTCACATTCCTCTGACCTCACATATCTCTGACCTCACATACCTCTGACCTCACATACCTCTGACCTCACATGCCTCTGACCTCACATATCTCGGACCTCACATATCTCTGACCTCACATATCTCTGACCTCACATACCTCTGACATCACATACCTCTGACCTCACATATCTCTGACCTCACATACCTCTGACCTCACATATCTTTAACCTCACATACCTCTGACCTCACATACCTCTGACCTCACATATCTCTGACCTCACATATCTCTGACCTCACATACCTCTGACCTCACATATCTCTGACCTCACATACCTCTGACCTCACATATCTCTGACCTCACATACCTCTGACCTCACATACCTCTGACCTCACATATCTTTAACCTCACATACCTCTGACCTCTCATACCTCTGACCTCACATACCTCTGACCTCACATATCTCCGACCTCACATACCTCTGACCTCACATATCTTTAACCTCACATACCTCTGACCTCACATACCTCTGACCTCACATACCTCTGACCTCACATATCTCTGACCTCACATACCTCTGACCTCACATATCTCTGACCTCACATACCTCTGACCTCACATACCTCTGACCTCACATATCTTTAACCTCACATACCTCTGACCTCTCATACCTCTGACCTCACATACCTCTGACCTCTCATACCTCTGACCTCATATACCTCTGACCTCACATATCTCTGACCTCACATACCTCTGACCTCACATACCTCTGACCTCACATACCTCTGACCTCACATACCTCTGGCCTCACTTACTTCGTATTAAACCCTTTGCTGCTTCTGAGAATTATTTTATAGCGTCACATAGATTCCTGACAGTACAGAACCACCCTGCTCAACTGGATTATGTTGCTGTTTATGCTTCACATCAGCACTTCATCTCTGTTTAGCCTTTTCATCTTTTCTTTCTCAGAATCCAGTAACAAGCAGGCCAAGGTCCCAGGGACTTCCACCCCAAATTTCAACATCATTGGAACCATATCAAGAATTTCAAGAATGCTTCTGCTGTTTAACGTAGAATCATAGAATTTACAGGGCAGAAGGAAGCCAATTGTCCTTTGGAAAGAGCACCCTACTTAAAACCACGCCTGCACCCTATCCCCGTAACCCAGTAACCCCACTTAACCTTTTGCACACTAAGGGCAATTTAGCACGGCCAATCCACCTAACCTGCACATCTTTGGACTGTGGGAGGAAACCGGAGCACCCGGAGGAAACCCACGCAGACACGGGGAGAACGTGCAGACTCCGCACAGACAGTGACCCAAGCCGGGATCGAACCCGGGTCCCTGGAGCTGTGAGGCAGCAGTGCTAAGCAGCATGCCACCGTGTCGCCGAAAATAAATTTAGAGTACCCAATTCTTTTTTTTTCCAATTAAGGGGCAATTTAGCGCGGCCAATCCACCTACCCTGCACGTCTTTGGGTTGTGGGGGTGAGACCCACGCAGACACGGGGAGAATGTGCAAACTCCACACGGGCAATGACCCAGAGCCGGGATCAAACCCGGGTCCTCGGCGCTGTGAGGCACCAGTGCTAACCACTGCGCCACCGTGCAAATGTTCCTTTGTTGTCTTTCAAATGTGATACTGAAAGCAGAGAACGCGGAAAGCTCAGCAGGAGCCCAGATTCGAATTCAGATCTGTGCTCGGTTCATGTCTTTCTGCTGACACCAAATGTGTTATTAATTCACAAATACAATTGTAAATATTGATAAGGAGGGGTGGAGTTAGGCTCCTCAGTCTTGCCCAGTGTCCAATCTGCTTGTCCCGTATCCTTGAAGGTGCAAAGTTTGGATTTATTCATTTGGATTTATCTTAGAGTGCCAGTCAGAACCAGCAGCTCGGCTGTCAAAGCAAACACCGACAATCGGCCTGACATCAGAGTGCTTGCAATTAGGAAATGGGTGACACACAAAAAATGTACAGGGTAACTTCATCCAGAAATGGGGAAGGCCATTGTCCCAAACCACACCAATCGCCTTTGCTGTCTTTGCAAGGACAATACCAAATCTCTACATTGCAATGGCTGTACAATTATCGGTCCACCAATTGTGCGGTGGCCTTTGTCTACTGAATACCGTTAAGTTGTAACTGATAATGACAACATATATCCATGGTTAGCCCTGCTGCCTGACGGCGGAGAGGACCCAGGTTTGATCCCGGCCCTGGGTCACTGTCCGTGTGGAGTTTGCACATTCTCCCCGTGTCAGCGTGGGTCTCACCCCCACAACCCAAAGATGTGCAGGGTAGGTGGATTGGCCACGCTAAATTGCCCCTTAATTGGAAAAAAGGAATTGGGCACTCTAAATTTATATTAAAAAAAGAAAACATAGAAAACAGCTGATTTGAACCTCGATGGAGAAGCGCCTGGATGGCCAGAGTTTTGCTCCCAACATGCGTAATAAAACCATTTGAACATTGCATCTGGATTCCCGAGTGTTGGAACTTTATAAGAGTATTCCCCAGACCTTCCCCCGTCTTTGTGCAAATCGTCTCATGTTTATGGTGATTTATCGACAGCCTCTGTCCATAGGATGGTGTCGGATGTGTGGGTTCAGACAGTCAGTGTTGTCAGACTATTTTTTTTTTAAATTCATTTCGAGTACCAATTCAATTTTTTCCAATTAAGGGGCAATTTAGCGCGGCCAATCCACCTCCCCTGCACATCTTTGGGTTGTGGGGGCGAAACCCACGCAGACACGGGGAGAATGTGCAAACTCCACACGGATAGTAACCCAGGGCTGGGATCGAACCTGGGACCTCGGCGCCGTGAGGCAGCAGTGCTAACCACTGCGCCACCGTGCTGCCCGTTGTCAGACTATTTTAACACAGGAGGCATCACAATCCTGTCCCCACTGAATCTTCACACCCAGTAAGGTGATTGGATGGCAATGAGTGGGAGACTGGATTCCAGTCACTGTCCCCGGGGGGGGGGGGGGGGGGGGGGGGGGGGGGACACTGAAAACACATGTTCATCTCCAACAACAACACCTTAACCAGGGAACCTCCTGACAATAACTCCATCCTTAAAGTAATATTGGGAAGTCGAGATGCCCCTGAGGTAGAACATTGCCGGGGTGGGGGTGAAGTGGGGGGGCGTCGTCGATACGACCTGACTGGTGATGGGTCATAGCAACAGGATATCCCCAAATTCTTCACAGACTATGCTTGAAATGTAGTCAATGTTCTCAGGGATGAGACATTGGACAAGTCGTGCACAGCAAGATTCCACAAACAGCAGCGTGATCGGACCTGACTGCAGTGCTTCACCATCTGTTTGAGAGGAAGACGGGGGTTTCACATCTTACCCCGAAGACAGCATCTCCCATAGCGCAGCACTCCCTCAATACTGGATACACTTGCCTCGGAAGGGGCTGCAATGGAGCTTCACTGGATTGATCGTTGGAATGAGGGCCGACGAATCTCGTGGGGAGGGATTGAGAAGAACTGAGTCTAAATTCTCTGGGGTTTAGAAGAATGAGAGATGATCTCACTGAACCAACTAATCTTCTTGGAGAGTTGAACAGGGTAGATTCTGCTTCTGACTGAGGTGAACAGATCTTTGAACTATTAGGAAATGGGGATCTGGTGAGAGGGTGAAATTCAGGTAGAGGACAGCCATGATGTTATTGAATGGCAGACAGGTTTGGTGGGCCGAGTGGCCTCTTTCTTATGCACTGCCCTGCCAGCCGACATCCTATGAGGGTCCTTCCTGTTTATTCCCCTATTTCCCCGCTCTTTTATTTTTGTCATTATCATTTTTGATCCACGGATGATTAATGGACTTGTGCCTTTAAGTCTAGCAGCAGAGAGAATGGGGAATTCAGAAGTTACAGGAGAGAACACTCTGCTTGTCTCTGCTGGTTTGAACAGGAGCTTCAGGTTTTTTGGCACCAGAGAGAGAGATATGGGCTGGGACTTAGTTTGATTGATTGGCTGGGGGCTAATGAATTGGCCCAAAAGGCCGTACTCTGCCCGGTAACAGGTGGTGATAGGATCCTGTCCCAGTAGAATAATTTTCAGAATCCAAAAGAGTTTGAGTTTGACTCTTGGAAGAGTAAGAACTCTCGCTCTCCTCCATGTTTTCCCCAGAAAGCCTGTGAGTTCTGTATTCCTGACACTGCAGAGAACAGGAACAAATTAATCTACAGGAAAACCCTTACAGGCTGCAAACAAAGACCAGGGCCCTCCCTCTCTCTCCGGAAAGGCTGTGAGTGCTGTATTTCTGAAACTACAGAGGCCTGATGGAATCTACAGTAAAACCTCGAGCCAAAAGCAAAGTTTGAAGAGGATTAAGGTGCTGGAAACAACACCTGAAACAAAGACTCTTTATATTCTTTTACTTCTGATTTTTTACTCCTTTTTTGCCCTCTGTGTTTGTCTATCTTGTGCCAGTGTAGAGGGTGAGGGAGCAAGTTACAGCAGGGATTAGGATATAGATAATAGTTAATCAGTTGTATTTGCTGCATATTTTATTAGAGTTCCTGTTATAAATAAACATTAATTGTGTTTACATTTATAAATCTGCTGATTGTGAGGTAGGCACGGCGGCGTAGTGGTTAGCACTGCTGCCTCACGGCACCGAGGTCCCAGGTTCGATCCCGGCCCCGGGTCACTGTCCGTGTGGAGTTTGCACATTCTCCCCGTGTCTGCGTGGGTCTCACCCCCACAACCTAGAAATGTGCAGGATAGGTGGATTGGCCACGCTACATTGCCCCTTAATAATTATTGTAATTAATACTGTAATTATTGGGCAGCCAAGGGCCAAAGACTTGGGGTATTTTTCTAAAAATGATTGGTTAATTCACTTGTGTTGCAACTGCGGGTGAAGGGGGGCTGGAATTGACTGTGCGCTAGCCGAGAGCGTCCAAACAATCCTCTGCTCAAGTGTCTGCAATGGGGTCTGTTGAGGCCTCTGGCCTTAAACACTCTTTCCAAGTGAGGCAGCGCTTCACGTACACCTCCTTCAATCTGGTCTGTTGCATTTGCTGCTCCCAGTGTGGTCTACTCTACATTGGAGAGACTAAACGCAGACTGGGTGACCGCTTTGCAGAACACCTCCAGTTTATTTATACAACTATATAAATCTCATCGTATTTCCAGTTCTATCCAGCTCTGACAGAGTCACCCAGACTCGAACGGTCGTTGTCAGACCTGCTGAGATTGTCCAGCATTTTCTGTTCTTGGTTCAGATTCCAACATCCGCAGAAATGTGCTTTTCTCAGCAAGGACCCCTCTAGTTGTACCTGGGGGCATCAGGACCGGAGGGGGCCTCCTTGTTGATTGTGGGAGCTTACTGTGCACAGATTGGCTGCAGCACTTCCTGCATTACAACAGTTTCAGGCAGTTCAAAAGTTCCCCAGTGCCTGTCCAGCACAATGGGAAGCTCTGAGATGGGAGAGGCGTCATATAAATGCAAATCTTTCAGGTATGTAGAATCAATGGATAATGGTTGAAGGGGTTTGGCTGGAGGAGTGTGCGGCAATACCAGGGAGGAGTTGCAATTACTTCAACAGGGTTTAAAAAAAACATCCCTAAAAAAAACCCGGCGGAACCACAGCACCGTCAGAGAGACCTGACGTTCACCTGGACACACCTGGAGGATATAAAGGTGCGGCAGAGTGCGAGTGGCTCAGCATTCAGACACACTCCGAACTCACAGCCAGTCTGCCAGGTAGGAACTCTGCTGTTTGAACGTTCTCTGCACTTATTTGATATTCTGACTTTCACAAGCTAGCAGCAAATAAGAATTCCTCTTATTTTCCGATGCTACTTCTATTTTTTTTGTAAATATGTAAAATACTTGAGCTGGAATTTGAGAAGAGGACTGAGCTGGAAATGTTTGTTTTACTGAGGGCCGGGAGGGGAGCAGCCAGTGTGAAGTGTCAGAGCTTCCCTGGGTCAGCAGGGGGAGTGAGTCTCGCTGTCTGGCTGACACTCTCCTCAATGCAAACTGGGCTTTTTCACATAAAAGGCAGGGAGTTCGTGGCGTTGCAGGGGCCGATCACACGCTGCGACCTCGGCTGGTGGCAGCAATGCAAGGCTGTGATTTTCCACTTTGAGGCTGTTGTGCTTCTCATTGTCAGTCAGTTGTGTCCAGCAGAGGTCTTTCTCTGCCCAGTGCTGTGCACATGGAAGAGCGATTTCAGCCACTCCGCCCGCCCCCGTGCAAAGTGTCAGCCAGTCCTGCCAGCCACTCACATCCCACTGTGGGGTCTCCAGGACCTCCACCTTCTCAATGATGCTCTAAAGTTAGTGGCAGCCGTCCTGGACCCTCCTTTTTTGCTCCGAAACCACCACAGAAAATGCTGTTGACACTCAGCAGGTCCAGGCAGACACTGTGAAGAGAGAAAGAGTTAATATTCCAGGTCTGTGACTCTGAATCAATCTCTGAATCAGTCCTGGTCAAATGTCATTGACCTATATTGTTAACTCAGTTTTTCTCTCTCGCTCTCCAGACATGCTCAGTATTTCCAACATTTTAAATTGTGTTTCAGAATTCCAATAAATGCAGTATTTTGCTCTGGTTGACTGTTTCATTTTACATAGGCAGTCCAGCAGAAATATATTCCTGGTCATTCTTTTTTCTGGTGCTTCTAGTCTTGGGATGAGCAGGGAGGGCAGTACAGTGGTTAGCACTGCTGCCTCACAGTGCCAGGGATCTGGGGGTTCAATTCTGGTTTTGGGGACTGTCTTGTCTGTGTGGAGTAAAGTTCTCCCAGTGTCCTTTCCTCCCAGTGCAGATACGTGCAAATTAGATTGGGGTGGGGGAGAATGAGTCATCAGGATTCTTATTTGGATTTTAAATCCAAACGGCAATATTAAAATTTGGTTTTGGGCAAGTAGCAATGTGGGAGAGAAGTACAGCTATTTGGCTATGGTGTACTTCATTCACTCTCGGAAACCCAGACAGGGGCAGCACGGTGGCGCAGTGGTTAGCACTGCTGCCTCACAGCGCCGAGGTCCCAGGTTCAATCCCGGCCCTGGGTCACTGTCTGTGTGGAGTTTGCACATTCTCCCCGTGTTTGCGTGGGTTTCGCCCCCACAACCCAAAGATGTGCAGGTTAGGTGGATTGGCCATGTTAAATTGCCTCTTAATGGAAAAAATTAATTGAGTACCCTAAATTTATTTAAAAAAGAGAAAGCCAGGCAGAGATTCTTACAGTTTCAAACAAGGCATTTATTCGAAACTATAGCAAGGGCTGTGATGTTCCAACATGTCAGAGAGCCCTTACATTAGACAGACAGTTTACATCAGATTTTATTACAAGAAATTAGCATATACCAATCATTTATTACTAGTTATCTATGTTCAGTCACTAGTATTGATTAGGTTTACATCATGCATAGTATGAGAACAATTCACCAATTACAATATGTGGATGTCTAATTAGTTACAATATCCAATCACCCCTCCTGTCCGATTTTGCATAAGGTTTAACAGCTTTTCCCAAGATAAGGATGTTGCAGCAGTAAACGGTTGTGTGATTAACGCCTCCCTTTCTGTCCAGTCCAGACAGTGTGACACCAGAGCAAAGGGTGAAAGAGGCCACATTGTTCTTGCCACCCTTGAGAAAGACCATCTGTCACTTCCCCTTCCTGGGGCCCCATCACCAACGAGGTGTGTCCTTGGGCTGTTTTACAACGCCAGCGAGTAACTTGTGTGCCTTTGAACCAAACTGAAGGGTTTAACCCTCTCAGTAACTGATGAAGATGACCAAAACAGGGTTCTGATACAATGTGTAAAACTCCTCCCCCTTCAGTGACCATACAGAATTGAGACTGAGTCAGAGTGAAATACTGGGTGCAGTAAAAACACACATTCTGTTCCAGATTATTGTGATCAAGGCCATTCACTATTTACATTAAATAGCCTTCAAAGGGCAACAAGTGATTCAAGAGTGTCTTGTCATTTTCTCATGAGGAAATAGTGATGGGCGTGTAATGTTGGGAAACTGCCAATGACACATCCCAAGAACAAATACAAACAAGTTTTTTTTTCAATTTAAAGTACCCAATTTGTTTCCAATTAAGGGGCAATTTAGTGCGGCCAATCCACCTAACCAGCACATCTTTGGGTTATGGGGGTGAAACCCACACAGACACGGGGAGAACGTGCAAACTCCAGACTGACGGTGACCCGGAGCCAGGATTCGAACCTGGGACCTCAGCACCGTGAGGCAGCAGGGCTAACCACTGCACCACCGTGCTGCCCTTACCCTGCACATCTTTGTGGGTTGTGGGGGTGAATGTCAAAGTCTACACTGACAGTTACCTGGGTCTGGGATCGAACCTGGGTCCTCGGTGCCATGAGGCAGCAGTGCTAACCACTGTGCCGCCCATAAATACAAAGTCATGGGTTAGGGTGATTAGTTCAAGCAGAAACTACATTTTAAGTACTTTACAAATTTGATGTTTTACAGCTAGTATCATCTCTCTTTCAGGATGGATTTAAAGATATTCTCCATGTTGCCTGTTTTGCTTCTATTATATCTATTAGACTGTGGATCAGCCCAGAATCTGGCTCCCAGAGGCTGTGAGTCAAGCCTTCAATCAGTTTATTTCAATCTGTGTGACCTCAATGCTGTTTGGGGGGTTGTTCTGGAAGCCATTGCTGCTGTTGGAATTGTCATCACTCTGATATTAATCGTGGTTCTGCTCTGCATCATCCCATTCATTCAGGACCAGAGGAAGAAAGCCAGTGTGCCCATCCAGTGGATTTTTCTAAATAGCACACTGGGAATTTTTGGTTTGACCTTTGCTTTCATCATCAAATTTGACCAGAGGACATGTCCCACCCGGCTCTTCCTTTGGGGAGTGCTCTTCTCCATATGTTTCTCCTGCCTCTTGGCCCATGCGTGGAGGCTGCTGAGGTTGGTGCGAACAGGCAAAGGTCCCACAACCTGTAAAATGATTGGCTTGGTTCTGGTTCTGACTCTGGTTCAAGTCATCATTGCCATTGAGTACCTGGTGTTGTCCATTGTCCGACTCAATAACATCTGTAACTATGAAAACAAAGACTTTGTTATGCTGTTGATCTACGTTATGTTCCTAATGGCCCTGACTTTCATCCTGTCCATCTTCACTTTCTGCGGCCATTATAGAAAGTGGAAGAAACACGGAGCTCACATCTTTGTTACCATGTTCTTCTCCATAGCTATTTGGGTGGTGTGGATTGTTATGTTTGTGCGTGGTAATGCCGAGTTAAACAAGAGTCCGGATTGGGATGATCCAACCCTCAGCATTGCACTGGTTGCCAATGGCTGGGTTTTCATCCTGTTCTACATTCTTCCGGAACTCCGGCACATCACCTGCCCGGCAAAGACAGAAGATGAGCCACCAGAAAACGTAGCTTCAAGTCAAAGGAATACAGGACTGAAGGGTGTGGACAATCAAGTGTTCTACTTGGAGGAGTCCAACCGAAGTGAGTAATTGTTTCCCCCCCCCCCCCCCCCCCTTGCCCCAGCAGAAGTGTGAATTCCTCGTGTTTTAGTTTTAAAGAGAAGGGGCAATTAAGTGTGGCCAATCCACCTACCCTGCACATCTTTGGGTTGTGGGTGTGAGACCCACGCAGACACTGGGAGAATGTGCAAACTCCACACGGACAGTGACCCGGGGCCGGGATCAAACCCGGTCCTCGGTGGTGTGAGGCAGCAGTGCTAACCACTGTGCCACCGTGCAGCCCCCGGGACATCTCGATGTAAACGTAGAGAACAATTGAAGGATGGTGGGAGGGAGCTAATTTGGCATGACCGTGTGAACCGTCAGCTTTTTCTCACCTGATATAATTTGCCTCCACAGGAATCTCCCTGAATCTTGATGAGAATATTCCCTCGCCCTCATACCGAGGTCCTTCGCCCATGGGCCGAAATGTAAGTACAGATTCCTGCTGACACTATCTCTGTGTATTCTGCCTTGTCCTGCATCAACCGGTTTTTGTTCATTGCCCCAGTTCATTCACAAACCTCTACCCCGCAACTCATTGCACTGTCCCTAAATGATGGCAGGGATTCCACTTCCTGCCTTTGCCGCACAGAGTTATTGGGACTCTTGCTGTTCACTTCCACATCCGAAGGACCCACTTCCGCCCGGTTTGGCACGTTTTTCATACCCAGACCCTTCACTCTCTTAAACTCGCACGGCCCAGTCACAGAAGCCTCTCAGCCGGCTCGTCCTTTGCAGTTTCTTTTCAAGATTTATCCAATTAGACCCACGCTGCTGCTGTTTGTTTTTGTAATCTCTGGTTCTGCCAATAACAATACCATTGACATTTGTGTTCCTATGGTTACTGATCCTCCTGCCAGTAAAAATGGTTCCTCTCCATCTATTCCCATCGAAATCTCCTATTTTGAAAACGTGTCGTAAATCTCCTGGGAGAGAAGGAACGGAATCCCAGAGGGGGTCCCAAAGCGGAGGTTTTTTTTTTCAGGTTTTATGACTTTTACTGCAACAAACTAGAACCCACCATGCCTAAACACTATTTTTATAGGGAACGTATCCCTTAAACTGTAAATAGAATGTTGCCCTTTTACTTTTAAGACAATCAAAAATCACACTCCATGGTTACGTTGCCGAAGATGTCACTCAATTCTCCTGGAGCCAGCCCAATGTGATTCTTCGTTCCTCTGTTTACTTCCATTCTGTTCCTTTGCATGATTGGCAATCCTTAACCCCAGAAGTGTCTTTTGCAGTGATGGTTCTCCTGATGATATTCAGGTCCCGGTAAACCAAGTGACTCTTCCAAATTCTGAAGTGGCGTTCGGTTTTTTTCTGCAAATCTTCATTTAATATCCTTCTGAAAGGGGGGAGACATTGATTTGCTCCCAGATGTTACCCAGAGAAGGGAGTTTTAGTCTGAAACCCATTGTTCAATCTCCACATTGTCCAAAGCGGAGTGTTTTGACACCTGGGGCAGAATTCTCCGCAATCGGCGCGATGTCCGCCGACCGGCGCCAAAAACGGCGCAAATCAGTCCGGCATCGCGCCGCCCCAAAGGTGCGGAATCCTCCGCATCTTGAGCGGCCGAGCCCTAACCTTGAGGGGCTAGGCCCGCGCCGGACTGATTTCCGCCCCGCCAGCTGCCGCGGAAATGACTTTGCTGGGCGGTGCATGCGCGGGAGCGTCAGCGGCCGATCACGGCATCCCCGCGCATGCGCAGTGGAGGGGGTCTCTTCTGCCTCCGCCATGGTGGAGACCGTGGCGAAGGCGGAAGGGAAAGAGTGCCCCCACGGCACAGGCCCGCCCGCGGATCGGTGGGCCCCGATCGCGGGCCAGGCCACCGTGGGGGCACCCCCTGGGGCCAGATCGCCCCACGCCCCCCCCACCCCCCCCGGACCCCGGAGCCCGCCCGCGCCGCCTTGTCCCGCTGGTAAGAGAGGTGGTTTAATCCACACTGGCGGGACAGGCATTCCAGCAGCGGGACTTCGGCCCATCTGGGCCGGAGAATTGCCGGGGTGGGGGGGGGGGCCGCCAACCGGCGCGGCGCGATTGCCGCCCCCGCCGAATATCCGGTGCCGGAGAATTTGGCAACCGGCGGGGGAACTGAACGGTGCATCAAAACTGGGGATTCCAAGTGACAGGAAATCACAGGAGCACCTTTCCTGAGGAGTGGGTTACAGATCCCATAACGATGAAGACCAATGTTTCAAGGATGTAGGTTGGTTATGTAAACGTGTCGACCTTTACCCTGGACTATAATCTAACGTTGTGTACTTTCTGTTTTTAGGTGTATTCCTCTCCCCAGGAGTTTACCATCCCTCGCCCTCTCACCAGACCCAGCTACCACCCCACACCCCTCTTACAAGATCCTTACCTCAACTACCATAACAGGCAGACAACATTCTAGAACATTCAGGGCTCACTCGAGTGGCGACAGGCCAGGCAGGTCCTGTCACAGGGCTGCCCACTTCGCTCATCACTCACTCGCGTCTCTTGGCTGGATGTTGACTGAGATTCTTCAGTGAGCAGAGAGTTCCTGGAGGCATCAGCTTGTCAACATGGGAAAACTTTTCCCCTGATTCCTGTCCAGGATGTGAAGTATTTACTCAATGGGCAACAAGTCAGTCAGTCGCTGGTTCCCTGGTTACGGCTGCAAAGTGCTGGTTCTCTGAACCCATGGGTCATTAGCATTACTCTGTTAATTGTCGTAATAACCATAGAAAGAAATCTAGTTAATGTTTATCACAAATAACAATCAAATCAATGAATGCTTTAATTTACAATATGAATCAGATTATCAACCCTGAAATTAATTTTGCCACATTGATTTTAGTCGATATGCTATTAGTGATGTCAATGTGTGTGTTAAAATACTTGGTGGCATCTGTTTGCTTGTTTGTCTGCAGTGTAGATTTCCTTTCTTTCTCTACTTTGCCCCTCCTCTCCTGAGGCGCTCTCTCGCTCACCCTCTCCCTTGCCCAACCTTTTTTTCCCCCACTTTCCTTGTTTGCAATTTTAAAGTGTCCAATTCTTCTCCAAATAAGAGCAATTTAGCGCGGCCAATCCACCTACCCGGCACATCTTTGGGTTGTGGGGGGTGAGACCTACGCAGACACGGGGAGAATGTGCAAACTCCACACGGACAGTGACCCGGGTCCTCGACACCGTGAGGCAGCAGTGCTAACCACTGCACCATCCATGCCCACCTTCCTGAATCCGTTCTTGAATATACCAATTCGAGTGAAGCTAAAGGACTAATCACCAAACTAACCTCACTCTGTCCATGTGCATCACCTGTTGCCAGGCGTGGCTGCAGAGTGACCAGGTGCATGGTTCCCTTGCCCATGTCCCTTCCCTAATGCAGGCACACCGATGGGTCACAGAGGCTGAAAACTCCACTGCCCAGGTATCTGCTACACTTGGGATCTTTCGCTTCCTGCATCTCCTAGCTCCGCCCAGATGTTTTAATCCGTGAATCTTCCTGTCCCCTCAGTGCTGCTGGACCAGCTGGGATGGAGATATACCCAAATCACAGTTCAATCCACATCATTTCTAAAAATAAATAGTTCTATAATCTAAAAGGTCAGGTGATTTTCTAATGACTCTCTTGTTCTCTGCCTCTCTGCACTTGCAGCCAGGGAATTATAAAATCTGTAAATTTGTCTATGTAAATATTTATTAGATCAATGGTTTTAACTAATTTATAACGTTTTTATAGCTACAATAAAGTTTAAAAGATTTGCAGTGTGTCTTTGAATCAGTTAATATGACAGCAGGAATGCGCGGGGGGGGGGGGGGGGGGGACGGCTTGGCGCAGTGGTTAGTGCTGCTGCCTCAGGGCGCCGAGGTCCCAGGTTCGATCCCGGCCCTGGGTCACTGTCCGTGTGGAGTTTGCACATTCTCCCCGTGTTTGCGTGGGTTTCACCCCCACAACCCAAAACGATGTGCAGGGTCGGTGGATTGGCCACGCTAAATTGCCCCTTAATTGGAAAAAATAATTGGGTAGTCTAACTTGTACTTAAAAAGAAAGGAAAGCACTTTGGGTTAAATTGGCCAGAGACCAATCCATTATTCCATCTGCACCCTCGTCAATCTCCACCTTCTCCCAGCTCTGGCCCCAGGCCTGTTAGACAGACAATGAATTCACACCCAGAAACTGCTCAATCTGGGGGGACGTCAGCATCACGTGTACTAAGATCACATGACCTGATCCCACCCTGATGATAAAATTGGGAGTGTCATTTTAAAATCACTTCAGCCAGTATATTTAATGGTGCTCACTGTGTTGGTGATGAGAACAGACTTGTTGCTGTCGCTATTGACATACAGCAAGCATTTAAACAACTGGGAGGTAACTATTCCTAAAGCAGTTTAAAATGTGCAATACATCACTCCAGCAACAAGATAAATTGTGTGATTTATGTCTAAATTTGTGCTCTTTCTCCCTCACCGTGACTAAACTCAGCAGCTCAAAGAACCCTCTAACCCCCTCAGAACATCGCAAAGGTTTTAAGTTGGCAGAGCAACAAATTTGCCAATGATTAAACTTACTGTGCCTTTAACATGATTAAAATCTAGAGGCATTGCGATCAAACATGTATGACATGGAGCCACATATGGAGACGTTGGGTCAGATGACCTGAAGCTTGGTCAGGGAGTAGATTTGGGGTCTATTAAAAGAAGACCTTGGGGCCGAGGTAATTAAAGGCAGGGCAATGCTTACAATTAGAAGACCTTAGAGCCAGAACTCGAGGAGGGTAATTATCATGGAGGGTTGCGGGACCGGAGGAGATTATAGAGAGATAGGGAGGGGAAAGGCCAAGGAAAAATTTAAAAATTAAGATGAGAAGTTTAAAATTGAGCTGTTGCCTGACTGGGAGCCAAAATCACTCAGCAAATGAGGTCAGAGAGTGGGGGGGTTGAAATGGTAAAAGGACAGAATGAAAGGCTCGTTATCTGAATGCAGACAGCACTCAGAATAAGATGGGGGGAATCGGCCGCACAAATGATATGATGATCGCCATTGGTGATGGTTTCAAATATTGATGGGCCCTGAACATTCAAGGGCATTTGACATTTCTTTAATATAAATTTAGAGTACCCAATTCATTTTTTCCAATTAAGGGGCAATTCAGCGTGGCCAATCCACCTACCCTGCACATCTTTGGGTTGTGGGGGCGAAACCCACGCAAACACGGGGAGAATGTGCAAACTCCACACGGACAGTGACCCAGAGCTGGGATCGAACCTGGGACCTCGGCACCGTGAGGCTGCAGTGCTAACCCATTGCGCCACCGTGCTGCCACGCCATTTGACATTTCGAAAGGCAAATCAGGTGGGTAGCTCTGTTAATAGAAGGTGAGATCAGTACACAGGTGAGAACTAATCAGATTATCAAGATGTACAATCAGTTTAGGTGCAAGGTAGTCTCTGGTAGGAGTGGTTCATTGACCAGTAGCTACACAGGTGAGAAATTTGGGTCTGAAACAAGTGTCTTAAACTTAAAAGCAATTCCAAGGGTCTTAAAATAATCAGAGTTGGCCAAAACGGACTGACTAAATAGGTTAAAAGATACGTTTGAAGAGATGTACAATTCTGCAAAGACTAGCACTAGACCATAGGATTGGCAAAGGTTTTGAAACCAGCAAAGGATGACCAAAAAAATAAAGGTGTGTGAGAGAAAAACTAGCAAGAAATAGAAAAGGACAGGGAAAGTTTCCACAAGTTGTTAAAAATGAAAAGAGTAGCAACAGTGAGTGTTGGTCCCTTAGAGGCTGAGACTGGGGAATTAATCATGGGTAACAAAGCAAAGGCACAGATTTCTGGGACAGATGAGCTGCATCTGAGGGTTTGGAAGGAAGAGGCTGCAGGGATGATGGATGCATTGGTTGTGATCTTCCAAAATTCCTTCGATTCTGGAAAGGTCCCAGCAGATTGAAAAATCACAAATGTAGCCATCCCGGACCAGACCCCAACAGTGACAGGGTGCTGGGCAGAAACCGCAATATTTTATTTTATTTTCATTTCATTAATTTGTAATCTGTGAGGAAAGGCTACTTCACTCCAGGAGTCATTCCATGCACAAATAGGGGTATGGTATATGAAAAGAAACTTTATTAAGACCACGAGATTAAAATAACTTTAACATCATATGAGAAAATAGTTTACAATTACCCCATTAAATAAGGCTTAACAAAGAAGTGAAATACTAACTCTTAACTTCTATCTTTTAATCTCCACTCGGGGAAAATCCATCTAAGGTCAAAATCCACTTTTAAATAAAGTTAGCAGATTCAGGAATAATTTGTCCATAAATGTGTCTTGGAGCAAGTGCTAGCAGATTTATGCCTGTGTCAAACTACTGTTTAACTTACCAGCATTTGGCAAAAAGCTCCTATCCTGTTCACAGGCAAGTCATTTCAACTAAACCTGTTCTGAGAGAAGTTGCTGGTCTGTTCACAGACGGATCAAAAACTCAATTAAACTGTTTCAAAACTGTAAACTCAACATCCGACTGCTTTAACCCCTGGCTCCTCCCGATAGCGACATCACCTTACTAAAGCTAAACACACTGGGCGGGTTTCTCCATCCCGCCTCACCAGATTTTTGGTGCGGCACAGCGTTGGGATTCTCCATTTTGTCAGCTGGTCAATGGGGTTTCCCTTTATGGGGCAGCCCCACGCTGTTGGGAAACCCCCGGGCAGCCGGCAAAATGGAGAGACCCGACGTCGGAGAATTCAGCCCAATGTCTCGAATTATCTACTCCCCAGGGAACCTTCCTTATATAAACAAAATTCCATTGGCCCAACATTTACGATGCCTGAATTATCCCTTTTGTAGCCACAAAGCCTGGCAGTGTTCCAAATCAGGATATTTAAAAACATGACTTCAGCAGTCACACATACTAACCAGGTTTTGAACACTTTCTGCACTGAATACGTATAATAGAATATATCAGGGCGACATGTGGCACAGTGGTTAGCATTGCTGCCTACGGCGCTGAGGACCCGGGTTTGAATCCCGGCTCTGGGCCACTGTCCGTGTGGAGTTTCCACATTCTCCCCATGTCTGCGTGGGTTTCACCCCCACAACCCAAAGATGTGCAGGGTAGGTGGATTGGCCATGCTAAATTGCTCCTTAATAGGAAAAAAATAATTGGGACTCTAAATTTATTTTTAAAAATCTGAAATTCTGACATTCATCACACTATTCAAAAAAGGAGAGTGCAGGAAATTATCGACCAGCTAGCCTAACATCTTTCATCGGGAAAATGATAAAATGCATTATTAAGGATATACTTGGGGGCGGGGCGGTGGCACAGTGGTTAGCACTGCTGCCTCACGGCACCGAGGACCCGGGTTTGATCGGGCCCTGGGTCACAGTCCGTGAGGAGTTTGCACATTCTCCCCGTGTTTGCGTGGGTCTCACACCCACAACCCTAAAATGTGCAGGGGAGGTGGATTGGCCACGCTAAATTGCCCCTTAATTGGGAAAAAAAAAGAATTGGGTGCTCTATATTTATTTAATAAAATTAAGGGGGTATTTAGAAAATCATAACGCAATCACGCAGAGTCAACATGGTTTTGTGAAAGGAAAATTGCGTTTAACAAACAAGCAGGATGGGTAAAGGGAAACCAGGATATGTAGAACACTTGGATTTCAAAAAGGCATTGGCTAAGGCATCATATAAAAGATTATTACACAAGACAAGGACTTATGCCAAAAGCAAAATACTGCGGATGATGGAAAACCGCAAGAAAAACATAAAATGCTGGATAAACTCAGCAGGTCAGGCATCGAGTCCAATATGATTTTTCTTCAGAGTTTTATTTTTCTTTGAGTGCAGCAGGTTCAGCAGGAGACAGGTTGGAGTGGGTGAGAGGAGCAGGCAGGAGGCCAGAAGGTGGGTCCAGATAGATGGAGAAGACTGGAGGTGGGTGAAAGGATCCGGTGAGTGGGGAGAGGACTCTTGCCTGAAGAAGCGAGGATGGAGATGAAGACAATGGAGGAAGAGTTCAGTGCAGTGCCAGATCTGGAATTTGCAGGTCAGACGGTATGGTGAATACAAGACAAAGCTGGGATTAGGAGGGGTGGGGGTCAGAGGGACGGGAATGTGTGGAGGATCCTGGATGGTCGTTGGCATCAGAAAGTTGCTGGAGTTTGCGTTCCTCAACACCTAAAAAGAAGAGGAAACGTCTTTTGTTCGGGCGCCGGATGAGGCGAAGAATGATGGGCACAGCTTTGAGAGAGGGCAAGTCGGTGTTGATGGAGAGAGATGTCGAGAGGTGTGTACACATGGCAGCTCATGGCAGAGTGTGGATCTCAGGATGCAGAGGGATCAACAGGCGGAGGAGCATTCTATAGCCCGGAATACCTGCAATCCTGCCAGGATTCAAAACATGAGGGATGGAACTTGGGTTGGAATTCACCTGGGGATGAATGGGAGACGGAGACAGTTGCTGAGGAAAGCGTTGTGGCCGTGGGAGCGAGTTTTGGTAAACACCAAGAGGGAAATGGAAAACAATGAAGGTGAACGTGGTAAAAGAGGGAAACGGAAATCCCGTTGGAGAGGAGAGCAGTACTTCAAGATCCACGTTTCTGGGAGAGAAATGGCAGTGAATTAAACACTCAAAGAAAAGCAAAATACTACGGATCTTGGAAATCGGACATAAAAATAGAAAAGGAGGGGCAGCAAGGTGGCACAGTGGGTTAGCCCTGCTGCCTCACGGCACCGAGGTCCCAGGTTCGATCCCAGCTCTGGGTCACTGTCCGTGTGGAGTTTGCACATTCTCCCCGTGTCTGCGTGGGTTTCGCCCCCACAACCCAAAGATGTGCAGGGTAGGTGGATTGGTCACGCTAATTTGGTGAGGTAGAGCTGGGCATAATCAGCGTTTACATAATAACGAATGCTGTGCTTTCAGTGAGGTCACGGAGGGATGCAGATGAGAAAGAGGAAAGGGCACGGAGAGGTCATGGTGAGGGCACGGAGAGGGCAGGGAGAAGGGACGGAGAGGTCACGGTGAGGGCAAGGAAAGGTCACGGTGAGTCACGGAGAGATCCTTGGGGGGCCGCAGAGGTAACGGTGCTGGAACATCTCTCACAAACAGCAATGTGGAAATGACCAGACAGCTAGATTTGTTGAGATTGGGGAGGCGTAAATACTTACCGAGGACACTGAGGCCAATCGCCATTCAGTTTTAAAGTTAGGGAGTAGAATACAGAAATCACAAGTCCAAATAACCTGTACAAAACATTGGTATTGATACTGGGAATCCCTTTCTGGAAAGAGCATCAATGAAGTACAGATATTGTAGGCTCACAGGATGATTCGAGCAACTAGGAGAGACTTGAGAGAGTCAACACCGTCTCCACTGGAAGAGACAAGATTTAATGCAAGGGTTTAAAATTCACCACACACGTTTCATCTCTTAGTGTTTCGTTTATCACTCTCATCATATCCTTCAGTAACTGTCTCCCAGTGAGAGTCAGCACCGTTGGGAACTGTGTCCCAGTGAGAGTCAGCACCTTTGGGAACTGTGTCCCAGTGAGAGTCAGCACCTTTGGGAACTGTCTCCCAGTGAAAGACAGCACCTTCAGGAACTGTGTCCCAGTGAAAGTCAGCTCCTTCAGGAACTGTCCCCCAGTGAGAGTCAGCACCTTCAGGAACTGTGTCCCAGTGAGAGTTAGCACCTTCAGGAACTGCCCCCCAGTGAGAGTCAGCATCTTCAGGAACTGTGTCCCAGTGGGAGTCAGCACCTTCAGGAACTGTGTCCCAGTGAGAGTCAGCTCCTTCAGGAACTGTCTGCCAGAGAGAGTCAGCGCCTTCAGGAACTGAGCCCCAGTGAGAGTCAGCACCTTCAGAAACTGTGTCCCAGTGAGAGTCAGCACCTTCAGGAACTGTCTCCCAGTGAGTTTCAGCACCTTCAGGAACTATCTCCCAGTGCGAGTCAGCACCTCCAGGAACTGTCTCCCCGTGAGATTCAGCACCTTCAGGAACTGTCTCCCTGTGAGAGTCAGCACCTTCACAAACTGTCCCCCAGTGAGAGTCAGCACATTCAGGAACTGTCCCCCAGTGAGATTCAAAACCTTCAGGAACTGTGTCCCAGTGAGAGTCATCACCTTCAGGAACTGTCCCCAAGTGAGAGTCAGCACCTTCAGTAACTGTACCACAGTGAGTGTCAGCACCTTCAGGAACTGTGTCCCAGTGAGAGTCAGCACCTGCAGGAACTGTGTCCCAGTGAGAGTCAGCACCTTCAGGAACTGTCTCCCAGTGAGAGTCAGCACCTTCAGGAACTGTCTCCAAGTGAGAGTCAGCACCTTCAGGAACTGTCCCCCAGTGAGAGTCAACAACTTCAGGAACTGTAACCCAGTGAGAGTCAGCACCTTCAGGAACTGTCCCCCAGTGGGAGTCATCACCTCAAGAACTGTCCCCCAGTGAAGGTCAGCACCTTCAGGAACTGTCCCCTAGTGAGAGTCAGCACCTTCAGGAACTGTCCCCAAGTGAGAGTCAGCACCTTCAGGAACTGTCCCCCAGTGAGAGTCAGCACCATCAGGAACTGTGTCCCAGTGAGAGTCAGCACGTTCAGGAACTGTCCCCAAGTGAGAGTCAGCACCTTCAGGAACTGTCCCCAAGTGAGAGTCAGCACCTTCAGGAACTGTCCCCCAGTGGGAGTCATCACCTCAAGAACTGTCCCCCAGTGAAGGTCAGCACCTTCAGGAACAGTCCCCTAGTGAGAGTCAGCACCTTCAGGAACTGTCCCCCAGTGAGAGTCAGCACCTTCAGGAACTGTGTCCCAGTGAGAGTCAGCAGCTTTGGGAACTGTCTCCCAGTGAGAGTCAGCACCTTCAGGAACAGTCTCCCAGAGTCAGCACCTTCAGGAACTGTCCCCCAGTGAGAGTCAGCACCTTCAGGAACTGTCTCCCAGAGATGGTCAGCAGCTTCATGAACTGTGTCCCCGTGAGAGTCAGCACCTTTGGGAACTGTCTCCCAGTGAGAGTCAGTACCTTCAGGAACTGTCTCCCAGTGGGAGTCAGCACCTTTGGGAACTGTCTCCCAGTGTGAGTCAGCACCTTCAGGAACTGTCCCCCAGTGAGAGTCAGCACCTTCAGGAACTGTCCCCAAGTGAGAGTCAGCACCTTCACGAACTGTCCCCCAGTGAGAGTCAGCACCTTCACGAACTGTGTCCCAGTGAGAGTCATCACCTTCAGGATCTGTCCCCAAGTGAGAGTCAGCACCTTCACGAACTGTGTCCCAGTGAGAGTCAGCACCTTCAGGAAATGTGTCCCAGTGAGAGTCAGCACCGTCAGGAACTGTCTCCCAGTGAGAGTCAGCACCTTCACGAACTGTGTCCCAGTGAGAGTCAGCACCTTCAGGAACTGTCCCCCAGTGAGAGTCAGCACCTTCAGGAACTGTCCCCCAGTGAGTGTCAGCATCTTCAGGAACTGTCCCCCATTGAGTGTCAGCATCTTCAGGAACTGTGTCCCTGTGAGAGTCAGCACCTTCAGGAACTGTCCCCCAGTGAGAGTCAGCACCTTCAGGAACTGTGTCCCAGTGAGAGTCAGCACCTTCGGGAACTGTGTCCCAGTGAGAGTCAGCACCTTCAGGAACTGTCCCCCAGTGAGAGTCAGCACCTTCAGGAACTGTCTCCCAGTGAGAGTCAGCACCTTCAGGAATTGTGTCACAGTGAGGGTCAGCACCTTCAGGAACTGTCCCCCAATGAGAGTCAGCACCTTCAGGAACTGTCTCCCAGAGAGAGTCAGCACCTTCAGGAACTGTGTCCCAGTGAGAGTCAGCACCTTCACGAACTGTGGCCCAGTGAGAGTCAGCACCTTCAGGAACTGTCCCCCACTGCGAGTCAGCATCTTCAGGAACTGTGTCCCTGTGAGAGTCAGCACCTTCAGGAACTGTTCCCCAGTGAGAGTCTGCACCTTCAGGAACTGTCCCCCAATGAGAGTCAGCACCTTCAGGAACTGTCCCCCAGTGAGAGTCAGCACCTTCAGGAACTGTCCCCCAGTGAGAGTCAGCACCTTCAGGAAATGTGTCCCTGTGAGAGTCAGCACCTCCAGGAACTGTTCCCCAGTGAGAGTCAGCACCTTCAGGAACTGTGTCCCTGTGAGAGTCAGCACCTTGAGGAACTGTGTCCCAGTGAGAATCAGCACCTTCAGGAACTGTCCCCCAGTGAGAGTCAGCACCTTCAGGAACTGACTCCCAGTGAGAGTCAGCACCTTCAGGAACTGTGTCCCAGTGAGAATCAGCACCTTCAGGAACTGTGTCCCAGTGAGAGTCAGCACCTTCAGGAACTGTTCCCCAGTGAGAGTCAGCACCTTCAGGAACTGTGTCCCTGTGAGTGTCAGCACCTTCAGGAACTGTGTCCCAGTGAGAATCAGCACCTTCAGGAACTGTCCCCCAGTGAGAGTCAGCACCTTCAGGAACTGTCTCCCAGTGAGAGTCAGCACCTTTGGGAACTGTGTCCCAGTGAGAGTCAGCACCTTCAGGAACTGTCCCTCAGTGAGAGTCAGCACCTTCAGGAACTGTCCCTCAGTGAGAGTCAGCACCTTCAGGAACTGTCCCTCAGTGAGAGTCAGCACCTTCAGGAACTGTCCCCCAGTGAGAGTCAGCACCTTCAGGAACTGTGTCCCAGTGAGAATCAGCACCTTCAGGAACTGTGTCCCAGTGAGAGTCAGCACATTCAGGAACCGTCTCCCAGTGAGAGTCAGCACCTTCAGGAACTGTGTCCCAGTGAGAATCAGCTCCTTCAGGAACTGTGTCCCAGTGAGAGTCAGAACCTTCAGGAACTGTCCCCCAGTGAGAGTCAGCACCTTCAGGAACTGTGTCCCAGTGAGAGTCAGCACCTTCAGGAACTGTGTCCCAGTGAGAGTCATCACCTTCAGGAACTGTGTCCCAGTGAGAGTCAGCACCTTCAGGAACTGTGTCCCAGTGAGAGCCAGCACTTCAGGAACTGTGTCCCAGTGATAGTAAGCACCTTCAGGAACTGTGGCCCAGTGAGAGTCAGCACCTTCAGGAACTGGGTATCCCACTGAGAGTCAGCACCTTCAGGAACTGTCTCCCAGTGAGAGCCAGCACCTTCAGGAACTGTGCCCCAGTGAGAGTCAGCACCTTCAGGAACTGTGTCCCAGTGAGAGTCAGCACCTTCAGGAACTGCCCCACAGTGAGAGTCAGCACCTTCAGGAACTGTGTCCCAGTGAGAGTCAGCACCTTCAGGAACTGTCTCCCAGTGAGAGTCAGCACCTTCAGGAACTGTGTCCCAGTGAGAGTCAGCACCTTCAGGGACTGTGTCCCAGTGAGAGTCAGCACCTTCAGCAACTGTGTCCCAGTGAGAGTCAGCACCTTCAGGAACTGTGTCCCAGTGAGAGTCAGCACCTTCAGGAACTGTGTCCCAGTGAGAGTCAGCACCTTCATGAACTGTGTCCCAGTGAGAGTCAGCACCTTCAGGAACTGTATCCCACTGAGAGTCAGCACCTTCAGGAACTGTCTCCCAGTGAGAGTCAGCACCTTCAGGAACTGTGTCCCAGTGAGACTCAGCACCTTCAGGAACTGTGTCCCAGTGAGAGTCAGCACCTTCAGGAACTGTGTCCCAGTGAGACTCAGCACCTGCAGGAACTGTGTCCCAGTGAGAGTCAGCACCTTCAGGAACTGTCTCCCAGTGAAAGTCAGCACCTTCAGGAACTGTCTCCCAGTGAGAGTCAGCACCTTCGGGAACTGTCTCCCAGTGAGAGTCAGCACCTTCAGGAACTGTGTCCCAGTGAGAGTCAGCACCTTCAGGAACTGTCTCCCAGTGAGAGTCAGCACCTTCAGGAACTGTGTCCCAGTGAGAGTTAGCACCTTCAGGAACTGTGTCCCAGTGAGAGTCAGCACCTTCAGGAACTGTCCCCCAGTGAGAGTCAGCACCTTCAGGAACTGTCCCCCAGTGAGAGTCAGCATCTTCAGGAACTGTCCCCCAGTGAGAGTCAGCACCTTCAGGAACTGTGTCCCAGTGAGAGTCAGCACCTTCAGGAACTGTGTCCCAGTGAGAGTCAGCACCTTCAGGAACTGTGTCCCAGTGAGAGTCAGCACCTTCAGGAACTGTCCCCCAGTGAGAGTCAGCACCTTCAGGAACTGTGTCCCAGTGAGAGTCAGCACCTTCAGGAACTGTCCCCCAGTGAGAGTCAGCACCTTCAGGAACTGTGTCCCAGTGAGAGTCAGCACCTTCAGGAACTGTGTCCCAGTGAGAGTGAGAGTCAGCACCTTCAGGAACTGTGTCCCAGTGAGAGTCAGCACCTTCAGGGACTGTCCCCCAGTGAGAGTCAGCACCTTCAGGAACTGTGCCCCAATGAGAGTCAGCATCTTCAGGAACTGTGTCCCAGTGAGAGTCAGCACCTTCAGGAACTGTGTGCCAGTGAGAGTCAGCACCTTCAGGAACTGTGTCCCAGTGAGAGTCAGCAACTTCAGGAACTGTGTCCCAGTGAGAGTCAGCACCTTCAGGAACTGTGTCCCAGTGAGAGTCAGCACCTTCAGGAACTGTGTCCCAGTGAGAGTCAGCACCTTCAGGAACTGTGTCCCAGTGAGAGTCAGCACCTTCAGGAACTGTGTCCCAGTGAGAGTCAGCACCTTCAGGAACTGTGTCCCAGTGAGAGTCAGCACCTTCAGCAACTGTCCCCCAGTGAGAGTCAGCACCTTCAGGAACTGTCCCCCAGTGAGAGTCAGCACCTTCAGGAATTGTGTCCCAGTGAGAGTCAGCACCTTCAGGAACTGTGTCCCAGTGAGAGTCAGCACCTTCAGGAACTGTGTCCCAGTGAGAGTCAGCACCTTCAGGAACTGTGTCCCAGTGAGAGTCAGCACCTTCAGGAACTGTGTCCCAGTGAGAGTCAGCACCTTCAGCAACTGTCCCCCATGTGAGAGTCAGCACCTTCAGGAACTGTCCCCCAGTGAGAGTCAGCACCTTCAGGAATTGTGTCCCAGTGAGAGTCAGCACCTTCAGGAACTGTCTCCCAGAGAGTCAGCACCTTCAGGAACTGTCCCCCAGTGAGAGTTGGCACCTTCAGGAACTGTGCCTCAGTGAGAGTCAGCACCTTCAGGAACTGTCCCCCAGTGAGAGTCAGCACCTTCAGGAACTATGTTCCAGTGAGAGTCAGCACCTTCAGGAACTGTGTCCCAGTGAGAGTCAGCACCTTCAGGACCTGTCCCCCAGTGAGAGTCAGCATCTTCAGGAACTGTCCCCCAGTGATAGTCGGCACCTTCAGGAACTGTGCCTCAGTGAGAGTCAGCACCTTCAGGAACTGTCCCCCAGTGAGAGTCAGCATCTTCAGGAACTGTCCCCCAGTGAGAGTCAGCACCTTCAGTAACTGTCCCCCAGTGAGAGTCAGCACCTTCAGGAACTGTATCCCAGTGAGAATCAGCACCTTCAGGAAGTGTCCCCCAGTGAGAGTCAGCACCTTCAGGAACTGTATCCCAGTGAGAGTCAGCACCTTCAGGAACTGTCCCCCAGTGAGAGTCAGCACCTTCAGGAACTATGTCCCAGTGAGAGTCAGCACCTTCAGGAACTGTGTCCCAGTGAGAGTCAGCACCTTCAGGACCTGTCCCCCAGTGAGAGTCAGCACCTTCAGGAACTGTCCCCCAGTGAGAGTCAGCACCTTCAGGAACTGTCCCCCAGTGAGAGTCAGCACCTTCAGGAACTGTCCCCCAGTGAGATTCAGCACCTTCAGGAACTGTCCCCCAGTGAGAGTCAGCACCTTCAGGAACTGTATCCCAGTGAGAGTCAGCACCTTCAGGAACTGTATCCCAGTGAGAGTCAGCACCTTCAGGAACTGTGTCCCAGTGAGAGTCAGCACCTTCAGGAACTATGTCCCAGTGAGAGTCAGCACCTTCAGGAACTGTGTCCCAGTGAGAGTCAGCACCTTCAGGAACTGTCCCCCAGTGAGAGTCAGCATCTTCAGGAACTGTCCCCCAGTGAGAGTCGGCACCTTCAGGAACTGTGCCTCAGTGAGAGTCAGCACCTTCAGGAACTGTCCCCCAGTGAGAGTCAGCATCTTCAGGAACTGTCCCCCAGTGAGAGTCAGCACCTTCAGGAACTGTCCCCCAGTGAGAGTCAGCACCTTCAGGAACTGTATCCCAGTGAGAGTCAGCACCTTCAGGAACTGTCCCCCAGTGAGAGTCAGCACCTTCAGGAACTGTATCCCAGTGAGAGTCAGCACCTTCAGGAACTGTATCCCAGTGAGAGTCAGCACCTTCAGGAACTGTATCCCAGTGAGAGTCAGCACCTTCAGGAACTGTATCCCAGTGAGAGTCAGCACCTTCAGGAACTGTGTCCCAGTGAGAGTCAGCACCTTCAGGAACTGTGTCCCAGTGAGAGTCAGCACCTTCAGGAACTGTCCCCCAGTGAGAGTCAGCACCTTCAGGAACTGTTCCCAGTGAGAGTCAGCACCTTCAGGAACTGTCCCCCAGTGAGAGTCAGCACCTTCAGGAACTGTATCCCAGTGAGAGTCAGCACCTTCAGGAACTGTGTCCCAGTGAGAGTCAGCACCTTCAGGAACTGTATCCCACTGAGAGTCAGCACCTTCAGGAACTGTATCCCACTGAGAGTCAGCACCTTCAGGAACTGTCTCCCAGTGAGAATCAGCACCTTCAGGAACTGTATCCCACTGAGAGTCAGCTCCTTCAGGAACTGTGTCCCAGTGAGAGTCAGCACCTTCAGGAACTGTATCCCAGTGAGAGTCAGCACCTTCAGGAACTGTATCCCACTGAGAGTCAGCACCTTCAGGAACTGTGTCCCAGTGAGAGTCAGCACCTTCAGGAACTATGTCCCACTGAGAGTCAGCACCTTCAGGAACTGTCTCCCAGTGAGAATCAGCACCTTCAGGAACTGTATCCCACTGAGAGTCAGCTCCTTCAGGAACTGTGTCCCAGTGAGAGTCAGCACCTTCAGGAACTGTATCCCAGTGAGAGTCAGCACCTTCAGGAACTGTATCCCACTGAGAGTCAGCTCCTTCACGAACTGTGTCCCAGTGAGAGTCAGCACCTTCAGGAACTGTATCCCACTGAGAGTCAGCTCCTTCAGGAACTGTGTCCCAGTGAGAGTCAGCACCTTCAGGAACTATGTCCCAGTGAGAGTCAGCACCTTCAGGAACTGAGTCGCAGTGAGAGAGAGAGCACTTATTCTTTCAATCTTGGGCGAGTGCGAACAATCCTACTGAGTTTGCATTCCGTCTTTTACCTGTAATTCTAGTCAGCACTGCAATCGTACCGAAAGGAAGCAATTTACCCCGAGTTAGTTTGGACGGTGAAGGCTGCTGTATTTTAGCTGCGCCCCAGGTTTTGAAGACCTGTTTTTGAAAAGATTTTGTTGTTCACAGGCTGCTGACAGCTGAATGATTGAAGAGAGGGAGGTACCGAGATCAGCATAGTTAAGGAATTACAGTGTGCACAGCCCACACAAGGAGCCTTTTGTAACAGTCATGTGTTTCTGCGTTCCCCACTTTGCCTGCTTACACAACAGCCAGAACAGGTCGTCCATTTGGTGTCAACACACCTTTCATTGGAAATACTAGTTACCAGGGGCAGGCACTTGTTTATCTTCGGTGTGGAATAGAAGATGAACCTTAAGGCCTTTGAGCATGTTCTCTCACTCTATTCCATCATAGCTTCTCTGTCTCTTAATTTATCCACCTTCATTCTCCAACAAAATTACCAAATTTATTAATTGCACAACAAAAATCTACAAACTCAATTTTGCAAATTGTAATTGATCTCCACCCAAAACTGCATTTTGGGAGAGAAAATATCGTTTTTCTGCTCTACGTGGAGGTGAATATGACACACCTGCCCCTCCCTCCCTCACCTGTGACTCTCCTGTGGTCACTAATACTTTTACCAATACTAATTAGTGCAGCCTTCTCTCCAATATGTGAAAAGATGTATTGGAAAGTTACAAACCTTTCAGCCGACTTACCCAGATCAGGACTCCTATTTGGTTAGAGTGCGTGTCAGGCTAACTGGTCTCTGACTGTGTTTGCTGGATCTCGAGCTAAAGCCCCAGGTAAGGATGAGCAGTCAGTGAGAGGCACACTTGGGAACAGTTGAATGTGAACTCGGTGTCAATGGTCAGTGAATCATTTCGGCAAGGCCCACACAGCAGATTGGTCAAGAAAGTGAAAGCCCATGGGAAACAGGACAATGTGGAAAACTCGATAAAACATTGGCTTAGTAACAGGAAACTAAGGGGAATGGTCTATGGTCTATGGCTGCCCTTGCAATTGGAAAGTGATGTTCCACAGGTGTTGGGACCCTTACGGTTTGTGTTATATATTAACGATTCAGACGTGAACATGAGGAGCATGATTGGGAAAAGATTGGCCGAGTGGGGGACAGTGTAGAGGAAGCTACAATCTCCAGAATGATACAGATGGTTGGTGGAGTGGGCGATAATGTGACAGATGGAATTTAACACAGAGAAGTGTGAGGCCATGCATTTAGGGAGGTCAAACAGTTAGAGGGAGGACACAATAAATGGGAATATACTAAGAGGGGTGGATGAAGTGAGAGATCTCGGCGTACAGGTACTCAGGTCCCTAAAGGCAGCAGTTCAAGTAGACAAAGTTGTTAAGAAGGCATATGGAATGCTCTCCTTCATTGGCAGAGGTATAGCATATAAAAGTAAGGATACAATTAGAATTGTATAAAACACTGGTGAGTCCACAACTGGAATATTGTGGGCAGTTCTGGTCAGCACAGTACAGGAAGGATGTTATTGCTCTGGAGAGAGTGCAGAGGAGGTTTACAAGAATGTTGCCAGGGCTGGAAAAGTGTAGCTACACAGCGGCACGTGGCACAGTGGTTAGCACTGCTGCCTACGGCTCTGAGGTCCCGGGTTCGATCCCGGCCCCGGGTCACTGTCCGTGTGGAGTTTGCACATTCTCTCCGTGTCTGCGTGGGTTTCATCCCCACAACCCAAAGATGTGCAGGGTAGGTGGATTGGCCGCGCTAAATTGCCCCTTAATTGGAAAGAAAGAATAATTGGGTATTCTAAATTTTAAAAAAAAGTGTGGCTCTGAGGAGAGTGGATAGGTTGGGGTTATTTTCCTTGGAACAAAGAAGGCTGAGGGGGGACTTAATTGGAGTGTACAAAATTAGGAGGGGAAGCGATAGAGTGAACATGATCAAATTGTTTCCCTTGGTGGAAAATTCTAGAACCGGGGACATGGATTCAAGATAAGAGGCAGAAGGTGCAGAGGGGACGTGAGGAGGAACGTTTTAACCCAGAGGGTAGTGGGAGTCTGGAACTCGCTGCCCGAGTTGGTGGTGGAGGCAGAGACCCTAAACTCTTCTAAAAGGTACCTGGATCGCCACCTTCAGTGCTGGAAGATACAGGGCAATGGACCGGGTGCAGGAAGGTGGGGTGAGAAAGGGCACCTGGGTGTCCTCGGGCTGGCATGGACAAAATGGGCTGAATGGCCTCCTATGCTGTAACTTTTCACTCTCTGAATCTGAAAGTTGTGGGTTCAAATCCCTCAATGCCCTGTGACCTCAATGCCCTGTGACCTCAATGCCCTGTGACCTCCTCCAGAACCCGTCCGAGATTTTTGCACTTCTGGTCTCTTGTCCTCCCTGATATTTTATTACTCCGCCATCGATGGTCATGCCTTCATCTGCTTGGTCCATGACCTTTATTCGCCCAATTAAAATCTACCCCTTTGACCAAGATTTTTTTTTTTTACAAATAATTTTTATTAAGGTTTTCATAAAATATCAATAACAAAATGAAAAAGGAACCCAACAGGGTTAAGTACAAAACACAATCTAAAAAAGCAACCCTCCATACCCCCCTCCCCCCTGTACATAAATAATAAATTAACATTAACACCCCGACTTAACACAACAGGTGTATACACCCCCTCAGACCCTCCAGTGTAAATAACATAAACAAAAATAAAGTAAACCCCCCCCCTCCGCCCCCCGAGCTGCTGCTGCCATTGACCAATGTCTATCGTTCTGCCAGAAAGTCTAAGAACGGTTGCCACCGCCTAAAGAACCCTTGTACCGAACCTCTCAAGGCGAATTTCACCCTCTCCAATTTAATGAACCCCGCCATATCGCTGATCCAGGATTCCACGCTTGGGGGCCTCGCATCTTTCCACTGAAGGAGAATCCTCCGCCGGGCTACCAGGGACGCAAAGGCCAGAAAACCGGCCTCTTTCGCCTCCTGCACTCCCGGCTCCTCTGCCACCCCAAATATTGCGAGCCCCCAGCCCGGTTTGACCCTGGATCCTACCACCCTCGACACCGTCCTCGCTACACCCTTCCAAAATTCCTCCAGCGTGGGCATGCCCAGAACATATGGGTGTGATTTGCTGGGCTCCCTGAGCACCTAACACACCTTCCTCACCCCCAAAAAAACGGCTCATCCTTGTCCCGGTCATGTGTGCCCTGTGCAGCACCTTAAACTGTATGAGGCTGAGCCTCGCGCACGAAGAGGAAGAATTCACCCTCCCTAGGGCATCTGCCCACATCCCCTCTTCGATCTCCTCTCCCAACTCCTCATCCCACTTACCTTTTACCTCCACCACCGAGGCCTCCTCCTCCTCCTGCATCACCTGGTAAGTTTCCGAGATCTTCCCCACTCCCACTCCCCCCCCCCCCCCCCAGAGCACCCTGTCCTGTACTGTGCGTGGCAGCAGCCGCGGGAATTCCACCACCTGCCGCCTGGCAAACGCCCTTACCTGTCGATACCTAAAGGTGTTCCCCGGGGGAGCCCGTACTTCTCCTCCAGCTCACCCAGGCTCACGAACGTCCTGTCCACAAACAGGTCCCCCAACCTTTGTATCCCTGCCCCGAGAACCCTCCATCTGTTCTCCCTGGGACGAGCCGATGGTTCCCCCGTATTGGGGTCCACACCGAGGCCCCAGCTTCCCCCCTGTGCCGCCTCCATTGCACCCAGATTTTGAGGGCAGCCACCACCACCGGGCTCGTGGTATACCTCCTTGGAGGGAGCGGCAGCGGCACCGTTGCCAGCGCCCCCAGATTCGTACCCACACAAGACGCCGTCTCCAGCCTCTTCCATGCAGCCCCCTCCCCCTCCATCACCCACTTGCGCACCATTGTCGCATTGGCGGCCCAGTAGTACCCACAGAGGTTGGGCAGCGCCAGCCCCCCCCCCCATCCCTACTCCGCTCCAGGAACACCCTTCTCACCCTCGGAGTCCCTCGCGCCCACACAAACCCCATTATGCTCCTGTTAACCCGCCTAAAAAAGGCCTTCAGGATAAGAATGGGGAGGCCCTGGAACAGGAACAAAAACCTTGGGAGCACCGTCATCTTGACTGACTGCACCCTACCCGCCAAGGACAGCGGCAACGCGTCCCACCTCTTGAACTCCTCCTCCATTTGATCCACCAGCCTTGTAAAGTTAAGCCAATGCAGGGCCCCCCAGCTCCTGGCCACCTGGACCCCCAAATACCTGAAGCTCCTCTCCCCCCTTTTTAATGGGAGCTCGCCAATCCCCCTCTCCTGGTCCCCTGGGTGAACCACGAACAGCTCGCTCTTCCCCATGTTGAGCTTATACCCCGAGAAATCCCCGAACTCCCTGAGGATCCGCATTACCTCCGGCATTCCCCCCACCGGGTCCGCCACATATAGCAGCAAGTCGTCCGCATAGAGCGACACCCTATGCTCCTCCCCGCCCCGTACCAGCCCCCTCCAGTTCCTCGACTCCCTCAGTGCCATAGCCAGGGGTTCAATCTCCAGTGCGAAGAGCAGGGGGTTCAGGGGACACCCCTGCCTCGTCCCTCGGTGCAACCGAAAGTACTCGGACCTCCTCCTGTTTGTGGCCACACTCGCCATCGGGACCTCATACAACAGCCTGACCCACCTGACAAAACCCTCCCCAAACCCGAACCTCTTCAGCACCTCCCACAGGTACCCCCACTCTACCCTATCGAAGGCTTTCTCAGCGTCCATCGCCACAACTATCTCCGCCTCCCCCTCCCTCGCCGGCATCATGCTAACGTTCAAAAGCCTCCGCACATTCGCGTTCTACTGCCTCCCCTTCACAAACCCCGTCTGGTCTTCATGGATGATCTGCGGCACACAATCCTCAATCCTCGTGGCTAAGACTTTCGCCAGCATCTTGGCATCTATGTTTAGCAACAAAATCGGCCTGTAAGACCCACACTGCAGGGAATCCTTGTCCCCCTTCACGATCAAGGAGATCAGTGCCCGGGACATTGTCGGGGGCAAAGCCCCCCCCTCCCTTGCCTCATTGAAGGTCCTAACTAGCAACGTGGCCAACAGGTCCATATATTTTTTATAGAATTTGACCGGGAAACCATCCGGCCCCGGTGCCTTCCCCACCTGCATGCTCCCTATCCCTTTGGTCAGCTCCTCCAGCCCAATCGGCCCCCAATCCCGCCACCAACCCTCCTCCACCTTCGGAAACCTCAATTGGTCCAGGAAGCAGCCCATCCCTCCCTCCTCCAGTGGGGGCTCGGATCGGTACAATTCCTCATAGAAGTCCCTGAAGACCCCATTGATGCCAACCCCATTCCGCACCATGCTCCCTCCCCTGTCCTTAACTCCCCCGATCTCCCTAGCTGCGTCCCGCTTCCGAAGCTGATGCGCCAGCATCCGGCTTGCCTTTTCCCCATACTCGTAAATCGCCCCCTGGGCCTTCCTCCACTGCACCTCCGCCTTCCTGGTGGTCACCAGGTCGAATTCGGCCTGGAGGCTGCGCCTCTTCCTCAATAATCCTTCCTCGGGCACCTCCGCATACCTCCTGTCTACCCTCACCATCTCCCCCACGAGCCTCTCCCTCTACCCCCGCTCCCTCCTCTCCTTGTGGGCCCTAATGGAGATCAGCTCTCCCCTAACCATCGCCTTCAGCGCCTCCCATACCATCCCCACTCGGACCTCCCCATTATCGTTGGCCTCCAGGTACCTCTCTATACTTCCTCGGACCCGCTCGCTCACCTCCTCGTCCGCCAACAGCCCCACCTCCAAGCGCCACAACGGGCGCTGATCCCTCTCCTCCCCCAGCTCTAAGTCCACCCAATGCGGGGCGTGGTCCGAAATGGCTATCGCCGAGTACTCGGTATCCTCTACTCTCGCTATCAGCGCCCTGCTCAAAATAAAAAAGTCGATTCGAGAATAAGCCTTATGGACACGCGAGAAGAATGAAAATTCCCTAGCCTCTGGCCTCGCAAATCTCCAAGGGTCCACCCCTCCCATCTGGTCCATAAATCCCCTCAACACTCTAGCCGCCGCTGGCTTCCTACCCGTCCTAGACCTGGAGCGATCCAGTGCCGGATGCAACACCGTGTTAAAGTCTCCCCCCATTATCAGGCACCCCCCACTTCCAAGTCTGGGATCCAACCCAACATGCGCCGCATAAAACCCGCATTGTCCCAATTCGGGGCATACACATTGACCAGTACCACCCTCTCTCCCTGCAACTTACCACTTACCAATACGTACCTACCGCCATTATCTGCCACAATGCTCGACGCCTCGAACGACACCTTCTTTCCCACCAAGATCGCCACCCCTCGATTTTTGGCATCCAGCCCCGAGTGAAACACCTGACCTACCCACCCTTTCCTCAATCTCACCTGGTCTGCCACCTTCAGGTGTGTCTCCTGGAGCATAACCACATCCGCCTTGAGCCCCTTCAGGTGCGCGAACACGTGGGCCCGCTTAACCGGCCCGTTCAGTCCCCTTACATTCCAGGTTATCAGCCGGATCAGGGGGCTACCCGCCCCCCCTCCCCTGCCGACTAGCCATGACCCCTCCTCGGCCAGCCACGCGCCCGCACCCCACACCCGGCCCGTTCCCCACGGCGGCGACCCCCGTCTCGACCCCCCCACTCGCTCCAGCTCCCCCTTGACCATAAGCAGCAACTCGATTCCTTCCCGCCCCGCCCCCGCCGGCTAGGATCCGACCTAGCTGTTTTACTCCCCCCAATGCACTTCCGCAAGTCAGCTGACTCCTGCTGACCCCGGCCACTCCTGCCTCTCCTTCGACTCCTCCCATTGTGTGACACACCCTCCTCTTCCGTTCCCCCAGCGCTGGATACCCTCTTGCTGCTCCTCTGCCCACTGCATCCACGCTGCCTGGTCTTCGCCCGCCGCCATCTTGCTCTTCTTCCCTCGCACCTTCTTCGGGTCCACCACCACCTTTTTAGTCGCCCTGCTCCTGGTAAAAGCCATATACTATCGGGGAACTATTGTAATCTCCTTCCCACACCGGGAAACGTCGAAAAAGTGCCGTTGGGGGCCCTGAGAAGAGCCCAAAAGTCCGTTTTTGTGGGAGCCGCCGAATGTGCGACTTAGCTCCGCATAGCCGCAACCGGAAGTCCCTTTGACCACGATTTTGGCCACCAGTCTTAATATTTCTTTGTAAAGCTCAATGTTAAATTTTGCCTCATAACTCTGTTGTGAAGCATCTCAGGCTGTTTCATGAGGCTGAAGGTGCTACATAAATACCCGTTGATGTAACTCTAACTCCTAATAAAGAGGAGATATTGCTGGTTTGTCCTTGGCACTCGGCTATCCAAACCTTGTAGATTAAATGTTCTGTGATAAATTGAGATTGTGTTATGAACAATATTTGGAAGGCTGTAAGATGTCGAGATAGCTCCTCTCGGCTCAAGCTCTGGGTCAGTGTAGCTCAGTTTCTGACTAAGGTTTTTTTTTAAATTTAGAGTGCCCAATTCATTTTTTCCAATTAAGGGGCAATTTAGTGTGACCAATCCACCTACCCCGCACATCTTTGGGTTGTGGGGGTGAAACCCACGCAGACACGGGGAGAATGTGCAAACTCCACACGGACAGTGACCCAGAGCCGGGATCGAACCTGGGACCTCGGCGCCATGAGGCAGCAGTGCTAACCACGGAGTAAGGTTTTAATATGGCTTGATTAGTATATGGACTAAATGGGGGAAATTGCGATTTAGTATTTAATCTGTCCCCAGTGACTTGAATCAACTATTGGAGAACACAGAAATCTAAACAAGGTCACTTCTGAAAACAGCACCAAGCTCGCTGTACTCCAATGTTGGATTTGGAGCGGGTTTCAACTGGTAGTTGCAGTTTAATCTTGGCAAGCCACTCCCATGTGTTAAATCAAGGGTGAGTGTAATGTTCAGCAGCTGGGGTATTACACACATTCTGATACTTCAGAAAACACTGGCATAGAATGAAGAAGCCAGGTTCAGATTGTGTTTCGGGCCAGTGACTGGAGCATCAAAATGTGAGGGGGTGGGGGCAGGAAAAAACGGAGTGACCTATTCCTGAAACTCCACATGTAAACAACCCAGCCTCAGCAGCGGGAATGAAAAGTCGAGATCAACAGATACTCCACTTCTCCCGGCATTCGTATACATAGCCACGTATTTACAATGCCAGCTTTTGCAAGATTCCACATCGTATTCCTCATTCTCTTTCTGCCACATTTTTACAAGTTTATTCATCTACACGATTCTTCCAAACCAGTTAACAATCCAGCACATATCCTGAGAATGTACAATTAATATCTTAATATTCTGCTTTCCGTCTTCAATAAACCTGTAATTAGAAATGCAGAATTTGTATTGGTACTAATGCACAATATTCATTTTCAAACGTTAGCAGGGCTGGCAGTGGGCATTGAACATTTACCTAGGGCAATAAAAAATACCCTTGCCCCGACCTCAGAGTCAGCAAGTGGCCAGATCTGGTAATAGCTGCAATGTAGGCGAGGCACATGTGATGATGGATTGGCTTTCGGGGAGGTGCCAATGTTAAATTTCCTTTAATACAGGAAATTTACTGAAAGGGAAGCATTTAAACATCAAACTACAAGGACAGGGCTTTTAAAAATTAATTTCCAGGATGTGGGCATCGTTGGTTAGGCCAGCATTTATTGCCCACACCTAGAAGGTGGGGGTGAGCTGCCTTCTTGAACCGCTGCAGTCTTTCAGGTGTAGGTACACCCACAGTGCTGTTAGGGAGGGAGTTCCAGGATGTTGCCCCAGCAACAATGGAGGAACGGCCGATATATTTCCCAGTCAGGGTGGTGAGTGACTTGGAGGGGAACCTCCAGGTGGTGGGGTTCCCGGGTATCTGCTGCTCTTGTCCATCTAGGTGGTGGTGGTCGTGGGTTTGGAAGGTGCTGTCTAAGGAACCTTGGTGAGTTCCTGTAGTGCATCTTGTAGATGTACACACGACTGCCGCTGTTCGGTGGTGGAGGGTTTGAATGTTTGTAGAAGGAGTGCCAATCAAACGGGGCTGCTTTGTCCTGGATGGTGTTGAGCTTCTTGAGTGTTTTTGGAGCTGAACTCATCCAGGCAAGTGGAGAGTATTCCATCACACTATTGACTTGTGCCTTGTAGATGGTGGACAGGCTTTGGGGGTTCAGGAGGTGAGTTACTCACTGTAGGATTCGCAGCCTTTGACCTGCCCTGGTAGCCACAGTATTAATGTGGCTGGGTCCAGTTCAGTTTCTGATCAATGGTAACATAGATACAAAGAAGATAGGAGCAGAAGGAGGCCTTTTGGCCCTTCGAGCCTGCTCCGTCATTCATCACGATCATGGCTGATCATCCAACTCAAACCCCCAGGATGTTGATTATGGGGATTCAGCGATGGGAATGCCATTGAATGTCAAGGGGCGATGGTTAGATTGTCTCTTGTAGGAGATGGTCATTGCCTGGCACTTGTGTGGTGTGAATGTAACTTGCCACTTGTCAGCCCGAGCTTGGATATTGTCCAGGTCTTGCTGCATTTGGACACGGACTGTTTCATTATCTGAGGAGTCGCGAATGGTGCTGAACATTGTGCAGTCATCATATTGAAGCCTAAGTTGTGGAATGGCAGAGTTTAAATGACCAAACATTCTCAGGCTGGTCTGAGTAAAGTCCAGCCAGATCCACCTGGCCCAGAGTCACAGTCCCCTTTGCTTTTAAAACGGGAATAATTACAACACAAATTCCAATCAGATGTTTTAATTGTCTGCTGTTGGGTTTTCTCTGATTTGTCACAACATCTCGGGCGGGGGGTGGGGGTGCAGTTTTTAACTGCATCATCTCGGAGTGAGTGTCTACCTGAGAATCCTGGATAATCTGTGCCAAATACCTTTTCGATGTCTCAGAGCTACAAACACTCTCTGTTTAAACGCAAACACCAGGATGCTGTGCAGTGTAAACAAACAGAACAATGTGGGAGAAGGTCATGGAAAGAAACCTGATGTCACTCCCTGACTAACACCTGTACCCTTAATAATCCTCAGCATCTTGGGCAGCACGGTGGCACAGTGGGTTAGCCCTGCAGCCTCATGGCGCCAAGGTCCCAGGTTCGATCCTGGCTCTGGGTCACTGTCCGTGTGGAGTTTGCACATTCTCCCCGTGTCTGCGTGGGTTTTGCCCCCACAACCCAAAGATGTGCAGGGTCGGTGGATTGGCCACGCTAAATTGCCCCTTGATTGGAAAAAAATTAATTGGGTACTCTAAATTTATAAAGAAAAAAATCATTACTGAGACTAATGTTAAATGTAGGTTTTCCAATTAAGGGGCAATTTATCGTGGCCAATCCACCTACCCTGCACATCTTTGGGTTGTGGGGGCGAAACCCACGCAGACACGGGGAGAATGTGCAAACTCCACACGGACAGTGACCCAGAGCCGGGATCGAACCTGGAACATCAGCGCCGTGAGGCAGCAGTGCTAACCACTGTGCCACCGTGCAGTCCCTTTTTATAATCTTTTAATGTCATAAGTTGGCATACATTATCACTGCAATGAAGTTGCTTTGAAAAGCCCCTAGTGGCCACATTCCGGCGCCTGTTCGGGTACGCGGAGGGAGAATTCAGAATGTCCAATTCCCCTAACAGCACGTCTTTCGGGACTTGTGGGAGGAAACCGGAGCACCCGGAGAAACCCACACAGACACAGGGAGAATGGGCAGACTCCGCAGAGACAGTGAGCCAAGCCGGGAATCGAACCGGGGACCCAACGCTGTGAAGCCATAGTGCTAACCACTGTGCTCCCATGCTGCCCTCAGTAATGTGATGAGAGTGCAGGGTCCCTGTGCCTTCAGATAACACCTTGTGTTTCTTGAACCTTCAGGTAAAACATCCCGAGGTATTTTAAGAGGAAACTTATCACGGGCCACATCGGGGATGTTAGAGCAGATGGAAGAAAGGTTCAGGGAGTGGTTAATGGCGGTGTGGGAAATAGTTGTGCATCATTCTCTGCACGGGAAGCGGAGTCACCGCACCAACAGGAGCTAATCAAAAAGTGCAGTTCGCTTCAGCAGCTCTTCACCCAGGTTTTCTATTTTGGGGTTTTATTATTTTTCACTATTTATTCTCCCGTCACCTACAGGAGGCAGTTTCACAGCGAGGCCTCCATCCCAGACAGCCAGAGTCCCTGGAGTGACATTCTAAACACGGGTGGAAAATGGGTGGGTGGAAGAGATGTTTCCTCCACCCCCCCCCCCCCCCCTCAAATGGGTCCTGCCATCACCATGGACCATTGGGACATTCCCAATTGCATTCAAGTTGCAGTGCAGGAGTTTGAGGGAGCGTTGCACTGTCAGAATTACTGTATTGTGGCTCAAGGGTTCGACTCAGTTGATTGTATCCTATGGCACTATTCTGGAGCAAGTTCTCCCCAGTGCCCAGAGGTCAAATACGTACCTCTCAATCAACATCTCATCATGACGATATTGCTGTTTGTGGGATCTTTCTGTGCAGAGTTTGGCTGCTGCGTTTCCGACATCAAGACAGTGACTACACTCCAAACTCCTTCCCCCCCTCCCCCCATTCTCAAACATTGAGAATTTGGCAATCTTTACGAGTTAAGAAGTGGTTTCCCCAGAAACAATCTGGTGTTTTCAGTGACTGCACTGTTCAGAGTACAGCAAACAACATTCCACCCATTTTCTGAGGACAGGTTAGACCCAATCCATCACCGCGAGTTTCGACACATCCACTTGTTAAAACAACCCAGTGATTCATTAATTCAGTAATTAGTCCAACCCCGTCTCGGTTTCCTGTGTCTGTTTCAGCCATTCCGCTCCGGCTGTAACCTGGCTCAAACCTTTTGCGTACGTTTGTTTCTTCCCAAGTGAGTCAGTAACACACACTCACACCAGGATAAGAGGGTTATCGGTTCAAGACCCACCCCAGACACTAGAGTACAAAATCTCCCCCTGTGGCACCGAGGGTGTCCTGCACTGCCACAGGGGGATGTAAAAGACCCCATGCCATCATTCTGAAGGGGAGTTCTGGCGATTATTTAACACGATTGGGGCGACACAGTGGTTAGCACTGCTGCCTCACAGCACCGAGGACCCGGGTTCGATCCCAGCGCTGGGTCACTGTCGCTGTGGAGTTTAATAATCACTTGTCACAAGTAGGCTTCAATGCTGGTTTAGCACAGGGCTAAATAACTGGCTTTTAAAGCAGACCCAGGCAGGCCAGCAGCGCGGGTTCAATTCCCGTACCAGCCTCCCCGAACAGGCGCCGGAATGTGGCGACTAGGGGCTTTTCACAGTAACTTCACTTGAAGCCGACTTGTGACAATAAGCGGTTTTCATTTAATTTTGTTTCAATTAAGTTACTGTGAAAAGCCCCTAGTCGCCACATTTCGGCACCTGTTCAGGGAGGCTGGTACAGTATTTGTGCGCTGCTGACATTGTTCTGCATTACAAGTCAGCTGTTTAGCCCACTGTGCTAAGCAAGCACATTCTCCCCGAGTCTCCGTGAGTTTCATCCCCGAGTCGCCGTGGGATTCACCCCCACCCACACGCTAAATTGCCCCTTAATTAGAAAAAAAGGAATTGGATACTCTAAGTTTATAATTTAAAAAATTATTTAACATGATCAACATCAGTAAAACAGATTGTTTGATCTTTAATATGTTGCTCTTTGTGGGATTTTGCGGTGTGAAAATTGGCTGCGGTGTTTCCTACATAACACCAGGGACTGAACTGCAAACATATTTCATTACAAAGCTGGAACATGCTCCTGAGGTTGTGACAGGCGCTATAGTAATGGACGTTCTCTGTTGGCAACATCTCGGGCAGCACTTTAGCATTGTGGTTAGCACAATTGCTTCACAGCTCCAGGGTCCCAGGTTCGATTCCGGCTTGGGTCACTGTCTGCGGAGTCTGCACATCCTCCCCGTGTGTGCGTGGGTTTCCTCCGGGTGCTCCGGTTTCCTCCCACAGTCCAAAGATGTGCAGGTTAGGTGGATTGGCCATGATAAATTGCCCTTAGTGTCCAAAATTGCCCTCAGTGTTGGACTGGGTTGTGGGGATAGGGTGGAGGTGTTGACCTTGGGTAGGGTGCTCTTTCCAGGAGCCGGTGCAGACTCGATGGGCCGAATGGCCTCCTTCTGCACTGTAAATTCTATGATAATCTCGAGTAATCTCTTGGCCTCATTAGTGTTTACATTTGGAAGTTTCATAAAATGATTAGTGGACCCCATATTTTCCCAGTGACCCTGAGTCCTTGCCAAACCCCTGGCCCCACAGCACTGACTAGGGTCACTCTCAATTTCACACGCAACTCGAGACACTTCCCCCAACACTATGCCCCAACCCTTACCCTCTGCCACCGGTTTACCCCCCCAGCCCCCTCTACCATCGGAGGATATTTGGTAAATGGTCACTCCACAAAAGCGGTCTGGTCCAGTCAGGGACACGTACATCCTCCACTTGGGATTGTCCCAGGAAGGATTGGTACAGGAGGAGTAAGGAGAGAAAGAAAGTGTTCTTTAAAGCAGTGCGATCTGGGAGTTTCTATTGCAATGTGGACCCTTGTGTTTGGCTGTGTTGCTGAGATGATACCATATCGGGTGTTTTTGAATGACTCACGCCCCCTTTACTTTCTCAGCTGAAAACAGGATACTTGGAGATAAAGCTGTAAAGGACACTGACATTCAGGCAATCCTTCGAATCCTGAGCCAAGCTTCAAGACACATCGTTGACTGTTCCATTGTTCCACTCACAACAAGGGAAGCTGGTGCAGAACACAACTGTGATTAACGTTGTGGAATACCACATCATTTGTGTTTTGGCAAAGCGAGAAGCAAGAGGAATTTAACCACAGTTCCTGTGCCATCCCCTCTCCTTCCTACTGCAGACCACAGTCGTAGACCATTGTGAACAAGGGGCCGCCCCCCATTGTCTGGGTGTGACAATGCCGCAGCGAGGGGCAGCAGACGGTGTTTAACCTTCAGGGGCAGAGCGAAAAAAAACCTGAAAAATAAAATTAATTATTGACTCAACAAACTATTGAATTACTGAATACATTCTGCCTCGGGCAGGAGTCTTAAACTCGATAAACCAGAAATGCAATTCTCCACACTGGTAGTTGAGGAAGAAGCCCAATTTAAAGTTAAATAAAGTTTTGGTCCAGTGAGTCATTCGCCCCGTGTCACTGCGAATTATCATTTAACAAACAGGCTGTTGCTAAGGGTTTTCTTTCGTCATTTGCAAGGCTGTGGATGTTGCTGGAAGGATATTTATTGATTGCCCATCTCTCGCAGTTCTGAGGAAGTGGTTCCACAGGTTTTCTTGACGCACTGGCAAGCAGTTTGATTCCATTTAATAGTCCCATTTCCGAGGGTAGTTGCGTGCCAACAATGTTGGTGTGTGTCGTGGTTTGAGACACACACTAGAAGGTTCCAGTAGTTAATAGGGTTTATTGATGAAAGGCAGTTCGGTAACAGAGACACAAGACAATATTACAGGTCGAATCACTTTGATTCGGGATCCACACTGCCAGAGGTCCTGCTCCCAGGGCCCCCTGCAAACTCCCTATTGGTTAGGGTTTGCACGCTCCCACACAATTGGCCTCGAGCCAGTCATGTTGTCTGTGCAGTTTGCCCCCTTAAAGGGGCCCCCTCAATCACATCTTCACCACCCCCACCCTCCAGTCCCTTATAGCAACTGCCCCAAAAAGCAATGCACAGAAATCGGAAATGTTACACAAGAAGCAAGAGGGGAAAGAGTGCCCGTCAAATAAAGTCAGATCCGGAGACTTCCACAACTTCGTGGGTGGTGAATCTGTGGAACTCTTTGCCGCAGGAGGCTGTGGAGGCCAAATCACTGAGTGTCTTTAATACAGAGATAGATAGGTTCTTGATTAATAAGGGGATCAGGGGTTACGGGGAGAAGGCAGGAGAATGGGGATGAGAAAATATCAGCCATGATTGAATGGCGGAGCAGACTCGATGGGCCGAGTGGCCTAATTCTGCTCCTATGTCTTATGGCCCTGCCACAGGCTCAGCACCCTCCTGGGCAATCTAATTGTCAACAATCGATGTCACCCTCAGGAGGCACCGCCTCAACAACAGGCAACTGGCCTCACAGGATGCAGCTGGTTGAGTATGTTCAGGACCCCTGGCTCCCTTTGGCCAGAGTTACTGAAGCGTTCACAATGCTGGTGTGACTTGTCTACTTGGAGCTGGAGGTTGCCACCCGTCGACTCGGCAGATAGTGAGATGTTTCCTGATGGGCTTCCCGCTGACATTGGTCTGTTTCAGAAGGCTTCCTCTTGGGACTTTCTCCATTGCCACTGATTCTTCTTCAGTCGCTGGTGTAATGGTACCAATGTTGTGGCTAAATTCAAATGAAGCTTTCATAATAATCGCCATTGAGGTGGGATTCAAGCTCGCTGACATGTTTGAACAAACAAACAAAGAACAAAGAAATGTACAGCACAGGAACAGGCCCTTCGGCCCTCCAAGCCCGTGCCGACCATACTGCCCGACTAAACTACAATCTTCTACACTTCCTGGGTCCGTATCCTTCTATTCCCATCCTATTCATATATTTGTCAAGATGCCCCTTAAATGTCCCTATCGTCCCTGCTTCCACTACCTCCTCCGGTAGCGAGTTCCAGGTACCCACTACCCTCTGCGTAAAAAAACTTGCCTCGTACATCTACTCTAAACCTTGCCCCTCTCACCTTAAACCTATGCCCCCTAGTAATTGACCCCTCTACCCTGGGGAAAAGCCTCTGACTATCCACTCTGTCTATGCCCCTCATAATTTTGTATACCTCTATCAGGTCGCCCCTCAACCTCCTTCGTTCCAGTGAGAACAAACCGAGTTTATTCAACCGCTCCTCATAGCTTATGCCCTCCATACCAGGCAACATTCTGGTAAATCTCTTCTGCACCCTCTCTAAAGCCTCCACATCCTTCTGGTAGTGTGGCGACCAGAATTGAACACTATACTCCAAGTGTGGCCTAACTAAGGTTCTATACAGCTGCAACATGACTTGCCAATTCTTATACTCAATGCCCCGGCCAATGAAGGCAAGCATGCCGTATGCCTTCTTGACTACCTTCTCCACCTGTGTTGCCCCTTTCAATGACCTGTGGACCTGTACTCCTAGATCTCTTTGACTTTCAATACTCTTGAGGGTTCTACCATTCACTGTATATTCCCTACCTGCATTAGACCTTCCAAAATGCATTACCTCACATTTGTCCGGATTAAACTCCATCTGCCATCTCTCCGCCCAAGTCTCCAGACAATCTAAATCCTGCTGTATCCTCAGACAGTCCTCATCGCTATCCGCAATTCCACCAACCTTTGTGTCGTCTGCAAACTTACTAATCAGACCAGTTACATTTTCCTCCAAATCATTTATATATACTACAAAGAGCAAAGGTCCCAGCACTGATCCCTGTGGAACACCACTGGTCACAGCCCTCCAATTAGAAAAGCATCCCTCCATTGCTACCCTCTGCCTTCTATGGCCTAGCCAGTTCTGTATCCACCTTGCCAGTTCACCCCTGATCCCGTGTGACTTCACCTTTTGTACTAGTCTACCATGAGGGACCTTGTCAAAGGCCTTACTGAAGTCCATATAGACAACATCTACTGCCCTACCTGCATCAATCATCTTAGTGACCTCCTCGAAAAACTCTATCAAGTTAGTGAGACACGACCTCCCCTTCACAAAACCGTGCTGCCTCTCACTAATACGTCCATTTGCTTCCAAATGGGAGTAGATCCTGTCTCTAAGAATTCTCTCCAGTAATTTCCCTACCACTGACGTAAGGCTCACCGGCCTGTAGTTCCCGGGATTATCCTTGCTACCCTTCTTAAACAGAGGAACAACATTGGCTATTCTCCAGTCCTCCGGGACATCCCCTGAAGACAGCGAGGATCCAAAGATTTCTGTCAAGGCCTCAGCAATTTCCTCTCCAGCCTCCTTCAGTATTCTGGGGTAGATCCCATCAGGCCCTGGGGACTTATCTACCTTAATATTTTTTAAGACACCCAACACCTCGTCTTTTTGGATCACAATGTGACCCAGGCTACCTACACCCCCTTCTCCAGACTCAACATCTACCAATTCCTTCTCTTTGGTGAATACTGATGCAAAGTATTCATTTAGTACCTCGCCCATTTCCTCTGGCTCCACACATAGATTCCCTTGCCTATCCTTCAATGGGCCAACCCTTTCCCTGGCTACCCTCTTGCTTTTTATGTACGTGTAAAAAGCCTTGGGATTTTCCTTAACCCTATTTGCTAATGACTTTTTGTGACCCCTTCTAGCCCTCCTGACTCCTTGCTTAAGTTCCTTCCTACTTTCCTTATATGCCACACAGGCTTCGTCTGTTCCCAGCCTTTTAGCCCTGACAAATGCCTCCTTTTTCTTTTTGACGAGGCCTACAATATCACTCGTCATCCAAGGTTCCCGAAAATTGCCGTATTTATCTTTCTTCCTCACAGGAACATGCCGGGCCTGTATTCCTTTCAACTGACACTTGAAAGCCTCCCACATGTCAGATGTTGATTTGCCCTCAAACATCCGCCCCCAATCTATGTTCTTCAGTTCCCGCCTAATATTGTTATAATTAGCCTTCCCCCAATTTAGCACATTCATCCTCGGACCACTCTTATCCTTGTCCACCAGTACTTTAAAACTTACTGAATTGTGGTCACTGTTACCGAAATGCTCCCCTACTGAAACATCTACCACCTGGCCGGGCTCATTCCCCAATACCAGGTCCAGTACCGCCCCTTCCCTAGTTGGACTGTTTACATATTGTTTTAAGAAGCCCTCCTGGATGCTCCTTACAAACTCCGCCCCGTCTAAGCCCCTGGCACTAAGTGAGTCCCAGTCAATATTGGGCGCAGGGACAACCCGTATCGCCTCGATCTGTTCTTCCAGGGTATTCAAATCTGTTACATCAACGTTAAATACAAGCTATGTCACTTGAGGCCTGGAAAGTACACTTTTCCTGTTTGAGACAGACCCCCACATCCCAAAATCGCTTTAATACTTCCTCTAGGCTGGTCCCGAGTTCTCCTGGAGTGGTGCTGGTGACTAACACGTCATCAAAGTAGACCACCATCGTGGAAATTCCTGGGAGGTTTTCCATCATGTGGTAGGCTTGTATACTGAAAGATGCCCTTGTGGATTTTTATTGTGGCAAACTTCGGAGACTCTTCATCCAAATATAATTACAAGGTAGGTGTGACTAAGATTCAATTTTGAGTAGTTGAGGTTCCCGGCAGTGTATGTCCTCGATTCGTGGAATCAGATTCCAATCAGCTTGGACAGTCTGATTTATGTTCAGTTTATAGTCCCCACAAATCCTTAGCGAACAAATCAGGCTTAAGGACAGGGTGCCGCCCACTCCTAAAACTGAATGGGTTTGATTACACCCAGCTCTTCCAATCTCTTTAGCTCGGCTTCACCCTTCTGATGCAGAGCGCATGCCATTGATCTGAAGAACTTGTAGTAGTTGTTGAAGTTAACCGAAGGTTTAAGACATGGCAGGAGATCTCAGACCCGTGTCACGCTCCTCGTGTGCGATGTGGGAGCTCAGGGACACGTCCACTGTCCCTGGCTCCTTCACATGCAAGAAGTGTGTCCAGTTGCAGCTCCTGTTAGACCGCTTGACGGCTCTGGAGCTGCTGATGGACTCACTTTGGAGCGTCCGCGATGCTGAGGACGTCGTGGATAACACGTTTAGCGAGTTGGTCACACCGCAGGTGAAAGGTACGGAGGGAGATAGAAAATGGGTGACCAAAAGACAGAGCAAGAGTAGGAAGGTGGTGCAGGTGTCCTCTGCGGTCATCTCCCTGCAAAACAGATATACCGCTTCGGATACTGTTGGGGGAGATGGCTCACCAGGGGAAGGCAGCAGCAGCCAGGTTCATGGCACCGTGGCTGGCTCTGCTGCGCAGCTGGGCAGGAAGAAGAATGGCAGGGCTATAGTGATAGGGGACTCAATCATAAGGGGAATAGACAGGCAGTTCTGCAGACGCAATCGAGACTCCAGGATGGTATATTGCCTCCCTGGTGCAAGGGTCAAGGATTTGTCGGAGCGGCTGCAGGACATTCTGGGGGGGGGGGGGGGGGGGGGCGGTGAACAGCCAGCTGTCGTGGTGCACATAGGCACCAACAATATAGGTTAAAAATGGGACGAGGTCCTACAAGCTGAATTCAGGGATTAAGTCAGAGTAGAGGATAGATAGGATGAATGTGTGGCTCGAGAGATGGTGCAAGAGGGAGGGATTCAAATTCCTGGGGCATTGGAACCGGTTCTGGGGGAGGTGGAACCAGCACAAACCGGACGGTCAGCACCTGGGCAGGACTGGAACCGATGTCCTGGGGGGGGGGGGGGGGGGTGTTTGCTATAGCTGTTGGGGAGAGTTTAAACTAATGTGGCAGGGGGATGGGAACCGATGCAGGAAGTTGGAAGGTAGTAAAACATGGACAGAAACAAAAGGCAGTAAGGGGGAAAGTGTAAGGCAGAGAAGCCATAGTCAAAAATCAAAAAGGGTGACAGTACAAGGTACAGTGACTGAGGGGAGCTCAGTGAATAGGACCAGGAATACTAAAAGGAATAAAACGGGAAGTAAAAACATTAATGGTAAGCGACGCGGCAGGTTGTTACATGAAGATATCGTTTCAACAAGGAAAATTAGGAGAAAAGTTAAGAGGAAATATAACTTAGGAGAGGTTACTGATCGAGGTGTTAAGATTCAGAACTGAGGTAAAAAAACCAACATAAGTGTACTTTACCTGAATGCTCGTAGTATTCGGAATAAGGTAAATGAGTTGATGGCGCAAATCATCGTGAATGACTATGATTTAGTGGCCATTACTGAAACATGGTTAAAGGATGGTCACGACTGGAAGTTAAATATCCGAGGGTATCAAACTATTCGGAAGGACGGAGTGGATGGTAAGAGAGGTGGTGTAGCTCTGTTATTTAAGGATGACATCCGGGCAACAGTAAGGGATGACATCGGTGCTATGAAGGATAAGGTTGAATCGATTTGGGTGGAAATCAGGAATAGTAAGGCGAAAAAGTCACTGATAGGAGTAATCTATAGGCCACCAAATAGTAACATTATGGTGAGGCAGGCAATAAACAAAGAAATAACGGATGCATGTAGAAATGGTACAGCAGTTATCATGGGGGATTTTAATCTACATTTCGATTGGTTTAACCAGGTCGGTCAAGGCAGCCTTGAGGAGGAGTCTATAGAATGTATCCGCGATAGTTTCCTAGAACAGTATGTAATGGAACCTACGAGGGAACAAGCGGTCCTAGATCTGGTCCTGTGTAATGAGACAGGATTGATTCAGGATCTCATAGTTAGGGATCCTCTCGGAAGGAGCGATCACAATATGGTGGAATTTAAAATACAGATGGAGGGTGAGAAGGTAAAATCAAACACTAGTGTTTAGTGCTTAAACAAAGGAGATTACAATGGGATGAGAGAAGAACTAGCTAAGGTAGACAGGGAGCAAAGACTTTATGGTGAAACAGTTGAGGAACAGTGGAAAACCTTCCAAGCGATTTTTCACACTGCTCAGCAAAGGTTTATACCAACAAAAAGGACGGTAGAAGGAGGATAAATCGACCGTGGATATCTAAGGAAATAAGGGAGAGTATCAAATTGAAGGAAAAAGCCTACAAAGTAGCAAAGATTAGTGGGAGACTAGAGGACTGGGAAATCTTTAGGGGGCAACAGAAAGCTACTAAAAAAGCTATAAAGAAGAGTAAGATAGATTATGAGAGTAAACTAAGATGAGTGGTAAAGCAAAAAGTGCAGAGGATACTGGAAGTCTGCAGAGGGATGATTTGGATAGGCTAAGTGAATGGGCTAGGGTCTGGCAGATGGAATACAATGTTGACAAATAACAGCAAAAGGGATTATTATTTAAATGATAACATATTAAAACATGCTGCTGTGCAGAGAGACCTGGGTGTGCTAGTGCATGAGTCGCAAAAAGTTGGTTTACAGGTGCAACAGGTGATTAAGAAGGCAAATGGAATTTTGTCCTTCATTGCTAGAGGGATGGAGTTTAAGACTAGGGAGGTTATGCTGCAATTGCATAAGGTGTTAGTGAGGCCACACCTGGAGTAGTGTGTTCAGTTTTGGTCTCCTTACTTGAGAAAGGACGTACTGGCACTGGAGGGTGTGCAGAGGAGATTCACTAGGTTAATCCCAGAGCTGAAGGGGTTGGATTACGAGGAGCGGTTGAGCAGACTGGGACTGTACTTGTTGGAATTTAGAAGGATGAGGGGGGATCTTATAGAAACATATAAGATTATGAAGGGAATAGATAGGATAGATGCGGGCAGGTTGTTTCCACTGGCGGGTGAAAGCAGAGCTAGGGGGCATAGCCTCAAAATAAGGGGAAGTAGATTTAGGACTGAGTTTAGGAGGAACTTCTTCACCCAAAGGGTTGTGAATCTATGGAATTCCTTGCCCAGTGAAGCAGTAGAGGCTCCTTCATTAAATGTTTTTAAGATCAAGATAGATAGTTTTTTGAAGAATAAAGGGATTAAGGGTTATGGTGTTCGGGCCGGAAAGTGGAGCTGAGTCCACAAAAGATCAGCCATGATCTCATTGAATGGCGGAGCAGGCTCGAGGGGACAGATGGCCGACTCCTGCTCCTAGTTCTTATGTTCTTATCAAATCTGGATTGACAGATTTGGGCTTTTTCTCCTTTCCAGCCCAGTTCCTTGTGAAAGACATCTTCATTCCTCTTCAGGATATCCTGGGGGATGCCACTGCATATTTTGAAGATTTCTAGCCAATTGAGCCTAGTCTTCTGTCACCGTTCTCTTCCCATCAGACTGGGTCCTTCCACAACAACCAAAGGCCGATGGGCTTCAAACCCTTTGTAGGTCTCTTGTGGTTCCAATGATCTTCACAATTTCCAGGTGCACTGGAAAACGCGGCTATCGTACTCTTCAAGCTTAAAGACTGAGTTCCTGCTCAATAATAGTGAAAAGTCTCCTCCCCCACGATGGTCACTGAAGTGCCGGTGTCAACTCCATTTTAATGGGTTTGCCATTCACCTGGAAAATTTTAATCCGAGCCTTCTTATTCAATTGGACTGCATTCAGCCGATACATTGCATGCTCTACTTCAGAGCTCTTCCCCACTATGTCCAATGGCATGTTGGTCTGCTGCTGTTGTTGTTTTTCTTTGCATTGGCGCACTTTGCCTTGCACAGCAACCTGTTTGAATGTGTCGCCTTCAGTTGCATCAGAAGGAAACAAACTCCTGAACACGATAGGTCTCCTGGGGGTGGTCTGGTCTCCGGAGAGTGGTCTCCTGGGGGTGGTCACCCCGTAACGATAGCAGTCCACCTCTGCGCAACAGATCACCAAGTGTGCTCCCAAACTCTCAATGCTCAGCAAGCTGGTTCCAGGGCTGAGGTCCTTCTTTGCAAAGTAAAACTTATAGCGCTGGAGGATAATCGAAGGCCTTGGGTTAAAATGTTCTTTGACCAATTTCACTATCTGTTCAAAGGTCTTTGAGTCAGGTGCCTCTGTGGATGTGAGGTTCCGAATCAAATTATCTATCTGGGGCCCGCAAACAGTCAGGAGTGTCACCTCCAGCTCATCCTCACCCGTGATCGCGTTTACAGTAAAACATAGCGGAGCAATTCGATGTACTGACTCCAATACTCAGCGCCCTTGGTCAAATGGGTCTAGCTTCCCAATGATCGGCATTTCCAATCACGGCTTCAACAATTCCCACACTTGCTGGAGCTTCTCTACTTTCTCCCCCCTCAATTCACAACATCCGTCAAGTTTCCATCAAATTATTTTTCCTCGTCGCCAATGCAGTGGTTCGAGACAAGACACCGGAGGCTTCCAGTAGTTACAAGGAGTTTGCTGATGAAAGGTGAAGGCAGTTAGATAACAGGCAGCGGACACAATATAACACGTCTTTACCACTTTGGCTCCGGGGTCCGCACTGCCCCGGGGTCCTGTTCCCAGGTCTTCCCCCCCCCAAACTCCCTATTGCCCAGGGTTTCTGCTCTCCTGCGTGATTGGCCCCAAGCTGGTCATGTGGTCCGTGGAGCCCATCCCCTTAAAGTGCCACCACAGTGTGCAGCCGAGGTGGGGACAGCAGATTTCCTTCCTTAAAAGAGAATTAGTGAACTAGATAAGACTTTTACTGAACAGAAAGCTTTAATTCCAGATTTTAAAAAATGAACTTAGATTTTCAAACAGTGGAATTTGAACTCTTATTCTCTGGATTTCCAATAAATACTAGTCAATAAATAACCCAGTAAATTAACCACAACTTTAGCATAGTCCAAATAAATACTCTATATCAACAAAATCCAACCTCATCAGACCTCGCCCAGACCTCCAGCTTGTCTTTTTCTAACAGGCGAGGTTATAACACCAGGTTACTGCAGTGTGCAGCTATGTAGATAAATTGATGTCACATGAATAGTATTAGTTTAGTGCAATAAACAGTCAAGATACTATATGATTCTGATTAAACTTAGTGAATTTTAGTTTCCGCACCATGTGACTCTTGACAGGACATTGCATTTTAGGATTTGACAGAATAAATCTAACTATGGGCGAGCTCATCATAGACAAAATGGCTGAAGAAGTCCCTGTTGTAAATTACTGCAGGTGTTTGGAGCCTTAAAGGTTGAACGGGAAGCTCACATCTGTTATCAGTAAAAAGACTAGTAGGAACTCACAGGTGCAAGGGAGGGGAGTATAACAGATGTTTCCTACATTCGTTTAGCTCATCGGCTTTAAGAAGAAGCTTTTACCTTGAACTTTGTACAGAGTTGGACTTTGTGACAGTATGTGATTAGTTGTATTGGTGTAATTCTTCAGATTATTAAAGTCAACACTATATTAACTAATGCATAAGGAGACTTTTTAAACAATCACATTTTAAACAGTGTCTTTCGCTATGCACTTATATTCTATAGTTACTCTGCATACAACTGCAACTTGCATTGTAACTTAAAATAAAAGCAAATTACTGCGGATGCTGGAATCTGAAACAAAAACAGAAATACTGGACAATCTCAGCAAGTCTGACAGCATCTGTGGAAAGCGAAGGAGCTAACGGTTCGAGTTTGGATGTCCAGCAGGTCTGACAGCGTCTGTGGAGAGCGAAGGGAGCTAACGGTTCCAGTTTGGATGTGCAGCAGGTCTGACAGCGTCTGTGGAGAGCGAAGGGAGCTAACGGTTCGAGTCTGGATGACTCTTTGTCAAAACTAGAGAACACTTTCCTATTTCCACTTCTCTCTAATTTTGACAGTCACCCAGACTCGAAACGTTCGCTCCCTTCTCTCTCCACAGACGCTGTCAGACCTGCTGAGATGGTCCAGTATTTTCTGTTTTTGCTGCTTTGTAACTTTCTGCATTAGATACACAAGTTGTCAGCAACTTTACCACTTCATTCTTTGTTCTAACATTGAAGGGAGGGCAGCACGGTGGTTAGCACTGCTGCCTCACGCCACCGAGGTCCCGGGTTCGATCCTGGCCCCGGGTCACTGTCCGTGTGAAGTTTGCACATTCTCCCCGCGTCTGCGTGGGCCTCACCCCCACAACCCAAAAAGATGTGCAGGGTAGGTGGACTGGCCATATCTTTTTATTAAAACAGTAAAAAATATATACAAGGCCAAACGGTACAAACACTAATTTTGTGTTGGAGAAACAGGGTACCCCCTCCCCTCAGCACCAATGTACGGGAAGGGGTTTAGGATACTGATTATAGGGCAGCACGGTGGCGCAGTGGGTTAGCCCTGCTGCCTCACGGCGCCGAGGTCCCAGGTTCTTTCCGGGTCACTGTCTGTGTGGAGTTTGCACATTCTCCCCGTGTCTGCGTGGGTTTCGCCCCCACAATCCAAAGATGTGCAGGATAGGTGGATTGAACACGCTAAATTGTCCCTTAATTGGAGAAAAATGTATTGGGTAATCTAAATTTATTTTAAAAAAAGGATACTCTGATTATTAAAACAGTTCACAACACAGTTGTACAAAACAAGAACGGTCCAAGCACCAAACTTTGCCAAGGGGAAAACTCATTGACGTGACTCTAGTCGAAGCCCCAAGACCTACAGAGTAAAAGGCAGTGACTCTAAAACCGTCATTGGTAAGGATTTGATTTAATGAGGAGCTTGCACTAATTAAGCAAATCCCAAGACACTGAAGGTGACATCCATAAGGATCAGACTTCCTCCCCATCTTAAACAAATAGGCAAGGAAGATGCCATAAAACTTCCTCTGATCTTAGCCAGAGGTTACAGAACAAACGGGGAATTGGGTCGCACAAGTAACTGACAACTTGAGGGTCAGTCAGGCGACTGGGAAATTATATCAACAGATAACCACACCCCCCCCCCCCCCCCCCGACAAACCAATTAGAAACTGATCGCGCCCTGTGCCCGCCTAGACCATTCACAGATTGATCACGCACCCCTTATGCCAAGAATTAGCCTCACCTCATTCAGGCCAATCAGAAAAAATAAGATTATTGATAATGCTGTGGGTTGTGGCTTGAAGGGGTTCAGGAATTTTCAGTGAGAAAGGCACACACCATGTTAGAAAGTGAAGTTTACAGATACTGCTATCCACACTGAAACAGAAGACCATCGGCATTACGGAGAGAATGGAGGACGAGTGTCACCCTGTGTCGAACTGGAAAGGAGCAGCTGTAGTACCCCCGTCAATGTGCTGCCCTGTTTTATTAAGTATTCATTCAGATCGTAAAATAAAGTTTCCAGTTACTCCCCCGCATTGTCTCCCATTGCCTGTTCTGGTTTTAATCTCAAGTGAACGAAATTGAGTTTGAATTCAAATAATAAAGACCAATTTAAATTGGCCACATGGTATTCTTTAAAAGGAGGCACTAGAGTCAGAATTGTACAGCTCAGGAGGCCATTCAGCCCATCACGTCGGTAATGGTCCTTGGAATAAATGATCAAATTCAACCCACTCTTCCCCCATAGTCCCACAAAAATGCTTCCTTTTTTAGTGTTTATTCCCTTTAAAATGGCGCAATCGAATCGGTCGCCATCACCTTTCAGGGAGCATGTTCGAGATCAGGACAGCTCACTGTGACAATCAAACTCTGCATCTCCGCTCTGCTTCATTACTAGTACCTTCAATTGTTCTCCTCTGGTCACGGACTACCAGCTGAAACTATTTCTCCCTATTTCTCTTCCCGATCAACAGCCCTCACCGAATAAAAGAACAGAACCACATATTTCCATTTTGTTTTGATGATTTTATCAAATTAAATAATATTCTTTCTGTGTGTCCACAAAAACAATGTACATTTATATGGTGTCTCGAATGCAATAGGAGGCTGGACACAGCCAGAGTGACCTAGCCCACCCACCCTCAGTCACTAGCCTTCCAGCAGGTCCGGCAACTCCCCAACTCCAGGGCAGCACGGTGGCGTAGTGGTTAGCATTGCTGCCTCGCGGCGCTGAGGTCCCAGGTTCGATCCCGGCTCTGAGTCACTGTCACGTGTGGAGTTTGCACATTCTCCCCGTGTTTGCGTGGGTTTCGCCCCCACAACCCAAAGATGTGCAGGGGAGGTGGATTGGCCACGCTGAATTGCCCCTTAATTGGAAAAAATGAATTGGGTACTCTAAATTTATGTGAAAAAAAACTCCCCAACTCCTCCTGGAATCAAATAATAACTTCCAAGACATTTCTGGAAGCAAAACAGGAGAAAATCACGGAGTGGAATTTCAAGCAACTGTTTTCTTCATTTTTAATACTGCTATTTATTATGTTCCATACATATTACACAGATCAGGCCATTCGGCCCAACCAGTTCATGCTCGTGTTTTTGGTCTACCCGAGCCTCTTTTCTTCACTCGTTTAAATCATTGGAACCCTGAATTCTCTTCTTGCATTGGGGTCCCTTTAAATATATCTGGGCTATTCGCATTGTGAATTCCACATTCTCACCCACTCTCGGCTGAAGTGGTTTCTTCTGGATTCCTGATGTGAATTCTTGGGTGATTATCTTGTAGCAACTCCCTCCAGTTAGCTCTTCCCACAAGAGGAAACATTCTCTCTGTATCCACTCTTATCAAAACCTTTCAGAATGTGAAATAACTATCCCATCTCAGCCTTCTGGTTTTTAAAAAAAAAAAGACATCCAACTGTCATTCCGTCTCTGCGTGGGTTTCCTCCGGGTGCATCAGTTTCCTCCCACAGTCAAAAGATAGCAGCACAGTAGCACAGTGGTTATCACAGTTGCTTCACAGCTCCAGGGTCCCAGGTTCGATTCCTGGTTTGGGTCACTGTCTGTGCGGAGTCTGCACGTTTTCCCTGTGTCTGCGTGGGTTTCTTCCGGGTGCTCCGGTTTCCTCACATGGTCCAAGGGGCTGGTTTAGCACAGGGCTAAATCACTGGCTTTGAAAGCAGACCAAGGCAGGCCAGCAGCACGGTTCAATTCCCATACCAGCCTCCTCGAACAGGCGCCGGAATGTGGCGACTAGGGGCTTTTCACAGTAACTTCATTGAAGCCTACTTGTGGCAATAAGCGATTTTCATTCATTCAAACAGTGCAGGTTAGGTGGGTTGGCCATGATAAATTACCCTTAGTATCCAAAAAGGTTAGGTGAGGTTACGGGGATAAGTTGGAAGTGTGGGCTTAAATGGGGTGCTCTTTCCGAGGGCCGGTGCAGACTCGATGGGTCGAATAGCCTCCTTCTGCACTGTAAATTCTTTTTTTTTTTTTAAATTTAAAATACCCAATTCATTTTTCCAATTAAGGGGCAATTTAACGAGGCCAATCCACCTACCCTGCACATTTTTGGGTTGTGGGGGCGAAACCCACGCAAACACGGGGAGAATGTGCAAACTCCACACGGACAATGACCAGAGCCGGGATCGAACCTGGGACCTCAATGCCCTGAAGCCACAGTGCTAACCACTGCACCGTAGATTCTGTGTGCAGGTTAGGTGTATTGGCTGTGCTAAATTGCCCCTTAAGTGTCCAAAAAAGGTTGGGTGGGGTTACTGGGTTACGGGGATAGGGTGGAGAGGTGTGGGCTCTTTCCAAGGGCTGGTGCAGACCTGATGGGCCGAATGGCCTCCTTCTGCTCTGCAAATTCTATGATTCTATGATATTTGTACCCACACATTTTCATAGAATTTACAGTGCAGAAGGAGGCCATTCGGCCCATCGAGTCTGCACCGGCCCCTGGAAAGAGCACCCCACCCAAGGTCAACACCTCCACCCTATGCCCATAACCCAGTAACCCCACCCAACACTAAGGGCAATTTTGGACACTAAGGGCAATTTATCATGGCCAATCCACCTAACCTGCACATCTTTGGACTGTGGGAGTAAACCGGAGCACCCGGAGGAAACCCACGCACACACGGGGAGGATGTGCAGACTCTGCACAGACAGTGACCCAAGCCGGAATCGAACCTGGGACCCTGGAGCTGTGAAGCAATTGTGCTATCCACAATGCTACCGTGCTGCCCTGGCATCACCCTTGTCAATTTTCTCAGCACCCTCCGCACTGACTCCACATCCTTATTTTTAAAGTTTAGAGTACCCAATAATTTATTTTCCAATTAAGGGGCAGTTTAGCGTGGCCAGTCCACCTAACCTGCACATCTTTGGGTTGTGGGGGCGAAACCCACGCAAACATGGGGAGAATGTGCAAACTCCACACAGACAGTGAACCAGAGCCGGGATCGAACCTGGGACCTCGGCGCCGTGAGATAGCAGTGCTAACCACTGTGCCACCGTGCCGCCCTGACTCCACATCCTTTTTGTAATAAGGTGAGGAGAACTGCAGGTCACGCTGTGTTTGGTCTAAGCCAGGAATTATTGAAAGGCTTTCAAAAATGGCCCATTGGAACAATAGGTGGGAGATTGTCTGGCACCAGGGGCGAGGGCCATCAAGCTAGCTGGGCGGGCTAGCTTACGGAAGCATAGTGGAAGGTGAGCAGATGTTAGGCTTATCAAAGGGGATGATTTATTTTGCGCTGTTACATAGGGGGGGGGGGGGAATGTTCTGCTGACGAGGGAGGGACTTTTGCTGAGGGACAGAGAGGTCGGGGCGGAGGCTGCCTGGGGGCAGGCCGGTGGAAGCGTGGGGCGCGCTGGCGAATGGCCCAAGAGAGGGGATGGCTGATCGACGAAGGGGGGGGGAGGAGCAATGGGCCCCCCAACCAGACTGATCACCTGGAATGTAAGAGGGCTCAGTGGGCCGGTCAAGAGGGCACGCGTGTTTGCGCATTTGAGGGGACTGAAGGCAGACGTGGTAATGCTGCAGGAGATGCACCTTAGAGTAGCTGACCAGGTTAGATTGCGAGGAAAGGTTGGGTCAGGCAGGTTTTTCCACTCGGGACTGGACTCGAAGACCAGAGGGGTCGCGATCCTGATCAACAAGCGAGTGGTGTTTGAGGCAGGAAGAATAGTCTTGGATGTGGGAGGCCGGTACATTACGGTCAGTGGGAAATTGGAGGTAGTGCAGGTGGTAAATGTGAATGTGCCAAATTGGGACGATGTGGAGTTTATAAAGAGAATGCTGGGGAAGATAGCGGACTTGGATTCGCATAAACGGGTCATGGGAGGGGTCTTCAACACAGTGTTTGACCCTGGTTTAGACCGGTCAAGCTCAAAAACGGGCAGGGTGCCAGTAATGGTTAAGGAGCTATAAGGGTTCATGGAGCAGGTGAGGGGGGTGGACCCATGGAGATTTGGGCAGCCGAGAGTCAAGGAGTTCTCCTTCTACTCACACGTGCATAAAGTGTACTCCCGGATCGATTTCTTTACTCTGAACAGGGCTCTGAGGGGGGTGGTGGACACGGGGTACTCAGCGATCACAATCACAGACCATGCCCCGCACTGGGTTGACTTACAGGTTAATAAAGACAGTAACCAGCACCCGCACTGGAGGTTAGACCGTGGGGCTTTGAGCGGACGAGGTGCGCGGGCGGTTGAGAAAATGTATTCAGAACCACCTGCAGGTCAACGACACGGGGGAAATTTCAGCAGCGGTGGTCTGGGAGGCATTGAAGGCGGTGGTCAGAGGGGAGCTGATCTCGATACGGGCTCACAGGGAGAAGGTAGGCAGGACAGAGACGTAGACTTGTAAAGGAGATACTACAGATCGATGAGGTATGCGGAGACCCCAGAGGCAGGGCTTTTAAGGGAACGGCTGAGGCTACAGGCGGAGTTCGGCTTGTTAACCACAGGGAGGGCGGGAGAGCAGCTGAGAAAGGCGAGGGGGCGATTTATGAGTATGGCGAGAAGGCCAGCAGAATGCTTGCACAGCAGCTTAGAAAGAGGGAGGCAGCCAGGGAGATAGGGAAAGTAAAGGATGGAGACTGGAACCTGGTGGGAGACTCAGCAGGGGCGAATAAGGCGTTTAGGGATTTTTACAGTAGGCTGCATGGGTTGGAACCCCCACCGGGGCCAGAGGGGTTGAGGCACTTCCTAGGGGGGCCGAATTTCCCGAAGGTGGATGGGGAGCTGGTAGAAGGGCTGGGGGCCCCGATCGGGATGGAGGAGATAGCGGAGGGGCTGAAGGCCATGCAGTCGGGTAAAACCCCGGGGCCGGATAGGTACCCAGTGGAGTTTTATAAAATGTTTGTTGGGATATTGGGCCGCTGTTGATGAGGACATTTAATGAGGTAAGGGAGAGAGGGGTGCTTCCCCCGACGTTGTCACAGGACACGATCTCGCTGATTCTGAAGCTGGATAAGGATCCGGAGCTGTGTGGGTCCTACAGGACGATATCGCTGTTGAATGTGGATGCCAAACTGTCGGCCAAAATTTGGTCCTCTAGGATTGAAGACTGTGTTCCGGACATGATTGGGGAGGACCAGATGGGGTTCGTTAAGGGAAGGCAGTTGGTGTCCAATGTAAGAAGGTTTCTAAATGCGATCATGATGCCCCCAGAAGGTAGGGAGGTGGAGGTAGTGGCCGCAATGGACGCATAGAAGGCTTTTGATTGAGTAGAATGGGATTATCTGTGGGAGGTACTGGGACAGTTCGGATTTGGGCGGGGCTTTATTGACTGGGTCAGGTTACTGTATCAGGCTCCCGTGGCGAGCGTACGGACGAAATCGGACTATTTTAGGTTGCATCGGGGAACGAGACAGGGATGCCCCCTCTCCCCACTGTTGTCCGCGCTGGCTATAGAGCCACTGGCAATTGCGCTGAGAGCCTCAAGGGGCTGGTCCTGGGTGGAGTGGAACACAAGAGTCTCACTTTCCGCAGACGTCCTGCTTCTGGATGTATCGGACCCAATAGAGGGGATGGGTGAAATTATGAAGATTCTGGGGGAATCTGGCCGGTTTTCGCGGTACAAACTAAATATGGGGAAAAGCGGGATGTTTGCGATCCAGGCGAGGGGACATGAGGCAACTGGGGGAACTGCCGTTCAGAGTGGTAGGGGGAAGTTTTAGGTATCTAGGCATCCAAGTGGCGCAGGAATGGGAACGGTTGCACAAGCTTAATCTGGCCTGTCTGGTGGACCAAATGAAGGACGATTTTCGGAGGTGGGACGCGCTCCCGCTGTCACTAGCTGGGAGGGTCCAGACGGTGAAGATGACGGTCCTTCCAAGATTCCTGTTTGTGTTCCAGTGTCTCCCCATCTTTATTGCGTGAACCTTTTTTAAAACAGGTTAACAAAGTTATCACGGGCTTTGTATGGGCGGACAAAACCCCGCGAGTAAAAAAGGGGATGATTGAGCGGAGCCGGGGAGAGGGCGGGCTGGCGCTGCCAAACATCAGTAACTATTACTGGCCGGCAAATATAGCCATGATCAGGAAGTGGGCGTTTTGTTGGGGGGGGGGGGGGGGGGGGGGGTCGGCATGGAGCGTATGGAGGTGGCTTCATGTAAGGGCACCAGCTTAGGGGCGTTGATAATGGCACCTCTCCCGTTCCCGCCGGCACAGTACTCCACCAGCCCCGTGGTGGGGGCGGCCCAGAGAATCTGGGGGCAATGGAGGAAACATGTGGGAGCTGAGGGAGCATCGGTCTGGTCTCCAATCTGTAACAACCATCGGTTTGCCCCGGGAAGGACGGACGGATGGGGACTTCGGAGATGGCAGAGAGTAGGAATTGAGAGGATGGGGGATATGAAATGAAAATCGCTTTTTGTCACGAGTAGGCTTCAATGAAGTTACTGTGAAAAGCCCCTAGTCGCCACATTCCGGCGCCTGTTTGGGGAGGCTGGTACGGGATATGTTTATAGAAGGGAGCTTTCCTAGCTTGAGGGAGCTGGAGGAGAAATTTGGATTGGCGAGGGGAAACAAATTTAGGTATCTGCAGGTGTGGGACTTCCTACGTAGGCAGGTCTCAACCTTCCCGCTCCTACCACCAAGGGAGATTCAGGATAGGGTAGTTTCCAGAGTGTGGGTGGGAGAAGGGAAGGTCTCCGACATCTATAAGAAGCTCATGGGGTCAGAGGACACGCAGACTGAGGAGCTGAAGCACAAGTGGGAGGAGTTGGGGGGAGAGATAGAGGATGGTCTCTGGGTGGAGGCGTTGAGTAGAGTCAACACGTCCACAACATGTGCCAGGCTCAGCCTGATACAGTTCAAGGTTGTTCACCGGGTTCACATGACAGTGGCCCGGATGAGCAGGTTCTTTGGGGTAGAAGATAGGTGCGCAAGGTGTGCGGGGGGCCAGCAAAATATGTCCATATGTTTTGGACATGCCCAAAGCTCAGGGGATTCTGGCAGGGGACGTCATGTCTACGGTATTAAAAACAAGGGTGACAATGAGTCCAGAGGTTGCGATTTTCAGGGTGTCGGAAGATCTGGGAATCCAGGAGGAGAACAAAGAACTAAGAAAATTACAGCACAGGAACAGGCCCTTCGGCCCGCCCAGCCTGCGCCGACCCAGATCCTTTATCTAAACCTGTCACCTATTTTCCAAGGATCTACTTCCCTCTGTCCCCCGCCCGTTCATATATCTGTCTAGATGCATCTTGACAGAAAGAGGCAGACGTTCTGGCCTTTGCTTCCCCGGTAGCCCGGAGATGGATACCATTAGCTTGGAGGGACTCAAAGCCCCCGAAGTCGGAGACCTGGCTATCGGACATGGCTAGCTTTCTCTGTTTGGAGAAAATCAAGTTCGCCTTGCGAGGGTCAATGTTAGGGTTCACCTGGAGGTGGCAACCGTTCGTCGACTTCTTCGCGGAAAATTAATCGTCAGCAGAAGGGGGGGGGGGGTAGTTTAGTTTAGAGTAGGGGGCTAATAAAGGTGGGACCTGTAAGGGAGGAAGCAGGCTTTTTGCACTATGTTTATAGACTTACGTACGTTGTTTATTTTGTCATTGTAAAACCAAAAATACCTCAATAAAATGTTTATTAAAAAATTTTTTTTTTTTTTTTTTTTTTAAATGGCCCATTGGGTAACAAAGAGTTTGGCACCATTTGTAACTGTGAGAAGGTGTGGGGCCCATGACAATCGGTGACCCAATGGCAGGAGATTAGGGGCAGGGCATTAGGATCCGGAGGTCATTAGTCAGAAAGACAAGTGCCCAGTCTGGAGTCAGGAGCGGTTTGCCACAGAGTATGACAGCAGCTGCCGTAGGGGAGGCCTGGCTAGCCGAAACTCGGCTGTTTTGGAAAGGTTGTTATTTCCCTCGGTAGCTCCTTCACTATCAACAGCTGCGGATTTAGTCACAACAGTGACAGCATGTACCCCAGGCACATTAACAATATCTCTCACTCTACTTTGAAGTACACAACATTGCAGCAAGCATTTAGAAAACATGGTTTGCCTCTTGTTGGGAGATTAACAGTCTCTCCTCTCTGTTCCAATCAGACACCCTGTGCAGAACAGTCTCCGATATGAAGCAATGTTACAGTAAGTGTGAGGTGAGGCAGGACAAACAAGGCGAGGGAACACGTGATAAACGGCAGGACCCTGGGAAGCAGCGAGATTCAGAGGGACCTGGGGGGCATGTACACCCGTCCCTTAAGGCAGCAGAGCCGGTGGATACAGTGGTTAAGGCAGATGATATATTTGCCTTTATTAGCAGAGACATAGAGTTTAAGAGCAGGGAGGTTATGCTGGAACAAAGAACAAAGAACAAAGAAATGTACAGCACAGGAACAGGCCCTTCGGCCCTCCAAGCCCGCGCCGACCATACTGCCCGACTAAACTACAATCTTCTACACTTCCTGGGTCCGTATCCTTCTATTCCCATCCTATTCATATATTTGTCAAGATGCCCCTTAAATGTCCCTATCGTCCCTGCTTCCACTACCTCCTCCGGTAGCGAGTTCCAGGCACCCACTACCCTCTGCGTAAAAAACTTGCCTCGTACATCTACTCTAAACCTTGCCCCTCTCACCTTAAACCTATGCCCCCTAGTAATTGACCCCTCTACCCTGGGGAAAAGCCTCTGACTATCCACTCTGTCTATGCCCCTCATAATTTTGTAGACCTCTATCAGGTCGCCCCTCAACCTCCTTCGTTCCAGAGAGAACAAACCGAGTTTATTCAATCGCTCCTCATAGCTTATGCCCTCCATACCAGGCAACATTCTGGTAAATCTCTTCTGCACCCTCTCTAAAGCCTCCACATCCTTCTGGTAGTGTGGCGACCAGAATTGAACACTATACTCCAAGTGTGGCCTAACTAAGGTTCTATACAGCTGCAACATGACTTGCCAATTCTTATACTCAATGCCCCGTCCAATGAAGGCAAATAATAATCGCTTATTGTCACAAGTAGGCTTCAATGAAGTTACTGTGAAAAGCCCCTAGTCGCCACATTCCGGCGCCTGTTCGGGAAGGCTGGTACGGGAATTGAACCCGCGCTGCTGGCCTTGTTCTGTATTACAAGCCAGCTGTTTAGCCCACTGTGCTAAACCAGCCCCTTCATAATTGTGTAAAACGTTGGTTAGGCCACAGCGAGAATATAATAATAATCATTATTATTATTAATGTCACAAGTGGCCTTAAATTCAACCACAATGAAGTTACTGTGAAAATCCCCATGTCATCGGAGGGAGAATTCAGAATTTTCAATTCACCTAATTGTGCGCAGTTCTGGAATCCACATTACAGGAGGGGTGTGATAGCCACTGGAAAGGGGGCAGAGGAGATTTACCAGGATGGTGCCTGGGCTGGAGAGTTTCAGCTATGAAGAGAGATTGGTTAGACTGGGATTGTTTTCCTTGGAGCAGAGGAGACTGAGGGGGGACAGGATTGAGATGTGTAAAATTATGAATTAAAATAGAGAGAGTAGACAGGAATAAACTGTTCTCCTTGGTGGGTGGGTCATAAATTTAAGGTGAGGGGCAGGAGGGTTAGAGGGGATGTGCGGAGAAACCTTTTCACCCAGAGGGGGGTGGGAGTCTGGAACTCGCTGCCGGAGAGGGTGGTGGAGGCAGAGAGCCTCAGAACGTTTCAGAAGTATTTAGACGGGCGCTTGCGATCCCAGGGCAGACACGGCTGTGGGCCCCAAGTGCTGGGAAATGGTTAGGTGGTCGTTTCTGACCGGCACAGACTCGATGGGCCGAAGGACCTTTTCTGTGCTGTATGATTCTCTGACTCTGGCACCTCGAAGGACAAGGGCAGCAGAACCATGGGAACACCACCGCCTGCAAGTTTCGGTCCAGGGCGGCATGGTGGCACAGTGGTTAGCACTGCTACCTCACAGCACCGAGGTCCCGGATTCGATCCCGGCCCGGGTCACTGTCCGTGTAGAGTTTGCACTTTCTCCCCGTGTCTGCGTGGGTCTCACCCCCACATGTGCAGATAGCTACGCTAAATTGCTCCTTAATTGGAAAAATTATAGCAAATTTTAAAAAAGTTTCCATCCAATCTGCTTATTTTCCAGACCCAAATTTTTTAAATGTAAATTGAGAGTGCCCAATTCATTTTGTTTTCCAATTAAGGGGCAATTTAGTGTGGCCAATCCACCTACCCTGCACTGGGTTATGGGGGTGAGACACACACAGACACGGGGAGAATGCGCAAACTCCACACGGACAGTGACCCAGAGCTGGGATTCAAACCCAGGTCCTCGGTGCTGTGAGGCAGCAGTGCTAACCATTGCGCCAGCGTGCCGCCCCTACCAGACCCGGAAATATATTGCCGTTCCTTCGCTGTCGCTGGGTCAAAATCCTGGAAATCCCTCCCTAACAGCATGTGGGTGTACCTACATGGACTGCAGCGATTCAAGAAGGCAGCTCACCATCACCTTCCCAGAGGCAGTGATTTCGGATTTTGCTGGCAACATTCACATCCTGTGAATGGAATTTTAAAAAGTTGGGTAGGTTCATGATCTAATGACTCTCCTCACCCATAATCCTGCTCATCTCCTGGTATGCATAAAGCTCAGTCTGGAGGCTGAACTGCAGAGTAAACAGGAGAGCCCATCGCTATTGTGTGGGCTGTGAGTGCCACCTACTGGACCAGAAATTAGTGCTAGTTTCTTCGAGTTCCACCCCAATAACAGAATCAAGAACAGCTTGGAATAGATTTAATAGCAGCCTCGGTCCGCTGCTGGTGCAAATTGGTGTCTGTTTGGATATTTTGTTTCCCAATTTCTCAAATGTGCAGTTAATAGCCTCTAATAACCTCCTACCCAATCCACACAGATAGATCGAATCCAGTGTTTTTCAAAATTCTTTTTTGCTGGGGACCCACTTTTATCAACCGGACATCATGAAGGACCCACGCGGGCCGACCTTCACAACCCATTTCTGCTTACCGTTAGAACATAGAACAGTACAGAACAAGCCCTTCAGCCCTCGATGTTGTGCCGAGCATTGTCCGAAACCAAGATCAAGCTATCCCACTCCCTGTCATTCTGGTGTGCTCCATGTGCCTATCCGATAACCGCTTGAAAGTTCCTAAAGTGTCCGACTCCACTATCACAGCAGGCCCATTCCACACCCTAACCACTCCCTGAGTAAAGAACCTACCTCGGACATCCCTCCTATATCACCCCGAGTCGTATAGTTATGCCCCCTTGTAACAGCTACATCCACCCGAGGAAATAATCTCTGAACGTCCATTCTATCTATCCCCCTCATCATCTTATAAACCTCTATTAAGTCGCCTCTCATCCTCCGCTCCAAAGAGAAAAGCCCCAGCTCCCTCAACCTTTCCTCATAAGACCTATCCTGCAAACCAGGCAGCATCCTGGTAAATCTCCTTTGCACCCTTTCCAATGTTTCCACATCCTTCCTATAATGAGGTGACCAGAACTGCACACAATACTCAAAATGTGGTCTCACCAAGGTCATGTACAGTTGCAGCATAACCCCGCAGCTCTTAAACTCAAGCCCCCTGTTAATAAACGCTAACACACTACAAGCCTTCTTCATGGCTCTATCCACTTGAGTGGCAACCTTCAGAGATCTGTGGACATGAGCCCCAAGATCTCTCTCTGTTCCTCCACATTCCTCAGAACCCTGCCGTTGACCCTGTAATCCGCATTCAAATTTTTTTCTACCAAAATGAATCCCCTCGCACTTATTAGGGTTAAACTCCATCTGCCATTTTTCTGCCCAGCTCTGCATCCTATTAATGTCTCTTTGCAGCCTACAACAGCTTCAACCTCATCCACTACTCCACCAATCTTGGTGTCATCAGCAAATGTACTGACCCACCCTTCAGTCCCCTCCTCCAAGTCATTGATAAAAATCACAAATAGCAGAGGACCCAGCACTGATCCCTGTGGTACACCGCTGATAACTGGTCTCCAGTCTGAAAATTTTACATCCACCACCACCCTCTGTCTTCTATGTGATAGCTAGTTACTTATCCAATTGGCCAAATTTCCCTCTATCCCACACCTCCTTACGTTTTTTATAAGCCGACCACGGGGAACCTTATCAAACGCCTTCCTAAAATTCATGTATACGACATCAACTGCTCTACACCTTCATCTACACACTTAGTTATCTCCTCAAAGAATTCAATCAAATTTGTGAGGCAAGACCTACCCTTCACAAATCAGTGTTGACTAGCCTGGATTAAGCTGCATCTTTCCAAATGGTCATAAATCCTACCCTACAGGACCTTTTCCATTAACTTACCGACCACTGAAGTAAGACTAACTTTAATGTGACAGGTGAGCCTGTTTGGTCCTCATGATCTCACTTGCTTCGACATTCAATGTTACATTTCTGCGAAGGATTTCAGCTGACTATTTAAGATCTCACTGCATCCTTTGAAAAAAATCAAAGAGGTTTGCCCACAAACGCGCCATGCTTGGTCTTCAAATTCCTTCGCAGTTTTGAGGGTTTTAATCTTTCACTTGTCAGTACTTCCCTGCCTATAATCAAAGATCCCTCCCACCCGGCTTATTCACTCTTCCAACTTCTTCCAGCGGGCAGGAGATACAGAAGTTTGAGAACACGCACGAACAGACTCAAAAACAGCTTCTTCCCCAGTCACCAGACTCCTAAATGACCCTCTTATGGACTGATTTCATTAACACTACACCCTGTATGCTTCATCCGACGCCAGTGCTTATGTAGTTACATTGTATATGTTGTGTTGCCCTATTATGTATTTTCTTTTATTCCCTTTTCTTCTCACGTACTTAATGATCTGTTGAGCTGCTCGCAGAAAAATACTTTTCACTGTACCTCGGTACACGTGACAATAAACAAATCCAATCCAATCACACATGGTCTTTGCATCGGCATAATTAATAAATCAGCAGGGTAACAGAGTGATTAGCACTGTTGCTTCACAGCTCCAGGGTCCCAGGTTCGATTCCCGGCTTGGGTCACTGTCTGTGCGGAGTCTGCGCGTTCTCCCCGTGTCTGCGTGGGTTCCCTCCGGGTGCTCCGGTTTCCTCCCACAAGCCCCGAAAGACGTGCTGTTGGGTGAATTGGACATTCTGAATTCTCCGTGTACCCGGACAGGCGCCGGAATGTGGCAGCTAGGGGCTTTTCACAGTAACTTCATTGCAGTGTTTAAAAAAAAAAATTTTTTTTAGAGTACCCAATTCATTTTTTTCCAATTAAGGGGCAATTTAGCGTGGCCAATCCACCTACCCTGCACATCTTTGGGTTGTGGGGGCGAAACCCACGCAGACACGGGGAGAATGTGCAAACTCCACACGGACAGTGACCCAGAGCCGGGTCGGCGCCGTGAGGCAGCAGTGCTTCCAATGCGCCTCCATGCTGCCCTTCATTGCACTGTTAATGTAAGTCTACTTGTGACAATAAAGATATATATTTTTTAAAGTCATAGCAGCGAAAACAGCGCGGGAGGAGAGAACCGGGAGATTTTAAAAGCGCGGGAGGAGAGAGCCCGGACAGCGAAAACAGCGCGAGCGGAGGGAGAGCCGGGACAGCGAAAACAGCGCGGGAGGAGAGAGCCGGGAGATTTAAAAAGCACGGGAGGAGTGAGCCGGGACAGCGAAAACAGCGCGGGGGGAGAGAGAGCCGGGACAGCGAAAACAGCGCGGGAGGAGAGAGCCGGGAGATTTAAAAAGCACGGGAGGAGTGAGCCCGAACAGCGAAAAATGCGTGGGAGGAGAGAGCCCGGAAAGCGAAAACAGCGCGAGCGGAGAGAGCCGGGAGATTTTAAAAGCGCGGGAGGAGAGCCCGGACAGCGAAAACAGCGCGGGAGGAGAGAGCCGGGAGATTTAAAAAGCGCGGGAGGAGAGAGCCGGGACAGCAAAAACAGCGCGGGAGGAGAGAGCCGGGAGATTTTAAAAGCGCGGGAGGAGAGAGCCGGGACACAGCTGGGAGAGGTGAGTGCACAAAAGGTGTGGCAGGAGTGCCTTTAGACACGGAGTGCTGATTGGAACAGAGTGCATCTGAGTTTAGGTGAGTGACTGAGTTTGGGTGACTGGCTGTGTTTTTGTTAGTGTTCGGGTTTATCCTTGAGGTTCTATAAAACATTTTTTAAAAATTATTTAAATTAATTAACTAGTTGAATATGGCTAGACAGGTGATGTGCTGTTGCTGTATGATGATGGAACTGGTGGATCCCATTGAGACCGTCAGTGACCACATCTGCAGCAAGTGTTGGCTGCTCGAGGAACTTCGGCTCAGAATTGATGAGCTGGAGACCGAGCTGCACATACTGCGGCACATCAGGGAGGGGGAACATTACCTGGACGCTTTGTTTCAGGAGGCAGTCACACCCGGTAGAATAAGTACTGTTAATTCGGACAGTGGTCAGGGACAGAGTGGTGTGACTGCAAGGGAGGCAGGTAGGGGGATCCTGAGTTTAGGAGTTGAGGAGCCTCAGCCCTTGACCTTGTCCAACAGGTATGAGGTACTTGCTCCCTGTGTGGATGAGGAAGAGGGCTGTAGGGAGGATGCGTTGACTGACCACTGCACCGTGGTACAGGAAGCCATTCAAGAGGGGGGAGCAAAAAGACAAGTGGTAGTTGTAGGGGATTCTATAATTAGGGGGATTGATGGCATCCTTTGTAAGCCAGATCGAGAGTCCCGCATGGTATGTTGCCTGCCTGGTGCCAGGGTGAGGGACATCTCTGATCGGCTTGAAAGGATTTGAGAGGGAGGGGGAGGATCCAGTTGTTGTGGTCCACGTTGGGACTAACAACATAGGTAAGACTAGGAAAGAGGACCTGTTTGGGGATTATCAAACACTAGGGACTAAATTAAAGAACAGGTCCTCCAGGGTTATAATCTCTGGATTACTACCCGAGCCACGTGCCAATTGGCATAGGGTTGAGAAAATTAGGGAAGTTAACACGTGGCTAAAGGAGTGGTGCGGGAAAGAGGGATTCCATTTCATGGGGCATTGGCATCAGTACTGGGGCAGGAGAGACCTGTACCGTTGGGACGGTCTTCACCTGAACCATTCTGGGACCAGTGTTCTAGCGAATAGGATAAATAGGTTGGTCACAAGGACTTTAAACTCGCAAGTTGGGGGGCAGGGAAGTGTAAAGCTATGGACAGTATAATGATTAATGGAGATCAAGGCAGCAGGTTACGTGACAGGTTATTATGTAGAGATATGGGTTCAAAGACAAGGAAAATTAGGAGAAAGGGCAAGAGGAAAAATAAATTGTGAAAAGTTACTGATCAAGGTGTTAGGATTCATAACAAAGACATAAAAAACAGTATAAGTGTACTTTACCTGAATGCTCGTAGTATACAAAATAAGGTAAATGAGTTGATGGTGCAAATCATCGTGAATGACTATGATTTAGTGGCCATTACTGAAACATGGTTAAAATATGGTCACGACTGGGAGTTAAATATCCAAGGGTATCAGACGATACAAAAGGATAGAATGGACGGTCAGGGCGGTAGTGTAGCTTTGTCGTTTAAGGATGGCATCCGGGCAATAGTAAGGGATGATATTGGTGCTATGGAGGACAAGGTTGAATCAATTTGGGTGGAAATCAGGAATAGTAAGGCGAAAAGGTCACTGATAGGAGTAGTCGAAAGGCCACCAAATAGTAACAGGATGGTAGGGCAGGCAATAAGCAAAGAAATAACGGATGCATGTAGAAATGGTACAGCGGTTATCATGGGAGATTTTAATCTGCATATCGATTGGTTTAACCAGGTTGGTAAAGGCAGCCTTGAGGAGGAGTTTATAGAATGTGCCCAGGGTAATTTCCTGGAACAGTATGTAATGGAACCTACAAGGGAACAAGCGGTCCTAGATCTGGTCCTGTGTAATGAGGCAGGATTGATTAATGATCTCATAGTTCGGGATCCTCTTGGAAGGAGCGACCACAATATGGTGGAATTTAAAATACAGTTGGGGGATGACAAGGTAAAATCAAACACTAGTGTTTTGTGCTTAAACAAAGGCGATTACAATGGGAAGAGAGAAGAACTAGCTAAGGTAGACTGGGAGCAAAGACTTCATGGTGAAGCAGTTGAGGAACAGTGGAGAACCTTCCGAGCGATCTTTCACAGTGTTCAGAAAAGGTTCATACCGACAAAAAAGAAAGACGGTAGAAAGGGGAAAAATCGACCGTGGATATCTAAGGAGGTGAGGGAGAGTATCAAATTGAAGGAAAAAACATACAAAGTGGCAAAACTTAGTGGGAGACTAGAGGACTGGGAAGTCTTTAGGGGACAACAGAAAGCTACTAAAAAAGCCATAAAGAAGAGTAAGGTAGACTATGAAAGTAAACTGGCTGAGAATATAAAAGCAGATAGTAAAAGCTTCTACAAATATATAAGACAAAAAAGAGTGGCTAAGGTAAATATTGGTCCTTTGGAAGATGAGAAGGGAGATTTAATAACAGGAGACGGGGAAATGGCTGAGGAGCTGAACAGGTTTTTTGGGTCAGTCTTCACAGTGGAGGACACAAATAACATGCCAGTGACTGATGGAAATAAAGATATGATAGGTGAGGACCTTGAGATGATTGTAATCACTAAGGAGGCAGTATTGGGCAAGCTAATGGGGCTAAAGGTAGACAAGTCTCCTGGCCCTGATGGGATGCATCCCAGAGTGTTAAAAGAGATGGCTAGGGAAATTGTAAACGCACTAGTGATAATTTATCAAAATTCACTTATCTCTGGGGTGGTCCCAGATGATTGGAAAGTAGCAAACGTGACACCACTGTTTAAAAAAGGAGGTCGGCAGAAAGCGGGTAATTATAGGCCGGTAAGCTTAACTTCGGTTGTAGGGAAAATGCTGGAATCTATCATTAAGGAGGAAATAGCGGGGCACCTGGAGGGAAATTGTCCCATTGGGCAGATGCAGCATGGGTTCACAAAGGGTAGGTTGTGTCTGACTAATTTGGTAGAATTTTTTGAGGACGTTACCAGTGCAGTAGATAACGGGGAGCCAATGGATGTGGTATATCTGGATTTCCAGAAAGCTTTGGACAAGGTGCCACACAAAAGGTTGCTGCATAAACTAAAGATGCATGCCATTGAGGGTAAAGTGGTAGCATGGGTAGAGGATTGGTTAACTAACAGAAAGCAGAGAGTGGGGATAAATGGGTGTTTCTCTGGTTGGCAACCTGTAACTAGTGGGGTCCCTCAAGGATCAGTGTTGGGCCCGCAGTTGTTCACAATTTACATAGACGATTTGGAGTTGGGGACCAAGTGCAATGTGTCAAAGTTTGCAGACGACACTAAGATGAGTGGCAAAGCAAAAAGGGCAGAGGATACCGGAAGTCTGCAGAAGGATTTGGATAGGTTAGGTGAATGGGCTAGGGTCTAGCAGATGGAACTCAATGTTGCCAAGTGTGAGGCTATCCATTTTGGGAGGAATAACAGCAGAATGGATTATTTAAACGGTAAGATGTTAAAACATGCTGCTGTGCAGAGGGACCTGGGTGTGCTGGTGCATGAGTCGCAAAAAGTTGGTGTGCAGGTGCAACAGGTGATTAAGAAGGCTAATCAAGTTTTGTCTTTCATTGCTAGAGGGATGGAGTTCAAGACTAGTGAGGTTATGCTGCAATTGTATAAGGTGTTGGTGAGGCCACATCTGGAGTATTGTGTTCAGTTTTGGTCTCCTTACCTGAGAAAGGACATATTGGCACTGGAGGGAGTGCAGAGGAGATTCACTAGGTTGATCCCAGAGTTGAGGGGATTAGATTATGACGAGAGGTTGAGTAGACTGGGACTGTACTCATTGGAGTTTCGAAGGATGAGGGGGGATCTTATTAAAACATATAAAATTATGAAGGGAATAGATAGGATAGATGCAGGCAGGTTGTTTCCACTGGTCGGGGAAAGCAGAACTAGGCGGCATAGCCTCAAAATAAGGGGAAGTAGATTTAGGACGGAGTGTAGGAGGAACTTCTTCACCCAAAGGGTTGTGGATATCTGGAATTCCTTGCCCAGTGAAGCAGTTGAGGCTCCTTCTTTAAACGTTTTAAAGAAAAAGATAGATACCTTTCTAAAGAATAAAGGGATTCGGGGATATGGTGTACAGGCCGTAGAGTGGAGATGAGTCCACAAAGATCAGCCATGACCTCATTAAATGGCGGAGCAGGCTCGAGGGGCCAGGTGGCCTACTCCTGTTCCTAGTTCTTATGTTCAACAAATCATCTTTATGCTGCTTTATTCCTGATTTCAGCTTCTTCTTAATGGGTTGTTCATCAGAGACGTCAGGAGGAGATGGTACTGGGACAGCGCCCCATCCAGAGCGCCATAGGTAGCAGTGCTAACCACTGCACTACGTGCCGGCTCCTCTCTCCGTGTCCTTCACAGGCCCCAAGCTCCAACAGTCCCACTGGCGGGAATATCGCTCCCACCTCCTCCTATTGGTCAGCGGGACAATTAGACGTTGGATGCGACGTTAGGAAAGCTAATCACCCATCGGATAATTTGAGTGCCAATCGGGTGGAGCAAGACAAAATGCTGCGGCTGCTGGCACACACGGCTGGTGGGCGCTTCCCCCGCGATCGGGAACTCCCCAACCGATCGCTCCGCGACGCTCCCGACAGGTGCCCGCAACACACTGCAGGTTGAGTACGTGAGTTTGAAATACCTGATCTAATCTTTAAGTTTCATCCCTATTATTTGGGGTTTCTGCAGCGCTTGTCAATCACCCTTATCCATGTCACCAATCACCCATTTTTCATTGAATCCTATTGTAATAACCCACACAAGGCCCGCAGGGTTAGCCAGATTAATCTCCCAGCGGGACGCATGGAATAGGAGCTACCTCACGAGTTGGCTAGGGCTCACAATCTATTGAAAGGCCGGCCCAGACTGGGACCGACATGTTGGTTGTCCCAAAGGGACTTATACGGTGTGTGTATTTACTACCTTAGGGTAGATTCTTATGAGTAAACCAGTGTTCACCCTACTGTTCAGCATCCTGGGTCTTTATACCCACTACGTTTAAAACATTTACACCGTATCATTTTATCTCAGGCTCTTCATTTCAGTGTTAATGTAAGCCTACTTGTGACAATAAAAAGATTCTTCCAGCCAGTCCAATCTCCAGTCCATGCCTCTCTCTCTGTAAAGGGGACCATATCATTTCAATTACTTTTTGGCCACTTTCTTTGATGCTCCCACAATCTTCACTGACCCCCTGATGTACTGGCTCCTGATGTTGTCCTTCTTCATCAACCCACACATCCTGCTTGGCACCCACATCTCATCAGTATGCAGTAGTTGTTCCTCACTGACTGTGACCACATTTCTCCACAGGAAAACGGCCGGACTCACCAGGGAGATTCCCTCAGGTTCAGCGATGCTTTCCCATCACACAACGCAACAGTAAATCAAATCCTCCGCCCACCAACTCCACACAGGCAAATCTAATACACCCCCCCCCCCCCACTCCACACGGGTAAATCTAATACCACCCCCCCCCCCAGTCCACACGGGCAAGTCTAATCCTCCTCCCCTCACTTTTCCCTTTTTATCTCTCCCCCTCCCAGTGACGAATAGTTCCTCAAACATTGTCATGAACACCTCCACTGGGTCGCGAAGGCCTCCGCTGACCCCCCTCAACTCAAATCTAATCTTTTGCCAATCGGAGATCGCCCAGCCCCCCCAGCCACCGGCGTATCCGACCTCCAGTTGAGCCACATCCTATGTAGGGCAGAGAAGAGAAAGTTACAACATCGGCCCCCTTCACCTCTGGCAGCTCCAGCACTTCCGATACTCTAAAGATCGCCACCATTGGGTCGTACTGACCAGCACCCCCGCTATCTTAGATAGCGTCCCAATCATCGCCTCCCAGTATCGCTGCATCTTCTCCCAGCCCCAGAACATACGCGCATGATTCGGCGATCCCGCTCATACTTCGCAATCATCGGTCACCCCCTGGAAGAACCCACTCATCCTCGCTCGGGTCATATTGTACCCTGTGCACCACCTTAAATTGGATGAAGCTCATCCCCTCACGCAGGAGGAGTTTAACTCGGGTAAATCTAATGCTCCCTATCCACTGACAGTGGAAATCCAACAGTGTCATAGGGTGATTATATTCAGCCCGGAGTCAGTGTTTATCATAGAATTTACAGTGCAGAAGGAGGCCATTCGGCCCATCGAGTCTGCACCGGCTCTTGGAAAGAGCACCCTACCCAAGGTCAACACCGCCACCCTATCCCCATAACCCAGTAACCCCACCCAACACTAAGGGCAATTTATCATGGCCAATCCACCTAACCTGCACATCTTTGGACTGTGGGAGGAAACCGGAGCACCCGGAGGAAACCCACGCAGACATGGGGAGGATGTGCAGACTCCGCACAGACAGTGACCCAAGCCGGAATCGAACCTGGGACCCTGGAGCTGTGAAGCAATTGTGCTATCCACAAGGCTACCACAAGGTTTACTCGGTGTACAGTAAGACACTCAGTCCCATTCCTCTACTCTATCCCTGGGGTTCTGCAAGTTTATTTCCTTAGTCCAATTTCCTTCAGTTTCGACGACTCAGGGGCAGAATTCAGAATGTCCAATTCACCTAACGGCTCGTCTTTTGGGACTTGTGGGAGGAAACCCACGCAGACACGGGGAGGATGTGCAGTCTCTACACAGACAGTGACCCAAGCCGGGAATCGAACCGGGGACCCTGGCGCTGTGAAGCAACAGTGCTAACCAGTGTGCTACCGTGCCGCCCCCTTTGCTCCAAGAAAAATCCCAGCTCCTCTGGCCTAATCTTGCAGCTGAAATTCCCCCATCCCGATCAATCTCCTCTGCACCCTCACATCCTTCCTAGTGGGGGAAACAATTGAAAGAAATATTATAGTTGTGACCTTGTGTGCTTCCCCAACTGTTCACATGTCAGTCACCCGTGACCTCAACCCAGTCCACAGGGGCAAATCATATGCCCCCACTTAAGCAACCAAGGCAAATCTGTTATTAAAGACCCGCTGCAGTACCACTCTTCCAACACCAGAGTGCTCCAATGAGCAATGCAAACACAAGGAACAATGGACCTTTAATTTGCACCATGATCGGTGTCTCAGAACATTTCCTGTAGGTTTGGCTCAGTACAGCTCCGTGGACTATTCTAGAGTATCCAATTACTTTTTTTCAATTAAGAGGCAATTTTAGCGTGGTCAATCCACCTACCCTGCACATGCGAGACCCACGCAGACACTGTGCCCACACAGGTCGGCACGGTAGCACAATAATTAGCACTGTTGCTTCACAGCTCCAGGGTCCCAGGTTTGATTCCGGCCTCAGGTGACTGTGCGGAGTCTGCACGTTCTCCCAGTGTCTGCGTGGGTTTCCTCCCACAGTCCAAAGATGTGCAGATTAGGTGGATTGGCCACGCTAAATTGCCCTTAGCGCCTAAAAAGGTTAGGTGGGATCAGTAGGGCTAGGGTGGAGGTATGGGTTTCAGTAGGGCTCTCTTTCCAAGGCAGGTGCAGACTCAAGACACGGGAAGAATGTGCAAACTCCACAGTGACCCGGGGGCAGGATCGCTTACAAGTTCATGTGTAACATAATTATAATACTCGTAATATAAAAGTATATTTAACCACTTCTATGAAAAGTAGATAAAGAATGCTGTGCATTTTATCATTACTTTCTCAGAGTTACAAAGCCCAGAGCTAGAGTGTGGGCAAGGGCACACCCCTAATCCAGCCCCTTGCCTGCTCCAAAAAATAATTCAAAGTTCTTATAAATGGAATATCTGGCTCTCATTACATATCTCTTTTGTAAAACAATATTGGTTTGGCCAGCCCCCACCTTCAGACAAAGGAATCCGGCCCTTTGGATCGTTAAGAGTTTCACACTCCTGCTCTAAATTAAGAGTGGAGTAAGCAAACGTGGAGATTTCAAATAAGAACTAGGAGCACGAGTCGGCCACCATTCAATGAGATCATGGCTGATCTTTTGTGGACTCAGCTCCACTTTCCCGCCCGAACACCATAACCCTTTATTGCTTTATTCTTCAAACAACTACCCATCTTTATCTTGAAAACAATGAAGGCGCCTCTACTGCTTCACTGGGCAGGGAATTCTAAAGATTCACAACCCTTTGGGTGAAGTTCCTCCTGAGCTCAGTCCTAAATCTACTTCACCTTATTTTGAGGCTATGCCCCCTAGATTTGCTTTCACCCGCCAGTGGAAACAACCTCCCACATCTATCCTATCTATTCCCTTCATAATTTTATATGTTTCTATAAGATCCCCCCTCATCCTTCTAAATTCCAATGAGTACAATCCCAGTCTACTCAACCTCTCCTCGTAATCCAACCCCTTTAGCTCTGGGATTAACCTAGTGATTCTCCTCTGCACACCCTCCAGCGCCAGTACTTCCTTTCTCAGGTAAGGAGACCAAAACTGAACACAATACTCCAGGTGTGGCCTCACTAACACCTTATACAATTGCAGCATAACCTCCCTAGTCTTAAACTCCATGCTCTAGCAATGAAGGACAAAACTCCATTCGCCTTCTTAATCACCTGTAAACCAAGTTTTTGCGACTCATGCACTAGCACACCCAGGTGTCTCTGCACAGCAGCATGTTGTAATATTTTATCATTTAGATAATAATCCCTTTGGATGTCCTAGTGATGACCTGTCAAGCTTCACATGCTAATTACTCCTTGCCCCCTGCTAGCGTTCACCGGCAATGATTTAGTGAGACCCATTGCAATAGTGACTAAAGAGTTTGGTATAGCCTTTCGAAAGGCACTGCACTGGGTCCCTTCCACCCTTTAATACACATTTCCAATTGCGACCATCTCATTCCTTTTTTACAATCACTCGTAGTTTTAATAACTCTAAACATTTCTTCAAACCCCAGCCCATGATAAATTCAGTCTATTTCCCTCCAGTAGACCACCAGCCTTTCAATATCCTCAAAATCTTGTAATTTTCAAGTTTCCACCTTTCCCTTACCCTTGTCTGTTCAAGTTACACAACTTATTTTCAAGCCTTTTTTCATAATTAGAAACTTTAATTCTTGCCTTCATCCACGCTCGTTATGTTCAGATTTGACTATTCCTTTTTTAAAATAAATTTAGAGTACCTAATTATTTTTTCCAATTAAGGGGCAATTTAGCGTGACCAATCCACCTACCCTGCACATCTTTGGGTTGTGGGGGTGAAACCCACGCAGACATGGGGAGAATATGCAAACTCCACACGGACAGTGACCCAGGGCCGGGATTCGAACTCGGGTCCGTCCTCAGCGCCATAGGCAGCAATGCTAAGCACTGTACCACCGTGCTGCCCTAGATTTGACTATTCCTACTCTCTCCAGCAGCCTCCAGAAACTTTCTCGCTGCCCATCTCAACTCGCACCTGACATCAAATCCCATTCATTTTTCAAATCCTTCACCCTCATTTTCAAATCCCTCCATAATCTTGCCCCTCCCTGCCTCTGTAACCTCCTCTCTCCCCCCCCCCCCCCCCCCCTACCCACAACCTTCCCAGATCTCTGCGCTCCTTTGATTTACGCCTCTTGCGGATTTCTGATTTCCAACATTGGCAGCCGGACCGTCAGAAGCCGCAGCCTGAAATTTCCTCCCTCGGCCGTTTCCTCCTCCTCTAAGTCTGAACCCATGGTCACCTAACCTTGCATCTAACGTGGCTCAATATCAAATTGTGTCTGCTTGCACTCCTGTGACTTATTACATTAAAGGTACCATATTATAATAATCTTTATTACCGTCACGAGTAGGCTTACATTAACACTGCAATGAAGTTACTGTGAAAAGCCCCTAGTTGCCACACTCCGGCGCCTGTTCGGGTACACAGAGGGAGAATTCAGAATGTCCAATTTACCTAACAGCACGTCTTTCGGGATTTGTGGGAGGAAACCGGAGCAACGGAGGAAACCCACGCAGACACGGGGAGAACGTGCAGACTCTGCAGGCAGTGACCCAAGCCGGGAATCGAACCCGGGTCCCTGGAGCTGTGAAGCAACAGTGATAACCACTGTGCTACCGTGTACATTAAAATAGTTCCTGCTGACAAATACATGAATAGGATGGGAATAGAGGGACACGGACCCCGGAAGTGTGGAAGATTTTGGTTTAGACGGGTAGCATGGTCGGCGCAGGCTTGGGAGGGCTGAAGGGCCTGTTCCTCTGCTGTATTTTCCTTTGTGCAGTTATACTATAATACATTGAAAGGATACATAGATAGATGTCTGGTATTTCTAATCTTAAATTTCAAACATTAGAATGGGTTTAAAGTATTTGGCTATTATTTCTTCAACTTCCAGTTAAGGTACCACGAAATAGGGGGGGCGTGGGGAAAAGCTAACTGAAACCTATTTCAGACTCTCACGATGCTCATACCTGAGGTTTTGCTCCATGGGGGTCCCTTGTTCACAATCTTCTGCCTTGCTCTCAGGAAGATTATGAAGCTCTGTGCCAGTTTTAGCCAAGTGTGATCACAACTGTTCCACTTACCCACAGCATTACCTAAAATGAAAATTCACAGAACACCTTTACCACAGACAGTATCGGCATGTTCACATTATTAGCCCAAATTCACCCTGGTCAGACTAAGGTCCCGTGATCTGGTCACAAAGCGGGGTTTATAAATTGGCTTTTGACAGCACGCACCTTGATCTCCGTATTTTCCAAATCGGATTTGGCTGAACGGAACCAGAATTTATTCTTTCATAGCCATCAGGTCCGGGAATTGAGAATTCAGAGTGTCACTAACCAGGACAACGTCTGGTAAAGTAAGAGACAAAATGACATACAAACAAATAATTCTTGCAGTTAATTTCTCACCAGTTCTATAACAGACCACGCTCTCCTCCAGCCCCTGCCGTGCTGTACAAACACCCAGCGACCCACATACAGCCAATTGCCACTTATTAACTGTGTAGCCAGGCAGAAAGCACATACATTCCCCAACCCCTTGAATCGTCTAGTGAATCAGAGTCAGTGGGTGGTTTGCACTAGGAGTGGTGCTGTGAAGAAACACCGACTATCGTCAATCTCAATTTAATCAGAGCAAAACCTCAGTCACCTTCCAGTCTGAATCAAGAGTTCCTTTTAACTGTCCTTCCTGCATTGAGATGTGGGGAACCCGGACAGTCAAAACAAATCATTGTGGTTGTTCTTGTTCAGAGACACTTTGGCTGAAGGATTGCACACACCAAAAAAACTGCAACCCTTCCTCCTTCAGCAGGCACTAAAATAAATGGTAGAACTCCAGATAGTTTCACCTACTCCACAACTTGTTAATCTCACCAGGCTTTTTTCTGATCGGTTACCAGGTGAAATGGGAAATAAGTGTCACAAATGCTGGAAACACCAGCGTCTGTGGAGAGAGACAGAGCAAACGCTGCAGGTCGATAGACTTGCGTCAACCTGCTGAGTATTTCAGCATTTTCGGTTTCTATTTCAGATTTGCAGCACTTTGCTTTTATATTCGAGTTAAAAAGTGTTACCTTGTTATCCTGTTGATTGACAAACGGAAAAATCGTTGTTACAGATTCGCAAGCAATGGGAATGCTTAACCCAAGCTGAGGATGTGTGAAGAACACTTCCAATCATACCTCCATAGGGATAGATCAATATGCATCAGGGGGACAGAGTAATAAACATTAACAGTATGCAAGTTTCAAAGGAAGCAGCACATTTAATATTGATGGTGGCTGAGTCCACAATGAAGTGATTCTGGGTGCGTGGATGGAGGTTTGACTGACATCCCATTAATCCCAATCTATTTATTCCAGTTACTTCTTAGACAGAGAGAGTCAGACAAGACTTAGGCAAATGGTTGCTGCCAAGGTTGGAAGACAAGTCAGGTCCCCAGCCAGTGCACACGCGGCACACTGGTGCACCAGGAAGGCTCCACAAGTGTGCCACAAAAACGTTAAAGTAAACAAAGTACATCCAATCTTCGTTTTCAGCTCCGCGGTCGACATCTCCAAGTCCCGGTGAACCTCGGGCCTACTCCGCATGCGCCAGCTGGGAAGGGGCCATACACGTGCAGTTCGGATTCGGAACCTGATGTATAAAAATGGACGGCAAGGTGCTGCCTCACGGTGCCGAGGACCCGGGTTCGATCCCGGCCCCGGGTCACTGTCTGTGTGGAGTTTGCACATTCTCCCAGTGTTTGCGTGGGTCTCACCCCCACAACCCAAAGATGTGCAGGGTAGGTGGATTTGCTAAATTGCCCCTTAATTGAAAAAAAAAAAAGAATTGGGTACTCTAAATTTATTTTTAAAAAGTAACCGATGTATAAAATCCGAACTGCGCACGTGTTGCCAGCGCATGCACCGTTCCCAACATAAAATATTCCAAACTGTGCACAGGCAGCCCTTCCCTGGCTGACATGCACAGGTGATCCTGGGTTCTTTGGGAATTGGAGATGGCGACCGCAGAGTTGACGGCAAAGGCCCCGTGCTCTTGCGCAAAAACACAAAAAGGGTGCAAAAACCTGGGAGACGCGACGGAGGCAGGGAGAGGTTGGAAAAGAAACAGGAGAAGACAGGGAGACGTAAAACCAAACGGAAGAAGACACCAATAGAGGGGAGAGAGGCTCCAATATTGAATTTGGCAATGATCAGGTTCTCATTGTAAACTAATGAAACCTATTACATTTTTAAAGAGATGGAAGGCTTTAGCGAGAGGGCCTTTCAGATGGAGAAACTAGGTGAGCCTATAAATATTTTATAATTAAAGGTGTGTCAGGACGTAAAAACGTTTGAGAACCACTGACTTAAGTGACGGGCTCTCGAGTCTAAACTTCTGCCGTGTGTACATAGATGATTCAGGCTCAGGAAGCACAGTCCCAACATTTGCTAACAACACAATAAAGGTAGAGAGTTTGCGGAGGAGGCTTGCACATCAGCGGCGATTCAGTGGCATGGGCAGACAGGTAAATACAGTATAACAAGACCAACAGCATTTTGGGTTTAATAAATAGGGAAACACAAGAATAAAAATATATATTTATACAAAATACAAGATTGGTCGCACTCAATCAGCAGATAGTTACAAGTTGTGTGCAGCTTTGGATAGGACAATGAAGTTATAAAGCAAATAGGTTCACCAGGATGACACAATGGCCATGGAGAGAGAAAGACACGACATTGGAGCAGAGAAATGGCAAAGTCAGAGATTCAATCAAGGTGTTTAAATTACCAAGGGCTTCGATAAAACGAGTCAGGAAAATACCATTTGCTTAATTTGAATAGAGTATGAAACCTAAACCTTTTAGGTGTAGTGTTTTATGGATCCAAAAGTATCAAAACATTTTAGCAGATGCAATGCATTACCGGGATCGAAAACACAGATGCAAAGGTCAAACTTGTGCCTATGGGGATCTAAATGCAGTGGCCACATTTGAATCTCCCTCTGGCCAATATCTTTTTTTATAAATTTAGAGTACCCAATTCATTTTTTTCCACCCAATTTATTATTTAATTTATAGAGTGCCCTCTTTTTTCCCCCCCAATTAAGGGGCAATTTAGCGTGGCCAATCCACCTACCCTGCACATCTTTGGGTTGTGAGGGTCAGACCCACGCAGACACGGAGAGAATGTGCAAACTCCACACGGACAGTGACCCCAGGCCAGGATCGAACCCAGGTCCCCAGTGCCGTGAGGCAGCAGTGCTAACCACGGCGCCACAGTGCCGCTCCTCCCTCTGGCTAATTTCTAGTTGAATGGTTTCTATATAAGAATTAAACAAAGGATCGGAGAGGAGACGTGCAGGTTTGAAAGCTTCCTACAATGTTCAATTAGATCATTGCTGCTGATCTACCTTTGCACACTATTCCTCCTCAAATCCCTTAATATCCAAAAACGTAACAATCTCTATCTTGAATATGCTCAACACCAACTCTCCAAGGTCAATGGAGACCCTGCAGATAGTTATCGTCTCCATTCCGCGTTTGGGGGGGGGGGGCTATTTATATCGCTGTCTTCATGACTCCTAATTATTATTTTTTTTAAAGTTAATTTTAGAGTACCCAATTCATTTTTTCCAATTAAGGAGCAATTTAGCGTGTCCAATCCACCTACCCTGCACATCTTTATGTTGTGGGGGCAAAACTCACACAAACACAGGGAGAACGTGCAAACTCCACACGGCCAGTGACCCAGAACCGGGATCGAACCCGGGTCCTCAGCGCCGTGAGGCAGTAGTGCTAACCCACTGCGCCACCGTGCCACCCTCATGACTCCCAATTTGAATGCAAGCTTCACTGCCAGCACATGGATGAGAGAAAGCCCAACAGTATCGAGACAGGAGACTTGGGAATGAGGTGGAGGCAAGGCTGCAAACAGGAGGGAGTTTAATTGCAGTACTGCAGCCATGGAGAAGCAGACAGCAGATGTGTTGAGATGAGAAAAAAGAACAATATACTATTGGGGCATTAGACAGACAGAAGCACCAACAACGGTCTTGTCAGATGCTTGTAAACAGGTTTAAATGGCATACTGCAAATACAAAGTTTTATTTCAAGAGTCTAAAAAGTGGACAACCTGAACAGTTAATTTAAAAAAAAGCCCCAACCCAGGCACGGAATAAACATCCACAAACATACATGAAAAATGTTTTATTTTTTCATACAAGCACTAACTGCTTTTTAAACGCAGAACTGTACAGATTCCTGACAAAGTATTTTCCAATACAATATCTTATGCACAGGTTAGAACAAAATACATGATGTACAACATTTTTGATTTCTTTCGCCTTTCTTTTTTTTCCTCAAAATTGTACAAGGTCTCTAAATGAAAGCTCTCTTCCAAGAACAATTGTGTGTTCAGACTGGTGAGCCCAACACTGGGTTACTGAAGGTCAATCAGCAGCACGGGGAAAGAGAACTCCACTCTCACACAGGATGTACACGTCCTGGTTACTGCAGGTCCCTGTCCTCCAAGTATCTGTACTCAAACGTGAAGCCTTCTTTCTTTCTCTGGCCCCATTTCTCATAGTCAAAGTAAATGTATGTTCCCTGTTGGGTCAGAAAAAAAGCCTAGTAAGATGTAAACATCTGTACAGGGAAGTTTACAGAGAAAGCAGTTTCAGATATATCTTAGTTTGTTTCAAAATCTAATTCATGGTCTCCAATGAGTGAAGAGGTTGCCTCTCTCCCATCAATGTTGTGAGAGGTTGGGTGTCCGGGGGGGGGGTTTAGCTCAGTTGGCTGGATGACTGGTTTGTGATGCAGAGCAAGGCCAGCAGTGCGGGTTCAAGTCCCCGACCGGCTGATGTTTTAATGAAGGCCTGAGGTGTGGTGATCCTGAGGTTAAATCACCACCAGTCAGCTCTCCTCCCCCACAGGAAAGCAGCCTGGGGTCATCTGGGACTGTGGCAACATCAGGGAACGGCATTCAAGCAAGTGCCCATTTCATTGAGGTCATTGGAAACAAACCGGCGACAGTACAAGGTACAGTGACTGAGGGGAGCTCAGTGAATAGGACCAGGAATACTAAAAGGAATAAAACGGGAAGTGAAAACATTAATGGTAAGCGACGCGGCAGGTTGTTACATGAAGATGTGGGTTCGACGACAAGGAAAATTAGGAGAAAGGTTAAGAGGAGATATAACTTAGGAGAGGTTACTGATCGAGGTGTTAAGATTCAAAACGGAGGTAAAAAAGCCAACACAAGTGTACTTTACCTGAACGCTCGTAGTATTCGGAATAAGGTAAATGAGTTGATGGCGCAAATCATTGTGAATGACTATGATTTAGTGGCCATTACTGAAACATGGTTAAAGGATGGTCACGACTGGGAGTTAAATATCCGAGGGTATCAAACTATTCGCAAGGACAGAGTGGATGGTAAGAGAGGTGGTGTAACTCTGTTATTTAAGGATAACATCCGGGCAATAGTAAGGGATGACATCCGTGCTATGGAGGATAAGGTTGAATCCATTTGGGTGGAAATCAGGAATAGTAAGGCAAAAAAGTCACTGATAGGAGTAGTCTATAGGCCACCAAATAGCAACATTGTGGTGAGGCAGGCAATAAACAAAGAAATAACGGATGCATGTAGAAATGGTACAGCAGTTAGCATGGGGGATTTTAATCTACATGTCGATTGGTTTAACCAGGTCGGTCAAGGCAGCCTTGAGGAGGAGTTTATAGAATGTATCCGCGATAGTTTCCTAGCACAGTATGTAATGGAACCTACGAGGGAACAAGCGGTCCTAGATCTTGTCCTGTGTAATGAGACAGGATTGATTCACAATCTCATAGTTAGGGATCCTCTTGGAAGGAGCGATCACACTATGGTGGAATTTAAAATACAGATGGAGGGTGAGGGGGTAAAATCAAGCACTAGTGTTTTGTGCTTAAACAAAGGAGATTACAATGGGATGAGAGAAGAACTAGCTAAGGTAGACTGGGATCAAAGACTTTATGGTGAAACAGTTGAGGAACAGTGGGGAACCTTCCAAGCAATTTTTCACAGTGCTCAGCAAAGGTTTATACCAACAAAAAGGAAGGACGGTAGAAGGAGGGAAAATCGACCATGGATATCTAAGGAAATAAGGCAGAGCATCAAATTGAAGGAAAAAGCACACAAAGTGGCAAAGATTAGTGGGAGACTAGAGGACTGGGAAATCTTCAGGGGGCAACAGAAAGCTACTAAAAAAGCTATAAAGAGTAAGATAGATGAGAGTAAACTTGCTCAGAATATAAAAACAGAAAGTAAAAGTTTCTACAAATATATAAAACAAAAAAGAGTCGCTAAGGTAAATATTGGTCCTTTAGAGGATGAGAAGGGAGATTTAATAATGGGAGATGAGGAAATGGCTGAGGAACTGGACAGGTTTTTTGGGTCGGTCTTCACAGTGGAAGACACAAATAACATGCCAGTGACTGATAGAAATGAGGCTATGACAGGTGAGAACCTGGAGAGGATTGTTATCACTAAGGAGGTAGTGATGGGCAAGCTAATGGGGCTAAAGGTAGACAAGTTGCCTGGCCCTGATGGAATGCATCCCAGAGTGCTAAAAGAGATGGCTAGGGAAATTGCAAATGCACTAGTGATAATTTACCAAAATTCACTAGACTCTGGGGTGGTCCCGGCGGATTGGAAATTAGCAAACGTGACACCATGGTTTTAAAAAGGAGGTAGGCAGAAAGCGGGTAATTATAGGCCAGTGAGCTTAACTTCGGTACTAGGGAAGATGCTGGAATCTATCAAGGAAGAAATAGCGAGGCATCTGGATGGAGATTGTCCCATTGGGCAGACGCAGCATGGGTTCATAAAGGGCAGGTCATGCCCAACTAATTTAGTGGAATTTTGTGAGGACATTACCAGTGCGGTAGATAACGGGGAGCCAATGGATGTGGTATATCTGGATTTCCAGCAAGCCTTTGACAAGGTGCCACACAAAAGGTTGCTGCATAAGATAAAGATGCATGGCATTAAGGAGAAAATGGTAGCATGGATAGAGGATTGGTTAATTAATAGAAAGCAAAGAGTGTGGATTAATGGGTGTTTCTCTGGTTGGCAATCAGTAGCTAGTGGTGTCCCTCAGGGATCAGTGTTGGGCCCACAATTGTTCACAATTTACATATATGATTTGGAGTTGGGGACCAACGGCAATGTGTCCAAGTTTGCAGACGACACGAAGATGAGTGGTAAAGCAAAAAGTGCAGAGGATACCGGAAGTCTGCAGAGGGATTTGGATAGGCTAAGTGAATGGGCTAGGGTCTGGCAGATGGAATACAACGTTGACAAATGTGAGGTTATCCATTTTTGGTAGGAATAACAGCAAAAGGGATTATTTAAATGATAAAATATTAAAACATGCTGCTGTGCAGAGAGACCTGGGTGTGCTAGTGTATGAGTCGCAAAAAGTTGGTTTACAGGTGCAACAGGTGATTAAGAAGGCGAATGGAATTTTGTCCTTCATTGCTAGAGGGATGGAGTTTAAGACTAGGGAGGTTATGCTGCAATTGTATAAGGTGTTAGTGAGGCCACACCTGGAGTATTGTGTTCAGTTTTGGTCTCCTTACTTGAGAAAGGACGTACTGGCACTGGAGTGTATGCAGTGGAGATTCACTAGGTTAATCCCAGAGCTGAAGGGGTTGGATTACGAGGAGAGGTTGAGTAGACTGGGACTGTACTCATTGGAATTTAGAAGGATGAGGGGGGATCTTATAGAAACATAAGATTATGAAGGGAATAGATAGAATAGATGCGGGCAGGTTGTTTCCACTGGCAGGTGAAAGCAGAACTAGGGGTCATAGTCTCAAAATAAGGGGAAGTAGATTTAGGACTGAGGTTAGGAGGAACTTCTTCACCCAAAGGGTTGTGAATCTATGGAATTCCTTGCCCAGTGAAGCAGTAGAGGCTCCTTCATTAAATGTTTTTAAGATAAAGATAGATAGTTTTTTGAAGAATAAAGGGATTAAGGGTTATGGTGTTCAGGCCGGAAAGTGGAGCTGAGTCCACAAAAGATCAGCCATGATCTCATTGAATGGCGGAGCAGGCTCGAAGGGCCAGATGGCCGACTCCTGCTCCTAGTTCTTATGTAAACCCAACACTATCATTTCACCTCACCCACGATAGAACCACAGAAGCCCCCACCCCCGCCACTTGGTCGGTGGTTTAACACATTCTTTGCATAATTAACCCACAATGTTAAGGGCTGGCAGCCTCTCATTATACTGTGAAAATGTTAACTTCAGCCCGATGAATCTAAAAAGAAGTCTCTGTAAAGTGGGAACAGGAGAGATGCAGGCGGAGGACTGGAACGGAGAGCTCAATACCAAATCATATTACGCTCAAAGGCTTTATGGTAATGAGAAATTCAAAATGTGATTATGACGTTCAGATGGGGGGAAAGAAGTTGAAGAGAAAGCACAGCAAGCTGTCACAGCTGAACCACATTCCTGTTATAGCCCCAAAGGCACACAATTTGTCTTTGTTGGTCAGATTGACTGACTACACAAAGATCCTACCCTCAAACTCTTTGTAAATTCTTTTTTTTTTTTCATTATAAATTTAGAGGACACAATTATTTTTTTTTCTCATTAAGGGGCAATTTAGTGCAGTCAATCCACCTATCCTGCACGTCTTTTGGGCTGTGGGAGTGAGACCCACGCAGACACAGGGAGAATGTGCAAACTCCACACAGACAGTGACCCAGAGACGGGATCGAACCTGGGTCCTCGGCGCCATGAAATGAAATGAAAATCGCTTATTGTCACAAGTAGGCTTCAATGAAGTTACTGTGAAAAGCCCCTAGTCGCCACATTCCAGCGCCTGTTCGGGGAGACTGGTGCGGGAATTGAACCGTGCTGCTGGCCTGCCTTGGTCTGCTTTAAAAGCCAGCGATTTAGCCCTGTGAGCTAAACCAGTGCTAACCACTGTGCCACCGTGCTGACCTTACTTAGTAAATTCTTGCTATGAGGCGCCAGTCCTCCGACTGAAGGTTTCACAAGGACCAACACCAGTAAGGGAAATAGCACAGAAGTGTAAGCCCCGAGTAGAATCATATGATGGTTCAGCACAGGAGCTGGGCATTCAGCCCATTATCCCCCTCAGTGTCTGATCCATCAGGATAAGACCCACTGACCAGCTCTTTTCCCAAAGCTCTGTAAATGTTTCAACTTCTCGTATTTATCCAATTCCCTTTGTCAAACGTAGCCCTTTAATCTGCTTCCAACAACTTATCATGGCCATATATTCCAGATCATGGCAACTCACTGCTCGAATGTGAATTTCCCTCACCTCTCCGCCCGGTTCTATTGGCGGAGATCCGCGCCCTCTGGTTACTGCCCATTCGGATTGTAGAAATATAAACTTCCTCAGTGACCCATCCAAATTGCTCGATTTTGAACCCATCTATTCCATCTCCCCATAACCTTCTTTGCTGCAAGGTGAATAACCGCAGCTACTCGAACCTCCCCATACAAGTCAATGAGCAAAAGGTGAAATATTCGGGATCATTAAAAGTACAATTTTCAGAGAGAAACCAGCCATTTCCTTTCAAAGATTTGTTTTGAGACCAAATGATTTGAAACACTTCAGTCTTTTCCCTGAGACTCTTCTCCCCCTCCTCCTCCCCCCAACCCCACAGAAAGGATCATTGGCTGCTTTTAGGAAAGAACCCAGGGCAGATCCATACCTGTTCATATTCATCGGTGATGGTTTTTGGCTCTTCATGTCTCTGAAACCACATCATGTATTTGGTGTGGAATCTCCAGGATTGTTTCTTCAAAGCTTTAGCAGCTAAATACTGGGACTTGGTCCCCTAGGTAAAAGAAATGAAAAGGTGGCTGAAAACAGGGTTGCATCAGTTCATAAAATGGTGCAGCACAGGAGGCCATTCAGCCCTTCATTGCCGTGCTACTAATCCAATCGTCCCACTTGCCCCTCACTCCACGCAGCCCTGCAATTTTCTGGTTTTACCCCCTGCACCTGGGCCCCCTGCACTTGGACACCTGTGCCCCTTGGGGCTTCATCGCCACCTATCACTGGAAATAGTTTCTCCCCACCTCAAATGCATCATCGTCATTTTAAACATGTCTATTAAGTCTCCCTTTAATGCTCCTAAGGGAACATTGCCAGCTTCTCTAGTTGTTAGCTCCCCGGGTCTACCTTTTGAAACATTTTAAAACAATTTTCCCATTTCCTGCCTCCCCTCTTATAGGTACCGATTCCGTCTGGGCAACAATGGCAGCAAACGAGCAAATGGAGGAGGATTTCAAAAGATGGGACATGTTACCGCTCTCGCTGGCGGGTAGAGTGCAGTCGGTCAAAATGGTGGTCCTTCCGAGGTTTCTGTTTGTGTTTCAGTGCCTTCCCATCGTGATCACTAAGGCCTTTTTTTAAAGAGAGTAGGCAGGAGTATTATGGGGTTTGTGTGGGCGAATAAGACCCCGAGAGTCAGGAGAGTGTTCCTGGAACGCAGTAGGGACCGAGGAGGGTTGGCGCTGCCAAACCTGGGGAGCTACTACTGGGCAGCAAATGTGGCGATGATCTGCAAGTGGGTTATGGAGGAAGAGGGGACGGCATGGAAGAGGATGGAGACGGCGTCCTGTAAAGGAACGAGCCTGGGGGCGTTGGTGACGGCACCGCTGCCGCTCTCGCCGACAAAATATACCACGAGCCCGGTGGTGGCGGCAACGCTAAGGATCTGGGGCCAGTGGAGACGGCAATGGGAGCATCGGTGTGGTTCCCGATCAGGGGTAACCACCGGTTTGTCCCGGGGAAGATGGACGGGGGGTTCCAGAGCTGGCATCGGGCGGGGATTGGAAGAATGGGGGCCTGTTCATCGACGGGACGTTTGCGAGCCTAGGGGCACTGGAGGAGAAGTTTGAGTTACCCCCGGGAAATACCTTTAGATATATGCAGGTGAGGGCTTTTGAGAGGCGACAGGTGAATTCCCGTTGCTCCCGGCACAATAAGTTCAAGATAGGGTGATCTCAGGTGTATGGGTCGGGGAGGGCAAGGTGTCGGAAATACACCAGGAGTTGAAAGAAGAGGGGGAAGCGCTGGTAGAAGAGTTGAAGGGTAAATGGGAGGAGGAGCTGGGGGAGGAGATCGAGGAAGGTCTGTGGGCTGATGCCCTAGGTAGGGTTAATTCCTCCTCCTCGTGTGCCAGGCTCAGCCTGATACAGTTTAAAGGTGGTCCACAGAGCGCACTTGCCGGGGGCGAGGTTGAGTAGGTTCTTTGGGGTAGAGGACAGATGTGGAAGGTGCTCCGGGAGCCCGGCGAACCATGTCCATATGTTTTGGTCATGCCTGGCACTGGAGGGGTTCTGGAGAGGAGTGGCGGGAGCAATATCTCAGGTGGTGAAAGTCCGGGTCAAGCCAAGCTGGGGGCTTGCAATATTTGGAGTAGTGGACGAACCGGGAGTGCAGGAGGCGAAAGAGGCCGGCATTCTGGCCTCTGCGTCCCTAGTAGCCCGGCGAAGGATATTGCTAAGGTGGAAGTAGGCGAAGCCCCCCAGCCTGGAGGCCTGGATAAATGATATGGCTAGGTTCATAAAGTTGGAGAGGATTAAGTTCGCCTTGAGAGGGTCTGCGCAGGGGTTCTACAAGCGGTGGCAACCGTTCCTAGACTATCTCGCGGAGCGTTAGAGGAAGGTCGGTAGCAGCAGCAGCAACCTTGGGGGGAGGGGGGGTGGACGTCCTGGGAGGGGGGGACTGCCTGGGAGGGTGGATGAGCAAGAGATAACATGAAGGGTTGGGGAAACTGGCACGTACGGGTGAGGGCCAGTAAAGCGGTGTAAATATATCATTTTGTTACGGGGGGGGGTTATTGTTTGTAAGGGAGAAAAATTATGTTAAAAAAACTTAATAAATATATATTTTTTAAAACAATGGCAGCACGGTAGCACAGTAGTTAGCATAGTTGCTTCACAGCGCCAGGGTCCCAGGTTTGATTCCCGGCTTGGATGACTGTGCGGAGTCTGCACGTTCTCCCCGTGTGTGCATGTGTTTCCTCCGGGTGCTCCGGTTTCCTCCCACAGTCCAAAGATGTGATTAGGTGGATTGGCCTTGATAAATTGCCCTTAGTGTCCAAAAAGGTGGGGTGTGGTGGGGTGACTGAGATACGGGGATAGGGTGGAAGTGTGGGCTTGGGTAGGGTGCTCTTTCCAAGGGACGGTGCAGACTTGATGGGCCGAATGGCCTCCTTCTTCACTGTAAATTCTATGAAAATTCCATACCTCAGCTGACTGTCCTTAGATTATTTATCCAGTAAAGGACATCGTTTTAGCAGATAGTCTTCAGCTGACCTCTACAACCTCTACTGACTATTCTCAGTGGAATTCGAAAGAGTCCCCAGCTGAAGTCCAGCTAATGCCCCTCCCAACACCTACAGTACCAACTGCAAGACATCAGCATCCGTCTTAACAGCTGAACCTGGATCATTCATGCTCGGTAAGGTACACAGTCATCAGGAAGCCCATCTTTATCCATTACAAGAACAAAAATAATTCTGGATAACATCTGAAAAATTGCTTTTCATTAAATCTTTCCTAATTGGCGACGCAAACCTGGAACACAGAAATTCTATAAAACTGACTTCCAACAATGCAGAAGGAGGCTAGCCGGCCTATCGAGTCTACACCGACCATTTAACAACATTTCCATTTCAACAATTAAAAGTTTTTTTCAGAAAAAATATTAAAAATGGATAATCTCCTTCCTCTTTATATGGAGCTTCCAAATATATTTTTTAAAATGTGCGTCGCATCTGCGTGGGTTTCCTCCCACAAGTCCTGAAAGGCGTGCTGTTAGGTGAATTGGACATTCGGAATTCTCCCTCAGTGTACCCGAACAGGCGCCGGAATGTGGCGACTAAGGGATTTTCACAGTAACTTCATTGCAGTAAGCCTACTTGTGATACTAATAGAGAGATTATTATTAGTGCAACAACTTGAGCGGTATAGCCCAGGTGCTATCCCGGTTAACTTGGCTGATTCTTGGCTTTGCAGTGGGGCTGACACACTTGGCCACAGCCACTGGATTAGTGGCTGGGGGGGGGGGGGAAATGCAGCTCCTCACTATCCACCGGAACGTGAATGCGTACAAATGCTAAGTCAGGGGAATGAACTCAGCTGTGGTGCCTCCAAGGTTGAATGGCTTGTCAATGCTCTGGTGTTTAGTGCTGAGAAGTGTATCTTTCTATATTTCTGTGTTTAGTATATATTCTGTGCATATAAGGGTAAAGCTGTGCGCACCTGTCCAGGGTTAATCAGAGAGGTTGCTGGAGTCAGATTGTGGAACCTAAGTGGTGAAAGATTAACAGTGCTATCCTTTTGCATTTTGTAATGAGATCCTTATGGTGGGTCTTAACTAACAGTAAATAAAGTAGATTTGGAGTTTGCATTTGGGGATAAGTTTTGAAACGGATGTGTTGCTGCTGCATTTCAAAGGAGTCTTACAGGTGACAAAAAGTTGTGCTTTACAGGAGATTAGTGAGCAAATAGGGCAGGTGTTTTAAGTGTTATTGATCTGAAATAAGGAGGTAAAATAGCACATGATTGATTTTTAATAGTTGGGTACCTCGGATATTTGAAGACAACACAGAGGACCAGGATGAAAGGGGTGAAAAGGGTGTTTATGAAAACAGGGTTTCAGGTGTAGGGCGTGCATGTGCGCGTGTCGGTTCCAGTGAAAGCCATTTCCTGTGTTCTGGAATGTGCTGGGAAGCCTTTTGAACAGAAGAAAGCGACTCCGTGTTGGGCCAGGAGAATATTTGCCCCGAGAAACAATGGGCTGGATTCACCGCTGTCGGGATTCTGCGCTTGGCCGGCAGACCGGGGATTTCCTGGCGGCATGGGGCTGCTCACAATGGGAAACCCCATTGGCTGGCTGGCGAGACGGAGAATCATGGGAACACGCCGCACCCCAGGTCTGGCGCGGAGGGACGGAGAATCCCGCCCAATGATTTTGAATCTCCTGGAAAAGCCACATCAGTGCAGAGATGCTTTCACGATTAGTGTACTTGGACTTCTGTTTAAAATAAAAGCAATTTCTCTGTCTTATGTAATATTTCCTGTATTTCATGGTCAAGAATCTATAAGGACTGCTGCCCAAAAAATAGTTTTGTGTTATCTTCGGCAAAGCATTTTGGGGGTGATTTTGTTAAGATTATTTTGAAGTGTGTATCTTTTATCTTGTGTTTAGGTTTTTAAAAATTTAAATTCTTCAGATTTTAACAGTTATCACTGGAGCCCTGTGCTCAGCACTTTTCCCTCTCCTTCTGACAATACAATTTTTATTTTTTTATTTTTTATTAATTTAGAGTACCTAATTATTTTTTCCAATTAAGGGGCAATTTAGCGTGGCCAATCCACCTACCCTGCACATCTTTGGGTTGTGGAGGTGAGACCCACGCAGACACGGGGAGAATGTGCAAACTCCACACGGACAGTGACCCAGGACTCGAACCCGGGTCCTCAGTGCCGTGAGGCAGCAGTGCTAACCACTGTGCCACCGTGCTGCCCCAATTTTTTATTTTTATAAAACATCTGATGAGATGGTTTTCAACCCGAGATTTGGATGGGTAAGCATTATCAGGTGCAGTTGAAGCATTATCAGGAGAGTGAAAGGGCATGGAGGGGCCTCGGGTGACTTGTGTGTGGAGTTTGCATGCTCTGTGTCAGCGTGGCTTTCCTCTGGTTTCCTTCCACAGTCCAAAGATGTGCAGGTTTGGTGGATTGGCCATACTAAATTGCCCTTTAGTGTCCAACAGGTTAGGTGGGGTTACTGGTTCACGGGGATGGGGTAGGGTGGAGGCGTGGGCTTAAGTAGGGCCTTCTATTCAAGGGCAGGTGCAGACTCGATGGGCCAAATGGCCTGCGTCTGCATTGTAGGGATTCTATGATTCTATGCGGGTGGTGTACAGGACAGTCACACCCGATATAATTATTCTCAACAAAGTGTCTTCAGGATTAAGGTTGGAGAAAGTTTTTAAAAATCAAGCTTTTAAAAGTCTTCCAATTCAAGCTCAAGCGTCACAAGCTTTTGGTGCAGAGACCTTGTACCACGGATCATGCTCTAATATCACAAAGGCATGAAAAGGTACCATCATAAAACTCTGCTTCCTGCTGTTACTGGTACGTTTGTGCAAAACAGCTTTGTGTTTACCTGCAGAACAAAGTGCACTAATTCACTGCACTGGAGTCATGGGGCTATGTAACACCAAGACTTCAGCATACGCACACCAGATGTTTGCAGCTGAAAAACATTAACCTTTAGCACCTTTTGCTAATTTACAGCGCACAGTTTAAATTAGGAGGACCACAAAGAACACTTGAGGCATTGAGATGAGGAATTCCTCCTGGCAGTTTGCCAATGTCTGGAATGCAACACATGGGAGCAGGGCAATGGGATACAGATTCTATTTTAAAAATAAATTTAGAGTGCCCAATTCATTTTTTGCAATCAAGGGACAATTTAGCGTGGCCAATCCACCTACCCTGCACATCTTTGGGTTGTGGGGGCGAAACCCACGCAAACACGGGGAGAATGTGCAAACTCCACACAGACAGTGACCCAGAGCCGGGATCGAACCTGGGACCTCGGTGCCATTGTGCTGCCGTGGGACACAGATTCAATATCAGAGTTCTCAATCTCAGAGACTAGGCCGTACCTTTATTCCTCTATAATAATTATCGTTATTGCCACAAGTAGGCTTACACTAACACTGCAATGAAGTTACTGTGAAAAACCCCTATTCCGGTGCCTGCTCGGGTACATGGAGGGAGATTTCAGAATGTCCAATTCACCTAACAGCACGCCTTGTCGGGACTTGTGGGAGGAAGCCGGAGCACCCGGAGGAAACCCACGCAGAAACAGGGAGAACATGCAGACTCCGCACAGACAGTGACCCAAGCTGGGAATTGAACCTGGGACCCTGGCGCTGTGAAGCAACAGCGCTAACCACTGTGCTACCGTGCCGCCTGATCTCGCATCTCAAAGGAGGGTCCTCGTTGTGAGATTCATGGGTTACAGGGTCCATTGAGCCCCACAAATGCCCAATCTCCATGTGTCAGACTGGGTAGAGAGTGCTGGCAGGATGGCCCTGGACTGACCAAACAAATGGACTTTAATCAGGTAGATTTAAGGACCTAGGCCAGGGAAGAGGCCAAAGGGTCAGTGTAAAAGCTCTGGCAATAATCTCCCATCCCTTTTGGAGGATATAAAAGAGATGGATGAGTTGTGGACATGTGAAATTACCAATACTTACAATCACTGCAGCGCAGGAGGCCATTCGGCCCATCGAGTCTGCACCAACCCTCTGAAAGAGCACCCTATCCCTGTAACCCCACCCAACCTTTTGAACAGTAAGGGGCAATTTATCATGGTCAATCCACCTAACCTGCACATCGTTGGACTTTGGACTGTGGGAGGAAACCGGAGCACCCGGAGGAAACCCACGCAGACACGGGAGAACGCGCACACTCCGCACAGACAGTGACCCGAGGCCAGAATCGAACCCGGGACCCTGATGCTGTGAGGCAGCAGTGCTAAACACCGTGCCACCGTAAATGGGATCTGGTTCGTCAACTTAGCCTGGAATTCCATTGAGTCAAGTCAATGGGCCCAATTACTGTTTACCCAATCACAGACTTATTGCATGGTGGAAAACCTGAACAATTGCTGTTCGATCACTTGTTACAACACAGTCAGACCAATACCCACCTCTAGGTAGTAAAAGATGAAGAAAAGGGTTTCAGTTGACAATCGCTGGTAGAACTCGAGTGTATCTGAATGGACTGGGGGGACCTGATGGTGATAAGGCGGTGTGGGACATGGATTACGTGGGAGGTAGTGTCTGTGGGGAAAAATTGAAAAATTACAATGCTTTTACTGTGGCAATTCTGGACTTGATTTATTACATTTCCACTGTTTAAAATATTGTATTGGGCAGGAAAAAAAAATCAATGCATTTCGAATAACATCATCAACCTAATAATCTAACTTAGCATGACATTGTCAGAATCCTGGGATCATGGCCAAATCTAATTAATGTTTCACAATGTGAAACACACCATGCCTTTCTGTACCCAGCTCTGGTTGTGGGTATACACAAAGACCAGCAATTGCAGCGTGAAGATACTAACTGGAACCTCAGTGTTCAGTACAGGCAAAAGCCAACTAAACCACGAGATTTCTCCACCACCTCAGAATCACACTCTCTTCCTACGTCATACTCATACCTAAACATGCACATGAACAAAATAACTTCACCACGGAAACTCGGGAGAATTACTTCCAAATCAGCATCGCCATCAATCTCGAGAGCAACTGAAATTCCACAACAAACCCAACCAACCCTACACAGACACATCTATTGCAGCACATCCTCACCCCAGCTAACCAAGGTCTCTGAAAATGGGAATCCCTTAGACGCCTGCACCAGAGACCAATTTTGCCAATGGTTTCCATTTATCTATATCAACACGGCCACACCTGGCCTGGTTAGACCAGCAGGCAAGGCTGTTCACTGGGATATTCAGTCACCTTTCCTTGTGTATTGTTCCGGTATTAATTCTATAAATCACTTGCTGAACAGAAAGGTGCTTTTCAAAAACACAAAGCTACATCATGAAAGGTTTGGATTTACAGGCTCTGCAGAACAGTCACTGGAAAAAGAATTTCAGATATCCAAAGTGTCTATTTCTCAAGTTATCTACTCCAACTTTACTATAATACCAGGAAACTATAGTAACATCCCTGCAAAACATATAAAAATGGATGTTGTTACCAGGGTCTATGGTTAAAAGTGCAGGATATTCGCCATTCAAAAAAAGTACTGCTTCAATTAACCCCGAAACCCATCACAACAGCTGACATCCGGCTGACAAACTCGTCTTACTGCTTATTCCCAGCTCAAACCACTACTGACCGTATCCTCTCAGAGTCTGATGGATGAGGCATGTGAAGCCAGGCGGATTCCACCATGTGCAGCTGGTATTCTTGGTCCTTAGAAAGATGTACTGGGCTCAGTGGGCACACGCCCAGCATCGGCTGAAGGTGAACCTCTGTTGTTTGTGGAACGTTAGACGTCATTGAGTTGCTCTGTGACGATGGGGTGCTGAAGAGATCTGGGGGGAAAACCCCACCACTTTTAACACAGATTTTATATAGAACAGATTTTAACCATTTAAAATCTGCATAGTATCTTCACCCTTCCCCTAATGGATGCACCATTGGTCAGGAATCAGTCTGATCACGAGCTATCAGATATATACAAACAACTTCAAACAAGTTGCACCATCATAAACCAACTAGTATCTTTATATAATAAAAAAACTTTAAAAGTATCAAATGCATTCGCTGATATCCAAGCGGTCAGCAAGAAAATTGTTTTTCACCTGCTCCCTACCTTGGGGGATCCCAGCTTCTAAACAAACTGCTTTTGAAATGACTGCCAGGAGATGCAAAATGTGGCCTGGACCTCCATCTATCACCTTGTGAAGTGTCAATCCTGTGGACTGTGCCGCAGGTAATGACACAGAGACTAGGAAAGCCATCGTGACTTGCCCATTGCACAATTAATACTGTGGTTATATTTTCCACCAGTGTTCAAATTATTGAAAATTTGGGGGTTCCAGGTATTACTTACAAACATTTTAATATTTGCCTTTTAGCAAAATGCATCTTTGGGGATGTTCCAATTAGAAATTGATCGCAGCAGACTTCTGACCAAGAGCAGGCCATCCTGAGCTGCAGCGCGGTTTTGTTGCCGACAAGAGTTCCATCCTTTTAATTGCAGTTCCCTGCAATCCTATCAGCTCAGATCAATACAGGCTGCCCTGGTCCACAGTGCAGCTGACAGTTAATTGCTAGGTTGCAGACTAGGGTAACCAAACACTGGTCTGAATACAGCAAGGATTTCTCAGCTATTTCTGTCCCTTATTTAGACCATGCAGGGTTATAATGGATCCTCTGGCACCTTCGCTTTGCTGCGGATTACAGACAGATGTTACTCCAGCCAATAACATTGTTACTCCAGATGATCCTGTCCAACATACAGCCAGCAACATTGTTACTCCAGACTGCTCCTGTCTAACTAGTCAGTAACATTGTTACTCCAGATGTTACACCAGGCAGCTCCTGTCTAACCTACAGCAGTAACTGCCTCTGTGGATGCTTTGCACAAACACCGCATGTTCTTTAGTTTTCTCCACTCACTCGTTCCTCTCTTTCCCCCACCCTCTCAAATATTTTGACCCTAAATGGGTATATACACAGTCTGTAGGTCCTCACCTGACACCCATGAAGGACCAGTTGACCAGATTAGGGTTAGAACGCTGGCCAATGTTTACTCCCTGCCCCATGCTTCAGCCCTCATGCCGGAGGCCAATTATTGCACCCCCCCACCCCTGGGCACAGCCAACTAACCTTTCCCATTCCCTATCCCTAGACATAGTCAACAAACCTCCCCCCATTCTCTGTCCGTGGGTACAGCCAACTAAATTCTGGATTATCTAACATATTTTAAAATTTAGAGTACCCAATTATTTTTTTCCAATTAAGGGGCAATTTAGCGTGGCCAATCCACCTACCCTGCACATCTTTGGGTTGTGGGGGTGAGACCTACACAGACATGGGGAGAATGTGCAAACTCCACACGGACAGTGACCCGGGGCCGGGATCAAATCCAGGTCCTAGTTCCCGTGAGACAGCAGTGCTAACCACTGTGCCACCTGGATTGTCTAATTTGAGATGAAAACCTTTAATAACCAGCTAAGAATGACAGATGTTTGCTACCGCCTTCAGGGAACTGCTAATAGGCAGCTACTCACCTCTCTCGTTCAAATGCAAAGACTGAACCTGTTCTTCCAATCCTGCACTCACAGCTGCGCGTTCTGCCATGCTTTTTAAGGAGCTCAGTGTTTCTGGAGCCTGCTGTATGCACAGAAATAAATGATGTTAAAGCACCAAGGACAAAAACGGCAAACTTTTCAAAATGCCTCACATAATTAATTGTGATTTTTAAAGTGAATTTCTAAATACAGTATCATCCAGCAAACAGCAATTTAAATAAACCAATCAATTGAAGGAATTATCAGCTGGTCACCTTACGCTTCAAGCAGTGTCATGGGGTCCTTTACGGCCAATGACCATTTAAACGACAGCACCTCCAACAATGCAGAACCCTCTCCGTACTGCACTGGAATGCCAGCCTAGACTTGGCACTCACCCCACCCAGTGGATCTTTTACCTACAACCTGTCCACTCTGGTGAAAATGCTACCAGCTTAGAGAAGTTAAGTTTTAGTACATCTTTAGATGCGTGCCTGACAAAAGTAGCACTGTCACAGCCAAATGCCATTGAAATTTGGCAGCCCCAGCTCATGGGGCACTTTGCTGGGAATGCTGACAGGAAAGGAGGGCAGAGAATGAAGCGAGCAAGATCAGAACGAGAACTAGGAAAGCTAAACGGGGCAGGGGTTACGGAGTGGAAAGAGGGCCAAGTTAAAATATACATTCAAACAAAACAAACGTACAATTGTGGCAGAAAAAACCCTCATGAAACAAACCATTCGGAAGAGTAAGCCTTTGGTGCAGCAGGCGCGCTGCTCGTTATTGGGAGAACACCCCCAATCGGAAATAGGTGCGAATTGGGCATGAAATGGGAGTTTACCTTCAAACTGCAACCCTCGTGGACACACAGATTGTGACCTAACACACCGTAACATTCTAATCAACAGTCCTTACCCTTTCAAACAAAAACCACTGTCAGGAATTTTTTTATTTACAGCTCTCTCCGAAACGGTCAAGTAAACATGTAAAACTACTTTGTTTGAAAGCTCGGCTGTGATAATGAGAATGGTAACTCCACCCAGCTTGAGAAGATCCTCCGTCAGAGGGTTTATACCAGCAACAAAATACAACGGTGACATGGTGCTGCACTCCTGGTCAGTGCTCAGACAGATGTGTGGCTCAACAGCTACGGAAACTAACTTTGAGAGCCCAGAAACTTTTGTTTCTCCTTTAACCTGACTAAAAGAGAAAAGAATCCAACACGCAAAAGGGAGAAACAACGCTCATTGTGCAAATTGGTATGAAAAGAAGCCCAAAAGCAGGGGTTCCTGATGTTGAATTGGAGTGATGTACTTTGATGCTGCACCACTAACTACAGCAACCATAACAATCGTCTGGCAGATTCAGGGACTACAGTTTACAGGAGAATGGGTAGAATTATGCAGAAAGTCTGCACTTCTGTAGTCAGAAATATAATTAATCTAAAGATATATTTACACTCAATTTACTGGTATACCATGAAATAATTACTGAACAAAGTGATATTTTTTTTTGCAAAACATTTTCAGTAATTCAGCACAATCATGTGGACACTGAAAATTACACAAAGTCCAGCTCATGTCACTTGTCAAACTTCAAGTGAATGCGATAAAATCCTTCCTTTTGGTTGTTCTTATATATGTAGTACTTTATTATAAGCTTTGTCACAAGTAGGCTGACATTAACACTGCAATGAAGTTACTGTGAAAAGCCCCTAGTCGCCACATTCCGGCGCCTGTCCGGGTACACAGAGGGAGAATTCAGAATATCCAAATTACCCAACAGCACGTCTTTCGGGATTTGAGAGAGGAAACCGGAGCGCCTGGAGAAAACCCACGCAGACATGGGGAGAACGTGCAGACTCTGCACAGACAGTGACCCAAGCCAGGAATCGAACCTGGAGCTGTAAAGCAACAGTGCTAACCACTGTGCTGCCCATTTCTAGAAAGCGAATCCGTGGAAAGCAATGGGTCCTGACGGGAGTCACTGGTCGTGCACGCAGATCCTGTTCTGGACCAACTGCCAGGTGTGTTCGCGGACATCTTGATCCTCTCCATACTCCGTTCCGAGGTTCCCACCTGCTTCAAGAAGACCACTATCATACTCGTATACTTGGGTATACAGATGAAATTCCTCTCTGGATACATCTGTCAATGTCTAACAGTCATCATTAATGGGTGATAGGAGGTTGTGCTGTGAATCGATCCAAGGTTCTCAACATTCAAATATTCAGTGCCAGGCTGGCTGGGTAGCTGGAGAGAGATTCTTATTGGACTGGGTTTATTTCCAGCACTTCTAAAGGTTTTAGTAATGACATTCGAGCATTCTGTGTATCAACATACACTCAGCCAGTTTAAAAACAAATCGTTCACAGAATGCAAGCATGGTTGGCACGGTGAGTGCTTTTTGCCAATCCCCAACTGCCCTGGAGAAGGCAGCAGTAACACACCTTTCAGAACCACTGCAGTTCACATGGTATTCAGGGGAATGTTCCCAGCGATGAGGAACATCAGTTACAAAGAAAGAATGACGAGGAGGCGGAGATTAGCCACAAGAGGCTACCAGACTTGCTGAGCTTTCCTGTTTTTACTCAAAATCATAAGGGAACTGGACAGAGTAGATAGAAAGAGACCGCTCTGATTGGCAAAGATCAAGAACGAAGGGGCAAAGGTTTCAGGTAATTGACAGAAGACAAAATGGTGACGTGAGGAAAATCACAGCAAGTGGTTGGGATCGGGAATGCGCTGCCTGAATGTGGGGTGGTGTCAGGGTCAACAGAGGCTATTATTTGGGAACTGGAGCATTATCTGAAAAGGTGGAAGTTTGCAGGGCTACAGGAAAAGGCAGAGAGGGGCACTACATAAATTGTTCCCTCAGAGGACCGACATGACAGGCCAAATGGCTGCCGCCTGTGCTGTAACCATTCTATGATTCTATAGTGTAGGTACATGCACAGTGATGTTAGGGAGGGAGCTCCGGGATTTTGGCCCATCAACAATGGAGAAACGGCAATATACGCAAGTCTGGATGGTGTGTGGTTTGAACAGGTAGTGGTGTTCCCATGCATCTCCTGCTCTTGGCCCTTTTAGGGTGGTACGGTAACAGGTTTGGAAGGAGTTGTCAAAGGAAACTTGGGGAGTTGCTTTTAAAAAAATAAATTTAGAGCACCCAATTAAGGAGCAATTTATCGTGGACAATCCACCTACCCTGCACATCTTTGGGTTGTCAAACCTCAAGTGAATGTGATAAAATCCTTCTTGATGGTTGTTCTTATATATGTAGTACCCACGCAGACATGGGGAGAATGTGCAAACTCCACATAGACAATGACCCAGGGCCTGGATTGAACCCGGGTCCTCGCCACTGTGGGGGCTGTAAATTGGTGGAGAAGGCGTGTAACTGAAGAGAACCATTTTGAAATCAATGCGACGTGGGCTGAAGCCAGTGTTCCACCAGCAAGTGCAGTGATCTGAAAGTGGGACTCAGTGCAGGCGGAGAAGAAAGAATGTGGGAGGTGAACAAGGAGAGCACCTGGGCCAGGTGAGCAAGGTGTGGACGAGATGAGGAAGGGAATGCAGGGAGTCAAAGGATACATTAAAATAACATTTTTCACAAAGAAAAAGACCAAATGGAATCAAATTGACCTACAATGTTAAATTGCATCCAAACAAAAATTCTCCCTTGTAGCAACAACTACAATTTTCCTTCTGTATTTGTTGGAACTGCAGACAGAATAATTCTGATGCAGGTGGCTGGAAAGTTGAATCTTCAGTTGTACCCTAAGTAGCCCAAGACAAGAGCAGCAGACCAAAGCTTCACTTCCATACCAAACACCTAGGTTTCCGGCAGTTTCCACCGGGCTTCTGCAGCAGGCCACGTGTCTGGCCAAACGGACAACTCTCTGTACCAGTGGCCACCGCACCTTCACTGGCCTGCAGGCAGCATGCACGAGCAGCAAATCAACTTCATTTTGCCCCAGGGCCACTCCAGTGACCTGAAAGTTGGGTTATGAATTTGTCACGGAACTAAGCCAAGAGCATACAAAACCATGGCACCCCAGCTCTAAAGCATCAACTCTGACATATTCTAACTTTACACATGTTTTTAGTGTTCCAACCTTAATTGAAAGTTGTTAAAAAAAACAGACCTAGGAGGGCAACACAGTAGCACAAGTGGATAGCACTTTGGCTTCAGAGTGCCAGGGTCCCAGGTCCCGCTGGGTCACTGTCTGTGTGGACTCTGCACGTTCTCCCAGTGTCTGCGTGGGTTTCCTCCGGGTGCTCCGGTTTCCTTCCACAGTCCAAAGACATGCAGGTTAGGTGGATTGGCCATTCTAATTTGCCTTTAGTATCCAAAACGGTTAGGAGCGGTTATTGGGTTACGGGGATAGGGTGGAAGTGAGGGCTTAAGTGGGTTGGTGCTGACTCGGTGGGCAGAATGCCTCCTTCTGCACTGTATGTTCTATGTATATTTTATTCATTTAGCCAAACCCGAATGAGAGTCTCTCGCCGATGGTGTGCTGTGACCTATGGCAATGGTGATTTTTCATTGGAGACCCAAATTCAAATTTCTTCCAGAGAAGATATATATTAGCCCTTTTAAATGCTCATTCCAAGTCGCGAGTGATCCATGGAACAAGCAGTCTCAAACCCACACCCCAGGTGATGAAGCTCCAATGTAATCCTGAATCAGAATTAGGCTCTCTCAGAAACAACATTTAAGAGGGCAACCCCTAAAATGGAGACATCTTGACCCACTCCAGTCTGCCCCATGTGCAAGCTTTCTTGATTTCCAAATCCAATTACACCATTAAGACAAGACTGTTCCAACGACATAGGTAGGAAAAGGGACAGGGATGTAAGGCAGGAATTCAGGGAGCTAGGGTGGAAACTTAGATCTAGGACAAACAGTTATTATCTCTGGGTTGTTACCCGTGCCACGTGATAGCGAGACGAGGAATAGGGAGAGAGAGAGAGGAGTTGAACACGTGGCTACAGGGATGGTGCAGGAGGGAGGGTTTCAGATTTCTGGATAATTGGGGCTCATTCTGGGGTCGGTGGGACCTCTACAAACGGGATGGTCTGCACCTGGACCAGAGGGGTACCAATATTCTGGGGGGGGGAAAATTTGCTAATGCTCTTCGGGAGGGTTTAAACTAGTTCAGCAGGGGCTTGGGAACCTGAATTGTAGCTCCAGTATACAGGAGGTTGAGAGTAGTGAGGTCATGAGTAGGGTTTCAAAGTTGCAGGAGTGTATCGGCAGGCAGGAAGGTGGTTTAAAGTGTGTCTTCTTCAATGCCAGGAGCATCCGGAATAAGGTGGGTGAACTTGCAGCATGGGTTGGTACCTGGGACTTCGATAGTGTGGCCATTTCGGAGACATGGATAGAGCAGGGACAGGAATGGTTGTTGCAGGTGCCAGGATTTAGATATTTCAGTAAGCTCAGGGAAGGTGGTAAAAGAGGGGGAGGGGGGGCATTGTTAGTCAAGGTTAGTATTACGGTGGCAGAAAGGACGTTTGATGAAGACTCGTCTACTGAGGTAGTATGGGCTGAGGTTAGAAACAGGAAAGGAGAGGTTACCCTGTTAAGGGTGTTCTATAGGCCTCCGAAAAGTGCCAGAGATGTAGAGGAGAGGAATGCAAAGATGATTCTGGATAGGAGCGAAAGCAACAGGGTAGTTGTTATGGGGGACTTTAACTTTCCAAATATTGACTGGAAGCGCTATAGTTAGAGTACATTAGATGGGTCCATTTTTGTCCAATGTGTGCAGGAGGGTTTCCTGACACAGTATGTAGATAGGCCAACGAGAGGAGAGGCCATATTGGATTTGGTACTGGGTAATGAACCAGGACAGGTGTTAGATTTGGAGGTAGGTGAGCACTTTGGTGATAGTGACCACAATTCGATTACGTTTACTTTAGTGATGGAAAGGGATAGGTATACACCGCAGGGCAAGAGTTATATCTGGGGGAAAGGCAATTATGATGCGACGAGGCAAGACTTAGGATACATCGGATGGAGAGGAAAACTGTAGGGGATGGGCACAATGGAAATGTGGAGCTTGTTCAAGGAACAGCTACTGTGTGTCCTTGATAAGTATGTACCTGTCAGGCAGGGAGGAAGTGGTCGAGTGAGGGAACCGTGGTTTACTAAAGCAGTCGAAACAATTGTCAAGAGGAAGGAGACTTATGTAAAGATGAGACATGAAGGTTCAGTTAGGGCGCTCGAGAGTTACAAGTTAGCTAGGAAGGACCTAAAGAGAGAGCTAAGAAGAGCCAGGAGGGGACATGAGAAGTCTTTGGCAGGTAGGATCAAGGATAACCCTAAAGCTTTCTATAGCTATGTCAGGAATAAAAGAATGACTAGGATAAGATAGGGCCAGTCAAGGACAGTAGTGGGAAGTTGTGTGTGGAGTCCGAGGAGATAGGAGAGGTGCAAAATGAATATTTTTCGTCAGTATTCACACAGGAAAAAGACAATGTTGTCGAGGTGAATACTGAGATTCAGGCTACTAGACTAGAAGGGCTTGAGGGTCACAAGGAGGTGTTAGCAATTCTGGAAAGTGTGAAAATAGATAAGTCCTTTGGGCCGGATGGGATTTATCCTAGGATTCTCTGGGAAGCTAGGGAGGAGATTGCTGAGCCTTTGGCCTTGATCTTTAAGTCATCTTTGTCTACAGGAATAGCGCCAGAAGACTGGAGGATAGCAAATGTTGTCCCCTTGTTCAAGAAGGGGAGTAGAGACAACCCCGGTAACTATAGACCAGTGAGCCTTACTTCTGTTGTGGGAAAAATCTTGGAAAGGTTTATAAGAGATAGGATGTATAATCATCTGGAAAGGAATAATTTGATTAGAGACAGTAAACACGGTTTTGTGAAGGGTAGGCCGTGTCTCACAAACCTTAGAGTTCTTTGAGAAGGTGACCAAACAGGTGGATGAGGGTAAAGCAGTTGATGTGGCGTATATGGATTTCAGTAAAGCGTTTGATAAGGTTCCCCATGGTAGGCTACTGCAGAAAATACGGAGGCATGGGATTCAGGGTGATTTAGCAGTTTGGATCAGAAATTGGCTAGCTGGAAGACGACAAAGGGTGGTGGTTGATGGGAACGGTTCAGACTGGAGTCCAGTTACTAGTGGTGTACCACAAGGATCTGTTTTGGGGCCACTGCTGTTTGTCATTTTTATAAATGACCTGGAGGAGGGCATAGAAGGATGGGTGAGTAAATTTGCAAATGACACTAAAGTCCGAGGAGTTGCGGACAGTGCGGAAGGATGTTACAAGTTAGAGTACATAGATAAGCTGCAGCACTGGGCTGAGGTGGCAAATGGAGTTTAATGCAGAAAAGTGTGAGGTGATTCATTTTGGAAGGAATAACAGGAAGACTGAGTACTGGGCTAATGGTAAGATTCTTGGCAGTGTGGATGAGCAGAGAGATCTCGGTGTCCATGTACATAGATCCCTGAAAGTTGCCACCCAGGTTGAGAGGGTTGTTAAGAAGGCATACGGTGTGTTAGCTTTTATTGGTAGAGGGATTAAGTTTAGGAGCCATGAGGTCATGTTGCAGCTATACAACACTGTGGTGCGGCCGCATTTGGAGTATTGCGTGCAATTCTGGTCGCCGCATCATAGGAAGGATGTGGAAGCATTGGAAAGGGTGCAGAGGAGATTTACCAGAATGTTGCCTGGTATGGAGGAAAGATCTTATGAGGAAAGGCTGAGGGACTTGAGGCTGTTTTTGTTAGAGAGAAGAAGGTTAAGAGGTGACTTAATTGAGGCATACAAGATGATCAGAGGATTGGATAGAGTGGACAGTGAGAACCTTTTTCCTCGGATGGTGATGTCTAGCACGAGGGGACATAGCTTTAAATTGAGGGGAGATAGATATAAGACAGATGTCAGAGGTAGGTTCTTTACTCAGAGAGTAGTAAGGGCGTGGAATGCCCTGCCTGCAACAGTAGTGGACTGCCAACACTAAGGACATTCAAATGGTCATTGGATAGACATATGGACGATAAGGGAATAGTGTAGATGGGCTTTAGAGTGGTTTCACAGGTCGGCGCAACAGAGGGCCGAAGGGCCTGTACTGCGCTGTAATGTTCTATATAATAGTGCTGGGTCAGGATGATATATTCCCTAGGTTCTGGAACAGTTCCACTGGATTGGAAAAAGGCGAATGTCACACCACAGTGCAGGTGAAGAGGAGGAAGTAGCAGGAAACTGCAGGCCAAGTTAATTCACATCTCTCATTGGAAAACTGCCAGAATCAGTTATTACAGAGGTGTTTTTAAAAATCGCAACAATCTGGTGACGTCAACATGGTTTTGTGAAAGAGAAATTGTGTTTGACAAATCTATTAGAGTTCTTGGAGGATGTAACATGCAGGTGGGTAAAAGGGAACCCGCAGATGGTCTGAGAAGTCATATAGACTCGAATGAAATGTTAACTCTCTCCACAGATGCTGCCAGATCTGAAGTTATCCAACATTTTCTGTTTTTACACCAGTAGATGTAGTGTTTTTAGATTTCCGAAAGGAATTTAAACAAGCTACATAACCCACTATATCCCTTTGCAGACTAAGTACACAAATCTCAGAAAGCTAGCATGCAGGTACAAGATAATAGCTGGGGGTGGGGGGGGAATGAATGTTTCTTCTCCTGGGGGATCTAGAACAAGGGGTTTCCCATTTTAGACAGAGATGAGGAGCAGTATCTTCACTCAGAGAGTCATTAGTCTGTGGAATTCTCTACCAAAGAGCTGCGAAGGCTAGGTCACTGAATGCGTTCAAGGCTGGCTTTCCAAACATGCGATAGGCTGAGCTAATTGATCCTACAACCAATGGATCAGATCAGTCCAACCACATCCAGTTGTGAATGATGTAGGACAGTTACGCCACTAACAGGAGATGGCAGCCCACAAATATCCTCTGATGGAGGATCCCAGTACATCAGTGCAAAAGATAAGCTGAAACACCTACAACCATTTTCAGCCACAGGTGTCAAGTTGTTGATTCATTTTTGACGCCTCCAGGAGGTCTCCAGCATCACAAGTGCCGGTCTTCAGCCAATTACATTCACGCCATCTGAAACCAAGAAATGGCTGAAGGCATCGGCTACTGCAAAGGCTTTGGACCCCGACAATATTCCAGCAATAATACTGAATACTTGTGTTTCAGAGCTAGCTGTGCCCCTAGCCAAGCTGTTCCAGTATAGCTACAGCACTGGCACCTGCTCAGCAAGGTGGGCAATTGCCCCGGTGTGTGCTGTACACAAAAAACAGGACCAATCCAACCCAGCCAATACTACCCCATCAGTCTACACTCTATTATCTCCAAAGTGATGGAAGGTGGCACCGATAGCATTCTCATGCAGCAATAACCTGCTCACTGACACAGTTTGGCTTCTGCCAGGACATCTCAACTCCCGACCTCATTGCAGCCTTGGTCCAAACATGGATGAAAGAGCCAAACTCAAATGGAGGGAGTGTGACTGCCCTGGATATCAAGGCAACATTTGACCAGGGAAACTGAAATCAACCCAAATCCCGCGTGTGTGTGTGTGTGTGTGTGTGTGTGTGTGTGTGTGTGTGTGTGTGAGTGAGTGAGTGAGAGAGAGAGGAGAGAAGAGAGACAGCCGGGCCTGCGAGGGACACCCCCATTAAGACATCCGGGCCCGAGAAAAGGGAAGAGTAGCTAACGTGAATGTTGGTCCCTCGGAAGATGAGACCAGGGAATTAATAGTGGGGAGCACCCCATGTTTGCGTGGGTTTCGCCCCCACAACCCAAAGATGTGCAGGGTAGGTGGATTGGCCACGATAAATTGCCCCTTAATTGGAAAAAATGAATCGGGTACTCTAAATTTCTATTCAAAAAAAATAGGGGGGAGCACAGACGACAGAGGCACTAAATCAATATTTTGCCTCAGTTTTCATGGAGGCGGATTGTAGTACCATTCCAATAATAACAAATAACGCAGAAGTAATAGAAAAGGAGTAACTTTGAGAACAATCAAGAGGAACTTAGAGAACAATCAAGAGGGGGATAAAGGTACTAAAACTATTGGGACTGAGGGTGGACAAGTCCCTAGGGCTTCATGGCCTACATCTCAGTCTTAAAGGAAGTGGCAACGGAGATAGTGGATCCATTGGTTATAATATTCCAAAATTCCCTGGATGTGGGAAAGGTTCCAGTGGATTGGGAAAATGTGCAACACCCTTATTCAAAAAGGGAGGGAGGCAGAAAGTGGGTCCCAGTTAGTTTAACATGTCATTGGGAATAACTGGACATTTAGAAAGCCAAAATGCAATCCATCAGAGTCAGCATGGTTTTATGAAGGGTAAATTGTACTTGACTAATTTGTTAAGAGTTCTTTGAAGATTTAACAAGCAAAGTGGATAATAGGGATCATTTGATGAAGCATATCTGGACTTCCAGAAGACATTTGATAAGGTGCCGCACAAGTTTAATACACAAGGCAAGAACACACGGGATTACGGGTAATTTATTATGTTTGATAGGAGATGGGGTAATCAACTAAAGGCACAGAGAGTCGGGATAAATGGGTCTTTTTCTGGCAAGATGTAACTAGTGGGGTGCGACAGGGTTCAGTCTTCAGGCTCCAATATTCCAATACATGTTAATGAGTTTGACATAGGAATAGAAGGTACTATAGCCAAATTTGCAGATGATACTAAAATATGTGGGATAGTAAGTTGCAATGAGGAAATAAGAAACTTACAAATGGATATAGATTAGATTAGGTGAGTAGGTCAAAATTTGGCAGGTGGAGTTTAAAGTGGTAAGTGTGGGGTTATCCATTTTGGTCAGAAAAATGGGGACAAACTTCAGAGTGCTTCAGTGCAAAGGGATTTGGGTGTCCTCTTGCATCAAATTGCAAAAAACTAGCGTGTGGGTAATAAAGGCAAATGGAATTTTGGCCTTTATAGCTAAAGGAGTAGGGAAGTGACTCTGCAATTGTACAAGGCATTGGTGAGACCGCACCTGGAGCACGTGCACAGTTTTGGTCCCCTTATTTGAGGGGGGATGTAGTGGCATTAGAGGCAGTTCACAGGTGGTTCACTAGTTTGATTCCATCGATGAAGGGTTTGTCTTGTGAAGAGAAATTGAGTAGTTTAGGCCTATACTCTCTTGAGTTAAGAAGAACGAGAGGAGATCCGTAGACGTAGAGCGGATGCTTCCTCTTGTGGGGCAATCTAGAACGAGAGGAAAGGGGTTAGGGGTGGCAGATTTAAAACAAATGGGAAATAATTTCTCTCAAAGGGTCATGTATCTGTGGAATTCACTACCGCAGAGTGGGGTGGATGCTGGGACATTGGGTAAATTTGAGGAGATGGACAAATTTTTAATTCATTGTTGGTTGAAATGTTACGGAGAACGTGCAGGAAGTGGAATGGAGGCCAAACGGGAGATCAGCCATGATCGTACTGAATGGCGGACTGGAGAGGCTGCATTGCCAATTCCTGCTTCTGGTTTTTTAATGTTATGTTCTAAAAAAGGCAGATTTTTGGTTGACAAGGAAGTCAAGAGCTTTGGAGGACAGGGAGGAAAGTGGAGTTGAGGCCACAATCAGATCAGCCTTGATGATAAGATTAGTGGAAGTTTAGTGGAGCAGACTCAATCGGCTGAATGGGCAACTCCTACTCATTACGATCTTATGAACAGTGCAAAGCCAGCGTAGGGATGGAACAGCCTCTTGTGGGGTTGGGGGGCATGGAGAGCACAATAGGAGAATAAATTCAGTGATGTTCAGGACACTGGCTGCCACTTCCACACATCATTAACTACATGGCAATGCTTTCCCTCACAATGTGGTCCCAAGTGAAGGCCTTTCTCAGTCAGCACTCTGGTAACCAGCAGGTATCTTAAACTGTGCAGCATTTCAGTGAAACAAGCCAATGTGGAATCTCTCCACCTGGTCCATCTTCTCTCACTCCGTACATACCTTTAAATCCTGAGAGACAAACGGTAAGGGTCCATTCATCATGGCTGGTGTTGGTTTAAGATCAGAGAAGTTGGAAGCTTGAGTGTTAACTTGACTGGCTGCAAGAACAGGGATGATGTTCGTTGTGCTGGCTACAGATACACTGACTGCCTCCTTCCTGCACAACAGACAGATAATGCAATCAAAAGACTTTGATAAGACACAAAAGTATTAATTGGTCTTCATCTTATTGAGCTAGATGAATCCTGGATAGTTTTACACCATTTATTTTAGCGACAGAGGCAGTCATGAATTCAACAGCAAAGCTAAAAGCAGTGACTCGTGGACAACTATGCAGGTTTTTGTAAGTTTGCTCTCGGTATGCAGTCAGTTCTACATTTACTATACCACCCTAACAACTGAGCTACTTACTAGATTAGTTTAGAAATAATCAGACAGTGCACATGGTGACCAGGAGGGGTAAGTGTGGGTTTTCTGAAGCAGTTGCGTTAACAATTTGGTAACTCAAGTTACTAGATGCATTCAGTTTGGATTTCACAACTTGGTAGGATTGAACCAGTCACCTCACAAGCCTGATCCTTTGGGCCTCAAAATTTCCAACACTTATTTTCTTTGGTCATTTTTTTTGTTGCGGGCTGGCATAATTGGACAGGGATGTGGGGAAGAGGAAGACTGAGAATAGTATCACGGTGTCACTGCCATTTTCCACAGCATCACTGCCAGATCGTACAGAGCAAGCTTGTGCTGCACTACTCACACATTATTCTGTAAGGGAGTTGTGCCAGTTGGTTGGCTGTTTGTACTGGAAGGAAGACTGTAGCTGTTCTGATGTTCCACGCTGTTCTCAGCAACCACTGCACTATAACCTGAAAAGAACAAGGTTCAATTCAACATAAAGCAAGACTCCCAGCACGTGTAACATCCCAGACAGTGTATACATTCAGAAAATGCTGGAAATACTAGATTCAGCCACATCCGTCTGAGGGAGAACTGCATTCGAAAGGTCACAGACTTAAAGATTCTCTCTCTCGCTCTCCCCACCCCCCCAAAGATTGGTCTGATCTGCTGAATATTTCCAGTATCCTATCCATAGTATTGTGCCTTTAGCATTTATTCAGGAATAGGCTCAGTATTCAGCAGCACTCCAAGACAGTAAATAGTCTTTTTTTTAAAAAAAATTTAGAGTTCCCAATTCACCTAACCTGCACATCTCTAGGTTGTGCGGGTGAGACCCAAGCAGACAGAGGGAGAATGTTCAAACTCCACACGGACAGTGACCCAGGGCCAGGATTGAACCTGGGTCCTCAGCACTATGGGCAGCCCATCAAGATACAACAGTCAGCAATAAGTGCATCATTCACATTTTTACAGCAAAATAGGACTCTGTACAGTTCAGCAGCAACTCCTGAAGCTTTAACATGAGCTGTGGGATGTGTGTTACCACAGTTACGGCGAACAACTTGCTGTTAAGAGGAGTTTGAAGTGACAAATGCTGCAGAAAGAACCGGCCTTTTTCTTATTGTGCCTTCCATGATTGTTGGAAATTCAAAGCGCTTTACAGCCAATTAAGTACTTTTGAACTGTAGTCACTTTTGTACGATATGCAGCAGCCAATATGCACACAGCAAGCCTCCACAAACAGCAAGGTAAATTATAATATAATAACTCGCTTATTGTCACAAGTAGGCTTCAATGAAGTTACTGTGAAAAGCCCCTAGTCGCCACATGCCGGTGCCTGTTCAGAGAGGCTGGTTCGGGGAGGCCGGTACGGGAATTGAACCAGTGCTGCTGGCCTTGTTCTGCAATACAAGCCAGCTGTTTAGCCCACTGAGCTAAACCAGCCCCTAACAATAATAATGTTTATTTTTGTCACAAGCAGGCTTACATTAACACTGCAATGAAGTTACTGTGAAGAGCCCCTAGTCGCCACATTCCGGCACCTGTTTGGGTACACAAGAGGGAGAATTCAGAATGTCCAATTCACCTGTGTGAGGAAACCGGAGCACCTGGAGGAAACCCACACAGGGAGAATGTGCAGACTCCGCACGGACAGTGGCCCAAGCCAGGAATCGAACCCCAGACCCTGAGGCTGTGAAGCAACAGTGCTAACCACTGTGCTACTGTGCTGTCTGTTGTAATCACTAAGTGAGCTGGTGACCGTTGCCCCAATTACGGTGGATGAGACGATTCTAAATGGATTTAATGTGGGATCCTTAAAGTTGGGACACAGAAAAATCAGACCAGGTTACATCCCAGAGGGGAACAACCCACTGCTTGGACAGTCCCAAACAATTTTACACCACAGATACTCTAGAGGTAACAGTGAAGATATATACTCATCATATTAACATCAGCAGCCAGAGTGGGCACTATTACTTACTTGCAGTTCCATTTTGCTGCTTGCTGGTGGGAATGGGCACAGCATTGGCAGGTCGCGACTGGAATGAGCTGGTGGTGTTGATTGTGGTGGTTCCTGCTGCCACAGCTGCTGCATAGGCAGAAACGGAATTTGTTCCCTGTGTCCTGGAAAATAGAAAAACAGTTTATTCCTCAAGTGGTCCCAGGGCTCTTGACTCCCATCTACCTAGCTCATTCCAATTTGTATAATCAATTCCCTGTTATCTGGCTAAAAGTGCCTTTCATCAGTTTAACTGTTGCCTCTCTGGTTCCAGGGCCTTAGTGAATAAATGCAGCCTCAATTGTTTTCTCAAAAATATTCTTGCAATATTCAGAAAAATATTCTGGCCGTAGTCGATTTTTACAAGGTCTGCTCTCAAGTCATCACCTATCATCAAAAAGGCAGTCATTCTGCTCGTCATAGCTGCTTCACGACATCATGGTTAATCTCCAGCTAATGACCCTGAATTTTAAAAAAATATATTTAACACCTTCACTCTCTCTTCCCCCCCCCCCCCCCCCCCCCCCCCACACAACATCTGACAGTTGCTAACTCCCTGAAATAGCAGGTTAAAGTCCAACAGGTTTGTTTCGATGTCACTAGCTTTCGGAGCGCTGCTCCTTCCTCAGGTGAATGAAGGGGTATGTTCCAGAAACACATATAGACAAATTCAAAGATGCCAAACAATGCTAGGAATGCGAGCATTAGCAGGTGATTAAATCTTTACAGATCCAGAGATAGGGTAACCCCAGGTTAAAGAGGTGTGAATTGTGTCAAGCCAGGACAGTTGGTAGGATTTCGCAGGCCAGATGGTGGGGGATGAATGTAATGTGACATGAATCCCAGGTCCCGGTTGAGGCCGCACTCATGTGTGCGGAACTTGGCTATAAGTTTCTGCTCGGCGATTCTGCGTTGTCGCGGGTCCTGAAGGCCGCCTTGGAGAACGCTTACCCGGAGATCAGAGGCTGAATGCCCTTGACTGCTGAAGTGTTCCCCGACTGGAAGGGAACATTCCTGCCTGGTGATTGTTGCGCGATGTCCGTTCATTCGTTGTCGCAGCGTCTGCATGGTCTCGCCAATGTACCACGCTTCGGGGCATCCTTTCCTGCAGCGTATGAGGTAGACAACGTTGGCCGAGTCGCACGAGTATGTACCGCGTACCTTGGCCAAGGTCATCCCCACACCCCACTACTTGCCTTCAAACAACCACGCAACCTCAAACGAACCATTGTTTGCAGCAAACTACCCAGTCTTCAGAACAGTGACCACGACACCACACAACCCTGTCATGGCAATCTCTGCAAGACGTGCCAGATCATCGACATGGATACCACTATTACACGTGAGAACACCACCCACCAGGTACGCGGTACATACTCGTGCGACTCGGCCAACGTTGTCTACCTCATACGCTGCAGGAAAGGATGCCCCGAAGCGTGGTACATTGGCGAGACCATGCAGACGCTGCGACAACGAATGAACGGACATCGCGCAACAATCACCAGGCAGGAATGTTCCCTTCCAGTCGGGGAACACTTCAGCAGTCAAGGGCATTCAGCCTCTGATCTCCAGGTAAGCGTTCTCCAAGGCGGCCTTCAGGACCCGCGACAACGCAGAATCGCCGAGCAGAAACTTATAGCCAAGTTCCGCACACGAGTGCGGCCTCAACCGGGACCTGGGATTCATGTCACATTACATTCATCCCCCACCATCTGGCCTGCGAAATCCTACCAACTGTCCTGGCTTGATACAATTCACACCTCTTTAACCTGGGGTTACCCCATCTCTGGATCTGTAAAGATTTAATCACCTGCTAATGCTCGCATTCCTAGCATTGTTTGGCATCTTTCAATTTGTCTATATATGTGTTTCTGGAACAGACCTCTTCATTCACCTGAGGAAGGAGCAGCGCTCCGAAAGCTAGTGACATCGAAACAAACCTGTTGGACTTTAACCTGGTGTTGTAAGACTTCGTACTGTGCTCACCCCAGTCCAACGCCGGCATCTCCACATCATCCCTGAAATAGGAAATACATGGCAGCCACCTCAGGTAGAACCCTTCTGCCGACCCTCTCATGATATACTTGACAATCACTTAGCCACGCCGTAGCACTTGGTGGCATGACTTCCATCCAAACAGAACGAGACAAAGCCAAGGGTGTCTGCCTTCGCCCGCTTCATTATAAGGTACTTCGAGAGGTTGGCCATCAGATATCAACTCCATACTGCCTCAATCCACTGCAATTCGCACACCGCCACAAACAGTCCACAGCAGACGCCATCTCCCAGGCCCCACACATCTCTTGACAACAAGGACTCCTACGTCAGACTCCTTTCCACTGACCACAGCCTGGTATGGCAACTGCTTGACCCAAGACCATAAGAAACTACGAGTCGTGAACACAGCCCAGTCCATCATGCGAACCCATCTCCCATCCACTGACTGTCTACACCTCCCGCTGCCTTGGGAAAGTGGACAGCATAATCAAAGACCCCTCGCACCCGGGTTAGTCACTCTTCCAACTTTCTTCCATCAGGCAGTAGATACACTAAACAGATTCAAAAACAGCTTCTGCCCCGCTGTTACCAAAGCCCTGAAAGGCCCGCTTAAGGGCTGAACTGATCTCTCAATGCATTTTCTCTACTGCTGTAGCACCACACTCTGTATGCTTCACCCGATGTCTGTCTGTGTATCTACCCCGTGTGTATCTACCCCGTGTGTATCTACCCCGTGTGTATCTACCCCGTGTGTATCTACCCCGTGTGTATCTACCCCGTGTGTATCTACCCCGTGTGTATCTACCCCGTGTGTATCTACCCCGTGTGTATCTACCCCGTGTGTATCTACCCCGTGTGTATCTACCCCGTGTGTATCTACCCCGTGTGTATCTACCCCGTGTGTATCTACCCCGTGTGTATCTACCCCGTGTGTATCTACCCCGTGTGTATCTACCCCGTGTGTATCTACCCCGTGTGTATCTACCCCGTGTGTATCTACCCCGTGTGTATCTACCCCGTGTGTATCTACCCCGTGTGTATCTACCCCGTGTGTATCTACCCCGTGTGTATCTACCCCGTGTGTATCTACCCCGTGTGTATCTACCCCGTGTGTATCTACCCCGTGTGTATCTACCCCGTGTGTATCTACCCCGTGTGTATCTACCCCGTGTGTATCTACCCCGTGTGTATCTACCCCGTGTGTATCTACCCCGTGTGTATCTACCCCGTGTGTATCTACCCCGTGTGTATCTACCCCGTGTGTATCTACCCCGTGTGTATCTACCCCGTGTGTATCTACCCCGTGTGTATCTACCCCGTGTGTATCTACCCCGTGTGTATCTACCCCGTGTGTATCTACCCCGTGTGTATCTACCCCGTGTGTATCTACCCCGTGTGTATCTACCCCGTGTGTATCTACCCCGTGTGTATCTACCCCGTGTGTATCTACCCCGTGTGTATCTACCCCGTGTGTATCTACCCCGTGTGTATCTACCCCGTGTGTATCTACCCCGTGTGTATCTACCCCGTGTGTATCTACCCCGTGTGTATCTACCCCGTGTGTATCTACCCCGTGTGTATCTACCCCGTGTGTATCTACCCCGTGTGTATCTACCCCGTGTGTATCTACCCCGTGTGTATCTACCCCGTGTGTATCTACCCCGTGTGTATCTACCCCGTGTGTATCTACCCCGTGTGTATCTACCCCGTGTGTATCTACCCCGTGTGTATCTACCCCGTGTGTATCTACCCCGTGTGTATCTACCCCGTGTGTATCTACCCCGTGTGTATCTACCCCGTGTGTATCTACCCCGTGTGTATCTACCCCGTGTGTATCTACCCCGTGTGTATCTACCCCGTGTGTATCTACCCCGTGTGTATCTACCCCGTGTGTATCTACCCCGTGTGTATCTACCCCGTGTGTATCTACCCCGTGTGTATCTACCCCGTGTGTATCTACCCCGTGTGTATCTACCCCGTGTGTATCTACCCCGTGTGTATCTACCCCGTGTGTATCTACCCCGTGTGTATCTACCCCGTGTGTATCTACCCCGTGTGTATCTACCCCGTGTGTATCTACCCCGTGTGTATCTACCCCGTGTGTATCTACCCCGTGTGTATCTACCCCGTGTGTATCTACCCCGTGTGTATCTACCCCGTGTGTATCGTTTTTTTTCATGTATGGGACGATCTGCCTGGACTGTACACAGAACAATACTTTTCACTGTACCTCGGTACATATGACAATAAATTTAAATTGCGAAACAGCACAGCCATGGCCTTGTTGAAAGCTGCACGCCTCCTCATCAGCCCTGCTCCAACATCTTGGTAACTTTCCATCCCATCTGCAATCACAATGATTCTTTTCCCACTATGTCCTGGAAGCAATGGAATCGGACGATAATCACACGGGGTGGCTCATCCACAGAGGGCCCAATGACCCGTGGGCTTGATCCAACTCAGGAGGGTCTACCATTCCCCCTCCCCCACCATCTTCCAAAACAACTATGACATGTCCTTTGTCTGGCTTGGGCCCTCCATGCCCACTAGCAACCCGACCATCCTAGAGTTCTGCCTCTAACCGATTTTCCAGGTCCTCCATCTTAGCCCTTAAACTTTTATTGTCGGCCGCTATCTCCACCTCAGGGAGGTGACCTGATCACTCCTTAGACAGAGCAACCGCCACCTTTCAGATCCGCATCCTGCACCTTCACCACCTCAGCCAAGAACGCTCAAATCGAGGATATCATTGTCTCAATAGCTTTCGCATGGTCTCCCGAGACCTCCTGCCATTTTTTCTTTAGTTCCCCTGCTAAGATCTGTCAGTGGAATGGCCCCTGATACCGCAGCAACCTCTGCCATTTTGTCCCCAACCAAGGCTCACGAATCTTCCATTTTCGACACTAATTCTCTCTTCTTCTGATGGCTGGTCTTTATCAATGGGTATCACCTTCGATCATAGAATTTACAGTGCAGAAAGAGGCCATTTGGCCCATCGAGTCTGCACCGGCTCATGGAAAGAGCACTCGACTTAAGCCCACGCCTCCACCCTATCCCCGTAACCCCACCTAACCTTCTTTGGACACTGAAGGCAATTCAGAATGTCCAATCCACCTAACCTGCCCATCTTTGGACTGTGGGAAGAAACCGGAGCACCCGGAGGAAACCCACGCAGACATGGGGAAAACGTGCAGACTCCGCACAGACAGTGACCAAAGCTGGGAGTCGAACCTGGGACCCTGGAGCTGTGAAGCAACTGTGCTAACCACTGTGCTACCCCCTTGATGTGTGATACTTACATAGAACATTACATAGAACATTACAGCGCAGTACAGGCCCTTCGGCCCTCGATGTTGCGCCGAACTGTGAAACCACTCTAAAGCCCATAGAGAGGATGAATACGTGGCTCGAGAGATGGTGCAAGAGGGAGGGATTTAAATTCCTGGGACATTGGAACCGGTTCTGGGGGAGGTGGGACCAGTACAAACCAGACGGTCTGCACCTGGGCAGGACTGGAACCGATGTCCTAGGGGGACTAATGTGGCAGGGGGATGGGAACCGATGCAGGAAGTTGGAAGGTAGTAAAACAGGGACAGAAACAAAAGGCAGTAAGGGGGAAAGTGTAAGGCAGAGAAGCCATAGTCAAAAATCAAAAAGGGCGACAGTACAAGGTACAGTGACTGAGGGGAGCTCAGTGAATAGGACCAGGAATACTAAAAGAAATAAAACGGGAAGTGAAAACATTAATGGTAAGCGACGCGGCAGGTTGTTACAGGAAGATATGGGTTCGACGACAAGGAAAATTATGAGAAAGGTTAAGAGGAAATATAACTTAGGAGAGGTTACTGATCGAGGTGTTAAGATTCAGAACAGGACTTCCGGGTGCGGCGATGACCAGCTGAGTCGCACGTTTCGGCAGCTCCCGGTGAAACGGACTTTTGGGCTCTTGATAGGAGCCCCAACGGCAATTTTGACAGCTAAAAACACTGTGCGGTAAACCAGAAGGGAATCCCCCCTGGATACGGATGAAAAAAGGAGAAAGTGGCCGGATTGCAGTGGATCCTTTAGAACAGCGGCAAGGAAGGCAAGCAAAAACCAAGATGGCGTCGGAAGGTGGCAGTTTAAAATGGGGCCCTGAACAACGAGAGTTCTTGAAATGCTGTGTGGAAGAGCTCAAAAAGGAAATGAAGAGCGAGCTGTTGGCCCCGATACTACAGGCGATCGAAGGGCTAAAGGAGGAACAAAAGACCCAGGAGCGGGAGCTTCGGGTCGTGAAGGCAAAGGCAGCCGAGAATGAGGACGACATACAGGGACTGGTGGTGAAGACGGAGACGCATGAGGCACATCAGAAACGATGTGTGGAAAGGTTGGAGGCACTGGAGAACAACGCAAGGAGGAACAACCTGAGGATTCTTGGTCTTCCTGAAGGTGCGGAGGGAGCGGACGTCGGGGCATATGTGAGCACGATGCTGCACTCGTTAATGGGAGCGGAGGCCCCGGCGGTCCGTTGGAGGTGGAGGGAGCATACCGAGTGATGGCGCGAGGACCGAGAGCAGGAGAAATTCCCAGAGCCATAGTGGTGAGATTCCTCCGTTTTAAGGATAGAGAAATGGTCCTTAGATGGGCAAAGAAAACTCGGAGCAGTAAATGGGAGAACGCGGTGATCCGCGTTTATCAAGACTGGAGTGTGGAGGTGGCGAGAAGGAGGGCGAGCTTTAATCGGGCCAAGGCGGTGCTTCATAAAAAGATGATAAAATTTGGAATGCTGCAACCGACAAGACTGTGGGTCACATATCGAGGGAGGCACCACTACTTTGAGACGGCGGATGAAGCGTGGACTTTTATTGTGGAAGAAAAACTGGAATGAGCGGGTTATTAAAAAGAACGTTTGAACAAAGTGGTGGGGCGAATGTGGGGGGGTTAAAAAGGGGGGAAAGAGGAGTTTTATGTACTAATCCTGCGATGTGGTAACTTTTCTCTCTTCCACAGGTGGTGATGGGGGGAGGAGGGGAGGTGGAGGAGATGGGGCGTTGGCCATTGGGGGCGGGGCCAAGGGAGAAGCGCGGGCTTGGTTCCCGCGCTATGATAATCATGGCGGGAATAGAGAAGCAGGAAGGAGGGGGCGTCGCACGGTGCGAGCCGAGGTCACGGGGGAAGCCGAGGTCGGCCAGAGTTTGCTGACTTCTGGGAGCAACATGGGGGGAGTAATTACGCTAGCGGGGGATCTAGTGGGGGGGCGTGGGAGGGGGGAATTACTGGGTTGCTGCTGCTGGGGAGAGGGGGGAGCTGGTATGGGAGGGGATGGGCGGGGGGGCACCGCCTGGGGGAGATACAGCTGCGTGGGAACCGGGTGAGGAGCTGGAAAAAGGGGATGGCTAATCGACAAGGGGGGGGGGGGGGGGGGTAGGAAGCCCCCCAACCCGGCTGATCACGTGGAACGTGAGAGTCCTGAACAGGCCGATAAAGAGGGCACGGGTACTCGCACACCTTAAGAAACTTAAGGCAGATGTGGTTATGTTACAGGAAACGCACCTGAAACTGATAGACCAGGTTAGGCTACGCAAAGGATGGGTGGGGCAGGTGTTCCATTCGGGGCTGGATGCGAAAAACAGGGGGGTGGCTATATTAGTGGGGAAGCGGGTAATGTTCGAGGCAAAGACTATAGTGGCGGATAACGGGGGCAGATACGTGATGGTGAGTGGCAAACTACAGGGGGAGACGGTGGTTTTGGTAAACGTATATGCCCCGAACTGGGATGATGCCAATTTTATGAGGCGGATGCTAGGACGCATTCCGGACCGAGAGATGGGAAAGCTGATAATGGGGGGAGATTTTAATACGGTGTTGGAACCAGGGCTGGATAGGTCGAAGTCCAGGACTGGAAGGAGGCCGGCAGCAGCCAAGGTACTTAAAGATTTTATGGAGCCGATGGGAGGTGTAGACCCGTGGAGATTTAGCAGACCTAGGAGTAAGGAGTTCTCGTTTTTCTCCTATGTCCATAAAGTCTACTCGCGAATAGACTTTTTTGTGCTGGGAAGGGCGTTGATCCCGAAGGTGAGGGGAACGGAGTATACGGCTATAGCCATTTCGGATCACGCTCCACACTGGGTAGACTTGGAGATAGGGGAGGAAATAAGAGGGCGCCCACCCTGGAGAATGGACATGGGACTAATGGCAGATGAGGGGGTGTGTCTAAGGGTGAGGGGGTGCATTGAAAAGTACTTGGAACGCAATGATAATGGGGAGGTCCAGGCGGGAGTGGTCTGGGAGGCGTTGAAGGCGGTGGTTAGAGGGGAGCTGATATCAATAAGGGCACATAAAGGGAAGCAGGAGAGTAAGGAACGGGAGCGGTTGCTGCAAGAACTTTTGAGGGTGGACAGGCAATATGCGGAAGCACCGGAGGAGGGACTGTACAAGGAAAGGCAAAGGCTACATGTAGAATTTGACTTGCTGACTACGGGCACTGCAGAGGCACAATGGAGGAAGGCACAGGGTGTACAGTACGAATATGGGGAGAAGGCGAGCAGGTTGCTGGCCCACCAATTGAGGAAGAGGGGAGCAGCGAGGGAAATAGGGGGAGTGAGGGATGAGGAAGGAGAGATGGAGCGGGGAGCGGAGAGAGTGAATGGAGTGTTCAAGACATTTTATAAAAAATTATATGAAGCTCAACTATGTCAGAAGCAACGATATTGCTTCTCTTAAAGAAGGTAGCGGGTCCTATAGACCTATTTCCCTCCTAAATGTAGATGCCAAGATCCTGGCCAAGGTAATGGCAATGAGAATAGAGGAATGTGCCCCGGGGGTGGTCCACGAGGACCAAACTGGGTTTGTGAAGGGGAGACAGCTGAACACGAATATACGGAGGCTGTTAGGGGTAATGATGATGGCCCCACCAGAGGGGGAAACGGAGATAGTAGTGGCGATGGATGCCGAGAAAGCATTTGATAGAGTGGAGTGGGATTATTTGTGGGAGGTGTTGAGGAGATTTGGTTTTGGAGAGGGGTATGTTAGATGGGTGCAGCTGTTGTATAGGGCCCCGATGGCGAGCGTGGTCACGAATGGACGGGGATCTGCATATTTTCGGCTCCATAGAGGGACAAGGCAGGGATGCCCTCTGTCCCCATTATTGTTTGCACTGGCGATTGAGCCCCTGGCGATAGCGTTGAGGGGTTCCAAGAAGTGGAAGGGAGTACTTAGAGGAGGAGAAGAACACCGGGTATCTTTGTATGCGGACGATTTGCTACTATACGTGGCAGACCCGGCGGAGGGGATGCCAGAAATAATGCGGATACTTGGGGAGTTTGGGGATTTTTCAGGGTATAAATTGAACATGGGGAAAAGTGAGTTGTTTGTGGTGCATCCAGGGGAGCAGAGTAGAGAAATAGAGGACCTACCGTTGAGGAAGGTAACAAGGGACTTTCGTTACCTGGGGATCCAGATAGCCAAGAATTGGGGCACATTGCATCGGTTAAATTTAGCGCGGTTGGTGGAACAAATGGAGGAGGATTTCAAGAGATGGGATATGGTATCCCTGTCACTGGAAGGGAGGGTGCAGGCGGTTAAGATGGTGGTCCTCCCGAGATTCCTCTTTGTGTTTCAGTGCCTCCCGGTGGTGATCACGAAGGCTTTTTTTTTTTTTTATAAAGGATTGAAAAGAGCATCATGGGTTGTGTGTGGGCCGGGAAGACCCCGAGAGTGAGGAAGGGATTCTTACAGCGTAGCAGGGATAGGGGGGGGCTGGCACTACCGAGCCTAAGTGAGTATTATTGGGCCGCTAATATTTCAATGGTGAGTAAGTGGATGGGAGGAGGAGGAGGGAGCGACGTGGAAGAGATTAGAGGGCATCCTGTAGGGGGACTAGCCTACAGGCTATGGTGACAGCCCCATTGCCGTTCTCACCGAGGAACTACACCACAAGGTGGTGGCTACACTGAACATTTGGGGACAGTGGAGACGGCATAAGGGAAAGACTGGAGCCTTGGGGGGGGTCCCCGATAAGAAACAACCATAGGTTTGCCCCGGGGGGAATGGATGGGGGATATGGAATGTGGCAAAGAGCAGGAATAACGCAACTGAAAGATCTGTTTGTGGATGGGAAGTTCGCGAGTCTGGGAGCGCTGACCGAGAAATATGGGTTGCCCCAAGGGAATGCATTCAGGTATATGCAACTGAGGGCTTTTGCGAGGCAACAGGTGAGGGAATTCCCGCAGCTCCCGACACAAGAGGTGCAGGACAGAGTGATCTCAAAGGCTTGGGTGGGGGATGGTAAGGTGTCAGATATATATAGGGAAATGAGGGACGAAGGGGAGACTATGGTAGATGAACTAAAAGGGAAATGGGAAGAAGAGCTGGGGGAGGAGATCGAGGAGGGGCTGTGGGCAGATGCCCTAAGCAGGGTAAACGCGTCATCGTGTGCCAGGCTAAGCCTGATTCAGTTTAAGGTATTACACAGGGCGCATATGACTGGAGCACGGCTCAGTAAATTTTTTGGGGTGGAGGATAGGTGTGCGAGGTGCTCGAGAAGCCCAGCGAATCATACCCATATGTTTTGGTCATGCCCGGCACTACAGGGGTTTTGGATGGGGGTGACAAAGGTGCTTTCAAAAGTAGTGGGGGTCCGGGTCGAACCAAGCTGGGGGTTGGCTATATTTGGGGTTGCACAAGAGCCGGGAGTGCAGGAGGCGAGAGAGGCCGATGTTTTGGCCTTTGCGTCCCTAGTAGCCCGGCGCAGGATATTGTTAATGTGGAAAGAAGCCAAGCCCCCGGGGGTGGAGACCTGGATAAATGACATGGCAGGGTTTATAAAGCTAGAGCGGATTAAGTTCGTTCTAAGGGGGTCGGCTCAAGGGTTCACCAGGCGGTGGCAACCGTTCGTCGAATACCTCGCAGAAAGATAGATGGAATGGAAAAAAGAAGGCAGCAGCAGCAGCCCAGGATCGGGAGAGGAGGAGGAACCAGAAGGACTCTCAGGTTTGTTAATATATACTGTATAATATGTATAGGTCGTTGCGACAGATAATTATATATTGGACTGTTAAATTATATTTTTGGAGAGTGTTACTTGTGATAAGGCAGTCGCCAATTAGGGTTAGTTTTCATTTTTGTTATTTATTATTTATTCATTTTCTGTTTATAAAATAGGTCATTGTTATTTGTGTTGTTATAATATTGTGTAAAGGATGCACAATGTACTGTGTTGGTTGACCAAAAATTTTCAATAAAATATTTATAAAAAAAAAGATTCAGAACAGAGGTAAAAAAGCCAACATAAGTGTACTTTACCTGAATGCTCGTAGTATTCGGAATAAGGTAAATGAGTTGATGGTGCAAATCATCGTGAATGACTATGATTTAGTGGCCATTACTGAAACATGGTTAAAGGATGGTCACGACTGGGAGTTAAATATCCAAGGGTATCAAACCTTTCGGAAGGACAGAGTGGATGGTAAGGGAGGTGGTGTAGCTCTGTTATTTAAGGACGACATCCGGGCAACAGTAAGGGATGACATCGGTACTATGGAGGATAAGGTTGAATCCATTTGGGTGGAAATCAGGAATAGTAAGGCGAAAAAGTCACTGATAGGAGTAATCTATAGGCCACCAAATAGTAACATTATGGTGGGGCAGGCAATAAACAAAGAAATAACAGATGCATGTAGAAATGGTACAGCAGTTATCATGGGGGATTTTAATCTACATGTCGATTGGTTTAACCAGGTTGGTCAAGGCAGCCTTGAGGAGGAGTTTATAGAATGTATCCGCGATAGTTTCATAGAACAGTATGTAATGGAACCTACGAGGGAACAAGCGGTCCTAGATCTGGTCCTGTGTAATGAGACAGGATTGATTCAGGATCTCATAGTTAGGGATCCTCTCGGAAGGAGCGATCACAATATGGTGGAATTTAAAATATAGATGGAGGGTGAGAAGGTAAAATCAAGCACTAGAGTTTTGTGCTTAAACAAAGGAGATTACAATGGGATGAGAGAAGAACTAGCTAAGGTAGACTGGGAGCAAAGACTTTATAGTGAAACAGTTGAGAAACAGTGGAGAACCTTCCAAGTGATTTTTCACAGTGCTCAGCAAAGGTTTATACCAACAAAAAGGAAGGACGGTAAAAAGAGGGAAAATCGACCGTGGCTATCTAAGGAAATAAGGGAGAGTATCAAATTGAAGGAAAAAACATACAAAGTAGCAAAGATCAGTGGGAGACTAGAGGACTGGGAAATCTTTAGGGGGCAACAGAAAGCTACTAAAAAAGCTATAAAGAAGAGTAAGATAGATTATGAGAGTAAACTTGCTCAGAATATAAAAACAGATAGTAAAAGTTTCAACAAATACATAAAACAAGAGTGGCTAAGGTAAATATTGGTCCTTTAGAGGATGAGAAGGGAGATTTAGTAATGGGAGATGAGGAAATGGCTGAGGAACTGAACAGGTTTTTTGGGGTCGGTCTTCAGTGGAAGACACAAATCACATGCCAGTGACTGATGGAAATGAGGCTATGACAGGTGAGGACCTTGAGAGGATTGTTATCACCAAGGAGGTAGTGATGGGCAAGCTAATGGGGCTAATGTAGGCAAGTCTCCTGGACCTGATGGAATGCATCCCAGAGTGCTAAAAGAGATGGCTAGGGAAATTCCAATGCACTAGTGATAATTTACCAAAATTCACTAGACTCTGGGGTGGTCCCGGCGGATTGGAAATTAGCAAACGTGACACCACTGTTTAAAAAAGGAGGTAGGCAGAAAGCGGGTAATTATAGGCCAGTGAGCTTAACTTCGGTGGTAGGGAAGATGCTGGAATCTATCAAGGAAGAAATAGCGAGGCATCTGGATGGAAATTGTCCCATTGGACAGACGCAGCATGGGTTCATAAAGGGCAGGTCGTGCCTAACTAATTTAGTGGAATTTTTTGAGGACATTAACAGTGCGGTAGATAACGGGGAGCCAATGGATGTGGTATATCTGGATTTCCAGAAAGCCTTTGACAAGGTGCCACACAAAAGATTGTTGCATAAGATAAAGATGCATGGCATTAAGGGGAAAGTAGTAGCATGGGTAGAGGATTGGTTAATTAATAGAAAGCAAAGAGTGGGGATTAATGGGTGTTTCTCTGGATGGCAATCAGTAGCTAGTGGTGTCCCTCAGGGATCAGTGTTGGGCCCACAACTGTTCACAATTTACATAGATGATTTGGAGTTGGGGGACCAAGGGCAATGTGTCCAAGTTTGCAGACGACACTAAGATAAGTGGTAAAGCACAAAGTGCAGGGGATACTGGAAGTCTGCAGAGGGATTTGGATAGGCTAAGTGAATGGGCTAGGGTCTGGCGGATGGAATACAATGTTGACAAATGTGAGGTTATCCATTTTGGTAGGAATAACAGCAAAAGGGATTATTATTCAAATGATAAAATATTAAAACATGCTGCTGTGCAGAGAGACCTGGGTGTGCTAGTGCATGAGTTGCAAAAAGTTGGTTTTCAGGTGCAACAGGTGATTAAGAAGGCAAATGGAATTTTGTCCTTCATTGCTAGAGGGATCGAGTTTAAGACTAGGGAGGTTCTGCTGCAATTGTATAAGGTGTTAGTGAGGCCACACCTGGAGTATTGTGTTCAGTTTTGGTCTCCTTACTTGAGAAAGGACGTACTGGCACTGGAGGGTGTGCAGAGGAGATTCACTAGGTTAATCCCAGAGCTGAAGGGGTTGGATTACGAGGAGAGGTTGAGTAGACTGGGACTGTACTCGTTGGAATTTAGAAGGATGAAGGGGGATCTTATAGAAACATATAAGATTATGAAGGGAATAGATAGGATAGATGCGGGCAGGTCGTTTCCACTGGCGGGTGAAAGCAGAACTAGGGGGCATAGCCTCAAAATAAGGGGAAGTAGATTTAGGACTGAGTTTAGGAGGAACTTCTTCACCCAAAGGGTTGTGAATCTATGGAATTCCTTGCCCAGTGAAGCAGTAGAGGCTCCTTCATTAAATGTTTTTAAGATAAAGATAGATAGTTTTTTGAAGAATAAAGGGATTAAGGGTTATGGTGTTCGGGCCAAAAAGTGGAGCTGAGTCCACAAAAGATCAGCCATGATCTCATTGAATGGTGGAGCAGGCTCGAGGGGCCAGATGGCCTACTCCTGCTCCTAGTTCTTATGTTCTTATCACCATCCGAGGAAAAAGGCTCTCACTGTCCACCCTATCCAATCCTCTGATCATCTTGCAATCCATCAATATCCATAAACGTCAGACCAAATCTTCTTCAAATGCCGCCACTAGAAGTCCTCGACCGTGAATTTTTAACCCTTCTTGCAACAAAAACCTTCCTTCACCAATACCAGCCCCTCTAACACACACGCCAGTTCAACATTTGGTTCAGAACTTTCCAGATTTCCATCACCTTAGGTGCAAGGTGCTTTCTGACAGAACCCAAATATCCTGGTCCTAATTTTAAGGCTGTTTGCCTCCTTATTCTGGCTGGTTTTGGTAGCCTTTGCTCCCAGCTCAGCCCACACTGCCAGAATAAAATTAATTTCAATGTTTCAACAATGATAATACAGACTCTGAAACCTCGTGGCATAAATTTTAGTACCTGGCCCTCAGGTTGCATCGTCAATCTTTCAGGAAATAAAAACGCCACCACAATATTGTTGCAATACCAAACATTTAACCCCTTCGGACCAGCTTACTTAAACACCTCCAGAAACCAACCTATATTGTCTGATTGGAATCAGAGTGTGAATTACTTTTAGTGAAAAATTAACGTAATCATCAACACCTCATACAAGGGAGGCCCACAAGCTTGGGACATTAGGGAAAAACTGTAGTTACACAAGAACACATGTGGAGCATCATTTTGGAGCAGAGTTCAAACATTCTCAAAGACAAACAATGTGAATGGGCATTCGGTCCCCCTAATCAATCCAAAGGACACCATACAGGAGATACAGAAGATACACCAGCAGGCAGGAGATACAGATGTCTGAGAACACGCACGAACAGACTCAAAAACAGCTTCTTCCCCGCTGTCACCAGACTCCTAGCTGACCTCATTAGCACTACATCCTGTATGCTTCACCCAATGCCAGTGCTTATGTAGTTACATTGTATACCCCGTGTTGCCCTATTATGTATTTTCTTTTCTTCCCATGTACTTAAATGATCTGTTGAGCTGCTCGCAGAAAAATACTTTTCACTGTGCCTCGGTACACGTGACAATAAACAAATTCAATCCAATACCAAACAGCCATCTTATTCTCATCTCTTAAGTTTCTGATCATCCCCAAGAAGGATTAGCAGCAGAAACTATTTTTACAAGTTCATTCTTTTCTCCTTCTACAAGAAGTATGCTCACATTTCATTCACCAGAGAAGAGAGCGTGGGCTGGCAGGTTTTCTGTAAACACTCCTCCATACTGGTCCAATGAAGGCAAGTGGAAAGATCATGGGGTGACCACGCCCTCTGGGACACCATGTATAAATCCAGCGTCAAGTCAAAACACTCCCCAAGTGAGCTCCCCATGAACAGACCAAGAGCTCCCTTTCAATCAACCTGACCTTCAAAATGTACTCCTAATGCACGATCGAGAATCTTCCCCATCTCAGATGCCTTATCATCGAAGTGCCAAGTTAATGCTGACCACTGGTAGGCTCTGTTCTAAAGCCCAATTATACCCAAAATGATGGCCGGGATTAGATAGTGGATTCATTTCCACCACCAGGTGCATTAAATGCTTAAGCTCATTTTACTTAAGAACAGAGACAGGAAGCGGAAATGGGTGCAATCATTAATCTGGCCTGGATTCAGAACCGGTTTTACCAGAGAATTTAAAGGTTCAAACCACACTCCAGGATCCGGCCATAATCTTGGCTGGTTGAGGGAATCCTGCATTGTCAGCATTCTTCATCCTTTAGGCCTCATCACATCTCTAAAAGAACTCTACACATTTCAAGCTCCTTTGAAGTGCAGTTCTGTAATGTTATATAGTAGATGCAGCAACTACTTTACTTGGCAAGGTCCCACAAACAGATAAGTGGCCACTTACTCTATATTTGGTTGTGTTGTATGAAGGAGGAAAGCTGACTAGAGTACCAGGAGAAAAATGCTATTGTATCTTTAATGACAACCAAGCCCCCAGACTAGCCAGGATCACGGTTAAAATTTTCACCTGAAGGATGACACCTCTGACAACACAGGGCTCCGCCACTGAATGTCAGCTTAGAACACTATCCATTGACCCAAACCGAACTAAAATCACCATGAACCCAGCCCTGTGTACACTTACAACAATGAAGCATAGATTCTCCAACGGACATAGATTAATTTTACTGATACGGTATCCTTTGTATGCTTACTAGGGTTAAAGTATGAGGCATTTTATAACACTGAAATACTAAGGATGCCAGAAACAGGGTTGAATTGATTTCTAAAGGCTGGGGCAGGATTGCCTGTACTTACAGTGAATAACTCTTGCTGGATTGTAGCAGCTTGTTTCCGCCATTGCTGGATCCATTCGAGGGCAGGGTCGGCGTTTTTGTGCTGTTCAACCCCTGCGCACTCTGGGAAATAGAAATGGATGGAGGGAGATTGTTACCATGGTGAGTCTTGCTGCCTAGAACCTTTGCAGGGGACTGAGGGTGGAAAAGAGAGAGCAGAGAAGTGGTGTGAATATGGGGCAAGTGGGAAGAGAGGACACAGAAGTCTTGTTCTCAATCCTTATTGCAGACCTTTCCCCCATTGTTCTTTCCTTTCCCATTTCCCCTAGCTCTGTACATGCTTAAAAAGGTATTAACCTCTCACCTCCCAGTTCTGCTGAAAGATCACTGACCGAAAACGTTAATTCTCTCCCATCCTGCCTAACCAGCCGAGTGGTTCCAGCATTTTCTGTTTTGATTTCAAATTCCACCATCCGCAATATTTTTAAACCAGGCTTAATTCCACCATGAGAAAACTGGGAAATAGTGACATTCACAGTGTTGTCCATTCCACGTCACAACAGTACAAACATGCCACGGTCCAACAGTCATTGCAGGCTCAGAGCAGCGGGGAATTTAAGCCCGCATCCAAGAGGGGAACGCTCAGATTTTCCAATCCAAAATTCGCCACAAATGCTGAGCATTAACCAGCCCATTGACAGCACATGAGAAGTGAATGCTTTCTCAGGGGCAGAAGGGGTATTAAAAACAAGCTGCCCCAGGATTGGTGACCTATAGCCCCAGCATATATTTAAGAAGCTGCTACAAGAAGAGGCACAGTCCCCATCCTGAACCCGCAAATGAAGTGGTTGACAAAGTTAAGACGACAACAGTTACCATCAACTCTGGCCCACTAATACCATAATTCTTTTTTGGGGGGGGGGATATGGAGTAATCATACTGTGACAAATTTAATCTACAACAAAGTTTGTTCCCCCCCAAAGTTTCAGCTTATACACATTGCACAAGATGGAACCTTTGTGTTTAACATAACACAATCTTTATAACAAACTGTGCAATCTACTCCCTTGAAAGGCAAACTGACCAAGCTCATTTCGCTGTCTGACCTACTCCGCTTCCGTTCATCTTCGTGATTTTCCTGCAAATAAAGCATTATAAAGTCAACACTGAAGGCATTGGTAAGAATTTCAACATCACAATGATTGCATGGGTTAATGTACCCCCTTTCGACAAACTAAGCTACACAGAGCAGGAAACCTCAAAATTCAATTCATATTCTCTCCTGACTTATCTCAGAAACGGTAGCGGTAGGCATTGGATAATAGACTTCATTGTCATTGGGTGGGCTGGGGCAAGCTTCCATGTTGGGAGATAAGAGCAGGTTTGTCTGCGATCGACTCTCAATGACCAAACATGCAATGACCAGATGCATGGGGTAGCAATTTAGGTGCGGCTCAGGTAGAATGTTGCCTGCAGGAGGACATCCCAATAAAGTGCCAGCTACAGAGAACTGGGGAAAACACTGCTCTAAATGTAGTATCACAATTCAAATTGAAATGAAATAATGGGGCATGCATTATTACATTGCAAAGGGCAGTTTACACATAACAATTAAGTACAAGGCCGATTACTTCACATCACCAGGTTAGCTGAAATGAAACAGAATGTAAGTGCCCCCACCACGAGTTAGTGGAGAGGTCTGATGATGCAGGTAGTGATCTGATCACTGTACCCGAGCACGGCCAGCTTGAGCATTTAGACCCATTCCCTACATGTACACAATCTCTTTCTGGTTTGGGCAGGTGTCAGTGCATTTGTTAACATGTTTTCTTTTGAAGATGTACCCCTTTTGTTTGAATGTCCAAAATATATCATAAAGCATCATTACTCACCACAGATTGGTTGGCTGGACTGAGCGGTACAGGAGAACTTGATGTCGTAGAGGTGGGAGTGCTGTTACACGGGTTAAAAAGCTCATCTTCCACATTGCTGTTACTGTTACTTGCTGGTGATGTTGCCATTATTGATGTTTGTGCTGGAAAAATGGAGTTGGGTTAAAACCAGATGGTATAATTGGTCAGGCTCATGGCCATCCACAAAGAGGCATATTAATCCTACTGAAGCACAGTACCACTAGAGACTTTATTACTGAATAAGGGGAGTTGAATGGAGTGGTTGACTGGGCATGTTAACAGCTTGGGGACATCAATCATGTTGTAGTTAACACAATTGTTCATTGGTAATATGGTCAGTAAGAAAGGGTAATCGATGAGCTCCAGGGCTCATACTCAATTAAGGAAGCTATTCTCTATAAACCCTGGCAGCTGTTTAGAACTAATTTTCACTGGGAAGTTGAAAGTTCCTATCTGCAAATGAGCACAGTTATAATAGTCTTAATAATGGGTGGAGGACTAAAGTTGAGATGTTAAAGAAGAGAGGAACTTCTAAAACTACCAAATCCTGTGATTTGGTGGATAGTTTAGCTTTTTTATGAGAAGTTATTGAATGCAGAGCTGTGACTGGCTGTCACCAGCCATTGTTACTCAGCACAGCTGAGTACTGCTTACAATCAGGACAAATAATTAGAGCAAATGGTTTGGTTTTAGAGGGTCTAAATTAATGTTGGGTTTAGAGCAAATTTCAAATAGTAATTTATCCCAGGAGCTAAGGGTGTGTGGCCACCAGCCAGCTAACAATGCTGTGTCTTCCACTCTCTTATCAAGACTAATATAACTGTGCTCATTTGTTAACAGGTACCTTCAGCTTCCCAGTGAAAATTAGTTCTAAACAGCTGCTAGGGTTTATAGAGACTAGCTTCCTTAATTGAGTATGAACCCTAGAACTCAATCGATTACCCTTTCTTCCTGACCATATTACCAATGAACAATTGTGTTAACTACAACACGATTGATGTCCCCAAGCTGTTAACATGTCCAGTCAACCGCTCCATTCAACTCCCCTCATTCAGTAATAAACTCCAGTTAATCAGAGACCATACATTTCCCAACAGCATAATCTATTTACTCTTCATCTGCCTAGTTGTTCCATCTATTAATCCATTTAATTTCTATTCCTATGCTCCCTTTTCCAACAGCTTTATTTCTTGGGGTAATGGCCAAGACCACATTCCAGCCGTACCATTTTACTTATTTTTAAGTTAACAATTATCATCCACTGCAATGTGATGGGCTGCCAGCCGATAGCTGTGTCCAGAGTCACACAATGCAGATAGAGAACAGCTTCTTTTGAGCATGAACCCTGGAACTCACCGCTTACCCTTTCTTATTCATCCTAAACTATTTGTTCCCAGCTCCGCCGACAACAAGGAATGTTTTCTGGTCATTTTACATGGTACAAAGAATATACCACAGCTCTTTTGAACAACAAAAAAAGTTTCTCTGAGGGAGGGAATTGCAGCACAGACAGTTCCAAATTGAGGAAGTGGAGTGGAAACTCCTCTGGCTCCAGATCGTCCAAGAAAGAAAATGATTTAATGCACACACACGTACTGCTGCTTTACCCAGCATAGGTTGCCTCCCATTGGTTAGTTTAAAGTAGCTTTGCCATTGGTTCTGGGCAAGCCACCTGACCCACAGCATAATGAAAATACTCTTACCTATCTCCTCAAGATCAAGATCATCGTATAAAAACTCATTTTCTTTAAAGTCTGGGTCCTGAGAGGAATCAACATAGTATTCGACATCATCTTTGATCTTCTTGATCTGGTCCACTTCTATCGTGCTGTTGTCTAACATGCGCAGCAGAGTTTCCAGCATTTTAATGTGGTACCTGTGCCTCTCGATGTGTTGCTTCAGTTCTTCTAACCGGTCTTGTTTCTGCAGAAAGATTGCCACAAGTTTGATAAAAGAGCTTAGCAGGGTTTCGCCCCCACAACCCAAAGATGTGCAGGGTAGGTGGATTGGCCACGCTAAACTGCCCCTTAATTGGAAAAAATGAATTGGGTACTCAAAATGTTTTTACATTTTTTAAAAAGAGCTAAGCAATCAGTTCAGATTCAGATCAGACTTGGAAAAGGCTTCAATTATTATTTCAAGACTACTACATGTTTACACATTTTACAGCTGTAATGAGATAGAATGCAAAATACAATTAGTTCATGGATTATGATCAATATTATGTAAACAAATTGTTACTTCACTTTCCATGTCCTTTCAGCCAATGTGATTGCTTCTGGAGTGCTGTTATTGTGGTTTTATAGGCAGATGTAGCAGCTAATTTGTACAAAGCAAGGTCCCACAAACAGAAGTGAGATGAATGATCAGTTAATCACTTTTGGGGTGTTAGTTGAAGGACGAATTCTGGAAGAAATCCCTGCTCTTCAAGAAAGGAGCTGTAGGGTATTTTATGTGAATAGGTGGTGTTCACTCAGTTCGATGTCTCATCCAGAGTGCGGCACATTTGACACTCCAGCACTCCCTGGCTACTGCCCTATAGTGTTAGCCTAGATTATGTGCTCAAGGCCCGCAGCAGGGCTTCAAACCACAACCTTCTTACTCAAAGGTTAGGCTGCACTATCTATGCCAAGCTGTCAGATCCTCAAATCCATGCCATAATTCTGCTTCACTGGGAGTTTCTGACATGGATCCCTGGGCGAGGTCCTACCCACCTCAGCAAATGATCCTCTGTTGCTTGGCTGCCAGGCAGAAAAGTCATGATACACCTTCTTAAACTGGTGTTTGACATACCAAACAGTATGTACAGCAATCACAATGCTCACCTAAAAGCCGTTTAAAACACATTCACTAAAAGTACTGAAGTAAACAAATCTTATAAAGAAAGCTTTATGGTTCTTTTAACAGTAGTCTTGGTGATTGCATTGACTAATATTATCAACAACTGCATTTATACAGAGCCTTTAGCTTGGAAAAACATCTGTGCTTTAGAGACAATAACAGATAAAAAAGGACACCAAGAAACCTGCATATGCAGCACCTTCAGAAAAACAAATAGCATAGCTACAGAGAAAGGACAGGGACTAGCTGAATTGCTTTTACAGAGAGTCAACACACACACAACAGGCTGAATGGTCTCTTTCTGTGAAGTTATGACTTTACGAAACAAAGGAGGAGATATTAGGAGGGTGACAAAATGCTTCATTAAAGAGGATGGCATTAAAGGGAGAGGGAGAGATATGGGAGGTGAAAGAGTTTCAGCAAGGATGTCCAGAACACCGGACCTAGAAGAATGATGGCATGGTCAGTAATGGACGGAAGGGAGTAACACATAAAAAGCCAAAATGAAAGAAAGAGAAAAGCTGGAGGAGGGGCAGGAGGGACATATTGTCAGGAGATAGGGGTTTGGGAATAAAGGTATTTAGACATAAGGATGAGAATTTTAAAAATGAAGCATTGGGCAGTTAGCAGGGTGCGAAGAGTGAGCAGGACTGGGTACAGGTATGGTTTGGGCAGTCAAGCTTTGGGTTATCTAGTTTACTGAGGGTGAAGAATGGGAGGCCGGTATTGGAATAACCAAGTCTGGAGATGATATGGGCCTTCAGTGGCAGATGGGCAGTGGAGGTCAGTAATCTTTATGATGGACAGTACATGAGGTCAGAAGCTCAGCTTCGAGGTGAATATATGCTGAGATTGTAAACGATCTGGTTCAGTCCAGGACAATGGTCAGAAAGAAGGGTTGAAGTCAACAGTGAAGAGGCAGAATTTGCGGCGAGGGGCCAAAGATAGTGGCTTCAGTCTCCTTGGTGCTTAACCAAAGAAATGTGAGACTATTAACAATAAATTATTGTGGCAACTGTGACTTGCTGAATAAACAGGAAATCCCCATAGTTGACAACATGACCACGGTTAACAAGGTGAAGAATACACCAGTTGAGAAATGAATATGCAGGAAGTCTGGTGTAGGTTCAACATTCTCACAAGTGGTTCTACTGCAGCAGGAACACAAGATTGTATTCACAGGGTCCTACAGTAACAGGCAGGTATGGTCAGGACTATACCTATGGGCTGAGTATTAAAGCATTAAAGCCGTGAATTCTTTGAGAAGGTGACCAAGCATGTGGATGAAGGTAAAGCAGTGGATGTAGTGTACATGGATTTTAGTAAGGCATTTGATAAAGTTCCCCATGGTAGGCTTCTGCACAAAGTAAGGAGGCATGGGATAGTGGGAAATTTGGCCAGTTGGATAACGAACTGGCTAACCGATAGAAGTCAGAGAGTGGTGGTGGATGGCAAATATTCAGCCTGGATCCCAGTTACCAGTGGTGTACCGCAGGGATCAGTTCTGGGTCCTCTGCTGTTTGTGATTTTCATTAATGACTTGGATGAGGGAGTTGAAGGGTGGGTCAGTAAATTTGCAGACGATACGAAGATTGGTGAAGTTGTGGATAGTAAGGAGGGCTGTTGTCGGCTGCAAAGAGACATAGATAGGATGCAGAGCTGGGCTGAGAAGTGGCAGATGGAGTTTAACCCTGAAAAGTGTGAGGTTGTCCATTTTGGAAGGACAAATATGAATGCGGAATACAGGGTTAACGGTAGAGTTCTTGGCATTGTGGAGGAGCAGAGAGACCTTGGGGTCTATGTTCATACATCTTTGAAAGTTGCCACTCAAGTGGATAGAGCTGTGAAGAAGGCCTATGGTGTGCTCGCGTTCATTAACAGAGGGATTGAATTTAAGAGCCGTGAGGTGATGATGCAGCTGTACAAAACTTTGGTAAGGCCACATTTGGAGTACTGTGTACAGTTCTGGTCGCCTCATTTTAGGAAGGATGTGGAAGCTCTGGAAAAGGTGCAAAGAAGATTTACCAGGATGTTGCCTGGAATGGAGAGTAGGTCTTACGAGGAAAGGTTGAGGGTGCTAGGCCTTTTCTCATTAGAGCGGAGAAGGATGAGGGGCGACTTGATAGAGGTTTATAAGATGATCAGGGGAATAGATAGAGTAGACAGTCAGAGACTTTTTCCCCAGGTGGAACACACCATTACAAGGGGACATAAATTTAAGGTGAAAGGTGGAAGATATAGGAGGGATATCAGAGGTAGGTTCTTTACCCAGAGAGTAGTGGGGGCATGGAATGCACTGCCTGTGGAACTAGTTGAGTCGGAAACATTAGGGACCTTCAAGCAGCTGTTGGATAGGTACATGGATTACGGGAAAATGATATAGTGTAGATTTATTTGTTCTTAAGGGCAGCGCGGGTAGCATTGTGGATAGCACAATTGCTTCACAGATCCATGGTCCCAGGTTCGATTCCGGCTTGGGTCATTGTCTGTGCGGAGTCTGCACGTCCTCCCCGTGTCTGCGTGGGTTTCCTCCGGGTGCTCCGGTTTCCTCCCACAGTCCAAAGATGTGCGGGTTAGGTGAATTGGCCAATGATAAATTGCCCTTAATGTCCAAATTGCCCTTGGTGTTGGGTGGAGGTGTTGAGTTTGGGTAGGGTGCTCTTTCCAAGAGTTGGTGCAGACTCAAAGGGCCGAATGGCCTCCTTCTGCACTGTAGATTCAATGATAATCTATGATTAATCTAGGACAAAGGTTCGGCACAACATCGTGGGCCGAAGGGCCTGTTCTGTGCTGTATTTTCTATGTTCTATTTTCTATTTAATTCCTACCTCTTTTTCACCTTTCTTTTTCCTCGTCACCGCTGACAAAGTTTCCATTTCACTTTCAAAAAGATCGACCTGGGAACAGCAACATGATTACCTTCACTGATCTGCATGGCATAGCACGAGACTCAAAAATAAATCAACTGCGATTACTAGGTTAAAAAAGAAATTGACAGTAAAATTAGCCAAGCTGACTCACCTGCATATTTAACGTGTCTATCGTATTCTGAAATGGAAGACAGATAATGAAAAAAGAGATTTGCACGATTAATTAGAATCCTTTTCTAAATGTCAAAATTTAACCAATTTTGCTCAAGACTGATTGTCATCAAAAAGCCCTTGTTAGAGGATGGTGAAGCATGGCAGAGGCGAGAGGGGCAGATCATGCTGTCAATTTGCCACTTGCCCATCAGTCAGTAGGGACATAACACATTCACAACAAACCACTAACCCCACATCCCAATACCCCAGCTAGTCACGGAATCAGTGAATTGCAGGCCAACAACTCTCAGGCTGCCCTCTTTAATACCAAGTTTGAGAGTTTATCTCAAGTCTGATATTTCTTTTGATATATATTGTTTTAACAATTCCAAGTTTTGGAAATTTTTATAATCACAGTAATGACACGGACAATTTAACTGAGACTGTTGTAGTGTAGATGGAGTTCCTGATAGGCCAGGTTTCGGATCCCCAAAATATTCCACAACAGTTTCAGGCAACTGAATACATCCAAAATCTCCCCCCTGGCCTCTGATTGATCAGCCAACATCACATCTTTTTCATGCATGCTCACTGCTGGTCACTGTCCTCTGCAACCCCACTTGGGGGGGGGGGGGGGGGGGGGGGGGGGGGGCCAGGTGTGGCTGATTCCGGTGAGTAAAGCCAAAAGGCTTTCTGAGTGACAGCAGCAAAGGAACTGCTCCGAGGCTGACAATGCAGCTGCAATGCCAGGGTCTGCAATGAGGCCAACCTGCACAGAAAAAAGCAACAACTTGCATTTACGCACCAGCATTAACGTGGTGAAGCGCCCCAGACAAGTGGGAGGCAACATAGTGAGGCTGAAATATCTTGCGCAGGAAAATATATTAATAAAAAAAACAAGGATAAACAAAACTGAAATGCAAAAACTAACAGTGAAAAAACAAAGGAAGCAACCTCACAAAACACAAACAAAAAATAAGTTATAAAATTGTAAAGAGAAAAAGGGGAGAGTCTTGCAGCGTTCCCGACAAGGTGGGAGTTCATGCCTTGCCGTGTACTCTCCTCTTTCCGCCTACAATGTGGCGAGTTCTGGGAGCAACAGCAGGCATTCTCGAACTGGCCTGAGTTGTGTCAGCACTGGCCCTCTGAAAAGCATTTGGACTATATTGCCATCACTCACCGTTAGCCACTGGCAAATTTCTTCCTTTTCCTTCTGTGCAGGATCCACCTTCGTCGCTGATCCCAACCCTTCTTTAGAATAGGCTTTGGTCTTTGTTTCTCTCTCCACTATCTTGAACCTTTCCATTTGCTTTATAGAAAAGATTTAAATACTTGAACCTCAAATTTAGATTTAAAAATTGCGCTATGCATTCTCTATCACTGGCCCTGCTCATTTGCCTCTTTGACCCAAAGCAACCCCAGACTCCTCTGTGGCTGCCTGACAGAGCTACAATTGTAGTGAGGTGACACGTTTTCTTTCCCTCACTTGATAATCACAAAACACAGGAAAGTTGACCAACAACTGAGGCCAGCAGATTAGAGTGTGAGGAAGACACAGCACTCAAATCTGACATCCTTGGATAACGCAGGCCATTCAGGCTGTGCCAGTACAGGACTAAAACCCTGGGCGCATATATATATATCAAGTCAAACATGTCATTTCCTTCAATAAAAAGCAAGCATTAAAATACATGCAGAAATGAAAGAATTTTCAGTGCTTTAGACCATTAAAGTTCAGCATGTGACCATGTCTATGCAGTCAGTACTCAGCACCCAAGTGTTCCTGGGTATTTTTCACACTTTATGAGACCTAAAACAGAACTACAGTCTCCCTGTTTCAGTTTCCATCTTGACTTCTGGAAATTTACATTGTCTTTTATTTATGTTTTTAAATTTAGAGTACCCAATTATTTTTTTTTCCAATTAAGGGGCAATTTAACGTGGCCAATCCACCTACCGTGCACCTCTTTTGGGTTGTGGGGGCGAAACCCACGCAAACACGGGGAGAATGTGCAAACTCTACACAGACAGTGACCCAGAGCCGGGATCGAACCTGGGACCTCGGCGCCGTGAGGCAGCAGTGCTAACCACTGCGCCACCATGCTGCCCCAACACTGTCTTTTATTAATGCATCTTTCTCTTTGTACTTTATATGGAAGTGCAGGAACAAGTCTGTGTGACTTTGCAGAGAACATAGGGAGAATGTGGGCTTTGAACAGAATGAAGTACGTTAAATAAGATAGTGGACAATATGGAAGAAATGTAGCTCTGTATTACTGATAATGAGGCAATCGCACAACATGATCCAATATCACAGAAAACAGTGGAACTAAATGGGAGGTATTCTTATGCAACAGATGAAAAGCGAGGACAGAATTTACGAAGTCCAGAGCAGAGTGGAAACAGCCAAGTTTCTGGTTGTTGCTATGCTAATTTGAATAATTAGTGCACGCATACTAACTTTAGTACCTGTGTTAAAACTGTGCAGAGAGGAACTTGGTCAAAGTCAACCTACACTTATTGTCTGATGTATTCAAGAATCAGAGAAAAGACGTGGTGGAAATGCCCTGACCACTGCAGGTGGAGTAATGACTTGCTATTGTGCAGAACACATGATGTCAGCATGGTACAGAATGGTGACAGAAGGTCACCACACATGATGTGATAAGATAAAAAAGGCATACTGTACAGTATAGCACTGGCACTGTGAGTGTGCAGGGTGATGCAAACAGCCATTGCACAGTACAACATTGGCGCTGTGAGGGTGCAGGGCAGTACAGGCATTGTACAGTATAGCACTGGCACTGTGAGAGTGCAGGGCAGTACAGACATTATACAGTACAGCACTGGCACTGTGAGTGTGCAGGGAAGTACAGGCATTGTACAGTATAGCACTGGCACTGAGAGTGTGCAAGGCAGTACAGACATTATACAGTACAGCATTGGCACTGTGAGTGTGCAGGGCAGTACAGGCATTGTACAGTACAGCACTGGCACTGAGAGTGTGCAGGGCAGTACAGACATTATACAGTACAGCACTGGCACTGTGAGTGTGCAGGGCAGTACAGGCATTGTACAGTACAGCACTGGCACTGTGAGGGTGCAGGGCAGTACAAGCATTGTACAGTATAGCACTGGCACTGTGAGAGTGCAGGGCAGTACAGGCATTGTACAGTACAGCACTGGCACTGTGAGGGTGCAGGGCAGTACAGGCATTGTACAGTATAGCACTGGCACTGTGAGGGTGCAGGGCAGTACAGACATTATACAGCACATCACTGGCACTGAGAAATTGCAGGGTGATACAAACAGACATTGTACAGTGCAGCACTGGCACTGTGAGAGTGCAGGGCAGTACAGACATTATACAGTCCAGCACTGGCACTGTGAGAGTGCAGGGTGATACAAACATTGTACAGTACAGCACTGGCACTGTGAGGGTGTAGGGCAGTACAAACATTGTACAGTACAGCACTGGCACTGAGAAATTGCAGGGTGATATAAACAGACATTGTACAGTCCAGCACTGGCACTGTGAGGATGCAGGGCAGTACAGGCATTGTACTGTACAGCACTGGCACTGTGAGGGCGCAGGTGGTACAGGCATTGTACTGTACACCACTGGCACTGTGAGGTACAGGGCAGTAAATAGGTATTATACAGTATAGTACTGGCAATGTGAGGTACAGGGCCGTAAAATAGGTATTATACAGTATAGTACTGGCACTGTGAGGTACAGGGCAGTAAATAGGTATTATACAGTACAGCACTGGCACTGTGAGGGTGCAGGGCAGTACAGGTATTATTTTTTTAGAAAATAAATTTGGAGTACCCAATTATGTTTTTTTCCAAGAAAGGAGCAATTTAGCGTGGCCAATCCACCTAACCTGCACATCTTTGGGGTGTGAGGGTGAAATCCACGCAGATATGGGGAGAATGTGCAAACTCCACACAGACAGTGACCCGGGGCCGGGATTCGAACCCGGGTCCTCAGCGCCGTGAGGCAGCAGTGCAAACCACTGCATCACCGTGCCGTCCGTACAGGTATTATACAGTACAGCATTGGCACTGAGAAATTGCAGGGTGATACAAACAGACATTATACAGAACAGCACTGGCACTGAGGGTGCAGGGCAGTACAGGTATTATACAGTATGGCACTGGCACTGTGAGAGTGCAGGGCAGTACAGACATTGTACAGACCAGCACCGGCACTGTGAGAGTGCAGGGTGATACAAACATTATACAGTACAGCACTGGCACTGAGGGTGCAGGGCAGTACAGACATTATACAGTACAGCACTGGCACTGAGCGTGCAGGGCAGTACAGGTATTATATAGTATGGCACTGGCACTGTGAGGGTGCAGGGCAGTACAAATATTATACAGTACAGCACTGGCACTGTGAGGGAGCAGGGTGATACAAACATTGTACAGTACAGCACTGGCACTGAGGGTGCAGGGCAGTACAGGTATTATATAGTATGGCACTGGCACTGTGAGGGTGCAGGGCAGTACAGACATTATACAGCACATCACTGGCGCTGTGAGAGTGCAGGGTGATACAAACAGACATTGTACAGTACAGCACTGGCACTGTGAGGGTGCAGAGCAGTACAGGTATTATACAGTATGGCACTGGCACTGTGAGGGTGCAGGGTGATACAAACAGACATTGTACAGACCAGCACTGGCACTGTGAGGGTGGAGGGCAGTACAGACATTGTACAGTACAGCACTGGCACTGAGGGTGCAGGGCAGTACAGGTATTATACAGTATGGCACTGGCACTGTGAGTGTGCAGGGTGATACAAACAGACATTGTACAGTACGGCACTGGCACTGTGAGAGTGCAGGGTGATACAAACAGACATTGTACAGTACAGCACTGGCACTGTGAGGATGCAGGGCAGTACAGACATTATACAGTACAGCACTGGCACTGTGAGTGTGCAGGGCAGTACAGACATTATACAGTACAGCACTGGCACTGTGAGTGTGCAGGGCAGTACAGACATTATACAGTACAGCACTGGCACTGTGAGGGTGCAGGGCAGTACAGGCATTGTACAGTACAGCACTGGCACTGTGAGGGTGCAGGGTGATACAAACATTGTACAGTACAGCACTGGCACTGTGAGGGTGCAGGGCAGTACAGGTATTATACAGTATGGCACTGGCACTGTGAGGGTGCAGGGTGATACAAACATTGTACAGTACAGCACTGGCACTGTGAGGGTGTAGGGCAGTACAGACATTGTACAGTATGGCACTGGCACTGAGGGTGCAGGGTGATACAAACATACATTGTACAGTACAGCACTGGCACTGTGAGGGTGCAGGGCAGTACAGACGTTATACAGTACAGCACTGGCACTGTGAGTGTGCAGGGCAGTACAGACATTATACAGTACAGCACTGGCACTGGAGTGCAGGGCAGTACAGACATTATACAGCACATCACTGGCACTGTGAGGGTGCAGGGCAGTACATGCATTATACAGCACATCACTGGCACTGTGAGGGTGCAGGGTGATACAAACATTGTACAGTACAGCACTGGCACTGTGAGAGTGCAGGGCAGTACAGACATTATACAGCACATCACTGGCACTGTGAGGGTGCAGGGCAGTACATGCATTATACAGCACATCACTGGCATTGTGAGGGTGCAGGGTGATACAAACATTGTACAGTACAGCACTGGCACTGTGAGAGTGCAGGGCCGTACAGACATTATACAGCACATCACTGGCACTGTGAGGGTACATTACCGTTTCAATGAGTTTTCGATTTTCTTGTAACTGCCTCTTGTCTTTGATTTCGTTGGAGGCCACCCATGTCTTTATTTGGTCTCGCAACCTCTGCAGACGAAACAGAACACAATACAACAAATGTAAATCATCAGCAGGAAGACAGAATGACATATAACCTGTTGTTTTTGTATTGGAACCAATACTTACAACAGATTGATCCTGGGCTTGCTCAGGAAATGGGAAGTCCATAGAGGCACCGCCTCAGAATTTTACAGAAAAATCAGATGGAACTGGTTCTATGGCTGGGGATTCCTGGGATGACACTTCTGTACTGGCATCACTTCTTAGAAGTTTCCTTATTTGTATTTTTGTTTGAATGCCAATAATTCCCTCTACATGCTATTTTTAGCAAACGTATTAACAGGTTCACAAGTATTTCTGCTACGCTGTTTCAATATTGCCAGAATCTCAATTGTTTTTAATGAAGACTCTGGAATGCAGCACAAATATACATCTCCTCTGGTAGAGTTAGACTTTACAGATAGATGTTTTAAAAGTAAGATTTAATGAATCAGAACTATTTCTGTGATGTCATATTCCTTTCCACCCTGCGTACAGCACCAACTATCAGAACCAAAGTTTCAAACGGATTCAAACTTGAAAAAAATTGTCTCCAACTTTACATTTTATTCTACTTTCGATGCAGGGGAAAGTTATACCAACAGCTGAAATTGGATTAGTGATTCTGTTTGAACTATAAATTACTTGTTCACTATGTTACCGATGAAAAGTTATCCAGTCATTATCTGACCTGTTTATTAAATCCATCTCCAAATCAATTCTAACTCCTCGGAATATTGAGACCTGTCACCCAGTTGCTTCAAGAGGGTGAGTGAGCGAGGTCTGCAAGTCTGCATGGGCAGCAAAGCACATCAGCCTCTGATACACATGACGACAATATGTCTGTGAGAGAATGACAGAACGGTAAGAGACTTCTGTTGTGTCACAATTCAGTACTTCTCTCAACCGGCAAATGATTCATACTCTCACCAGAAGCCTGAATCTTTGCTACACTCTAACCCCGGAATCCCCTTTGTGATGCTATGTCCCATTGCTGAGCCCTCCCTGCTCAACACTTACTCTGTTTTCATCATTAATGTCATGGCTGATGAGCGTAAAGGCACGTTTGAGAGAAAAACAGGATGACAACGCTACAAAATGAAATGTATTTCTCATTGAACTGCGACCATTTAACTGCGGCAGCTTGTCACTTCCATTTTTGTTGGGATCCTGATGTGTCTAAAACAGCTGCTGCACTAATCTGGACACTTTGCCGTAATTATATTATGTGAAGTGTGAAAATGATTGTGAAAGCAGCAATCTCTCAGCTGCAGCATAACTTAACATTCTCAACAGAAAGGTTGGAAGTGAAGGGGGGAGAGGTGCGAATTACTGCCCATGGCATCTAGGCAGCGAATGACTGAGTTTGGCATCAAAGAGCCCTGGCAAAATTGAAGTCAGTGGAAATCAGGGGACAAACTCTCCACTTCAGTCATACCTGACACAAAAAGAAGATCCCCATATCCTTCTGAAATCCGAGTACAGACCCAGAGTCCTCAACCGTTCCTCATACGACAAGCTCTTCATTCCAGGGATCACACAAAGTTCAATACCATGAGCAATTTCAGGTACTGAATCAGTCCGTGTCCATATGCAGCAAGGCCTGGGCATCATTCAGGCTTGGACAATAAGTGGCAAGTAACAACTGTCCAGCAATGATCATTTCCAACAAGTGAGAACCGAACCATCTCCCCATGACATTCAATTGCATTGCCATTGCTGAATCCCCCACTATCACATTCTGGGGGCTCACCATTGATCAGAAACTGAACTGCAACAGCAATATAAATACAATGACAATAAGACTAGATAAGAGAATGGGGATTCTAAGCCAAATAAATCACCCGCTGACTTTCCAAAGTTCATAAGACTCAAGTCAGGAGAATATTCTCCACTGGCCTGGATATGTGCAGCTTCGACAATACTCAAGAAGCTCAACACCATAAAGAAGAAATCAGCCTACCCGATCAGCATTTCCTCCACCATCTTTGCACAGTGGCAGCAGTGTGCACAACATAAAAGATGCACTGCAGGCCCGAGTCAGAGGTGAGGGGACTGGGCCTGTAAAAGGAGCTGCGACAGAGGAGGCAGGGCCGGGCAGGCGGAAAGCGCGGGCTTTTTCCCGCGTTGAAGGCTGGAGGGGGCGGGGCCGGGGAAGCGCAAAGTTTTTTCCACGCTTGGGATGGAACGGGGAGGCAAAGAGCCTGCTGGTGGGTAATGGAGGGGGAGGGGAAGTCCCACAATGGGAGGAGTCAAAGGAGAGGCGGGAGAGGCCGGGGTCAGCAGGAGTCAGCTGACTGCGGGAGTGCAATGGGGGAGCAATGCAGCTAGGAGGGGTCCTAGCTGGGGGGCGAGGGGGAACTGGGTTGCTGCTGGTATGGTCAAGGGGGAGCTGGAGCGAGTAGAGGGGGTTGGGACGGGGGTCTGCCGCCGTGGGGGCCGGGCGTGGGGCGTGGGCGCGTGGCTGGCCGAGGAGGGGTGGCCGATGAGGGGTTATGACTAGTCGGTGGGGGAGGGGGGCGGGTAGCCCCCTGATCCGACTGATAACCTGCAATGGAAGGGGGCTGAACGGGCGGTTAAGCGGGCGCGGGTGTTCGCACACCTGAAGGGGCTGAAGGCGGATGTGGTCATGCTCCAGGAGACACACCTGAAGGTGGCAGACCAGGTAAGATTGAGGAAGGGGTGGGTAGGCCAGGTGTTCCATTCGGGGCTGGATGCCAAAAATCGGGGGTGGCGATCTTGGTGGGAAAGAGGGTGGCTTTCGAGGCGTCGAGCATTGTGACAGACAATGGCGGCAGGTACGTATTGGTAAGTGGTAAGCTGCAAGGGGAAAGGGTGGTGCTGATCAACGTGTACGCCCCGAACTGGGACGATGCGGGTTTAATGCGGCGCATGTTGGGTCGGATCCCGGACTTGGTGGGGGGCCTGATAACGGGAGGTATGCGCAGGTGCCGGTGGAGGGACTGTTGAGGGAGAGGCGTAGCCTTCAGGCCGAATTCGACCTGTTGACCACCAGAAAGGCGGAGGTGGAGTGGAGGAAGGGCCCAGGGGGCGATTTATGAATATGGGGAAAAGGCAAGTCGGATGCTGGCACATCAGCTTCGGAAGAGGGATGCAGCTAGGGAGGTTGGGGTATTAAGGATACCGGGGTGGGGGGGGGGTTTGGCATCAATGGGGTCTTCAGGCAGTTTTGTGAGGAACTGTATCCGTCCGAGCCCCCACTGGAGGAGGGAGGGTTGGGCCGCTTTTTGGACCAATTGAAGTTCCCGAAGGTGGAGGAGGGACTGGCGGCGGGATTAGGGGCCCCGATTGGGTTGGAGGAGCTGGCCAAAGGGATAGGGAGCATGCAGGCGGGAAGGCACGGGGCCGGACGGTTTCCCGGTCGAATTTTACACAAAATATGTGGACCTGTTTGGGCCCATTGCTGGTTAGGACCTTCAATGAGGCAACGGAGGGGGGGGGGGGGCGTTGCCCCCGACGATGTCCCGGGCACTGATCTCCTTGATCCTGAAGTCGGACAAGGATCCCCTGCAGTGTGGGTCTTACAGGCCGATCTCATTGTTAAATGTAGATGCCAAGGTGCTGGCGAAGGTCTTAGCCACGAGAATTGAGGATTGTGTGCCGCAGGTCATCCACGAAGACCAGACGGGGTTTGTGAAGGGGAGGCAGTTGAACGCGAACGAGCGGAGGCTCCTGAACGTTATTATGATGCCGGCAAGGGAGGGAGAGGCGGAGATAGTGGCGGCGATGGACGCTGAGAAAGCCTTCGAAAGGGTAGAGTGGGGGTACTTGTGGGAGGTGCTGAAGAGGTTCGGGTTTGGGGAGGGGTTTGTCAGGTGGGTTAGGCTGTTGTACGAGGTCCCGATGGCGAGTGTGGCCACGAACAAGAGGAGGTCTGAGTACTTTCGGTTGCACCGAGGGACGAGGCAGGGGTGTCCCCTGTCCCCCCTGCTCTTCACGCTGGCGATTGAACCCCTGGCTATGGCACTGAGGAAGTCGAGGAACTGGAGGGGGCTGGTGCGGGGTGGGGAGGAGCATAGGGTGTAGCTTTATGCGGACGACCTGCTGCTATATGTGGCGGACCCGGTGGGGGGAATGCCGGAGGTAATGCGGATCCTCAGGGAGTTCGGGGATTTCGCAGGGTACAAGCTCAACATGGGGAAGAGCGAGTTGTTCGTGGTTCACCCAGGGGACCAGGAGAGGGGGATTGGCGAGCTCCCACTAAAAAGGACGGAGAGGAGCTTCAGGTATTTGGGGGGTCCAGGTGGCCAGGAGCTGGGGGGCCCTGCATAGGCTTAATTTCACGAGGCTGGTGGAGCAAATGGAGGAGGAGTTTAAGAGGTGGGACGCATTGCCGCTGTCCCTGGCGGGGAGGGTATAGTCAGTCAAGATGACAGTGCTCCCAAGGTTTTGTTCCTGTTCCAGTGCCTCCCCATTCTTATCCCGAAGGCCTTCTTTAGGCGGGTGAACAGGAGCATAACGGGGTTTGTGTGGGCGTGAGGGACTCCGAGGGGGAGAAGGGTGTTCCTGGAGCGGAGTAGGGATGGGGGGGGGGTGGGGGAGGGGGGGGCTGGCGCTGCCCAACCTCTGTGGGTACTACTCGGCCGCCAATGCGGCGATGGCGCGCAAGTGGATGATGGAGGGGGAGGGGGCTGCATGGAAGAGGCTGGAGACGGCGTCCTGTGTGGGTACGAGTCTGGAGGCGCTGGCAACGGCGCCGCTGCCGCTCCCTCCAAGGAGGTATACCACGAGCCCGGTGGTGGCTGCTGCCCTCAAAATATGGGGGCAATGGAGGCGGCACAGGGGGTAAGTGGGGGCCTCAGTGTGGACCCCAATACGAGGGAACCACCGGTTTGTCCCAGGGAGAATAGATGGAGGGTTTTCGGGGTGGAACAGGGCAGGGATAAGAAGGTTGGGGGACTTGTTTGTGGATGGGAAGTTCACAAGCCTGGGTGAGCTGGAGGAGAAGTACGTGCTCCCCCGGGAAACACCTTTAGGTATCGACAGGTAAGGGTGTTTGCCAGGCGGCAAGTGTTGGAATTCCCGCTGCTGCCGCCACTCACGGTACAGGACAGGGTGCTCTCGGGGGCGTGGGTTGGAGAGGGGAAGATCTTGGCAACATACCAGATGATACAGGAGGAGGAGGAGGTGCAGAAAGGTAAGTGGGAAGAGGAGTTGGGGGAGGGAGATCGAGGAGGGGATGTGGGCAGATGCCTAGGGAGGGTGAATTCTTCCTCTTCATGCGCGAGGCTCAGCCTCATACAGTTTAAGGTGCTGCACAGGGCACACATAACCGGGACAAGGATGAGCCGGTTTTTTGGGGGTGAGGAAGGTGTGTTAGGTGCTCAGGGAGCCCAGCAAACCACACCCATATGTTCTGGCATGCCCAGCGCTGGAGGAATTTTGGAAGGGCGTAGCGAGGACGGTGTCGAGGGTGGTAGGATCCGGGGTCAAACCGGGCTGGGGGCTCGCAATATTTGGGGTTGCAGAGGACCCGGGAGCGCAGGAGGCGAAAGAGGCCGGTATTCTGGCCTTTGTGTCCCTGGTAGCCCGGCGAAGGATTCTTCTTCACTGGAAGGATGTGAGGCCCCCAAGCGTGGAATCCTGGAACAATGATATGGTGGGGTTTATTAACTTGGAGAGGGTGACATTTGCCTTAAGGGATCGGTGCAAGGGTTCTTCAGGCGGTGGCAACCGTTCTTGGACTTCCTGGCTGAACGGTAGACAATGGTCAGCAGTAACAGCAACCGGGGGGGGGGGGGGGGGGGGGGGGGGGGGGGGGGGTTCTATTTTATTTTTCTATACTGTGGGATCTGAGTGGGTGTATATATTTGCTATGTGTTTCGGCGGGTGTTAATTTATTATTTATGTATAGGGGGAGGGGGGCACTGGGTTGTTTTGTTTTGTGTTTAATTTTATTGGGTTCCTTCTACATTTTGTTGTTGATATTTTGTGAAAAATTTAATAAAATTTTTTTTAAAAAAATAAATAAAAGATGCACTGCAATAGCTCACCAAAGCTCCTTTGACAGTACCTTCCAAACCCAGCTAGAAGGACAAGGGCAGCAGACACACGGGAACACCACCACCTGCAGGTTCTCCTCCAAGCCATACATAACCCTGACTTGGAAATATATCGCCGTTCCTTCTGAGTCACAAGATCAAAATCTTGGAACTCTCTCCCTAACAGCACCAAGGGAGTAACTGCACAAGATGTAGTAACAGACCACTCACTGTCATGTAGGTCAACTCGGGATGGGAATGGAATGGGATGGGAATTGGTTGGGAATAGAATGGGATGGGGTGGGAATGGGATGGGATGGGAATGGAATGGGATGGGAATAGAATGGGATGGGAATGGAATGGGATGGGGATGGAATGGGAATGGGATGGGAATGGAATGGGATGGAAATGGGATGGGAATAGAATGGGAATCGAATGGGATGGGAATGGGATGGGAATGGGAATAGAATGGGAATGGGATGGAATGGAATGGGAGGGGAATGGAATGGGGTGGGAATGGGAATGGGATGGAATGGGAATGGGGTGGGAATGGGATGGGATGGGGATGGGAATGGGATGGGAATGGGAACGGGATGGGAATGGGATGGGATGGGATGGGAATGGAATGGGAATGGAATGGAATGGGATGGGAATGGGATGCCAGCAACATCGACATGCCATAAATAATTTTGTTTAAATTGTGGGGGAAACAATCTTTTCACCAACACACAAGCTCGTTCTGAAGATATCAGTTGAGTAAATGTACAATCCATCTCGTGATCGCTGAACCATGGTGTGCTGAACCAGATCATGTGGCCGCGACAGAGACCAGCCTGCATATTACCTCAGGTCCTGGATCAGCTTGTCAGCAAAATAAAAGCCTCCACCTCGGGGCTCTTTCTCTCACCTGTAGTTTCTTAATTTCCTTCTTCAGGTCAGCTTCATATTTTTCCTTCTGATTGGCGTTTGCTGCGCTGTGTACCTGTTTACAAGGAGATGCTGTTAAAAAGGGCCTTGCTGTCATTGCTCACCAAATCCATAGCTTTCGCTCAGGGTTTATGTTTGTTCTAGGAGCTGGAAGAGCTGAATCACAATGACAATCCAGGTCAAGCCATCAAGACTCGGCTCCGAGATCATCTCTCTTCACGAGAAAAACGTGGCATTGGTCAAATCAGTTTTCTGTATTTTAGTCTGCGCGCTGCCATTAAACATCAGGAAAAACCTTAACAATGGTATTTTAAAAATTGAGGTTGCAATTATTCCTGACTATTTTAGTTATAGCTAATGTCCCTTTTAACTAACATTTAGCTCAAAGCTTTCCATAGGGCTTCTTCCACTTCACACGGTGACTTCCTTTAACTGGCACTAAGCTGTCCAGATTGGCAGTCTGGGAGCTTCACTCCACTGATGCTAGCCAGGAATCTTGGCCTGTCAGCAGCTAAGTACTGACTTTGCTGATTATTTCACTGACACACAGTATAAATTGATAATATTCTCTGTACCCAGTAGCTGAATTTGGATTATTTTACTGCCCGCAATATTAGAAAGAACATTTCTTCTCGTATCCACACGCAATAGTCCCCTATTGCTCCCTTCCAGTTATGACACTGAATACAATCCAATAAATGGCATCCCAACAGTTATAATCCCAGGTGCAGCTTCGCAACCGGGGCTGTCCATCACTATCACTTCCTGCCTTTAGTCTCGAATGTGTGGAGGTTTTCCTGTCCATGTACAGGACAGGTAAGGACAGTCTTCGCCCCACACCAGGAGGAACATCATCTGCAGCTGGAAGGACATAAACCTGGAAGCCTTAAAATGGTGAGTATTTGGGAAATTAAGCGAAAAATAATCATGAATAGTAAAATTAGGAAATTATACAAGAAAGTTTTAACAAGGGGAAAGAACCTCAGAATACTTGATACAGTAACATAAAGCTAATAGTCACTGGTAATGAGTGACACCTTAAAATCAGTGAGTTCTACCAGCTCATCAGTACTCCTGTAGGAACATGACATAAACATTCATACGGTAGTTTCAAGAGAAGATTAAGCGACTACAAACAAAATGGCATTTTAACAATGCCAACTAATCTTTCTGCCCTCAGATCTCATAATCTCACCGTCATTGGGTAAGGTCCCACACCGTAATGTCAAGCCCAGGAGGCAGAGAGAAAAAGGGGTGAAGCAATGGGAAAGAATGAATATGGTAGAGATTTAAGAGAAAGAGAGAAAGGAAGAGAAAAGGGAGACACAGAGATCAAGAAAACCTGGACTCGCCAATAACAGTGCCCTTGTCCCTCTAAGCGTAATATTTGATCATCATGGGGCAACTTCAAAATCTAACAAGAGGTGAAGTACACACTACAGGCCTGGGATTGTCACCAGGGATTCTGGTCATTTGTCTTGAATCAAATTAACCGTGGCTAAAAACGACATCAGCTTTTGAGATGTATATACAGTTAAATTCCCTTTTTTCAGCCACAGAAGAGGTTCCTCCAAGAGTGGTGGCCCTTCACTATTCTGGGTTTTGAACTCAATTTAGTTTCTTTCATAAAATATCTCACAGGTGCAATTTTAATTCCTTATGTTTTGCAACAAACAAAAAAAGATAAAATTAATGTTACAGGAAAGATCAGGAAATGCGGCTCATTTGTGCAAGTAGCTAATTGTCAAAATCAAATATCTATTTCATTTCAAAATTCATGATCTTTCATGAAGCAGTAATTGAGAAACCGACAAAGGTGGGATGTTGATGGGCAGCGGTGACTGGATGGACGGAAGCAATTGGGATTGCAAGAACCAATTTTGACAACTATTTCTGCTAAGAGAGATGTCACAGTACACAAGGAGATGAAATGACTGCAGCGTGAGATGTAAAACCTTTAATGATAGTTTGTTCCCAGTTTAAAATAGGAAGGCATGGAAACGCTCACAGCTAAATAGAGAGCAAGTGCATCAGCCTGTGAATAACTTAGAGGAACCTGATCTCAACCTGGGAGCAGCCAGCTTCAACCAACTCTACCTTTTGCCAGATGTCTTCGAAGGTTTCTACACCCTCACTGACTTTCTTCAGACAGCGGTCAATTTCCCCTGCAGGACAGCAAATTGAAGGGGTTAATAGTTCTCTTGAATTACAGAGTTCACTTGTGAGTTAGTGATGGCCAATTATTTTCAATTAACTTTAAAACCGATGGGGAAACATCGCCAATTAAATCCTATTTGGATAAACCAGGTGCACACAGCAACATTATCAGCGGGCCCTTACTCTTTTTAAAATATATATTTTTATTCAAGTTTTATAATTTTTACAGATAACGCAACAAACTTTCAAAATACAAACTGGTACAGTCCAGAACAATTATTTCTGCAAACATAAGAGAAAGAAGGATAATCTCAAAACAATGGTCCTTAAGAACTGGTGCCTCAAAGTGCACAACTGGTCAAATGGAGGTGGGGTTCTTTCTAACCCAGTCCCTTATGAACCTAAGACAAGAGGCTGATTGGTACATTTTAATATTCGGCACCCCCCAATCCCCCCTTAGAACCAGGAAGCTGCAACTTGGCCAACTTCAAACAAGGCTTCTTTTTATTCCATATGAATGATCTGATCACTCCATTGATCTCTTTTAAGACCTTGGCAGGCAATAATATTTGCAACATTTGTAAAGCATACAGAAACCTAAGCAACACATTCATCTTAATCAATGCAATCCTACCCAGCCACGATATCTGCAAGAAGGACCAACGTGTCAGGTCCCACCTAATAGACGCAATCAACTGAGGAAAATGGTCCCATACAGTTGCTTAAAGAAAGGGGTATTTGCAACATCCAGATATGTAAATTCCGAAGGGGACCACCTGAATGGAAGTTAGCAAAGGGGGGGAACGGATCTACCTTTCAACCTGAGGCATAGCCTCAGGATTGGTAAAATTAATCTTGTAACTGGAGAAAATGCTAAATCTATCTATCACATCAATAATAGCAGGAACCAAGATGTCTGGCTTCAATACAAACAGCAACACATTGTCAATGTAAAGCGCGATCTTATTCTGCTCTGCTCTCCTTTCCCCCCCCCACCCCTCCTCCCCCCCACCCCCTCCCCCCCACCCCCTCCCCCCTCCTCCCCCCACCCCCCCCCACCACCTCCCCCCCTCCTCCCCCCACCCCCTACACACCCCTCCTCCCCTCCCCCCCTCCCCCCCACCCCCTCCCCCCACCCCTCCACCCCCTCCTCCCCCCTCCTCCCCTCCCCCCCACCCCTCCCTCCCCCACCCCCCCCCCCACCACCCCTCCTTCCCCCCCCCCTCCATCCCTCCACCCCTCCCCTCCTCCCCCCTCCGCCCCTCCTCCCCCCCTTCCACCTCCCTCCTCCTCCCCCCCTCCACCCCTCCCCCCTCCACCCCTCCCTGCCGTACCTGGTTGGAGCTCCCTAACAGCCACAGTCACCCCCCTTTAGAGACGGGAGCATTTCGGACCAACCGTTGACCCTCTGAGACTGCAGCAAGATTGTGGGGAGAAAATAATCGCTCCATACATGTCAGCATAAAAATCTCGAAATGCCTATTCATGTGTGCAGCTTTAATTAATCTATTACCCCTGGAATCACACACAGAGGGTCAGCCCTAGAATCACCCCTCTTCTTAGTCAAGGAGTATAGTAAATACTTGGCTTGTTCCCAAACTCTTACAATTTTTACTTTACAAACTTCCTGCTGGGTCAGCAAGGAATCAAGCTGCATTAATCTCCCTCAACAACTGCTGGTCGGGTTCCTCCCGTACTCCTCTTTGCTTCAGCCAACATAACTTCCAACCAGCGCTGACTTCCCAGCACTCTGCACCATTCGTTAATTGTATAGGAAATACCCAACCCTTTAGCAGAAACCGTACAAATCTCCCCAAAATGGAGGGGGTCACATCAGAAAGGGAGTTTACTGAGTAAAAAAAGCTCAAACACCTTCTTAAAATACACAGTGACGGGTTTATCCTTGAACAAGGATGTGTCCGAAATGCCTTGACTTAGATCATGAGCGGGAGGCCTTCGACTAAACTCTTGAGGAAACGGTCAGAGATCACAATGCTACCTGTAGAGCAGGAGGATACCAAATGTAGGATTGCTCAAAGTATGAAGAAATAGTCAATTCAAGTACAACACTGATGAGGAGCCATGAAGAATGTGAATTCTTTATCTCGAGGATGTCATGTTCTCCACATGTCCTAAGTACCCCACCTCCTCACAAACTGTCACCAACGACGTTGCCTGACGGGTGAAGGGATTTCAGGCTACTGGGAGCTTATCCACCGAGGGGTTTAAGTGACAATTAAAGTCCCACCCACAAAAGAATTAGCTGAAGCCAACTCCGCATGAAGACTTTGGTAACACACTCTGGGGAGTGATTTGGTGGGCCATAAGCATTCATTATCAAAACAGATTCTCCACATACAAGACCCGTAACAATCACGTATCTACCCACCTCCCCTTACTGTTCACACAATTCTCCACCTTGATTGATCAGAATTGCGACTGCACTACTACCTGTCGAGAACGGGGCGAAGAAAAGCCGGCCTCACCTGGTCCCGCTTTAAGTGCTTGTTGTCATTCAGATCAGTCTCATGTAACAAGGTTATATCCACTTTCTCCTTTTTAACGAAGGACAGGATCTTTTTCCTTTGATAGGATGATGAATTCCCCACACATTCCAGGAGCATAGTTTTAAATTAGCTACAGCCATTGCACTTTACAAAGGCCAAGGCACTAGTCAGATTATCTAAAGATTTCCCTGAGTTGTTGGATATGCTGGGTCGAGAACCCGTTGAGGATCAGGTCGCCATATTGAGAAGACAGCTCCGCCCCCCGTGGCACCGAACGCTCCCTTTTATTGCCAGGTTTTTGGATTCTTCAACATTTTTTCTCCAATATTCATCCAAAAATCTTCTCGGGACGTACTATGGAGCATTAACTCCTGGATTAGGCAAGCATGTGCCGCGCAAACAGGATAAAAGAAGGATTAAAAAATGAGTAGCGCTAGCACCCATGGAAGAGCTACTATTCCCACGCCCATGTCACCTGACCCCCCTCCCCCACTCATTTTAATTAAGGATGTAGATGTAGAAGATGGACTTTATTAATAATAATAATAATAATCGCTTATTGTCACAAGTAGACTTCAATGAAGTTACTGTGAAAAGCCCCTAGTCGCCACATTCCAGCGCCTGTTCGGGGAGGCTGGTACGGGAACTGAACCCGCGCTGCTGGCCTTGTTTGCATTACAAGCCAGCTGTTTAGCCCACTGTGCTAACACAGCCCCTAAGCCTTTCTGGAGGTTTTTTTTTAACAAACAATTTTATTGAGGTATTTTTGGCATTGCAAACAATTACAGATAACAGAAATATGCAAATATCAATATAAAACCAATACTTCAATCAAACCATACTGCACATGCCCGCTCCTCTCACATAGACACTACCCGCCTATTTATCCCTCCTACTCTACTCTAATCTCCCCCCCCCCCCCCCCCCTGACATTCACTCTCCCGCGAAGAGGTCGATGAATGGTTGCCACCTTCGGGCGAACCCCAGTACAGATCCCCTCAAGGCAAACTTAATTTTTTCCATACCCAGAAAACTTGACATGTCCGAAAGCCATAGTTCGGTCTTCGGGGGTTTTGAGTCGCTCCATGACAGCAGTATCCGCCGCCGGGCTATTAGGGAAGCAAAGGCCAGAACATCTGCCTCTTTCTCCCCCTGGACTCCCTGGTCTTCCGAAACCCTGAAAATTGCCACCCCTGGACTAATCACCACCCTTGTTTTCAGCACCTGGGACATGACCCCCGCAAATCCCTCCCAGTACCACCTAAGCTTAGGACATGCCCAAAACATGTGAACGTGGTTCGCTGGTCCTCCCGCGCATCTAGCGCACTTGCCCTGTACCCCAAAGAATTTGCTCATCCGAGCTACCGTCATGTGGGCCCGGTGAACGACCTTAAATTGAATCAGGCCGAGCCTGGCACATGTTGCGGTTGAGTTTACCCTACTTAGGGCTTCCACCCACAGCCCGTCCTCCATCTCCCCGCCAGCCTTTCTGGAGGTTTATAGGCACATAGTCCAGCGCACCCCCAGGCAATGTGCTAGAATATCAGATATCACTCTTGCACACAAAATGCCTCTCTTTATTGGGACCCTGTACTTTCCTCACAGCTCCCTTCTCTCAAATCCCTCACATTCCCATTTAGTCCCTGCTCAGAGTCCCTGCACCCTCCCCCCGTCCCCTCAGAATCCCACACCCCCTCTCAGACTGCAATGTCCATATTTGAGAATCAGGATTTGGTGTCCGGGGTACTTTTCCTCATATTGTATAGCGTGTATTTGCAGAGAGAGATCCATACACCTGGTAAACACAGGAGATTACCGCTGAGGCTTTCAACCCTGAATAAAAACCAGGCAGCACATTAGCTACAGGTTTCGTTGGAGTACAGTATATCCCACTGGTAAAAAAAACGCCACATCACTGACTAGTAACAAATGTGGAATTTGTAATCTAGGTGTGCAAATATTAAGACATTGTCTGCTATTAAGAATCAGCGTTGGTATTTCTTAAAACCAGTGTAAATTTATTTGTCAATTACTGCTGCTGGTTCTTTAATTAAAGGGAGCTGGTGAATGGGCTGGGGAAGGGCTGCAAATGGATCACATGCAGCAAGAATTCCAGGGGGATTACATTGTGGGATCAAGGAACAGACACACAGCAATTATCTTCTAACACAGTGTTCTTCAAAGTCGCGGGCGGGTGTCGGGAGGGTCGCGGAGCCGTCCTTCACGGCGCTCCCGATCGCGCAAATCCTCGCGCAGCAGCCGGCTTTTTATAACAGCGGCCTTTAAAATGGCCACGAACATGTAAAAAGAATTTGGCCGCATTGCGCATGCGCGCACGATCATCAGCGTGCATGCGAAGTGCGGCCGCTATTTTTTTAAACGGTCGCAGCTTTTTGTTTTACAAGTTCGGGATTTTTAAATTCATTTTATTCATTTAATTTTTATTTTTTTCATTTATTTTATTCATTTTTTTTTTACAAGTTCGGGGGGGTTGTATTTGATAACATTTTACAGGAAAAAAATGCAGATGGAGACTCCATACTTTCCGACACCGGAAAGCTTCACCTTCATCCAACAGGTTCCATTGGAGGAGCGAGTACGAGGGCCAAAGGGACCCAAAACCATTTCCTCCATTTTTATCAGCAGCAAACAAGGTAAGAGAAAATGGTGGATCGCTCAGGTCGGCCGGCGTGGGTCGCGAAGGTTGGCCAGCGTGGGTCGCGAAGGTCGGCCGGGTTGGGTCCCGATGGTCGGCCGGGTTGGGTCCCGAAGATTGGCCGATTGGTAAAAATGGGTCCCCGGAAAAAAAGTTTGAAGAACAGTGTTCTAACACTGCCTGCGCTTTCTAAAGCTGGAGAGTGAACTAATTAGGATGTGTGAAGGTCCCAGACCAAATCAGAGAGCAATAAACTGCCCCATTCTTCAACCAATTCAGCAACCACTTATCACAGCTTCTGCACAGTCGGATATGCAAGCATCACACATCAAATTTCAGATCAGGAAGACAGAAACCAGAACGACTACACCGAGAATGTTACCCTCCCCCCCACCATTTAACAAAACAAAACCTTAACCCGCAGACTGATCCCTTACCTTGTAATTTCCTTTTATCAGCCATGACTGAACGACCAGTCAGTGCCTTAAAACCATGCTCCAGTGCGCTGTAACACAGAAATAATTTGTAGTCAGTGACTTTAGAGAATATCGGCAAAAATAAGCATCAGTATTAAATACAAATGAACATATTGTAACACAGATAATACAGCCCAACACACTGTATTAGACAGCAAATCTTTCAGACTGTAATATAGACACCACAGCTCGACAAACTGGAACGCAAACACAGTCAACACACTAACACAGACACGATCTGATACTCTGTAACACAGACATTACAGCCCCACACACTAACACAAACACAACCCAAAATACTGCAATACAGGTATTGCAGCCTGGCCCACTGTAACACTGGCACAGCCTGACTCATGTAACACAGACAGCCCAATTCGCTGTAACACAGATATTACAGCCTGGCACACTGTAACACAGGCATTACAGCCTGATACACTGCAACACAGACACAGCGCGACTCGCTAGAATAGACAATACAAACTGACACACGGTAACAGACAATACAGGCTGACACCCCTGTACTATATACATTACAGCCCCATGCCGTGTAATACAGATGTTACAGCCTCACACCCAGTAATACAGATGTTACAGCCCCACACCATGTAACACAGACACAACCCAACATACTGCAACACAAACATAGCTTAACATATTACACAATCTGACACTAAAATGAATATTACTGCCCGACACACTGCAACAGAGGCATTACAGCCCGACACACTGTAACACAGGCATTACAGCCCGGCACACTGTAACACTGGCACAGCCTGACTCATGTAACACAGACAGCCCAATTCGCTGTAACACAGATATTACAGCCTGGCACACTGTAACACAGGCATTACAGCCTGATACACTGCAACACAGACACAGCGCGACTCGCTAGAATAGACAATACAAACTGACACACGGTAACAGACAATACAGACTGACACCCCTGTACTATATACATTACAGCCCCATGCCCTGTAATACAGATGTTACAGCCTCACACCCAGTAATACAGATGTTACAGCCCCACACCATGTAACACAGACACAACCCAACATACTGCAACACAAACATAGCTTAACATATTACACAATCTGACACTAAAATGAATATTACTGCCCGACACACTGCAACAGAGGCATTACAGCCCGACACACTGTAACACAGGCATTACAGCCCGGCACACTGTAACACAAGCATTACAGCCCGACACACGGTAACACAGGCATTACAGCCTGACACACTGGAACACAGGCATTACAGCCCGGCACACTGTAACACAAGCATTACAGCCCGACACACGGTAACACAGGCATTACAGCCTGACACACTGTAACACAAGCATTACAGCCCGGCACACTGTAACACAAGCATTACAGCCCGACACACGGTAACACAGGCATTACAGCCCGACACACTGTAACACACACATTACAGTCTGACATACTGTAACACAGGCAATAATAATAATCTTTATTGTCACAAGAAGGCTTACATTAACACTGCAATGAAGTTACTGTGAAAAGCCCCTAGTTGCCACACTCCGGCGCCTGTTCGGGTACACAGAGGGAGAATTCAGAATGTCCAAATTACCTAACAGCACTTCTTTTGGGACTTGTGGGAGGAAACCGGAGCACCCGGAGGAAACCCACGCAGACACGGGGAGAACGTGCAGACTCCGCACAGACAGTGACCCAAGCCAGAAATCGAACCTGGGACCTTGGCGCTGTGAAGCCATAGTGCTAACCACTATGCTACCGTGCTGCCTGACATACTGTAGCACAGGCATTACAGCCGGAAGCACTAAACCAGACATTACAGCCTGAAATACTAACCCAGACGTTACAGCCTGACCCACTGTAACACAGGCATTACAGTCCGTCTCACTGTAACATACGCATTACAGCCCGACACACTGCAACACAGGTATTACAGCCTTAACCACTAACCCAGACATTACAGCCTGACACACTGTAATACAGGTATTGCAGCCTGACACACTATAATATGAACATTAGAGCCCTACACACTGTAACACAGACATTACATCCCAATACACTGTAACATGAACATTACAGCCCCACACACTGTAACACAGATAATGCAGTCTGACATACTGCAACACAGACAATGCAGCCTGACACACTGTAACACAGACAATGCAGTCTGACACACTGTAACACAGATAATGCAGTCTGACACACTGTAACACAATGCAGTCTGACACACTGTAACACAGACAATGCAGTCTGACACACTGTAACACAGACAATGCAGCCTGCCACACTGTAACACAGACAATGCAGTCTGACACATTGTAACACAGACAATGCAGTCTTGACACACTGTAACACAGACAATGCAGTCTGACACACTGTAACACAGACAATGCAGCCTGACACACTGTAACACAATGCAGTCTGACACACTGTAACACAGACAATGCAGTCTGACATACTGCAACACAGACAATGCAGCCTGCCACACTGTAACACAGACAATGCAGTCTGACACACTGTAACACAGACAATGCAGTCTGACATACTGCAACACAGACAATGCAGCCTGCCACACTGTAACACAGACAATGCAGTCTGACACATTGTAACACAGACAATGCAGTCTTGACACACTGTAACACAGACAATGCAGCCTGACACACTGTAACACAGACAATGCAGTCTGACACACTGTAACACAGACAATGCAGTCTGACACACTGTAACACAGACAATGCAGTCTGACACACTGTAACACAGACAATGCAGTCTGACACACTGTAACACAGACAATGCAGTCTGACACACTGTAACACAGACAATGCAGTCTGACACACTGTAACACAGACAATGCAGCCTGACACACTGTAACACAGACAATGCAGCCTGACACACTGTAACACAGACAATGCAGTCTGACACACTGTAACACAGACAATGCAGCCTGACACACTGTAACACAGACAATGCAGCCTGACACACTGTAACACAATGCAGCCTGACACACTGTAACACAGACAATGCAGCCTGACACACTGTAACACAGACAATGCAGCCCGACACACTGTAACACAGACAATGCAGTCTGACACACTGTAACACAGACAATGCAGCCTGCCACACTGTAACACAATGCAGCCTGACACACTGTAACACAGACAATGCAGCCTGCCACACTGTAACACAGACAATGCAGCCTGACACACTGTAACACAGACAATGCAGTCTGACACACTGTAACACAGACAATGCAGCCTGACACACTGTAACACAATGCAGTCTGACACACTGTAACACAGACAATGCAGCCTGACACACTGTAACACAATGCAGTCTGACACACTGTAACACAGACAATGCAGCCTGACACACTGTAACACAGACAATGCAGCCTGCCACACTGTAACACAGACAATGCAGTCTGACACACTGTAACACAGACAATGCAGTCTGACACACTGTAACACAGACAATGCAGCCTGACACACTGTAACACAATGCAGTCTGACACACTGTAACACAGGCAATGCAGTCTGACACACTGTAACACAGGCAATGCAGCCTGACACACTGTAACACAATGCAGTCTGACACACTGTAACACAGGCAATGCAGCCTGACACACTGTAACACAATGCAGTCTGACACACTGTAACACAGACAATGCAGCCTGACACACTGTAACACAGACAATGCAGCCTGACACACTGTAACACAATGCAGTCTGACACACTGTAACACAGACAATGCAGTCTGACACACTGTAACACAGACAATGCAGTCTGACACACTGTAACACAGACAATGCAGCCTGACACACTGTAACACAGACAATGCAGCCTGACACACTGTAACACAATGCAGTCTGACACACTGTAACACAGACAATGCAGCCTGCCACACTGTAACTGAGACAATGCAGCCTGACACACTGTAACACAGACAATGCAGTCTGACACAATGTAACACAGACAATGCAGCCTGACACACTGTAACACAATGCAGTCTGACACACTGTAACACAGACAATGCAGTCTGACACACTGTAACACAGACAATGCAGTCTGACACACTGTAACACAGACAATGCAGCCTGACACACTGTAACACAGACAATGCAGTCTGACACACTGTAACACAGACAATGCAGTCTGACACACTGTAACACAATGCAGTCTGACACACTGTAACACAGACAATGCAGTCTGACACACTGTAACACAGACAATGCAGCCTGACACACTGTAACACAATGCAGTCTGACACACTGTAACACAGACAATGCAGTCTGACACACTGTAACACAGACAATGCAGTCTGACACACTGTAACACAGACAATGCAGCCTGACACACTGTAACACAGACAATGCAGCCTGACACACTGTAACACAGACAATGCAGTCTGACACACTGTAACACAGGCAATGCAGCCTGACACACTGTAACACAGACAATGCAGCCTGACACACTGTAACACAGGCAATGCAGCCTGACACACTGTAACACAGACAATGCAGTCTGACACACTGTAACACAGACAATGCAGCCTGACACACTGTAACACAGACAATGCAGCCTGACACACTGTAACACAGACAATGCAGTCTGACACACTGTAACACAGGCAATGCAGCCTGACACACTGTAACACAGACAATGCAGCCTGCCACACTGTAACACAGACAATGCAGTCTGACACACTGTAACACAGACAATGCAGTCTGACACACTGTAACACAGACAATGCAGTCTGACACACTGTAACACAGACAATGCAGTCTGACACACTGTAACACAGACAATGCAGTCTGACACACTGTAACACAGACAATGCAGTCTGACACACTGTAACACAATGCAGCCTGACACACTGTAACACAGACAATGCAGTCTGACACACTGTAACACAGGCAATGCAGCCTGACACACTGTAACACAATGCAGTCTGACACACTGTAACACAGGCAATGCAGTCTGACACACTGTAACACAGGCAATGCAGCCTGACACACTGTAACACAATGCAGTCTGACACACTGTAACACAGGCAATGCAGCCTGACACACTGTAACACAATGCAGTCTGACACACTGTAACACAGACAATGCAGTCTGACACACTGTAACACAGGCAATGCAGCCCGACACACTGTAACACAGACAATGCAGTCTGACACACTGTAACACAGACAATGCAGTCTGACACACTGTAACACAGGCAATGCAGTCTGACACACTGTAACACAGACAATGCAGTCTGACACACTGTAACACAGACAATGCAGCCCGACACACTGTAACACAATGCAGTCTGACACACTGTAACACAGACAATGCAGCCTGACACACTGTAACACAATGCAGTCTGACACACTGTAACACAGACAATGCAGCCTGACACACTGTAACACAGACAATGCAGCCTGACACACTGTAACACAGACAATGCAGTCTGACACACTGTAACACAGGCAATGCAGTCTGACACACTGTAACACAGACAATGCAGTCTGACACACTGTAACACAGACAATGCAGCCTGACACACTGTAACACAGACAATGCAGCCCGACACACTGTAACACAGACAATGCAGTCTGACACACTGTAACACAGACAATGCAGTCTGACACACTGTAACACAGACAATGCAGTCTGACACACTGTAACACAATGCAGTCTGACACACTGTAACACAGACAATGCAGTCTGACACACTGTAACACAGACAATGCAGCCTGACACACTGTAACACAGACAATGCAGCCTGACACACTGTAACACAGACAATGCAGTCTGACACACTGTAACACAGACAATGCAGCCTGACACACTGTAACACAGACAATGCAGCCCGACACACTGTAACACAGACAATGCAGCCTGACACACTGTAACACAATGCAGTCTGACACACTGTAACACAGACAATGCAGTCTGACACACTGTAACACAGACAATGCAGCCTGACACACTGTAACACAGACAATGCAGCCCGACACACTGTAACACAGACAATGCAGCCCGACACACTGTAACACAGACAATGCAGCCCGACACACTGTAACACAGACAATGCAGTCTGACACACTGTAACACAGACAATGCAGTCTGACACACTGTAACACAGACAATGCAGCCTGACACACTGTAACACAGACAATGCAGTCTGACACACTGTAACACAGACAATGCAGTCTGACACACTGTAACACAGACAATGCAGCCTGACACACTGTAACACAGACAATGCAGTCTGACACACTGTAACACAGACAATGCAGCCTGACACACTGTAACACAGACAATGCAGTCTGACACACTGTAACACAGACAATGCAGCCTGACACACTGTAACACAGACAATGCAGCCTGACACACTGTAACACAGACAATGCAGCCCGACACACTGTAACACAGACAATGCAGCCTGACACACTGTAACACAGACAATGCAGTCTGACACACTGTAACACAGACAATGCAGCCCGACACACTGTAACACAGACAATGCAGTCTGACACACTGTAACACAATGCAGTCTGACACACTGTAACACAGACAATGCAGCCCGACACACTGTAACACAGACAATGCAGCCTGACACACTGTAACACAGACAATGCAGTCTGACACACTGTAACACAATGCAGCCCGACACACTGTAACACAGACAATGCAGCCCGACACACTGTAACACAATGCAGTCTGACACACTGTAACACAATGCAGTCTGACACACTGTAACACAGACAATGCAGCCTGACACACTGTAACACAATGCAGTCTGACACACTGTAACACAGACAATGCAGCCCGACACACTGTAACACAGACAATGCAGCCTGACACACTGTAACACAGACAATGCAGCCTGACACACTGTAACACAATGCAGTCTGACACACTGTAACACAGACAATGCAGCCTGACACACTGTAACACAGACAATGCAGCCTGACACACTGTAACACAGACAATGCAGTCTGACACACTGTAACACAATGCAGCCCGACACACTGTAACACAGACAATGCAGCCTGACACACTGTAACACAGACAATGCAGTCTGACACACTGTAACACAATGCAGTCTGACACACTGTAACACAGACAATGCAGTCTGACACACTGTAACACAGACAATGCAGCCTGACACACTGTAACACAGACAATGCAGCCTGACACACTGTAACACAGACAATGCAGCCTGACACACTGTAACACAGACAATGCAGCCTGACACACTGTAACACAGACAATGCAGCCTGACACACTGTAACACAGACAATGCAGCCTGACACACTGTAACACAGACAATGCAGCCTGACACACTGTAACACAATGCAGTCTGACACACTGTAACACAGACAATGCAGTCTGACACACTGTAACACAGACAATGCAGCCTGACACACTGTAACACAGACAATGCAGCCTGACACACTGTAACACAGACAATGCAGCCCGACACACTGTAACACAGACAATGCAGCCTGACACACTGTAACACAGACAATGCAGCCTGACACACTGTAACACAGACAATGCAGTCTGACACACTGTAACACAGACAATGCAGTCTGACACACTGTAACACAGACAATGCAGTCTGACACACTGTAACACAGGCAATGCAGTCTGACACACTGTAACACAGACAAT